>NW_024039032.1:0-640000 GCF_016077235.1 Cyprinodon tularosa | reverse complement strand
GGAGGAGGTACTCCATTTTATTATTTTATCTTGAACCTACCTGTTATTTAATGAAGGCCCAGGATGAGTGCAACATATTCTTTGCGTGCGTTTGAATTTTCCTCACCCAGGCTCACACACAGCGGCCTGATTCAGACTCCGCGGCCCTTCGGCCAGATGATAGCGACTAATTATACGACACAATGAAGCCATTTTACTCCACTACAATCCGACCTCTCTTCCTCCACCCCCCCCTCCTTGTCCTACATACTTTTTCTCTGTGCTATATCCTCCTCTCCCTCTGGCTTCTTTTCATCCTCTTGATTTTATTTTTTTTTTCAACTCAATCCACTCTCTTCATCGTGATGAAGAGGTCACGACTGTTTCTGCTCGGCCATATCATCCCAGTAGCTTTAAGGTCTTTTATTTTATTCTCTTCCTGTCTCTCTGTGTCTCCAGGAGGCTATAACCTGGCTAACACGGCCCGCTGTTGGACGTTCCTAACCGCCACCGTCCTGGGGAAGACGCTGTCCTCCGAAATCCCCGACCATGAGGTATGATGGCGTCCGTCTGCCAGTAACTCACATTTACATATTCCCACAGCCGTACAAATGTCCTCATTCATTGTACCGTCCCTCACACACTGTCCTGCTGAGTCACTCGTCTAATCAAAGATGGCTGTACCTCAATAAAGAGGTTTGTGTCCAGGTGAGTCAGACCCTCTCTCTCCAACACAGCCTCCTCTCAAGCTCTCAGTAAGGTCAGCATACAGACCGACTCGCTGTGTTCAAGGAGAAACTCACAATCTGATCTACAATAAGCGCCGTAAAATATATTATTGATACGTCTGTGAAACATTTATTTAGTCTCAGTTAAAAGGTCCGTCTTGGATGCTCCAATCTGGCTCACAGAGATCCGCTTAAACATTTAAACTGGAACGATTAGAGCAACCCTCCGCTAAAACAAAAGGTCGAAAACCTGCAAAATAAAAAAAATACAGATGATTGCAGAATCTGGACATATTTGTAGCGAACGGAAAATGAAATAAAATGTGCAGCATGTTCTTTGTTGAGTCACATTTTCAATCAGTTTCAACATTTCATTATTTCACTTCATGCCTGCCATCAGTTATAGTGAATCGTGAGCAAAGTTCGGCTGCCTTGGTGTTTTTTATTTTTCTATTTTCCTGAGATTTTCTCATTTGCTTCATCAATTCATTGGTAACAGAGATCCTTGAAAGGATCAAAATGTCTCTTTAGGTCCTTGTAAAGATTTGATCTGTTGATTAGACTGTGGTCACTGGGTTTCCCCAGCTTGCAGTTTACCCAGAGGATGATCAAGCAATAAGAAAATGTATTGGAGGACCAAGCCTCTATTCTTTTATTTATTTATTTATTTATGTATTTTTTGTGCAAATAATTAAATAATTGAATAATAGAAATTTAACTTTATTGATCTCACACTTGAGAAATTTACCTCTCCATTTCACCCATCCCCTTGGGGAGCAGTGGGCTGCCATCGTATGGCACCCGGGAAGCAGTGTGGGGTTAAGGGTGTTGCTCAAGAACCCAGAGTGGCAGTCTGTGGGAGTGGGTTTTGAACTCACAACCTCAGGAATCCAAGCTCTATGCCCACCGCCCTATAATGCCCTATAACCACCGCCACTTCCACATACAAAATATGGAGAGCCATTTCATTCAAAATTAAATAAATAAATAAATTCTGTTATTATTACATTTTCAATAAATATTTCATTAAATAAATAAATAAATAAATATCCACATGAAAAAATGTAAATAATTTTTATTTTATTATATTTCAGGATTTTTTTTTATTTATTTACAGATTTATTAATTACGTAATGTAGTAAATATTTTAAACATTTTAAGCTATTTATTTCATAATGGAGTATTATTTTGTGTCTCTTTTATTTTGTAAAGCTACTTTACATGTTCAATTACTTATTTTTATTGTATTTTAGTGAGATAGAAATCCACGTGCAGCTGCAGCTACGCACTTGCACAGCAGTGATCCTGCCTTTTATTGGCTACAAAAGAACAATAACAAATCTCTGACCATCAGCTGGTTCTCAACAGATCAGCGGTTCAGAAGTCCTTCCGAACCAGGAAACTGTTCCCCTGCCTTCAGTGGTTGCTCTTTGGCTGCTGACTGGACCTGAGCACATGTGTTCGGCTGCCTGATCGAGCACTCAGGGGGAATCTGAGTCAAAGACAGAGTTTGAAGGGCGCATAGTTCATGTTTTCGTTGCATTTTTTTTCACGTATAGGTATAGTGAACAAGGGAAATGTGTTTCTGCATCTCATTAGATTTAAGATTAATCATATCCGCCTAATTTCAGTGTATTTTGACAGCTTTTAGTGTAACAAGCAGCTGTGCTTCAATGTGCAGGAAAAAAACTTTAGGGGGTTAAAGGGTTGACTCTTCTGGCCTAATTTCAGCATAGTGGCGAGAATTGTTAGATGCTTTTTAATATTATTAACACTCCTTCCTCTCATCCGCATTCTTACTTTAGAGGTAGAAGTCCTAATTAGTCAAAAGGGAAATAACACAATAATTCAGTAATCAAACCAACACAAAGGTGAATCAGCATTTAAAATTAACCAATAAAACCTCCCAGTCATGTTATTTGGAAAATAAATAAACAGCAAGTGGCTTTAAAATGGTTGAAATGTTCAAAAATTGTTGCATTTTTTATGGCTTAAATTGGTTTACAGATTTATTCTGAGCACAAAATTAATTCTTTCTTTCTTTCTGTGTTTCTTGTTTTCTTTCTTTCTTTCTGTCTTTCTTTTTTGTTTTCTTTCTTTCTTGTTTTCTTTCTTTCTTTAAATGTTTAATTCATATCAATATTTCTTGTTATGGCTCCTAGCTTTATTTTTATGCTCTTTTTTTTGAATGATCAGGCTGATTCAGATCAATAAAGTGATGATTGTAAAAAAGAACAAGCTTATTTCCCAACGACAGGATGTGCTGTTTGACGCGGTCATTTAGAGAATGAAAGCGAATCACGGTATCCGTTGGGGTTAAAGACCTCAGTGGCAGCTGGAATATATTATTTGGAGCAGCACATTTCCAGTGGGGGGGGGGGGCAGCAAACCTATTTGTTTAGTTAAAACCAGCTGTTAGCTTTTTTCTTTTGACGGCAATCTGAGCCACAGATTTTAGCGACAGATTCCCATGATATCCAATTCATCCTAAACTTTGTGGTCAATAGGTTTTTCTAATCGATCCGTCTGTCTGTCTTGCTTTTCTCTTCACATGTGGACAAAGATGCTCTTTTTTACCAGCAGCTGATTTTTGGACCTCATCTTGGTCAAATGTAATGAATCGCTGGGAGTGCCTCTGTGTGTCTATGTGTGTGTGTGTGTGTGCAATCGGACCAAGATGAAGGTAGCTCTTGTTTCTCCTCGCCGATGCTCAGTGGTCCTACATAGCCTTTGACCTCATTAAGGAGCACTCGTGGAAAACAAAGCGAGTATCGGTGCGGGCAGCAGCTGTGCAAGAGGAACACAAGGAGGCTCGCACAAGTTTTCAGATATAAACTCCACTGTTTGTCTTGTTTTTCAGAGTACATGGATGCTTTATTAAAAGAGGGGTGTTTTGGGGGGGTGGGCCGTGCAGAGAAGTGTGTATGCGAGTGTGTTTCGTGGCTCTGCCTGCGCCCGATAAGAGGGGCATTTATCCATGATGACCAAGCAAAGCTGAGGTCCCAGTGACATGGGGGGAACAAAAACTACCTTTGTGCCCTTCTGCTCTACTGTAGACTACATGAATACGCACATTCATTACTGTCGGATAAAGGCCCGGCCTGTTTTATAGCATTTTCACGCGCTTCATTGTATGATAAGTTTGGCCCCGGTTGTAAGGAAACAACTGGCAGTGGAATGGGAACCTGCTGAAAGTGCGTTCTCATTCGAATAAAAAAAAAATGCTCCAGTAGAGGAAAACAAAGTTTTTTTTAATTACCTTTGCATTGCGGAATTATTCTTTCTTTTTGAAACTTTAATAGTTTCCATTGGGCTATTGTGTAAAATGTCATGTTTTTTTTTTAAGCAAAACTAAAGATAAAAGAATGTGGATCTTTACCCATCCCCTTTGCCTTGATACCCCTAAATATAATTCATTTCAATCATTGCCTCCAGAGAACTATTAGAGTCCTCTTGTTTTTAATTTAATCTTCAAGCTTTCTTTGAGGACACTTGACATAAAAAGCACCAATTGGAGTGAAAATCTCGCCAGAGGTCTGGGATTAAGTTTTGGAGAAGCTTAATGCATAAATGCTGATGAAGATTCCCAGTCATCAAGGTCATAGTCATTCCGTAAAACTTAAAAAAGAAAAAAATCCACTGGACTTGGTTTCCAAGATTTTAAGACGTTTCGCTACCTCTCCAGGAAGCTTTCTCAATTCAAATGGATAGAAAGGTTTCAGATATTACAGGCTAACAATGGAACCAAACGACCCACTAATCGGTTTCCATTTGCATGTTTCCAAGCAACACAAGGCCTTGTCTATATAAAGACTCAAACTCACTGCGGATCCAGACCTTTTGAATTGAGAAAGCTTCCTGCACAGGTGGCAAAACGTCTTCAAATCTTGGAAACCAAGTCCAGTGATTGTTTTTTTTACTTTTACTGAATAATGCATAAATATTCAGAGTTTTAAACAGCTGAAATTTCTATGAACCGCTTAACCCATCATCTAAAAGCAACTGAGTATGGAATGCTTGCAAACCTAAGAAATGGCTGCCTAAGACCAGCCGGGGTGGGGCAATCATTTAACAGAAGGACTGGTTGCTATAAAAAAGTGGTGATGAGGTAGTCTTAAGAAATCTGAAGATATGTTGGGTAAAAGAGACAAAAAAGAAAACTTTTTTTAAGCCTATGGGCAAAATATGGTATATCCCCAAGTAAAGCACGAGAGTGGCAGCATCATGCCGTGTTGTTGCAGTTCTCCAGTTGGGAAGGGAAGCTCGTCAGAGTTAATGGGAAGATGTATGACGCTAAACAAATCTACATAATGTGCTTTGTTTTCTGCACCATATTCCTTTAATTTTCCTAAACCAAAGAAAATAACCTGTGCCTTATTGTCCACTTAGTCTTAACTATGAGAAAGGTTCAAAAACAGACCATAACACAGGGCAGTGTGCCCTATAGTGCTGACAATACGGCATGGAATTTTAAGCATTGGTTAAATTCACTGTATGCGTCCAAATTTACAAAAAAAAAACACAATCGTTGTAAAGCGAATAAGTGATTCAAGCTGTCTGGGAATCGAATATTTATATTAGTGCAACAGTTTTAGACAAAATAAAAGCCTAGTTTAAAACTATAGTTACATTTCTTTGTAACTTAGGGTGGAAACAGCAGCTTTCCGCATACGTTCAGCATTAGCAATGGGAAAGAAGCTCTCTTTGCTCGGACAGGCACAAGTTAGCTCATGACAGTAATGAAGGATTCCTGCTTTCCCCTGAGGTCGTCCAAAAAAAAAGGAGTTGTTTATTTTTTATTTGTTGCAAAAACAAGTTGCTAGATGGGAGAAAAATTCTGAACTATATCAAAAAAGTTTCCAAGTTGGCAACGCTGGGCTGTCTCCTCCAGTTTTCCTTTAATATTGAGAGCAGCAATTTTTAGCCACCGGTTAGCTTCATCTGATAGCCCGCTTATCAGCAAGTCGACACGAACCGGCAGTTTGTCGTTTTTTTTCTAATTAAATAAAATTTTTAAATTTCGTAATATCGAGATTAATTTTATACTCTATGATTAGAATAAGTTTAATCTTTTACATTTGTTAAAAAACATTCTTTTAATTGATTCAGAAGGTTTGGGCTTTTATTTTGTTGTGACGATGTGCCATGATCAATTACATGAAACCCTAAAGTGGGATACTTTTGCGAAGCGTCATATATCCAATCAGAAAATTGCTCTTTGGGATTTTTTTTAAACATCCCAAAACGCAAGTAATCTGAAACTGTTTTGATGGTGGAAATAGAGCATGAGAAACCTATAATCAGAATTCAAATAACACAATCATCAGTCATAACCAGTCAGTCACATCAACAATGGTGCTGTAGCATTTAATGATTATCAGACAAAATATGACACTCCAGATAACCCAAACAATAGCTCTGCCCGTGTTGCATGTGATATACTTCAGTATCTAACTGAAGCAGAGGTAAAAGTAGTGTTTGGTAGCCTGAAGCAGGAGGCAAGCCAAGGCGGGGGAAGCCATTAAGCCCCGTTGACCTGTATTGTCGGGTAGCCGTTAGCTGATCCTGATTGACCCTCCATTGTGTGATAAAGACTGATGATATCAGTGTGTGAGTCAAAGGGCAACACTTCAGTGCTTGCTAATAATAACTGCACATATATGCAGTTATGCTGTTTTTATGATTGATAATTTTATCCAGGAGTGGGTAAAACTTTGGTCTCACTGCTGATATAAACATTTGGGACAGATTTTGCCAGAGAAAATAAGAGGCTTTAGAAGATAGAAAAGTTATTTTGACTCAAGAATCATATCAGACATGAGAGCTTAGTAAGACACAACTGATTTAAAAAAACAAAGATTCTCAAATTTAATAATATACTTTTTACTTCACATGCTCAGGGGCCCAACAATGGCCAAAAAATGGATGTTGTGTCATAAATAGGGCTGGGTATTTTCACCAAAGTCCTGAATCGATTCCATTTCGATTGATCCAGTTCTAAATCGATTGATTTCGTTATTGTAATTAAGTTTTTACAATAATGAAAGTGGTTCAACTGTGTATCAAAATACTCATGTATTTTGTTTTTTCCTGTCACATTAAACTCAAAGTGCAAACTTGTAAATCAGGCAGTTTAAACATGAGATGTGAACAAAACTGTCTCAAAAGTTTTTTGGTCAGCTCCCATTTGTTAATGTCTTCAGTCAACCTATTGGCTATATTTGCAGCAGTCTGGCTTGAAGTCATCTTGACAGAGATGGGAAGTAACGAAGTACAAATACTTCGTTACTGTACTCAAGTAGATTTTTCTGATATTTTTACTTTACTTTACTACTTATTTTATGACAACTTTTTTTTACTTCTACTCCTTACATTTTTACACAAATATCTGTACTTTCTACTCCTTACATTTAAAAAAATTGGCTCCTTACTTTAGTTTTGAATCATTTCAATGGAGTTACCGTTATTATTTTTCACGTCATCAATACCAAATTCAATCTAATTGGATGGGAATCTACGTTGCATTTGACGCACCACTACAAGATGAATCGACAGATTCGGCGGTATTCATTCGCGGCAAATCATTGCAGCTTGGTGGCGGTGGCATTAGCATAGTAGCATGGACGACGAGATGATTGAAAATGAACACAACGGAGATCTAGTCCTATTGGCAGACATCCATTTAAAATGTAGGCAGCGGCATGAAAAAAGTGGTTTCTACTTTTACTTTTATACTTTAAGTAAATTTACAAGCCTGTACTTTGTTACTTTTACTTGAGTAAAGAAGTTTAATCAGTACTTCCACTTTTACCAGAGTATTTTTTAACACAAGTATCTGTACTTTTACTCAAGTACGGAAAGTGAGTACTTTTGCCATCTTTTAATCTTGAGTGCATCTTTCCTTCTTATTTGAATGTGAACGTCACGCAAGACACTATAAAACTAATCGATCTCATTCCCTAGACATCGATTTTGCAAAATTGTAAAGGAATCGATTCAAAATCGATTAAATCATATTTTTTTTACCCAGCCCTAGTCATAAAGTAGAGGCAAGGTGTGTCAGTAAAGTAGTAACAATAGACCAATGAACATTTGGAAATGAACTGATGAAATCGAACACTTCAACCAGCCCATTTAAAGATGAAATGGCCCAATTTACAGAACTTGAAGTTGTGCCTTCTTCTGTCTAAATTCGTACTCAGCAGGAATTTGACTTGGTGTTGATGGTGAATACAGTTAGATATATACAGAATACAGAATCGCTATATGCAATATAACCCTAGAGTATTGTATATGCAGTATACACAATAAACTGTGCGTTAATATATATATATGTATATATATATATATGTATATATATATATATATATATATATATATATATATATATATATATATATATATATATATATATATATATATATATATATATATATATATATATATATATATATATATACATACATATATTTCTTCTTCTTTGCAGGACTAGGCAACAGGGATCCCGCTGGTCCTTAAAAAGTCTTAAAAGGCATTGAATTCTTCAAAATAAAACTAAGGCCTTAATTGGTATTGAAATGTCTTAAATCAGTCTTTTGTAGGTCTTAATTTTTAAAACATCATAAATAGGATTATTTTTATTATGATTTATATTTGTAATCTAAATAAAACGTTAAAATTAACAAATTTTTTTCTTTTTATAAAGAAAAAAATTATGGCTCGCCATTATTGGTTCCGTCCCGATAGCGGAACCAATAAAAGCGTTGTTGCTGCCGGGACAGTTGGGAGATGCGCCATTTACTTTTTGTCTGGAAAATATGAGCAAGTCTAAATGTAACCAAAATTGGTTATGCAGCCAAGAGTTTTCTCCATGGCTAAAACCAGTACCAGGGAACATACATGAGGCACAGTGTATTTTGTGCACGAACTCATTCAAGCTCGGAACGATGGGAATTAAGGCAGGGGAGTCGCACATGCGAAGCACGAAACACTAAGCGTCAAAATCGAGTTACAGAGAAACAGCCGGTATTTCTGGGTTTTGTTCCACCCTTGTCTCTGCAAGGCCTCCACTTATCACCGAATCAAACATACTAAGAAAACGATACAAAGAAAAATAGCTGTAAAAAAGACTTAGCACTGGTTATGTTGTGGCTTTAAAACTGATTAGTTCTTTCCCTGCTAAAACAAAGTTTGTGAATTTAGTTAAATAATTGTTAAAATATATCTGTCATTAGTGTGTTTTTAGCTTTCTTCCTGTATGAGAAGCTTTTCAAAATATGAAACATTAGTGCAGTGTTTTATGTTAAAATAAACCTTTGGGTTAAGTTGTCGCAAGCAGGTTTTTCTTGTGTTTCTTGTGAATTTGGTCTGAAATTTTTTTTCCAAGTGGCATTAAAAAGTCTTGAATTTAACTTGCCTTATGCTGTAGGAACCCTGAGGCAAAGCCATTCCCAAACCCTGCCTGTTAATCCAATGAATCTACACTTTTCAGCATCTGTTCACTACTGTCATAATGTTGAGACAGTTGAGCCTAAGGAGGATGTGCATAATGACAGCAAGGGTGCCAAAAAAAGGGAAACTTTTACTTTTAATAAAAGCTAGCTCTGAGCACATTGTGAATTACCAATCAAATCTAATACTGTTGTGAAAACTGAATCCAAGGTTCATTATAGCTGTTTTGAATTAAGAAGGATCAATCACCTTTTAAAAGAAAACTGTTTAATCTTCATTCAATTTAAGTTTTTTCCTGACTATAATGCTTAAAATGCAGTCACTTTTTAAAGTTTTCTATATTTTTCAGTTTGTTACTGTTGGTTTTCCAACCAGAGGGAAGCAAACAACCCTTCTAATAAGAACGTTTCATTTTTTTTTTTTCTCCTTGGAAAATATTTGCAGAGGTAAAGGCATTCCTCTGGCTCTAAGCTACCCTGTCACTCTGTCTGGACAACCAAAACACGTCCAGCATTATCTGGACTTGCCCTGCAGCTTGCCTGAAATTCCCCTCGCTTCTGGTGAGGGCGGCAGAAGTAAATACGAATGCGTGTCCATCCCGAGCAACACAGGAAGGGAGGACGTCTCTGGTTCCAGACTGGCAGCAGGGAGGCGTTGCGACTCTTCACTTCCTACTTCCTCTTTTCCTGTCTGCGACCACTTCCTGCCCCGCCTCTTGCTGTCGTCAGGGACACGCGGGCTCCGGGAGTCACGGACTCAATCACAGGAAACATTAGTGTGCGCGCGTGCGTGCAAGAGAAACCCGAGGGCGATCCGTCTAGAGAACGCCAAGTAAAACTGAGGCTGTATCAGAAATCATCTGAAAATAAGCTTCAGGGTTGTGAGAGCTTTATTATTGTTGTTTTTCTCTGTGTGTTTGTTTTTCGAGTTCAAGGTCTGGCTCGCTCCAAAAAGACGAGAGGACATTTTATTTTCCTGTCAGACGAGATGCTTTTCCAAACCTCCTGGCTTTATAATGAAAATACTTAAAAAGTGGGAGTTTTCTTTTAGTTCATAAAAATCCAATTAGTTCTGACCAAAGCTTACCATAGGCCTGTCGTTGCATTTCCCTCATATTGCTAACAGTACTGAAATAAACGTAATTCACTTTTAACTTAAAGTACATCTGAACAATGTATAAGATAGTTTTGTAGAACAAGAACGCGTTCACTGTTCTGTTTTCCACAAGCACAAAAAAAACCTGTAATACTTTGAAAACATCTCCTTTAAAGGAGAACTGTCAGATGAGGGTAAAGAGGATGGAGCGATGAAAAGGCAGGGAGGGTGAGTCCAGATGTGGGAGGCAGTGAAGTGTACGTGCGTTTTGTGACCAGGTTTTAGGCATCGCACTGTTTTCCCCCTGCTCGAAACAACATTTATTAGATAGAAGCCCGATAGCAGATGCGGGCCATTTGTTTTCCGAGACATTTTTCCTCTCTGCTGCGCGGCTCGGCATCCTTCATAGCAGGGGATCCTGCTGATCGCTGTAAAAACAAACAGCCGCAGACGCAGCACTGCTGTCCACAGATGGGCTTAGTGCTCCAAAAAACACACACTCCTCTCACGCTTGAATCAATGTGCCTGTACCTGACAAGAATGGACACGGGTGATCGATTTTTGTCGGGGGGGCGGGGTTTTATGGCTTGCACTTTTCAAGTGTTGGATGTTTTTAGGAAGTAAATAAAGATGGATGAAAGCGTCCTTCAAAGCTGAGTAGACCAAAGAAATCAGAGAGACTCTATCAAATTGTCCTTTTTACGCCTCATCAATTTGACGTTTTAATAGTGTTTTTATTTTTTTTCCTCTATCATCCAAGCTTGCATCAAATTGAAAAAAAGTTACCTTCATTTTATTATTGTCGGAAAGCAACATATGTATGCAGTCGTATGGTGTGTTATTTCCTGTGCTGAACACAAAAAAAACAATCCTAAATAAAGCAGAGTGTTGATAGTCTGTAGGTTCTCAACACCGTCTCAGAGATTTTACATCCCCCATTTTATGTACATTATTTCTTACACTATTTAAAAGTTGAATTATTTTTTTATTTTTTATCCTTTTAGAAATACAGTAGAAGGGGGGAAAAATGTATTTCTTCGAAGGCTTTAAAACCAGTTATGATAAAAAGCTAAACACTCTCCTTATGCAAAACTTAAAGCTGCCTCTGAGAGGACTGGATATCAGCACATCTGCCTTAGCCGGCCATTTTTTTTCAATCGTAGTGCGCAGCTACAGCTCACACTGTACGATGAAACCGCAGGGTTTCGTCGTACATTGTACAATGTTCTAACACTGTGCAATCCAACACTCTGATGTGATTTATCTGCTCACACTGTATGGTTTATTTTTTTAATTTATTCCTTTATTTAACCAGGAAAAGTCCCGTTGATATTAACAATCTCTTTTTCAAGGGAGTCCTGGCCAAGACAGCGGCAAAAGATTACATTACAAATTATATTACAGTTTACAATTACATCTATCTATAATTAGAAATTCATAAAACAGTTACAAACCATAGATCTAATTTCCAAACCTTTGAGCAATCGTTTAAAATGTCCGATTGGAATCAAATCCTTCAACTTCCAGTGTTTCTGAAGATTGTTCTATGCTGTAAAAAGCTGAAAAGCTGTCTTTCCAGCATCAGTGCGGACACTAGGTACAGAGAGAAGCAAGGACTCTTGAGAACGTAGAGAATAGAGTCCAACCGCTCTTGGTTGAATGTACTCACAGAGGTATGAGGGGAGCAGACGCAGGATACCCTTATAAATGATCATATACCAGTGAGTGAGTCTACGAGTCTCTAATGCTGGCCAGTCTTAAAACCACATCGGACTCGTCTATTTGGAAGGCAACGCACGATCAGACCGAAAGTCGGCCCGATCAAAAAAAAATCTCTCACAACTGGAAAGTCGGCCTGAAAAGGGCAAAAAATTGTACAGTGTTTATGGACTTTCCCTAATCTTCACTCTGTAACAGTCCATGGGACATTGTGTGAAGGGCACTTGAGTGTTATCCTATGAAAGCAGATCTGTATTTAACTGCTGGACACACAAAGAAACAGTTTTTGGTGATCATGTTAATATTCGGCTCCATTGGCAGTGGAGACCACTACATCTCCAGATTTGTTCCTTTCCAAACCGTAAAGACCCTACGATGAAAAGGAGTAAAGACAGAGCCCTGGATGGTTGAAGTTATGACCTCCAGGAGACTCTTATGTCCAAACTGGGATCTCACTGCCCCTTTTGAAATATATTGTTTTTTCCTCATCATGCTCTCTGTGTTTTCAGCACCACATCTGCTCCTCACTTTAAATATATTTGTAAAATGGTTTAGCCAGTTTCCAGATGGTCTTCGCACCATAGGAAGCTGCAAGGCTGTAGGGCTGCAACTAACGATTATTTTACCAATCAATAATCTCTTGATTATTTTCTCGATGAATCGATTAATAATCGGATAGCCAAAAGTTCCTTAAAGGAGACTTTTTACGAAATTAAACCAGGTGAAATTAAAACTTTTCCATTTTAGGACTCCTGGATAGACCAGACTGACAGTCCTAAAAGTAAAATGCTTATATATATTTTTTTCACTGTTGTGATATAGTTACTGCTCTGGACGATTTTTTCAATAATCGATTAATCCGATTAATTGTTTCAGTTCTAAGTACATTTTTACTGTACTGCAACAAATAGCTTTTTGCAACCATTCAATATTTTCCTTGCATAATTATGGTGGGAAATTTGACATGTATTCATTAGTTAATTTCCAGGCACTGATCTGCCTCTTTAAGGAAAAGCAAGTTTATTCTTAAACCTCTATTGAACAGAGGGTCACAAGTTATGAGTTATATAAGAGATATGAGAACAAAAACACGTCATTGTATTAAAACACAATATATAATCGCATAAAAGGATAAACAAATTTTAGCACATTACTTGTATAGTTGATAGAAATGTTAAAGCATATTCTGTAAATTTTATTAAGAGTTTTTATTAAAATTTGTCCTGCTTTATCCAAGGCAAAGTGGTTTAATATGAAGTTTTTGTTTTGTTCTTTGTTTTTTTTTCATCTAAGAGCATCGAATTCTTAGATGTTTCAATTAAAGGAATGATTAAAATGAGAACATTCACACCTTTAATTGGCGCTGTTGGATTTCACACAGAGCAAACCTGAACAACATCATGCAGATGTTATGGATTTTCTCAGGGGACAATATTAAGCAAAGAAAAAGAAAATCTGCCTCATTGGATTTCTCTTACCAATTTGTAGTTGTCTGCATCTTTTCCCTACTCGACATTTTCTAAATCTTCTGTATTTAGATTTGTATTGAAGAAAAATAGTTTTAAAAATAATTTTATTATACTGACTTTTTTTAACACATTGAATTCCGTACACTTTTAATTCTGTAAAAATTCACCTGTTACTTTTAGTGTGTGCATTGAAATCTTTATTTAAAAAGGAAATAAACAATATTTCAAACGTAATATTCCTTCGTCTTTGGAAGAAAATGGCCCAGATGCATCTTTGAAGGCTGCGTATTAGTTTTATACCCAAATTAACTGCACGCTAACTTCTGACTGGGGCATTTATTTTAATTAAACAGCTTAGTTTAATGAAGGGGCGACAGTGGCGTTGGATGTAGGAGTTTGCCCTGAAATCGAAGGGTTGACGGTTCAAGCCCCAACTCTGACTTTCAGTGTCGTTGTGTCCTTGGGCAAGACACTTCACCTGCATTGAGGGCCCGGTGGCGCCAGTGTATGGCAGCCCCGCTTCTGTCAGTGAGCCCCAGGGCAGCTGTGGCTACAATGTAGCTTGCCACTATCAGTGTGTGAGTGTGTGCGTGAATGGGTGAATGAATGTAGTGTAAAGCGCATTGGTCAAGTCTCCTAAATTGAATAAAGGCGCTATATAAGTACATGTCATTTACCAAGTTTCATGGGAAACTTGGTAAATGGGGAAATGTGTCAAAATATTTCAGGTCCTTTTATATACTGTGGCGACCCTTTCTTATATGGTACAAAGAACAGCACTAGTGCTTCATTATGGAAGCTAAAGCAGTAACGGGCAAACTCAGTCCAAGAAAACAAGCGCACCTTTCTGAGGCTGTCGTTCTATTGGCTGCAAAGGTTGCTAGGCGATGATCTGCCTCCAGTCTGATACCACGTTCACACTGGACGTGCTTTGGGCAGCAAAGTACCGCCTGCTGCTTTATTTTTAATGCTTGTCCAAACTGAGTTCTGACGTGCAGCTAGAGCATCTGTGCTGCACGTCAGAAAATTGGGTCTGATGCGTGTTGGAAGGAGCTACCCTCTCATTTCTTTGTATGTATTTTATACAATGGAGAATTAAATCGTAAGAGTGTCTTGGCTTATTTTCCATGAATAAAGTTAGAGAATGGTGTTGTTGGTCACCTCGGCTCTGTGGCTGGATTAAATAATTCAGATGCGTCTGATACTTTGGCTGCTCCTGTGTTTAATGGCGGACTAAAAGAGCTGTAATCACTGCATAAAAAGTAGTATTTATATATTTTTAAGCGAGAAAGTTGGCCTCAAAACATCGCTTGTGCAATCAGTTCATCAAGAGTCGGAGGTGCGCAGACCCCCACCCACTAGTGGTGTGATGTCACTGGGAATCCCCAAAAGCAAATGGGAGGTTTCCGCTATGTTGCGTCGCAACTGGAAGTAGATGGTAGTGCTTTTCAGGTATGTGGTACAAACTGCAAGCACCAGAATAATAAAAGCGAAAATGTTTATTAGACGTTAATAAACTGTTTCAGGGGAGTGATCATAGCGATCTGCATCAACATTGCTGTGTCTGTCTTCCTGCCAGCTCCCAGATCAGCTTCTCTGATTGGTTGATGTGGCCCGTCGATTAGCAAAAATAAAACGTGTCACGCGTGTCAGAGGCTCAGAAGCTCACGAGACGCTGCTCAAGATGCGCTGCTCCTGCTTCTCTATATGCCCTGCAGGACCTTTTGAAGCGCGTCAACCATTGACTTTGCATGTAAAACGGCTGCCTCTACTGCCCAAAGCATGTCCAGTGTGAACATAGCATGAGAAAGAACTAAAAAAAACTCAAGCAGAGCCAACAGGTTCTCTTACTAGAGCACAGACTGGTTTGCGTGCAAGGAGAAGGAAGTAAATCAGAGGGGAAAATATCTGTGAGATGCATTAGACCTGAGAGCAGAAACAAAGATTTGATGGAGAAGAGAATAGATTTGAGAGAAACACAATGAAGTTAAATATGTCCGATATTGCGTCAAAATGACAGGTATTAAGTAGTCCTCTAGCCACTTTTTATAGAAAACATAGGCTTTTAATGGTAAAAATAAAAAGAATACCGTTCTACTAATTGTTTATATATTAATTTATTCCGTAAGTGACCATGGTATCGATGGGATAATTCCCTTTGAGGTGTCATTAGAAATGGACTACAGACGGATTAGTTCTTGGCGTTGCATCAGACGGGTCATGCCTCCGAATCATTCATTAATTTCTTATAAGAGACACTTCGTCTAGCATTATCCCTTACATATTCCACCGAGTAGTCAATTGTAAATTGCTGTCTGTCAAAATAAAAGCTTTCAGGTTTTTCCTCTTTCAAAATAAATGCTCAAATATTAGAAATGCTCAGTTAAAGCGACCCTTGGTCCAGATGTTACCTTTTCATTTCCGATACAACAACCGCAATAGGTATAGGAGCAACTGACCCATTTTATTATTAACCAGAGACAACATACATGACTGTGCTTAAAGGCTTTTCCTCTTTGGCTTTTGGCTTGACATCGGACCAATTTCTGATATCAGAATCAAATCTGGACATGCATACTTGCTGCTGTATAATTTTTACCCTACAAACGAAACACAATAGAGCTGAAAATGAGGAACGCTAGACTAACAGTATATCAAAAGGACATGTGTTTTCTTTTCTATGCTTAATGTTTCTCTCAACTAGTTTGTGCAAGAAATGAGTAATGAAGAAGGTCTATGTTTGGGAACAAAAAAAACCCAGCAGCCTCTCCCTATTTATCTTCCAGAGTGTCTCTGCTCAGCACACAGGAGCCAGTCACTGGGTACTTTCTGTCTCCTGACCTTGTCCAGTTACGTAGATGTGCTGCGTCACTGGAACAACCAGTGGAGTTTATCTGTCTCTTATATTGTTTTTTGGTGTTGTTTTTTGAAGTATCACATGTTTACTCACATTTCCACTTCTATGCTGTTCAGTATAATCTAGCCATATATTCAGGGGGTGTTGGCTTGGCACTCCTTTGCCTTCTTTCTGTCTCTTCCCTGGTCATCCAAGGCAAACAGGCTGCCAGCAGGAGGCTGTGTGTGTTTTTGTGTAGCTGGACAGCAAGAGATAGAGCACTGAGTTCATGGGAATAATTTGGTTGGATCTTTGTGTGTGTTAAGTAACTAAACTCACATTGAAATCTGGTGGTGAGACACGAGTTTTCGGAAGAACAGCTGGTAACAGACTAATGAACTTGGAAACAGGGCTTTATCTTAGGAAATATATGAGGCCTATAAAAAATACCATCCCCTCACATTGGACATGGTGCCAGGTTTTGTTGGTCGGAATGATACAAATATCATCTTTATTCCAAACATGGTCAAAGTCAAATACAAATCTCATTAGGTAGTTGCTCATTGACCACATCCGTTTTCTATTCCTTTCATCTAGGACATTTCATCTGGGCAAAATCTTTGCAGATTTTTTAGGGGCTGGTGTGGAAGAGTTAATAAATTATTAGAGTTGAGGACAGGGTAATTCCTGAAGCTCCATTTAAGCCAAAACAAGCTTGGATGTTCGTTTGGTATCAATATCCATTTGGAAAGCCCACTTTCAACCACCTGATACCGACATTGATTTTTTTCATAGTTTAACACATTTTCCAATGCTTCATGACAAGGGCTAGACAATTAATTGTATTTCAATGTTTATAACAATACATTATAACAGGAAAGACATTGGCTGTGTCCAATCATCCACCCTAACCACTATATATGCCGCTTTATACATGGTTATACCATTTTAGATGAGTGACCACACGTCTAGTGAATGAAAAAGTGATGGACTCAAAATTTCCCACAATGCACCTTGAAAAGTAGTGATCATCAATGGTCACTAGACGTGCAGATATGTTGCGGAATGCTTTGCAAGGAGAGCTCTTCTCTCAAAGCATCATGGGATTTGTTTTTACAGTGTCGCTACCCGACAGAGGCGACAAATAACAAAGATGGCACAATCACCATGCGGGGGAGGTGGAGTTACGTGACCAACGGGGAGCGAAAATTAGCGATCAGTTGTCTGAACGGTCAGTTAACTGAGTTCACTATAAAGTCCACTATATAGTCCCCGCTCTCTATATTGTTTGAGGGATTTAGGGGTTTGAGGGGACATTCAGACACAGGGCACTGTATACGTTGTTAAGCCATTTTACAAAAATGGTGGACTCAGAATTTCCCACAATGCACCTTGAAAAGTGGTGGTAGTAGGCCATATATGTATTTCCGGTTGGTACAGACTGATCGAGCAGGCTAACCCAGCAGCAGATCTGTGCAGTTGTATTTATTGGTTTGTATTTGTGTTAAGGAAACAAAATATATATATATGTTTTATATATAAAACATATATATATATGTATATTTTTTGAAGATTTCAATACACGTGTTTAAATTTGTTTTGCACCATTTGTTTTAGAACCACTGTAGCAAAACTGAATGGAAGACATTTTTTAAGTGTGCAACTCACAGAACATAATTTGTGTACTTGTACTCAAGAATTTGAACAGTTGTAACTTTTTTGGAATTGTGACAGATAACAAAAAAACTACAATTAGAAAACACTAAAGTTACAATGCTCAAATGGTTTTGCATCAATAGATCTGGACCATTTGGAGCAAAACTGAGAATGCAAGAGGTTTTTGATGTGCAACTTGTTGAACAGAATTTGTGTACTTGTACTTTGAATTTAGACAGGTGTAAAAAAAAATTCTACTTGTTTTTTTCTTTTTTTTATTCTACAAACACAAAATGTACAATTTAACTTGCTCTATAACTTCAAATTAACACTTACAATGCACAAATAGTTTTGAAACTAAATAACCTTAACAAATAACAGTGTAGGGAGGCGGAGTTACGTGAGCGATGGGGAGTGAAAAGTAGTGATCGTCTGTCCAAACGGTCAGTTAACTGAGTTCAATATATAGTCCACTGTAAAGTCCCCGCTCTATATATCGATTGAGGGATTTAGGTGTTAGAGCGGACGTTCGGACATAGCCGCGGACTTTCTCACTCCAGTCCTTAAAGTGGGGGTAACAGTGCCTAAAATACTTAAATACAAGTAAGTTTCTTGACCAACCTGTCTAACCGCACAAACAGTGTAGATTAATGTGCAAAATGTAATTATTTAAATTCTTTAAATTCTATATTCATCGGTTAATAATAAACATCTTTTCGTAGCTGAACTGTACTCTTGAGTTTAAATAACAGCGAAATCATCAACATTTTAGGTAATAAAAAAAACATTGTTTCTTCGCCGGGTAACTACTAGCTTTAATTGTGCAGTAACTGAGTTACTATTGCAGCTTCTTTTTTGGAAGAATCAACCAAGGATAACTAGTTAAATTTTAGGTAACATTTCTGAAGCTGCTCTGCATTAAATTTGTGAAGCTTGAGTCAGACATGGGTGCCTATGAGCAGTGATACTCCAAACGGCAATGAGCAAGAAGTGGCGCTGGGTATTTTACTCGTCTACTTTATGAATGAGGACGTGATTTATTCTTGCTTTAGTAGACTCAACATTCCAGAAACATTTTGTCCGTGTCGTCAATTCGGTGATCTTTAGTGCACAAACGGATATTTGTTGAATGAATCGCTCCCTGAATCCGAGTGAATCTTAGAAAAACAACCATTTACAATTCTGAACATAAAAGTGTCTAAACACCCATCCACGACTGGGATGGGGTCCACCTATAAAATGTCTGGTTTCTGGATTTTAATGAGTATATGGTATGATACTCTTTACCCCGATATGCATCCTTAACGAACCAAAGTTTGAATGATGTTCATATATATATATATGATGATGGGAGTTAAATGGAAACTAGCACAGTTGATGTTTTTTTCTAGAGGAATCACAATTAACATCACAAGATGATGCCTTGAAATCAGTTATTTCTCATACAGTTAAACACTTACCAGCTGGCATTCTCTCTGACCTTCTTTTAAACAAAGACAGTGTGATCTGTGTGTCCAAATAAGCAGAAATTTCCTCGTGCTGCATGTTGGCTGACTTCATTTGTGTAAATCAATGTTTGTTGCCAACAAACTTTCAAGGCTATTTTCTAATGAGATCTTTTGAATGCACTAAAAATGAAGCATTACCTAGAAAAAACAGTTCCATATGCCCAGAGTTGGCCGTTTTTGTGCTTCACTTTTCAGGGTGGTCGTCTTTTGTTTGTATATGTTCTATTAAGTATCTGATTATTTTTCACCTTTTTCTTCTCTCTAGTACTATTGAGTAGGGTTGAGTCCAGCTCTGCCCTTGTTAGATTTCTCTCATCTTGGCTCTTTCGGTGGGTTCGGGTGAGTTTTTTTAGTCCAAGGCTTTCACAACAGACTCTGCACACAGATTGACGCACTTGTGGTCAATCATGGCCTCACGGTTTGCTTTGCTCTCACGCCACTGACTCATGGCCCAGCGAATCACTGAAAATACCTTCTTTGCTGCTTTTTTTTCTCCTCTCGTCTGAGGGGGCTCGGGTCACCTTATGATTAAACAAAGTCTCTAGATTTCCACCTGTTTCAGTTTTTTCTCTTGGCTGCGGTTTAGCTCTACATGAAATGCCAGTAGACTTTGGCATTTTTTTGTTTTTTAGTTGCAAAGCTCTGACTGTCATAGTAGAAGTTTGATTGACTTGTGGTTCCTACTTTGTTGTTCTGGGTTCTATTTTCTTTCTGCACACATTGCATTGCAGACAAGACTGTTTTAAATGTTTGCCCGTGCAAGTGAAATTCCCTGTCAAGCCAATGAGTTCTGAAATGTAAGTAACAGTCTTAGGTTGAGTGTGTCAGAGTCCCCCAAATTAATTGTCAGGTTCTCCCCAAACCTTTCTCCAAACATCCATTACCTTTAATTTTGAGGTAACAACATGTTATTTTATTTTATTTTATTTTTTGATGGCTAAACTTGTTACCTACATTTGGATCATATGAAAAAAACATTTCCCTTTATCTCATGCAATCAAAGCAACTTTTCTCTACTTAAACAAGAAGTCCAATAGAAGTTTTTACCGTTATTGTTTAGCTATCCTCTCATGCAAAGATTGACAGAAAACAACCATGGCTGATAAAAACCAATCGGATTAATCGTGATTAGTCGATTATTGAAATAATCATCAACTAATTTAGTAATTGATTAATCGTTAACAGTCTAGAGACTCTAAAGTAGGCCATTAGCTGACAGAGTGATCCTCCTAAAGCAGTAATTATACCAAAATTGTAAAAAAAAAAAATATAAAAACATTTTGCAATTAAGATAAATGGACCGTTTTTGTCTGTCAAAATGCTCTATCCAGAACTCCTCCAGGGGAAAAGTTTTAGTTCACCTGGTTTTATTTTGTAAAAAATCTTCTTTAAGGAACCCTTTGCTATCCAATTATTAATCGATATATAAAAAAAAATGATGGAAAGATTAATCGCTTTGCAAAATAATCATTAGTTGCAGCCCTACTAGCAACGACCATGATAGAGTAATCAATAAGAATAGAAAGTCAGATTTTTTGAATTATTTCCACCACACAGTATACTGCGGGATAGAGACAGAGAAATGGATTTAGTCTCTCAAACTCTGACGTCCAAACTAAGAACGGTTGGTAGAAGGGCTGACACATTTGTAAAGGTTAAAGGTCAAGTTTAAATAGAATCAGTGTTACAGTTTAAATTCAGAGCTTTTTTCCCCCCGGGTCCTTATTTTAAATAGATAAACACTAATTAATTATCAGTTATCAACCAATATGAGAGACTTATGTTGGGTATTTTTCAGCCATCGGTTTCTGGAACGGATCACTGCAGTGTGAGCCCAAGTAGCCCAATAGAACAGTACCCTTGCATTGTTACAACTGTCTGACTTGGACCCTATTGGCTTGTAGTGTGAATGACTGTCATTGTACCCAGCGCAGAATGAGAGGAAATGATGTAAGATAAAAAAAAACATTTAAGGCTTTATTCTAAAGATTGAATATTTTTGAAAATGTGGTGTGGGAGGAGTGAAGAGCTGCAACAAAGTAGCAGCAGAAAACCCATTGGATGTTTTTTTTTTCCCCGTGCTTATGATTTCTTGATCTGTGCTATACTGGAGCAGTACTGCCCCTCTAACAATCAGTCTAAAATGCATAATGTTTTTTGATTTGGACTAAAGAAATATCTGTGTGAAAGCTTTAACTTGCTTCCCGGACCGATCCGTGGAGCGGCCCAAGAGTGAGTGGGACCTGGGAGAATATTTCCAGCAAAAAATAGCTTTGGTAATAGGGCTGTAAGAAAGAATTGATCCTGTCAAATACAACAATATTTTATTGGGCAATATTGTTATATATTCAAAATACCAATATCATGATATCTATGATATCATGATAAGATGGTACTGGTATGGATTCAAATACATCCAAATGCATCTTTAGATGTATAATATACGTATAGAAAAGAACAGTAATTTTTTTGTCTAACTTTTTTGTAACTCTTAAACCTCCAGCCGCTAGGTCGCAGCGCAGCGCCTAAGAGCCAGTTATTCAGCGGCAGCAGAGCAACAACGAGCTCTCATGAGGTTTTCCAGAGCTATATTATCATAAAAATTGCAATATGTAGTCTTTGTTTAAGTATCATGACATATCCACATAAATTATAACATAACAGATGTATCGTGATACATATCGTATCACCAAATTCCTGCCAATTTGTTTCTAAATAGAAAAAGCTGCACAGCCTTAAGCTTTGTTTGAAGATTCCCCCATAAGGAATAGCTGTTAAAGATTTTAAAATAAAGTGAAAACTGTGAAATTAAAGGAATAGTACACCCAAAACATGATTAGCCTTCATTTTCTACTCACCCCCATGCTGAACAACACTCTGGAGTACTTTTTTGATATCTTAAATGCATCTGGAGATCTGGGAGGCTTCTTGCTGTCTGCGGACATTCAAATAATGGAGGTCTATGGTGCCCGAGACAGAAAGGTCCATAAAAGTCCACAAAAACGTGTCAATATTCCTCCATACTGCTCGTCCAATGTATTCCAAGTGTCCTGAGTGGGTAGCATCCAGAATTTACTCGAAACGAAGTCATTTAGAATGTTTTTAGAGCATAAACAGTAGTGTATAGGATTTCCTGAAAGCGCGCACATGCGCGTTCACGACGCTACGGAAGCCGGCAGACCAAACCAGCGCATTCAGCTCGGCAAAGAACTCATGCTCTTCCTCCACACTGAAGTCCTCAGACATTTTTCTTTCGTTGTTTCTTTCTTTGCACAGGTAAACAGCACATTTCTTCTTCTACGCTTGCATTATTGGCAGAGCAGACGCTGAATGCGCACTTTCATCTGGTTTGGTGTGCCGGCTTCCGTAGCATCGTGAATGCGCATGTGCGCGCTTTCAGGAAATCCTATACACTACTGTTTATGCTCTAAAAACATTCTAAATGACTTAGTTTCGAGTAAATTCTGGATGCTACCCACTCAGGACACTTGGAATACATTGGACGAGCAGTATGGAGGAATATTGACACGTTTTTTGTGGACTTTTATGGACCTTTCTGTCTCGGTCACCATAGACCTCCATTATTTGAATGTCAGCAGACAGCAAGAAGCCTCCCAGATCTCCAGATGCATTTGAGATATCAAAAAAGTACTCCAGAGTGTTGTTCAGCATGGGGGTGAGTAGAAAATGAAGGCTAATCATGTTTTGGGTGTACTATTCCTTTAAAGACTTTGATGGTATTTATTTTTTAAACAAGTAACGAACAATATATAATTAAATATTTTAAATCAACTTGAGCGACGTTTGCTGTTTATCTGGTTCTTCACTTTGCATTGCTCCAGATTTTCAGCAGTTGTTCCACAAGGCTCTTCTCATCAATCCTGTGTGTCTTTTTGTCTACATTATTGGGGTCTCATCAAACTAACTTTTGATAGATAAACGTTTAAAAATGAATGAGAGAGACCAATTAAAAACATTTGTATCAAAACAGGGATTGTTTAGGAGCCATAATGTTATGTTTTGTAACCCCACTAGCCCAAAAAAAGGGTAAAAAGTAAAATGATTGGAGAATGTGAAGTAATTTAGAATTATAAAATAGCAACTATATTGTTCAGTATTATTCCCATTAATTAAAGCCTTTGAAGGATGTGATCATTCATACATTAAGTTCTAAAACATCTAATCTTCTTTATTGTTCTTTTACAATAAAAGTTCATTCAATTCAGTTTATTTATATGGCGCCAATTCACAACACGTCATCTCAAGGCACTTTACAGTTCACCAGATAATACAGCCAAATTAATTCAAAGTTTTCTACCTAAGGAAAACCAGTTGACTCATTGACTCGAAGGTAATCCCTCACACTAAGCATGCTTGTAGCGACAGTGGAGAGGAAAAACTCCCTTTTAACAGGAAGAAACCTCCGACAGAACCAGGCCCAGTGTGCTCAGTGTAAACATAATAACCACATCCACATAAATATTGAAAAAATATTTTAAGGCATAATGATGACAAAACTTTTGTTTTGTATATTTAATCATTTAAAATGCAACTTTAAAAAAAATAGATTATTATTTGGAAAAGTGCTGATTATGTTTGATTATGTAATGCTTTAATTTGGTTTCCTGACAGCTATTATTAGTATTATAGTATTATATGCCCAGAAACAGGCACGTATTTAAGAATCAGACAGAATAATTTAAAGAAAAGATGCAATCTTCTTGGTTTTTATTAATGATACATTGCTGATTTTAATTTAGATGAGTTTTTTTTTTTTTTTACATTTGTATTTTCATGTACTTTCATGTTTCCTCCCAATTTCTATAGATACTGATGGCAAGTCAGGTTCACTTACTCTGTTAAAACAGTACCTTAACATTTCTGTGAAAAAACAAACAAAAACAAAACAGGAACATTTCAGTTTTTAGAAAAAAAAGAAAAGGAAATGTGTGCTTTAGTTCTTCGCTGCTGATTAGCTGAGCTAACACAAAGGGACAGATGGTGTTGAAAAACAAGTCAAACCAAAGCTTTGAATCCATGCCTGTCCACAGTTTTTTACAGAATACGGACCGGACTACTCGCTGGAGATCAGTCCGAGTTGTAGACCAGACCGCAACGACAGCAAACACCTGGAGCGGGTCGTCAGTACCATCAAAGGTATGTGTGATATTTCTGTTTACTGGACGCCCAGGTGCATCTCTGTGTGCGCAGCGTAAAACAGGTGCGTGTCTGTTTTTGTGGAAGTGAACCCTCACTCACCTACAGCCCTTTTTTCTCTGCGTGGCTCTTTCAGTGTTTGGTTTCATGTGTCTTTTCTTGTTGCTGTCTGCCTCTCTGCTGGATGAAAGTATAGCTTCTTTAGTCTTTTGTCCCTGTGGCTCTTATCGTCCCTTTGTGCGTCTTTGTGTTATGCATGGTAAGAATGATCTGGTTCTCTGGCCAGCGTCCTCTCTTTCACCTTCTGGATCACAACAAATGTTTATTTTTTTTTTTTTCTAAATTCGTCTGCATATGGTTTTAAGTTTGATCTAAAATCCTCCTCCTCAAGCATCTCGCGTGTGTGTGTGTGGTAGCTTGTGGTTAAGTGTAGAGTTAGCCTTTTGGTTTTGATCTTGACAGCCCGCAGGTCTCAGGAGAGGTGATGCAGAAGGGTGAAGCTACGGTGGAAAGAGCGGCAGGAAGATTTCTATAAAAAGTGTTCAGGAGAAAAAAATGCAAAACTTAGTCTGTTCTTTTTTTTATTTCACTTTTTTCTACCTTGGCAGAGAAAAAAATTATAAATTTCAATAAACCAAGAAAACCTTTTTTCGAGAAGCTCTTGCTGGCTACTGAGTCAAAAAAATTTGAAAAGCATGGTGGGAGCCTTCTAACCTGACTCCACCAGATGGATTTGCTCCGCATATCCATCTGGAAACCTGTTGAAGTAATTTTGGGAAGGGGCAAAATTACTGGTTAGCTTATTGGCCTATGTTGGTGATAGACGGGCCCAATAAACCAATCAGATCAACGAAGCATATGACGTACTAACAGAGCAACAACGAAAACACAACCACAAGCCAGGCTACTCTTGCTGAAACCAGTCGGGAGAAGAGCAAAAACATCTTTTCCTCTGAGAAAAGCCTCCAGAGCAGTGTTTTGCTCTTCTTTCAGTGAAGAAATACTCTGTAATTCTGATAAAACTTGCTCGATAGCCACGCTAACGCTAGTTTCATCGGCTGAAGCCGCCATGTTCTTTAGACTGAACTGTTGCGCTTCTCGTTGCGTCACACCTCAACCCGCCTCAAAGCCAACGCTGATTGGACGTTCGTTTGGTGAATGGCTCCAAATTTTCTTCAACGGAGAGTCTCCAGACTGATTAGCGAGTGAAATCTTGAAAGCTCGCGAGATCAGGATTGTCTCACGAGGCTAGGAGCCTTCTGGTGCATTTTTACAGAAGCCGAGAGCGGTCCTACTCAACTTCTCCTTTGTCTTCTCGACATAACATGACATAACTTGCTTGTTATCACAAGAAAACAGTTATTTATTTCTTGAGATAACGAGATGATTAACCTGTATGAGTAATTAATGAGGCCGGCCAACAGCCCTGGATTCCCAGTCCATCCATGCCTGCGGTGACCGTAGTTGTGCAGTCGCGGTACCACGTGTGTGCAAATAATCAGTTTTTTAGTTTCTTTTTATTTTCACTCATTGTCGGGTCGTGGTGGATGATTGGATTGCATGGAATAAAGTAGAAACAAATCTATTTTTTAGTAAAAATCTTTAATCTGGACTCATTTTGGGGGTTAATGCATCTTATACCTCTTACAGGCGTAACACCGGGGCTGTTCAGAAAACACCCGTCGTTAAGGCAGCAGAGGCAAAGGTCTAATTGCTTATGAATCAAAGGTGGAAGCAAATCCTTAAACCAACAGCGTCGTCTTGTTACCTAAAAGTTAAACACAGGATTATTTACACATGGGCTGCCATGAGTAGTGGTAATAAAGGATTTTAACACACCAATCATCTCGTTATGATGAGAAAACGGCTTTCCAATGAGAAAATTAGAATCTAGTTATCACGAGAAAACGGCTTTTGTTATCTTTAGATAATGAGAAAATTAACTTGTTTTCTGAAGAAAACCACTGATGTAAAAATATCTGAGGGACACGGCCGCCCTCGGCTTCAGTACATCTCAACCCAAACAGGCACAATAAATATTTTTAAACTAGTGGTGGGACATGATTAAAAACTTTAATCAAATTAATTACAGGGTCTGTAATTAATTACGGTAAGTGCTATTAAAGCTACAGTGTGTAATAATTACAGGGATATACAGTCAGAAATGTAATATATTATACATAACTATGTTATTTATCATCATCTACGAGCTCAGCCTCTTAACCTTAATATTTGTGTTGCCATAGAATTCGTTATTTATAATTACATAGGAGCGGGTCTCGCAGCCATGGAGGCAGACATCTTTGCGCTATGGCAGCGCAGAGCCAACAAACTAGCGATTGCGAGATCACCAAAACGTCACAACGATGTAGAAAAAATAACGGGTATATTTATTATCTTAAGTCTACATGAAATCTATACCCTACACAGACTAATGAAATACTATCTGTAAAATTATCTATGTAAACAAACCTCATCACTTGAGAAGGTAGGTGATGCGGACGTTGTGGAAGACATTTTGTCCCGTAACGCTCGCCGTACTGTTGGGGGGGAGAAGCGGTGGGGGGGAGATGTTCATGTTGCTGCAGTTTGCAGTCTGACCGCTAGATGTCGCTAAAAGTTACACACTGTAGCTTTAAGCACATTGTAATCAAAAAACATATATAAACATATATGGAATTTAAGAACAACTTTCCTGATATCAAAAATCTTTCTTTTATTACTGATCTGTGGTCAGTGCTGGTTTGCACCGTTTACTTCCTGTATTTTACAGCAATGTGTGACGACGCAATGACAGCAATGACACGCTATGACATTACGCTTTGTGGTGCTTGGATAATTCGCTTCGAACGAAATGGGAAACACTGCAAATGTACTTTTTGATTTTATTGTTTTTTTTACAGTTTCCATCCAACAGAAATGTTGGATGGGAACACGGCTGCTGATGACTGGAGATGCAGCTGTTCATCTGCAGGGAGAAGAACATTTGTTCTTTGATTTCTCATGTAGATTTTATTAAAATTCAGTCTGGTTTTTACAAACGAATATTAATATTATTAAAAATATTATTAAGTTTTGAAACTTTTTTTATGCTTTTGATGCTAGTGGTAAAGAGATAGGAGCAGATGAGGGAAAACATGCTGCCTTGTAAACGTCTGTAATCAAATCCAGCATGGCTAAGTTAGGGACTAATAGCTACCATATAAGGATCATTTACTCTACCATTGCACCATGCACTCTACCCCCCTTTTACTTGTAGTTTGGAATAGACTTAGACAAACTTTATTGTCATTTTGTATACACAGAGTTTATACAAAACAACATTTTGATACATACATCTTTCTGACAGTGAATGAGCAGTAGCTTAGGAGTGAAATGAACATTTTAATAATTGAACTTTATTGATCTCACATTGGTGAAATTTACCTCTCCATTTAACCTATGGCCTTGGGGAGCATTGGGCTGCCATTGTGCATTGCCCGGGCTGCAGTGTGGTGTTAAGGGTCTTGTTCAGAAACCCAGAGTGGCGGTCTGTGGGAGTGGGGCTCAAACTCACAACCTCAGGATTCCAAGCGCAATGCCCTAACTACTAAGCCCCCACACCCCCAATTTGCATTTATAAAGTGCAGCAGTGATTAAAATATAAACCATGTAGGATAGACTTGGGATAAAAGGAATGTGGAAGGTTCAGAGCAGTGCAAAAATAGATATAATTCAAATATGCAGTAGAAACACTGAGTTGGGTTCTGTTTTGTACATTCACCATATAGTCCACTTATAATGTTACCAGTGTGATGCAGGGTCTCCATTTGTGACTTTGATTAGAGTTTTAAACAGTTCAACAGTCTTATGGCAGCTTGAAAAAGCTGTTACAGAACCTGCAGTTCATGGTGGGAGTGTGAGGAATACAATCCACATTAAACAATCGAAACAAAGTCAGTACTGTGATTTATTTTTTTCCACCAACATTTTACATTTTGTATCCTGTACAAACTATAAGAGCATCAGCACACAATAGCTTCATTTGGAGTTGGGCTGTGGATTGAGCTGATGCCACAAAAGCTTTCGGATGGGGGGAGGAATAAAATTTGATTAGCAAAAAGAAGAGAAAGAACAAGTCATAATTTTTTTTGTCAGGATCTCAAAAAGTCTTCAAAACACACAGATCAGGTTACATGACACAGACAGGAAGCTGCAACAGCCAATTCAGTCTCTCTGTGATTATAAACATCCATATCAGAGGTGCAAAACACAAAGTCATCTGCATAACTAGAGAGTTTTCAAGGAAATTGCATTGCTGTATATCTTGGTGGCAATAATCCAGAAACAGTTACTCTTTTAAAGAAATATGAAAGACTCAGACCATTTCTCAATTCGGATGAATGCAATTACGGACTTGTGCTCCCCTGGAAGCTCCTGCTGCTGCAGTGCATGCTGGGACAGCTGTCAATCTTGAAGATGGACAAGTGTGCTCCGATGCATACTTGGTAAGAATGGAGGCGCGAGAACAACATCCGCGGACCATGTCCGTTCTCCGTCTTGTGTTCTTGTGAATTGGAACAGTACTAGGACTGAGGCTGATGACGTTTCACAAGCACATGAGAACACAGACATATTGAGAAACAGCCACACTTTAAATTTATCTTAATGAAGACCAAACAGTGGAAAACGGAGGTAAACATTCCCTTTGCTTTCATTTAGAGAAGGACCTACTTTTTGGGAACCTGTAAATTCACTTTAAGGACTTGATTCCGGTTTATTTAATGAAGATTTCTAAAAGCTCCATTCTGCTGGTGGAAACGGGCTCAGTGTGAAAGGAAAGCCAGATTAAACTGAAGAATGTGTCTTCGATTGTTGCTTGTGGTGCAGACATGGTAACAATTAGCAGCCGAGTCTTCATACATTTAAACAGAGCGGATCGTCTTACTGTGGCAAAAAGACCAAAAAGCCTCCTGGAAGGAGACTCTCTTTACCCAAACAGAATTAGGGTTCTGCATTTCTCATTACATCGGAAGATTAGGAGTTTATTTGCCAAAATCCTGTTGGCTTGCATTAAATCATCACCAAATGAGAGAATGAGAGTATCACCCCTGCTTAGTCATGCAGCTTTTATTAGGCACATCAGGGGACTGATTGATGGAGAGAATAAAGAGAGAAACAGAAAAATTGAGAAAAAAGAAACATTATCTGTTGATCCTTTTTACTATTTAAGTAGAAAAAGGGCTGTTGAGGACTTTAAAGTAATTCAGTACTTTACCATTTAACACGTTGTTTGTTTGAGCAGTTTTTTCTAATTTTATCGCTACCATTGGCATACATCTGTTAAAAATGTGTCATATGGCAGATATAAACAGTTTCTCTTCATCCCTATAAATGAAGCCAGGGGCTTTTCATCTTTTGATGACTTTTCGGACATGTCACGTCTATTTAATGTAGCAGCGTTTCTTTCTTCTGTCATCTTACATTCATTCAGAGGCAACTTTACTCAAAGCCTTTTTTCACCACATAAGACTTCAAAGTCTTATCATAAGTCGCGTGTTATATGGTTTAAACGTATTGGAGGGATTTGTTTTCTCTGTTTCTGATTATATAAAGAATAACACGTCTTTGAAAACAAAGTGCTGCTGGAGTGTTTTTGCCAACACCTGCAGCTTGTTTGTTGCAAAGACGTAGAAATGTGAGCCATAATTTGATAATCCCTATTTATGATCACTATTTATGAGTATCTAGATGTAAAAACTAGTGGTAGGACGCACTTAAAACTTAATCGAGTTCATTACGGGGTCTGTAACTCAGTAGTTCCCAGTTACTCTCTTTTAACTTAATAAAAACATTTATATCAACAAAATAAGCCACTTTTTCAATTGAAAAACTGCTATTTTTTTCCCGGTTTATTGAAAAAAAAACCCCCCAGTTATATGAGGACAACAAGCTACATTTATTGTTTTTAATCCAACTATTTAGGTTATTTAACTATTGGACTGGTTGAAAGTTGTAATATTTTACCTTTTTTTTTTAACCCTGATATTTTATTTCTTTGAAAAACTACTGCTATAGACATGATCTGGGAGGCTTCTTGCTGTCTGCTGACATTCAAATAATGGAGGTCTATTGTGCCCGAGGCAGAAAGGTCCATAAAAGTCCACAAAAAACATGTCAATATTCCTCCATACTGCTCGTCCAATGTATTCCAAGTGTCCTGAGTGGGTAGCGTCCATAATTTACTCGAAACAAAGTCCTTTAGAATGTTTTTAGAGCATAAACAGTAGTGTATAGGATTTCCTGAAAGCGCGCGCCTGCGAGTTCACGACGCTACGGAAACCGCGGCAGACCAAACCAGATGAAAGTGCGCATTCAGCTCGGCAAAGAACTCATGCTCTTCCTCAACACTGAAGTCCTCAGACATTTTTCTTTCGTTGTTTCTTTCTTTGCACAGGTAAACAGCACATTTCTTCTTCTACGCTTGCATTATCAAGAGCAGACGCTGAATGCGCGCTTTCATCTGGTTTGGTCTGCCGGCTTCCGTAGCGTCGTGAACGCGCAGGCGCGCGCTTTCAGGAAATCCTATACACTACTGTTTATGCTCTAAAAACATTCTAAATGACTTCGTTTCGAGTAAATTCTGGATGCTACCCACTCAGGACACTTGGAATACATTGGACGAGCAGTATGGAGGAATATTGACACGTTTTTTGTGGACTTTTTTGGACCTTTCTGCCTCGGGCACCATAGACCTCCATTATTTGAATGTCAGCAGACAGCAAGAAGCCTCCTAGATCTCCAGATGCATTTGAGATATCAAAAAAGTACTCCGAGGTGTTGTTCAGCATGGGGGTGAGTAGAAAATGAAGGCTAATCATGTTTTGGGTGTACTATTCCTTTAACATTAATTATTGAACATTTGCTTTCAAAAAATATGGAACAAATAGCAATAAGGCAGACAATACTGCCTTTAAACACAAGAGTAGTTTAATTTCTAAAGTCCTGAACACATCAAACACGTTTTCTGGATCTAATCTACCAGAAAATCTTATTGTAAGAGGCGCTTGTTGTGAGTGAATGGCAATGAACACACCCAAAATTAATTTCTGCAAGGGGGCTTGCCTAGCTCTGACAGAGATAGAGCTCTGTTTTAGTCATACTACGCAGCATTTTGCCGCCAATCTCATGGGTCTAACAGGAAGAGAGACAAGGTTGCTAAGTAAAACGCATCCGCTTTTGGGGAAATACAAAGTAAAATCTTGCAATCGCAAAGGAAAACAGTCAGGTTTCTGCTGTTTGTAAACACATAGTGTGCAGGCAGGGCAAACTGGCTAATGAAAAAACATTTCAATAATCAGAATATCTTACCTATAATAACAGATAACAGATCAGGATCTGCTCTATGCATTCTAGGAATCTCTATATGCACTGCAGGGGTTGACGTTAAGGATTTTTACCACTTGCCCTTTGGGCAAGTGACTTTCACATTTCATTAGCCCAGAAACAATTTTTACTTGCCCAGTACAGGGGTTGACGTTAAGGATTTTTATCACTTGCCCTTTGGGCAAGTGACTTTCACATTTCATTAGCCCAGAAACAATTTTTACTTGCCCAGTACAGGGGTTGACGTTAAGGAATTTTTACCACTTAATTTACCACTGATTTGACCCAGCCCCAGGAAAGCTGAAAAGTTCTATGTCTGTGGTAGGACAAAAGTAAAGCCTCGGGAAAGTGAAATTACTCCCATAAATGTGTATAGAAATGCCATCCGGTCTTTTAAAAGCAACAGACTTTTGACTGGAAATGGAAAAAGGGCTTATACTGGCTTTAAACAAGAAGATAAGTAGAAGCTACAAGCAGATAGCTGTAGCAAGTCGCTAATGGCTAACTGGAAAAGTTGAAGTAGCTATAATTCCCCAAAGAAAGGATATCAAATGAATAAAGTGTAACAGATTTATTCCTTTTGGTCTAAACTGAATTGCCCTTTAGAAATAAGCTCCACAGAATTAAATAGCTAGTTTTGGTAAGAAGCAGTTGTAATCCTTTTGCTAGCATGCCAGTAAAAGCAGACATAAAAAATGAGTATATTTCTGTCAAAGACATTAGAAACATCCCAGCTTTTATTACAATTGTAAACTAGTGATTTAATGTTCTTTGAAGTGTAATAAAATAAATAATACATACGAGTGTTTAAAGCATTTCAGTTCCCGCTCAGTCTTGGCTAATGTTTGTCATTCACACATGCAGATTGAGACAGTGGGAATTAAAATGTGTTTTTTATGAGCTGTTTTTTTTCCCCTGGTTGTTTCAGCCGTCTCATTGTTTGCCTATTTACAGCTCTGTTTACAAGGGTAGTAGCATAATTTCCCCAGAGACTGTGCGTGTGTTTGTGCCTATTCTCATTAGCATAAAGTTACCATTGTGCGTACACAACCCACCTTTTTTTCCGTTGTTTCTGCAGCTACAGGTTGTGTATTTAACATCCAACTACTTATGCTGATTAATTCTTCCTTATACAGACAAGATACTTCTTTAAACACAACCCACTCATATAATCCAAGGCTTTTAAGCATGGGAAAACATTAAAACCAGGTGACATTTATGACTCTTTGTGTTTGTTCTTTATTGGATGGCCTCAGTAACACACAGAGCAAAGAGCACTGTCAATCCATCATCTGAAAAAGAAAAAGTATGCCGCAACAAACCTGTCGAGACATGAATGTTCACCTACATTGACAGACCCGGCAAGGCAAACGTTATCTAGAAAGGCTAAAAAAAAAAAAAAGAAATGAACCCTTTATAGCAGGGGTCTTCAACGTTTTCCAGGCCAAGGACCCCCTAATTGATGGCGAGATGGAGCAGGGACCCCCTAATTATATATATTGTATGAAATTTTGTTATATCAAACTGGTCCTATAGTGACTCTATTACAGATGGATTAATGTAATGAAAGTAATTTCTCCCTGGGATTATTAAAATATTTCTGATTCTGATTCCTGGTTCATTGGACAGGTGTTGTGAATGAAACGGTGCCCAGCTTGAAAGAGCTCCTGTCAGTCTCTGTTGTGTGACACCCTCATTATGGCAAACAAACGTACCGGTAGAAATAGTAAATAAGAACATAGGAGATGTTTGGAACATGTAGTTAGATGTGACTAAAATGTTACTTTTGTTAAGTACAAAAAAAGACCCTGTACTCACCATCTCCACACTAAAACATGGTAGAATAGAATTCAACTTTATTGTCATTAGCAAAGCAACGAAATTCACTCTCTTCATTTGACCCATGCCCTTGGGGAGCAGTGGGCTGTCATTGTGGGGCACCCAGGGAGCAGTGTGGGGTTAAGGGTCTTGCTCAGGAACCCAGAGTGGCAGTCTGTGGGAGTGGGGCTTGAACTCAAAACCTCTGGGATGCAAGCGCAGTGCCCTAACCACTACGCCGCCACTCCCCTAGAAAGTAAATCTTGTCCTGTATGGTGGTTTCAGCTTCGTTTAGGAAAACAGTTTTGCTTTAGGTTAACTTTTGTTTTGTTCTAAGACATAAGAGATTTGTATTTATTATTATATCCATATTTTTTGCTAGAAATAAACAACACATATTTTTGTTCAACAGCAAAGTTGGAAGTGTCTTCAAGAAACAGACCACTTGTTGCCATAAACGGTTTTAGATCTTAGAAGACCGCAATACTCCTTCAAGGCCCTGTACCTTATAGTAATCTCTCTAAGATTAATACTACACAGTAGGGGTGTAAATCACATCCATCATGGCGATTCGATTCAGTATCGATTTCCTGACCCAACGATTCGATTATTTTCGATACTCAAGAATACACCACGATTCGATTCGATTAATCAGTAATTTTTTTTTTTTTTTTACACCTTACAGGCTAAACAAAGTTTCAAGTTTGAAATAAATCAATGTAAGCTGTAATTTTGTTAAATAACATAATAATGTTCTAAGCAAGTAATAGAAGTAGAAAAGTTGCATCAAAAAATACTGCACATAATCAGTGCAATGAGTGCAATGAAATACCTCGGCTCCAGACGTCCCGCCCCCTCCACAGACGCTCTGCTGCACCTCTCCCAAATTGTAGCTGACCGCAAACAGACAGGAGGCCGGCTTGTTTTGTTTTTATGACCGAAATTGCGGAAAACAACTCGTGAAGTTTGACCCGCTAGAAGAGCGAGGTGCGTGAGAACGCTGGGAGCCTTTTTCCACCTGGATCTCCGCTCTTTTTGGCCCTCATGTCCCTCTGTCGTCGGACTAAACTCGCCCCCACTTCCTCGCCGCCTCGGCCGTATCTAGACCCACAGCAAAGACCACGCTTCAATATTGAGCATAAATCAAAAATGTCTGTTTCAAGCTTACTGCAACACACTGCTGTAAGAGTATAACCAGGAAGCGAGGTAGGAGGGCAAAACAGGTTTAGCGCCACCGCAGCACAGGAGGAGAATTACGCCCAGGAGCAAATGGATAAAAATGGACCGGAGGAAACAAAAAAAAACATGAATGATTCTCTTGTGGACGTGTCGATGCATCGGATCGTCGGCTATTGGATCGATGCGTCGATAAAAAAAGGATTATTATTTACACCCCTACTACACGGTATATTTTCCATGGTACATTATGTGGCAGGAGATGTCAATTTTTAGATAAAATAACTCATTGATTCGGGATATGTTTTCTTTGCCAATGGTGTTAATTCTGTGGAGCTTTCAGGTGTCAATCAGCTACTAAGAGCTTTTCCCAACTAGGGGTGTTTTCTGTAAGCGCGTGCACTGCATGTCTTGTAAACAGAGAAGCATGGCAGCCAACAAAGGGAAAATTGCGATACCTCTTATGGCTGTCACAGCCAGTAGAGGTATACACTTCTACGCTTTTAATCATATCCAATTGCTAAGGGCCCTAAGAGTTTGTCCTCTTTCCTGATTTCGTCTGCATCAGGATTTTTTATTTTCTACTTTTCAGAGTTTTTATTTTAGAGATTTAGGGCTGCAGCTAACGATTATTTAGCAAATTGATTAATCGATCAAAAATCGGATAGAAAAGGGCTCCTTAAAAAGTACTTTTTATTAACCAGGGGAAACTAAAACTTTTCCTCTTGAGAAGTTCTGGAAAAAGAATATTGACAGATGAAAAAGTTTTTTTTATCTTAGATGCAAAAAGTTGATATATTTTTCTACAATCCTGATACAGTTACTGCTCTGTGTTGCTCTGACAGCTAAAGGCATGTTTAAGAGTCTCTGTACTCCATTTAACGATTAATCGATGACTGAATTAGTTGAAGATTATTTCATTAATCGATTTATCGAGATTAATCCGATTAATTGTTTCCTAAGGGGATATAAAGTTACTCTAGCTCCTTTTTTTAAGCTCCAAGTTTACTTTGCTTCTGGCTTGTGCTTGGTTGTACAAATACTTTAAGTATTTAAAAAAGAAGAAGGTCCTAGATTGCATAACAAATATCAAAAGCTGCCTCTGTGCACCAAAGAAGGTTTTAAAAGAAATCAAAAAACTCCACAGAGCCTAATCCGCCCCAGTCTCTTTGAACTTGGTTAGATCAGTATGTTCATTGTGAACTTACTGGTATTTCTTTATCTATCAAGCAATTCCTGTTCTGTTTCTATTTTATCTCCAGATGTGGAAAAGAAAATCAAGCTAAAGTTAACTGCCAGGATTGATTCCATTTCACGGCTCCTAAAGCTCCTCCTGATCACTCTTCTTGGAATCCGGTGGAAAACGGTTCAACCTGAAGGAGCTGCTTTTCTGTTTCACAATCTAAAACAAGTGATAAATAATCTAAAAGCACACTAGCCCTTTCAAATATTTTGTTTTGCTCAAATTATCTCGTTATCTAAAAATGTTTGGAGTCTCCAGAGGAATTTATTTAAAGGTCAGAGGCAAATAGAAAGCAGGTACAGAGAATGGAATGGCATCAGGCAGATATAATTTACCTCGAATAAGAGATGCATAAACATCAAAGTGGTTGATTGATTTTAAAGTTGGACAGATAACTGGAGAAATTTCATTAGGTCATAAATCCAGCCAAGTCAGAAGTTTCCAACAACCTTCCACTTTAAAATCCAACATGGCTGCAGGATGTTTTGCTGATAAATATAGTAATGAACCGTTAACTCTGTAGAGACTGAACTATCAAATAGTTGCCAAAATTCCGATTTTTGAAAGTGTAGCCTTCATTGAACGTTGTATATGTTTAATTTTTATCTACATTTATGAACTGTCTGGTAGGGATGGAACGGTTTTTGAAAACCGTCCGAACCGATCTGTTCGACTGTCTCGGTTCGGTTCGCGTGTGTTTCGTTCGGTTCCAGCGCTGCTCCTTTTTCTCATAGGCGAAGCGTGTACACTCCAGAGCAGAAGGTGGCGGTACTGCGACCAAAGCCAACCACCAGTAGTAAACAAGAAGAAGAAGAAGCGAAGCAGCGTAGCCGGGTGTAGCAGAAAAAAATCAGTTGTGGAGAATTGTGTGGGTATGGCGAGTGGGAAAGAACAGGAGTTGGAAGACGCGCCAGCAGCACTTTATAGGTCTGCTGTATGGGAGCGCTTTGCATTTAGAGTGACCTACGATGACGGCGGAAAGAAAGTTGTGGATAAAAGTGCAACAGTGTGCAAGCATTGTGCAACACGTTTTGTTTATGCTAACAGCAACACGACCAACATGCCATGCTAACAATCAACATATACCGAACCGAAAACCATGACCACGAAACCGTGAACCGAACCGAACCGTGGATTTTGTGAACCGTTCCACCCCTACTGTCTGGGATTCAGACACTACAGGCAAGCAGTGATCTCTCCTTCTGAGCTGTCAGCATAAAACTATAAAAATTAATATGTATAAAGGCTTTCAACTCATCGGGAAAAAGGTGGCTTGTCCCCTTCAGGTTGGACGAGAGTTCCTGCCTTACGTGGTTGAGTGCAAGTATATTGGAGCCCCGCTCATCAGTGAGGGAAGATTAATATGGAAGATTGATAGACAGATCGGTGCAGCTGCTGCCATAACGCAGACGCTAGATCATAACTGAACGATTGAGATTCCAGATGCAAGGAAGCACCCAGCCATCCTGCAAACACAGGGTGGCTGGGTGCTTCCTTAAAGATAGGGTGAGGAGCTTGGTCATTCAGGAGATAGGCAGAGTAGAGCCACTTCTCCTTTACATTGAGAGGAGCCAGTTGAGGTGGCTTGGAAATCTTTGTCAGAAGCCCCCTTGACGCCTCCCTCACGAGGTGTTTAAGGCACGTCCCACTGAGAAGAAGCCCAGGGGAAGACCCTGGACATGCCGGACGGCCTATGTCTCCTGGCTGGCCTTGGCCTTGTATATAAATAAATATATATGTGTATATATATATATATATATATATGTATATGTGTGTATATATATATATATGTATATGTGTATATGTATATATATATATATATATATATATATATATATATATATATATATATATATATATATATATATATATATATATATATATATATATATACATATATATACATATATGTGTATATATTATATTTTGCCTTATTCTTTCATTTTCCTTAATAGCTTTGATTTCCCCCTCTGGTGGTTAGAAAAAATCCACAGAAAAGCTGCACCTTCTCATGGTTCAAAGTGTGGGAAAAAGTAATACTGTAACTTGCATTAAAGCTTATGAGAGAGGGTGTTGTGGTGAACAGCTGGGGTTTGCGAAACCATCCATGATGCACATTTGTTTCCTTGCAGGAATGCAGAGTGCAGATAAGCCTTACTTTTTTATTTTAAGCAGCAGGAGTGCAAACTGTAAAGCGGACAGAGAAAGGAATAATGGCCGGAAGATTAACAGGACTGGCCTGCTTCACGTTGCAGACTCTCTACAGCTGAGCTTTATCTGCAGTGAGAAAGTCGTAAATCAGTCGAACAAGTAAACCATCCAATCTGATTGGGTGTGGGAGCCTGTCAGACCAGGAGGTTTGGAGCATCTGGGCTCATTTGCTTCTTGTGGTTTTCAGCATTTTGCAATTGCTTCTCTTGGTTGAAGAAACACCAAGTAATACAGTTTTTCATCTGAAAAAAATTATTGATTTCTTTTACTAAGATGTAAAGTCAGTTGTGGGCTAAACAGCAGAATTATTTCTACAGTAAAGTTTTTGATTTAATGTCATTGTTTCAAAACTTTTAAAGCAGTTTAGAGTATGATGGCTCCCTAAGGTGATGAAGATGCAGCATTCTCTCCATATTTGTAGGTCTGAAGACAGCCTGACTAGCCAGCTCTAATGTTTACAGTTCCCAGTTGTGGCAGTCGCTGCAGTTGTTGTTGTTCCACTTTCGATAAAGCTTTTGTTCACCGTAGTCGGGACGTGACAGGACTGCACTGACAGCTCCACAATAGCCAACAAACAGGACATCCTCCCTCAGTGCGTCAGGGCAATTACTCATCCCCGCAGAGGACACGTGCCGCGTGTTTGTTTTTACCCATCGTAGCGTTTAGCATAACAAAAGATCAACAATACAGCTTTTTTTCTTCTTCTCCCCCTTCCCAAAACTAAACCGTCAACTACCTTTTATAATGCACCTATTGTGTCCAAACACTTGCTTTGTGTGCATATTTGAGCGTTCGTCGGGCATGGAAACCAATCTGTGTCCTCATGCAAATGAGCTCCCACATTGGCATTTCCATATCTATTCCTGCTTTGCATGCTTGTGTTTCCTCAGCACTGACAGGGCTCACCTCTGCCAGATGTTGCTTTGCATTTCCACTGGCACTCATACGCTCGTGTTCGGTTTCTCTCGGTGTCTTAATATGTGTTTAGCTTTGCTTAATGAGAAGAATATGATCCTCCTCTGCTGTCCGTCCTCCTCTGTGGGTTTGTTAGAGCTAGCGCTCACCCTTATAACCTCTCTAACCCTTCTCATCTCTGCCTCCCTCTTGTTTACAGGGAATTTAAAGAATGTGGTTTAGGACCTGGCAGCCTCCTCCACACACATTCATACCCGCACCATCTTTCCGAACCAGGTCTAATGAAGACAATATGGAGTGGACCCCTCCTGCCCTGAGGCATGGATCGAGCGAACAAGGGAGCAGAGAGGAGAACAAGGCCGTTTTGGAAAACATTAGTTGAGTGTTTCCAGGAGAGAACAGTTTAATAAGGAATGGGGGGTTGTTGTGGTCTCAATACAATGTTCACTGTTTTTCATTCATTGCGTTTAAAAAAAAAAAGATGTTTGTGGCTTTGTGTGAATGAGAGTTTATGGTATGTTCTTTGTAGCTTTGTAAAGCTGGATGACAGCAGCGCACCCCCCTGAGCGTTCGGCATCAAGGGACGCATCGGTCGGACATTAAATGGAAAAAACAGATTTTTCAGGGCTCTGGTTTCATGGTCTCCCCTCTGTCCCGCTGTGTGATTTCATCCTTTTGCGGACAGATGAGCAATAAAACAGACAAAACATTCAAGTTCCTTCAAGGCCCTGTTAAAGTTTTGCGTCTAAACGGGTCTGGAACCCGTTAAAAAGTTTGTAAAAATGTCTAGAGAAACATATAGTCTGCAAACTGGGAGCCAACAGTTTGGAAGAATTTACGGACACTGCAGCTTTAGTAGAAGCATTTAAAGTGCTGGGATTTTAGATTGAAAAGATGGATCCTTGGAGGACTGTTAGGGGCTGGTGCCTATCACCGGCCGTTGGCCGAAGGTCAACGAAAGACCGATTCACAACCCCATGCTGGGATTTGAATCCAGAACCTTATTCCTGAAAGGCAAAATGGTCTATCATCCAGAAGTAGTGCAGGATAAAAATACTCATTTGTTTTTAAATGATAAACCTCTTACCTGTAATCACAAACGTAGTTAATGTTTGTTTATTTTCCAGAAACCTTGTTCCAGGGACTGGAAAGGCAAGAACTGTATATAATTTAAGGCCATCTGTGGCTACGGTATACATGCACCGTATAAGTGGCGGAACATTTCACATCTACTACCCGGTGTGTCTGACATACCTAAACCGTGAAACAATGTGTTGGCAGAGCGTTTATAGTGGAGCTTTGAGAACTCTGAGGTAGAGTTTTGTTGGCTTTAGTTGTTTCTTTGACTCGGTATTTACATCATTTAAACCTGAGACTCTGGCATTTCAGATCTCAATCTTTTCTATTTTAAGTCATTTTCCTTCTGCCGCATGTCGACATTAATCACCGGGGAGAGCCGTTGCTATGGAAGAGTCTTTACATGTTCTATAAAGCTTAAAAAAACTCAACACTTTATTTTTATACTTTATAATTTAGGACATTTTGGCTGTATTTGTCAGTTGTTGCCACCTTGTTGTGACGTTTAATAAAAAGTTTTTCATTACAATCTGTTGCTGAATTTTTTTTTTCTTTTACCCTAAAGTGTATTGTTGGATTCTTCTGTTACACTTGTGTTACAGAGGAACGTTGTAGAGTTGGGCATTGCTCAATCTGACCTGGTTTTTGGATTTCACCTCCACAGAGTGTGATACCGGTTTGGCTGCAGCCAGGACACCTCCAATGTCAGATGGCTTTTCCATAAGGCACACTTGTGGTGAACTCAAGCCCCTGCCACAGTGCCCTTACCTGTGTAATGAAACTTTACATTATATTTTATTAATTATTGTGATAAAAAATCTGGTAATACACCAAATTCTTTGACTCATGATGTGTTGTTATTTGAGGTGCTGTTGCGGATTCTCCTCACCAGGCTGCTATATACCAACCCTAGTTTCACAGAACTCCTACCAAAACCTCAATTCTAAGTCAAACGTCAAAACATATCTTAAAGTATTACTCTTGCCTGTTTTTGAAATTTGACTAGATACATGCTTGAAAAAACCATTGAAACTGGAATTTTGATTTATTTGATTTAAAGACTAAAGTTTTTCTCAAGTCTATTTTCTGTGAGACAAAGAGCCAGTGGAAAGTGAGGACGCCAGCTGCAGTATTCTGGATCAACCTAGTCAACTTTTTTAGGCAGACCTTTGAACATGCTATGGATCTATTTAATTCTACTAAAGATTAACATATTAATTAGTTTTTCAAGGTCCTGCTCTCACTTTAGGCCTTTAATCATGGAGATGTTCTTTAGGTCAGAGAAGGCCAACTTTGTTTGGAATTTTGACTTTAATCTCAGAATTCTGACTTTTATCTCAGAAATCAGATTTTATTCTCACAATTGTTTTGGGAACAAAGTCAGAATCCTGAGGATAGAGTCAGAATTCTAAAAACAAAGTTTGAATTCTGAGATTACATCGGAATTCTTAAATTCAAGTGGGAATTCTAAAAAAAAAAAGTTAGTATTATGAGATTTAAGTCAGAATTCTTTGACTAAAGTTGAAATTTTTAAAACTCAGAATTATTAGATTAAAGTAGGAATTATCAGATGAAAGTCTGAAGTTTAAAAGTAAAGTCAGAATTATGAGATTAAAATCAGAATTCTTTGATTAAAGTTGGAATTCTTAAAATCGGAATTATGAAATTAAAGTAGGAATTATCAGATGAAAGCCTGAAGTTTAAAAGTAAAGTCAGAATTATGAGATTATAGTCGGAAAAATTAGATTACAGTTAGAATCCTTAAAGTTGGAATTCTGAAAATAAAGTCGGAATTCCAAAAAAAAAGAACAAATTTTTTTAATGGCACTAATTATTTTCTGTAGGTAGGGCAAAATCAGTTACTGGCAATTAAAAAAATGTTGAGAAACAGTGATGATCAACAAGAGTATCCCATAGTTATGGTTATATTGCATTTCTATCTTCATGGTTTCCAGTGTGAATGTTGAAGTCTGCCACAATAATTCAACACTAAGTAAAAACATATCACAGATATTAATATATCTGTTGGTTCTGATAATGAAAATCTAGATTGGAAACTTTGCTTGATCCATCAGGGCAGATGAGTTTAGTCTATTTATATAAGAAAATTAGGTAGAGAACAACAGAAAAATGAATTCCTTGATGGACATCTGTCTATGATTTAATCAACAGTCCATTTAAATATGGATTTGTGCATATTTAAGACATTAAGACATTTAATAACATTGAGAATTATTTTGCTGAGTTTAGGCTTTTAATGATAGATTTTTTTGAAGCAATCCGTTTTTAGTATTTAATCTTTTAAATGCCTAAAAACAGGATTGCACTCTCTATCTCCCACATAAGCATACATTTATATTTAAACATACATACATAAACCACAGACAATATTTGGTTAAATGTCTCTAAGCAAGTTGCCCCAGCCATAAACTTTTTGCGGCCTTCAGCAAGCATCCATCCTGGATGGAAATGTGACCACTCTTCCTGGCAGAGTTGCTAGAGCTCATTTACATGTGTTTGGCTTTTATAAAATGGTCCAGCAGGATAATGTTCTTCCAAAGGTTCACTGTTTGGTCCTCCAAAACTAATTTTGACATAATTTATTGGACTTATACTTGTATCAAAATGGAGCGATCATAAAATCCTGAGCCTCTAGGTTATATATAAAAAGCAAAACCTTGGTGCACAAGCAAAAAAAAAAAATGAGTACTGACTTTCTTTAATCCTCTCATGCTGAAATATTGCCTCAGGTATAAACACAAACTCTCTCTGGCTTTGATTGTCCATTAGGAAGAACATAAGCTTTTATAAGACGTCAGTAAGATTCTGGTTTTATTCTTGCTGGATATATTTTCCACTCTTCACGGCATAATCAAGCTGGTTGTTTTCCTCCCATTAACTTGGCTGCTATTCAAAGTCATCAAACCCTTAATGTTCCAAATGTGTTAGAGATTGTTTTCATGTTGGAACACCCCCATTGTATCAAAGGTTCAGTTATTGGCATCTACTCATGAAAAGACCACCAACCTTTAACTATAGACTTTGTCAAGCAACTTCAGAATCTCTCTGAATTCCCACCTTGTTTGGCATACACTCTGGAAAAGTGCAAGGGCAAGAAGCAGATTATTCAGATGAGAAGAATCCCATTGCAGTTAAACTCTAAAGCACAGTACCTAATCTTAAAGAAAGTAGTAGTGGCATCATGCTAAGGGCTCGTTAAGCTGACAGTAGCTGCATATCCATTTGCCATGAAATTGCAAAAATGTCAAAAATAAATTAGCTAATTTCAAACGTTCCAATACAAAACAAACCCACGTTTTTCAATTAACTTCTCAAAACCCACCAGGTCACCGGTTGCCGTTTTAAAGCGTTTACAACTAATAACTCAGAATGCATGAAAATTACACTGGTAAAATGTTTACCAATGTAGACATGTTAGACATCGTTGGAAAGCTTAGATTCTCCATAATTCAACCACCAAGTTAATTTATGGACACAGCAAGCGCCAAAGCACACTGAACAAAGATATAGCAGCATGGTAAACTATAAATATGACAAAGCAGCCACAACAAGCAAGCATGTCTTTATAACTGCTGTTCAAAAAAGACCTATTATTTTCAAGAATGAAAAAAACAACTTTGAGTCATGTTTGAACTGATGCAGCTTGGGCTGTATTCTACTCACCCAATTTTCATCTATATATTCAGAAACTAGAAGGTGTTAGCTTTCAAATGTATCACACATGTAATTTAGGCTTACAGTTCCACAGTTATTTGCTTTTCCATTTGGGTATGAATACTAGGCGAGAATTTCCCAAAATGATGTGGGTGTTAAGAGGTTAAAAAGTTTGAACGCTTCAGTGAGGTGTTTTCTCGTATCGCTATTCTTATATTTCACAAAACTTCAATAGAAATAAGGTTTTTGCATCACATAAGTCACGCAATCAGCAGCTGGACCTCATGGCCTTGTAAAAAGGCGAAGAAGAAGACCAGGCGTTGGAAAATGAGGCGCCAACTGGAGCTGTGGCTGAAGTATGGCTATATCTCATGTCAAAAAAGTAAAAAAAAAAACCCCACTGGACTTCGTTTCCAAGTTTGAAGACGTTGTGCTTCCCATCCAGGAAGCTTTTTCAATTGAAAATGTCAGAATTAGCGTTGAGTTCAAAGCTTTATAGAATGGACCAAAACAAAGCGCAGTTTTGGCTAAGAAAACATGCAAATTGAACCGACGAACAGGTCCACCCATTAGGAACGGGGTCTTCTGGGTTCTTTGTTAGCCTGCAATACCTGATACTGTTCTATGCCTCTGAAAGGGGGTTGATCGGAGGAATTGTTGCCCTGGCTCAACAGGCGAGGTGTTCTGTTCCCCTGTATGGGGGCTGCAATGATAGAGAAGGAATCAACTCTTGCTACGTTGTAGGTTTTTGAAAGCTGAAACCTGAGTCCATCCCGTCTGTTTAAGGTTGCTTTTTCTTTTTTTAAATAGAAAGAAAAAACACTATATAGAACCACTATATCTCATGTGTTTACATCTGCCGCTGCCATGTTGTTTTCAAGAGTTATTGTGTGATCAAACATTTTCTAATGCAATTTTAATTCAATTTCTTATTTAATGAAAACACAGCAATTGTGAAAACTAGAATTTTCAAAATTGCTGTGCTGGAGCAGGGAAACATCTAAAACCTGCAGGACAATTTTATGGATGCTTGCCTTTGAACGACAATGGGAGATGTTTTACAGAAGCTATGATGCTTTTGTGAATTCTAATTTATAAAAGATCTCACTGCATCATCTTACATAATATAAAAAATAAAACTTCATTTCTTTTAAATTTTTAAAAACAAAGTTGATAAAATTCTGTTTAGAGTTTTTTTTTTTTGAAAAAAAATTGACATGCTGTACACACCAAAACTTGTTCTTGTTTTTTTGGTTTGTTTTACTGAAGTTGTGCTTGGTACTTTCAACGGTTTTTTAATGGACAGCTGATATAGCATGGTTATGATGATGGCATAATATTCTTCCTAGCATAAAAAAAATATCTACATTTTTTTAGATGGAGGCTTATTAGTGGAGTTTGTGTCTGGTCTAAGTGACAGAATAAAGGAGGTGGACACACTACCAGGTTTTAGATAAAAACGCACCATATCCACATCTTAATGATGGCCGATTCAATCGAGAACATAAAGTTTAGAGCTGAATGAAAGATTTATAGCCTGTTATTAACAGCACTACCCCAGCTTTATTATACAAAGCATAATAAAAGTTCTATGTTGTGAAATCTTTAAAAAAAAACAAAGATTTTTATTATTTTAATTTCTCCTGACAGCGTTAGAGAGAAGGTTACTTTCATATTTCCCTTTCAGAACCTTCCAGTTGTGATGGGGAACAGGATGTCCTGCCTCACTCCGTTGTTATGAAGTGCTGAATTCTCCTCCTGCCAAATGTTCTCTTCTGGGTGTCATAATTTAGATGAAGTGGACCCACAAATATGCATGACACCGGGAGTCTGTTGGTGAGCAGAATGTAACGGTGAACAAAGGAAAACTTGCATTACTGGTGAGAGAAGAACAGGTTTTGTAAGTGACAAGAGTGCAACAGAAGAAACCAGCAGTAAACAATGAAAACCAGGAAGCTTAAACACTGAGGAGGCGTGATTAGTGAAGCCTGAACCTGGAAAATAATCAACGACCTTGACTGATGAACATGCAAACAGATAAAAAAACTATTTAGGACTAATAGTGAAAGGAATGTTTTTTTCCCCTCTTTTTCTAATTTCTTTGCTGATTGACAAATAAGGAATAATAAAAATCATGAAGCAAAAATAGACATCATCACGGTAAGTGTTTTTGTCAAACCACAAAAAATAATGTGATCTTACATCGATTTCTTTTCAGTTTTGGTTTCTACTTCCTCATACTACAAATGTAAATGTTACATTTTCAATTTTTTTTTCAATTTTTTTTTCAATATTTGTTGAATATATTGTCTATCTTCCTTAAGTATTAACCGAAAAAATTATTGACTGATTAATCGATTAGTAAAATAATCATTAGTTGCAGCCCTTATTGTCATACTATCTCCAAACTGCCTGTTTATGGTTAAGAATTTGGACTGAGTGCAGCAGTTTTAGCTGCAGGGTGGAAACCGTTTCTAAGCCTGGTGGTCTTGCTTTGGATGCTATGTGGTCTTGTCATGTTAAATGCAGAAAATCCTTTGGTTTACTAGAATAACAAACAGAGGAAAAACAAAGTTAAAAATGGAGAAAATAAGTAAATAAAATAAACCAACAGGACTCCATGATTTAACAGTTTTGTCAGCAGCCAGGGTGAGCCACTGGGGTTGACATTTGAAAAGTCTTTTTATGTGACTGGGCCCCCTGTAAGATTAAATAATCTCTAGGCCTGTAGAGCCAAAGCCAGAAGTGAGTGAACTTAAAACCTATCCAGCCAGTGTATGAGGAAAAAAACCCTTTAATTTGGGGGAGTTAGCAAAATAAATATTTCTTTTGTTTGGTTTCTTTTCATTTTGCGAGCTAAGAAGAACATAGCCATGCATGAAGCTTTCTGAACCTATTTATTTACTTCTCTACATTGGGTTTAGGTCAGGAAGGCAGCAGCATGGGGGATTTGCACCACCATGATGCGGGGAACCTCGCGGTCCCAGACGACGTGCCATCCCTTCGTCCTACAATCATAGAGTTCCACTTTAGGGCTCAACTGGTCATCATCTTCCATGCAGACAAACCAGAGGACAGCAGGCTCTGCAAACCGGACTCCTGGAGGATCTTCATTGCGCTGATCGCAATGTTCACAAACTGTTTATCATTCCTAACCAGATCTTCTTTGCAGGCAGTGTCAACCAAGTTAGCAGTCAGCATTAGAAGCAGATGGAGACAACAGGAAGGGACTGCAGGGAGTGATCATAAGAAAACATTTAGAAAATGCATTTCTGGAATTTGTGGAGTTTATGTCAGAACCTCAGAGTGTACCAGAAGTAAGATGATATTTAGATCCCCCAACAGCTCCACCATGGTGTCCTCACCACAACTGAGGAGGTATTTGATCACAGGTCAGGGAAGCTGTAGACTGCTGACTCCATCATTCTCCGAAGAGCTCAGCACAAACAGGTCCCGATACTTTAAAAAAAAAACATCTCAAACTGTACTGGAAACTCTAAACAGCTGCTTACATTAATAAATTCTCTTCTCAATCTTCCCACATATGTACATGCTGTCACCAATACAGATCAATGCAATTTTTTGTATTTACAGACCTTATGTATAAAAGGAAAACTCAATAAAAAGACGGTGATTAAAAAATGGGCAGGGTCATCTTTGAGCACACTTTCTCTGCTATCTTTTTCTCATCATCTTCTCCTTCTTTCCCATCACCAGGTTTGCCACAGGTTTGCCTGCTGTGTCTAAAAGTAGCAGCAGCAGCAACTCAGACTGACAGCAGCTCATTGGCTAATTTGTATCAGATGAAGCATGGTCCCGATAGCCTGGGTGCCATTCCGAACTTAGTCCCGCCCACAAGGTTTGAGGTCGGGAAGTTCGGTCTGGCATTGCTCAACAGTAGTGCGAGTATGCTCGCACAATATCTGGCGGGCCAATCAAATTGTCAGGGCGGGCTTTATACGATGATGGACAGATGATCAACAGTAACGTGATCAACCACGTGACCAAAGCGCGCATGGGAGACAACAACAATGGCTGCCGCTGGAGAGTTGAGGTGAGTAGATTCTGCTCTTAGGTCTGTTCTAGAAGATATCGACAGCAAATAAATTTTAAAAGAGGAACAGAGAAACGCGATCAAGTCTCATCTTCTTATTCTAGGCGTGCAACTGCACGCTTTGATTTTTGTTGACAACAACTGTGCCTGGCTTAACATACGTCATGCACTCCGTTGCTCTTATTGGTTGTAGGTCTATCCAATTGAGTGCAGAGCCATTTTTTTTCCTAGTTCGTTCGAAACACGCCCCATAATCACAGCTCTATGGAGCAGTATCAGACTCATATTCTGACTAGAATTGAGTAGGACTACGTCAGGCTATGGTCCCGACGTGCCGGATGGCTTTACTCTACAAACCGGAGAATCGGCACCACTGAAGTTTAGACACTGTCATCGGACAACATGTGGTAATTTATAAATGTTTTAAATCTGGTTGGGTCCAGATTAGCCAGCAGGTGGGTCCAGATCTGGACCCCGGTCTGCTAATCCGTGACCTCTGCCTTACACTCTCTCCCCACAACACTTCTAAAATCCAATATCACAGCCATCAGTGCACTGGTCACAGCAATCACCAGTCATATTCCTCTTGCTCTCAAAACTGCCATTCATCTGAAAAAATATAACCCTGAAATCCTGGCTCATTACCGACCCATTTCAAACTTGCAGTTTCTATCAAAAGTCCTGGAAAAAGTTGTTGCAGTCAAATGCCACTATCACCTTCAGACTCATTATATAGGAAAAATTTCATTCTGGTTTTGGGTTAGCATGCATCACTCGTCCGCATCATGAATGGCCTAATTATAACTGCAGACCAGGGCTCACCCTCTACTCTCCTCCACCTGGACTTGTCCACCACCTTTGACACTGTCGATCACAACATCTTGCTCCACCATCTCCAGTCTTTGGTAGGACTCCCTGAGATCACGCTAACCTGGTTCTAGTCATACCTCACAGGCAGGAAAGAGTATGTCGCTCTAGGACAGTCCAGATCCCCACCACAGACAGTTAGCTGTGGAGTGCCACAAGGCTCCGTCCTCGGTCCAACCCTTTTTACCATCTTTTTACTACCCCTTGGTCATGCTTTCCATAAAGGCAAAGTTTAACTCCACTGTTACGCAGATGATACACAATTATACATAAAAATGTACCCCACACTACCCATAGCCATGCCACCTGCATTTCAGGTTTGCCTGGAGGACATAAAGGCATGGATGTCTAACAACTGTCTTCAGTTAAATATCAGGAAAACCAAAGCCATGCTGATTGGTACCCCACACCAAACCAAGTCCTTCTCCCTCAGCAGTATACTCATTTTTGGTCATCATATTCCCATGTCTCTCTCTGTTACAAACCCCAGAATCAGACTTGACACCCACATACCCCACCTTTGTAATATCTTCTTCCTCCACCTCGAAAACATCACCAAACTCCGACCCTCCCTTTCCCTACCGGATGCTGAGAAGTTGATCCATGCCTTTATCCCCTCCAGGTTAAGCTATTGTAATGCCCTCCTTGTCGGGATCCCTGGCAGGAGCCTCCAAAAGCTCCAGCATATCTAGATCTGCGCTGCCCGGGTCCTGGCGAGGCAGTTCAATAGGATCATATCACACTAGCCCTGAAATCCCTCCACTGGCTACCCTTTCAACACAGAATCCAGTGCAAGATCTGTCTCATCTGTCAACATTGCATTCATGGAACTGCCCCTGCCCACCTCAGAGAACTCCTCACCCCACACACCTCCTCCCAAAATGTCCTATCCACCTCCTCCTGCTGCCTCCCCCAGGCCTGGACTGGCTAATCGGGAGGACCTGGTCAATTCCCTTTGGGCAATTCTTATTTCTGTGCTGCCATTCCTTAGCTGCCTCCACCTTCACTGGCAGTTTTTTTTCTGCGCTCCCTGATGTAACACGTCAGAGCACTTAGTCGGTCAATGATGCCTGAAAGTTGAGGAGTAAAAGGGGCAAAGGGGGGCGTGGGGAAAAGTAAAGTCAAAAAGGAGATCTCTAGAAACAAAAGCTGCAAAATGTAAAAACAAATTGTCAGCTTTTTAAGTAAAATGAAACTTGAGGTTTGAAAAGTGCAAAGATATGGGTAAGGCAAGATGTAGAACTTTGCCTGCAAACCACCGAACACATTAATTATCTAGTGATTGCATTTTGTGGTTCTGTGGCGCATAATTTAATGTTATATAGTTTAAATAATAGCTTGATGAAATCAATGATGAAATAAATGTTAATATTAATCTTGTAGCCCCTCATAGTCAGAGGGACTATAGAGCAGGACCAAGCAGCAGCCATGAGCGCAGTTGGAAGGTAGGATCACTCATTAAGTGAATATTAAATTAATATAATCACAAATATGGTGCAGTTGTTTGGTTAGAAAAGCGCTCCTCTCACAATAAATAAATACAGGATATATTGCTGGTAATTAAATAACTAGGGTGACCAGATCTCCTGATATGTGTGGGACAGTCCTGCCTTTGTTTCTTTCCATCACGCCATCCAACAGATTGATGTAGTGTCCCGCATTTGATTGAATCAAATTATTCTTAAAAAGTCAAATATATTTACAGACATTTTTCCTAAGTAAATCTGAGCTGCAATCATTGTAACGGAGATACACCAGTGCCCTACGTCATGACCAAGTTGCACACGGTTCTCCTTAAACGGAACAAGGAAAGGGTTTTTAATATAAAATAAGATGTAAACTAGGATTAAAAAAATAAAATAAAATGCAGCCTCAACAAAGACTGTGGAACATTGTGATTTTTCTCAAACTTGCCAAAGTCATTTTTAAATTGTATGAATTTGGTATGTATGAAGCGTGATGTTAAGCAACACTGTAAAAGTGAGTCAAAAAAGAAGCCGTGTCTGTTCCACATTGTGCCTTATTGTTTTTCCCATATACTCAAAAATATCTGTGTGATATATTTGGGGCCTAATGGTATTGAATTGTTCACATAAACTGGTCAAGATGCACATGCAGAGTAGGTTATGCCTGTTTGTTTAAAACAAAACTGATCCTATATAACTTTCTCACGGAGTTCCAACTTTATAAAAGAACCAGCAAAAGACTTTAGACTGGCTCAGACGTTCATCAACCAGCAGCAGAATGACCCCAACACACGGCTGAAGCTGCATTGTAATGGCTTGAGAAAAAAAAAGGATATTTCTGTTTTAGTGTGGTCCAGTCAAGTTTCCAATCTAATTGGGAAAAAAAATGTGATGACTTGACTTGAAATCTACTTTTTACAGCCGCTCTCCATCCAGTTTAATAATGTAGGAATAAAATGCTCTGGATCTGATGTGACCAGAGAAGCTTGTTCCACATGTCAGCTGCTTGTGGTAAACTTCCTATAACTTCCCTGCTCTCTAACAAATCTTTGTTGAACACATGGATATATACTGTGATTGAACCAAACAGGCAGACTCCTTCATTAACTATGGAGGGTGACCATTACCACAATACAATAAACAAATAACTAATCTAATTATTTAATTGTGTCATTTATTTATTAAAACTGGAAATAAACTAATATTTTATTAAACTAATATTTCGTCTGTTATGATGTTATTTTAGGAAGTGAATATAACACCATTATGTGATAAATGATCTCATGTCCTTGAACTGAGGCACACCATAAACTTAAAGTCAAAGTGGCGGTACTAGAGATGAGTTTCTGTTGAAACCCTGATGTCTGATTGGCTGTTTTTTACCTAGCGAAATGTCTGTGTTCTATTTTGACGGTTGTGTCCTTTGAAGGACACGGAGCAGCCGGCTTCCTTGGGCTCGCAATAAATCACGGGATACCCAAAGCTACAGAGGATACATCAGAACTGTTCTTCAAAACAGGAAAATAAGGCTGCATTTGACGGCTGCTTACGAGGCAGTCTTCGAATCAGAAGAGGCCACAGGGTGGCGCTATGAGGTTATCGGCAGACGAGTCTGGCCTTTGCAGCCACTGGACTGGAACACAGCAAATAAATAAACTCCTTCCTGTTTTTCTTTCACTCTAATGTTAACATGTTCATTTGTAAAATTGTAAATACATTTCTTAAATACAGCTTTATATCAAGGGTTTGGTCTTTGTTAAACATTTATGTGAGAGTGTGAGCTGTCGTTAGTCCGTCGGAGAGGCGTTTTTTACCTTTTCGAGTGATAATATTGATTTTGGAATAACAAGAAACCTGGAAGAAGTTGTCTTTATTAGAAGCAGCCAATTAGAGGCCTCGGCTGCTATGAGAGCAGCCCTAGTCCCGCCTCTTTGACTGTGATGTATGTGATAAATTAATTCACAATGTGCTTCTCTGCAGGAACATAAATTAATTTATTAAATTAAAGGAATGATTACATTTACCTAATAAAATAAAATCACTTTACCCAACTGAGCTCCCATATAATTTAATAAATTATATTTTATTTCCAATTTTAATACGAATATTTTTTATAAGAAATGTTTTCATAAGCTATTTATTTATTGAATGGTGTCACTCTTCAACCTCCATAAGTACATATCACCATAAGAAAATATTTCTGTCTCACATCTTTAGTACATGGGTCTTAATGAGGACCAGGGAAAGGGGGGAACTAGCCCCCTTAGCCCCTGTCTATAACCGTCCCTGTACAAGGAGAGCTTATCACAGCGCCATACAAAGTTTCCTCCTTCTACACATTCTTAGAAGCACAGCCCATTGTTTTGAAAGGCTTTGAAATTGTTTTAAATGATAAAAATAACGAATTGTAGAAGCAGCCATTTATAGCTGCCAAACAGGCAGGCCTTTTTATCTGTTTTTAAATAATTATTCTAGTCTAATTACTTCAAAACTTTTTTATTTGTGTCTGTTTAAACTATATTTTCTATAGAAACAATCATCAACAAAATTGTGTTGTTTAATATAAAATGTATTTAAATGTTTTTCATTGAAATAAACTATATGCCTGTATAGTTTTTGTTTAGTTGGCATGCTGTATAAAAACCACAGAAATTAGCCGAAAACAAAAATCAGGACGCCACGTTGTTGTCATGTGTCTCTGTGCTGTTTTAAGCTCTGATTTATGCAGTGTTGGCAGGGTTAATGGAGGCTTTAATAGAGAGCGTTTGAAAGAGGAACCACAAATGTCGGGCAGTTTCCTTTAGAAGTGATGTTCCTTTAAATTAATGGCCTGGAAATTCACACCAAATCGAGGAGTCACCAGCAGTCAAAGGGAGCATGTGCTGAGCAGAAGTGAGCTCAGAGTGTCTGTGTGTGTGTCAGAGCTCTCTGTGATCTTTATGAACAGTGCTGCGGTCATTGAGGCGGTTTGAGCCCCACATAGCCAAAGCCAGTGAAACTCATTACACCGTTTACGAGCTCGGAAAAGGAGAGACGATTGAAATTCTATCTCATAAAAGTGGGAGCAAGGAGGGGTGGAGGCCCCGCACGGTAACCGGCCAGGGGCTGTAAACATGAGAGACGTGAGAGACTTGTGTGTGTTTATGCAGTTTTCTGTTCTCGGTGAGGTCAAGTTAAAAAAAGGAAGAAAGAAAAATGTAGGGGCCCCATGAGGATTAATGGCACAACTGGAACTACTGGACTTTTTGTTCCTAAACAGGAATACCCAAGTTTTGGGTTTCTTATTTGGAAAAACTCCCTTCTGGATGTTTAAGGTTTCAAAATTGTAATCAATACATGAAACTATAAAAAGTAAATGAAAAAGTGTAATCTAAAGAATTTTACGACTAACGTGATACATTAAGAAGTTATGGAGCAAGACATTACAGTGAGAGTGATGACATATCAATTTCAAGTATGTCCCTATACAAATTTTCCATTTTCAATACGATACCGATATTGGAGTTTTGAGTATTGACCGATACTGATACGATTTCTGCATGAATCATGCATACGTTTCTTACGCATGAGAACAGCTAACCCATATCTTATCCGCCAAAGAGTTAAATAAGTTTAAAAAAAGCGACTGTAAGCAAAGTGCTTCTTTAAGTTGTCTGATATTTAAGGAAGAAAGATATAGATTTTTTGGCTAATATCTGTTCGATTTTTGATATTGATATTGGATTCTGGACTCTCCTAATCAATACAACGACCTACCATTACAAATGCTTTTTTTCAACATTTGCCCCACAATAGATGCTTATATTAGTGATGCTAGTTTAGCAGAACTAGCTCCTCTTGCCTCCAACTTCACACCTACTCACCAACTCTGGTGTGTTAGCTTGATTTATACTTGACATGTCGGCGAATTTAGTTGTTATTTAGTTTCCGCGCCATTTCCATGAGGACGGAATTTCCACAATGCAAAGGCCAATTTATGCTTCTGACGCATAGCCTCTGCATGCATCAAATCTGTCTCTGTGCACGACCACGCCCCCCTCGCAGAGGTTCTGCAACGGTCGTCGCGCACCTACAAAAAATCCTAATTACACATCAGACTGTTGCAAACCCGCGTAGACCTCAAGCGGAAGTGCGCAGACAAAAAGCAGCTGTGATTGTTCCTTGGTATGCCTTTCCGGCTGTCTGTGTGGTTGTCCACGATTCGGTGCCGGGCACGCCATTTTTAAAAACCAAGGAGCAACTACAATGGTAAACTACGATGAAAGGTTAATCAAGGAAGTTCGGAAGTACAACCACTTTGTACGATGCCTCAGACAAATTATATAAAGATGCCAAGGTCTCTGCCAAAACTAAGTTCTCATGACCATCTGCCAAAGTTGTTGCGAGTTTCCAAATAAGCTCCCCCTTGCGCTTTGGCGGGTAACTGCTGTGCGTCCCTAGAAATTCTAGACCGACGTTGCTGAAGCATACCAGCAAACCTGGTTTACGACCAGACCCAAGTGACATTTGATGTGTGCGGTTGCAGAAATATAATTTGTTCCGAGAAAGCAACAGCTCCTTTTCATGAGGGTTTAGAAATGTTAACATCTAGAGACAACCGATTACCACCACTATCAACAGATTGTGGAAAAACTCCTGGAAAGAAATTACTTTCATTCTTTTGCGACACAAAGAGGCTTTGAAAAAGTTCCTTGCAAAAAATAAAACAAGCTGATATAGTGCAGTGTTTTCTGCTTATTTTATTTTATTTATGCTGCTATGCCCACACCTGGAGCCAGCAAGAATGGGGAAAAAGCTGTTCAAGGATATTAAAGCTGCAGACATTGTGATGTTCAGCTAATTTTCCATGCAGATCGTATGTGCATAGAGCATAACCCAATCCTAATTACCTCCCTCTACTCACATAAAAATAGTCAGTTAATTGTAAGTCAATTCTTTTGCCCATTTTAACCTATTGTATATCTGCTTTGCATTTTAGTGGAGCCCAAGCATCACCCCTATATACATCTGATATTGTTTCATTTTAACCTTTACCTCCAGCTGAGCCACATTGCCACAGATTTTTTTGGACATATTGAAGTTTTCTGCAGCAAACAACAAAGGAACCTCATAACTGATCTCTGTGACTGCTACTCCGATGTCACCAAAATGGCCCAAATGTATGGCGTCAATATTCTGCAAAAAATCCACACATACAATAAATACTCCTAGGAGCAGCTTTACTTAATCCAGACTAGTTAACTCTTCATAACACACATGTTTAACATGTTAGATGAGCAAATAGACTACCAAGGGGCCCTAATATATCACGCACACGAGTTCTGGTACTTCTGTTGGCGAGTGGTTTGATTTCCACGCATGCCCAGCCTCCCTTGTCCCTGCGTGTGGATCTGTTTCAATGCGCTTCTGTCAACATTTGCTACTTTGAAGAAATTACCCACCGGACAAAGCAACCTGCCTGTGATCGGCTACTTTTCAGGAAATCACGCCTCTTTAGGCTGTACTCTTCATCTTAGTGAAGCAACTTCAGGTTAACCGCTTCTCTTCAAGAGTTAGAAGTTGGTAATCAACGTCGTCATTAGATGTAACATTGTCTGGATGAATACTGGATTCTGACTGGCTACAGGGTGTCCATTAAAACCGGTGATAGGACATCGACAAAAAAGTTCCGATCAAATAGTTTCTACTAGCTCAAACATTAGCTGTAAACAGGAAGACAGTTTTACGCCGGTTACCTTGACAACGCGTCACAGGTTGCTCCTGAAAAGTAGCCAATCACAGCTGGGTAATGTCTTCAAAATGACAAATACTGGCTTTAGAACAGAAACAGGGTAAGGAGGTAGGGGGTGGTTCGCGCGTGGAAATCAAACCACATGAGCGGAAAGAAGGAACAAGCGCTTGTGTGTGATATATTGGAGCCCCGTTGTTCTCTATTTACACATGCAACATGCTAAACATGCATGTGAGGAGTACTTTGTGAGCGTCTGTATGAAGTAAAGCTGCTTGTAGGAGTATTTGTTGGGTGTTTGGACTTTTGGCAGAATAATGATGCCATACAAATGTTATGTTGCATATTTCTTTCTAAGCCATGCAAAAGCTCTGTCTGGGCTGATGACGGTTTACTCATCTTGGTATGTAGAGTTTGTGGCTCTGACTGATGGCAGTCTAACCTACTCTTTTAATAATTCAGCAGATAATTTTAACCACCTGGCACCACTTAAAGGTTGTATATGCATGGAGCTCTGATGCCCTGATGTTCGGGAACGCCATTAGATATAGAAAGAAACAGGACTGGATCATCTTAAATAAAAAACTGAACAAAACAGTAAATTGCTTTTTTTGCTGCTACAATGCAATGCTGTGGGTTTTACACCTTTTATCCAAACACTTTTTAAAAGCAGAGCACATGGTAACTAACCTACTTTATAGATTTGACATGACATGACTCTGTGAATGCAGCTTTACACGGTGTCTTATGACAGAGGATTTACAGGTGCTGGTCATAAAATTAGAATATCATGAAAAAGTAGATTGATTTCAGTAATTCCATTTAAAAAGTGAAACTTGTATATTATATTCATACATTACATACAAACTCGTATATTTCAGATGTTTATTTTGTTTAATTTTGATGATTACAAATGACAACAAATGAAAATCTCAAATTCATCATATCAGAAAATTAGAATATTGTGAAAAGGTTCAAAATTGATGGCCCCTGGTGCCACACTCTAATCAGCTAATTAACTCAAACCACCTGCAAAAGCCTTTAAATGGTCTTTCAGTCTAGTTCTATAGGCTACACAATCATGGGGAAGACTGCTGACTTGACAGTTGTCCAAAAGACGACCATCGACACCTTGCACAAGGAGGGCAAGACACAAAAGGTCATCGCTAAAGAGGCTGGCTGTTCACAGAGCTCAGTGTCCAAGCACATTAATAGAGAGGCGAAGGGAAGGAAAAGATGTGGTCGAAAAAAGTGTACAAGCAAGAGAGATAACCGCACCCTGGAGAGGATTGTGAAACAAAACCCATTCAAAAATGTGGGGGAGATTCACAAAGAGTGGACTGCAGCTGGAGTGAGTGCTTCAAGAACCACCACACACAGACGTATGAAAGACATGGGTTTCTGCTGTCGCATTCCTTGTGTCAAGCCACTCTTGAACCACAGACAGCGTCAGAAGCGTCTTGCCTGGGCTAAAGAGAAACAGGACTGGACTGCTGGTGAGTGGTCCAAAGTCATGTTCTCTGATGAAAGTAAATTTTGCATTTCCTTTGGAAATCAAGGTCCCAGAGTCTGGAGGAAAAGAAGAGAGGCACTTCATCCACGTTGCTTGAAGTCCAGTGTAAAGTTTCCACAGTCAGTGATGGTTTGGGGTGCCATGTCATCTGCTGGTGTTGGTCCATTGTGTTTTCTGAGGTCCAGGGTCAACGCAGCCACATACCAGGAAGTTTTAGAGCACTTCATGCTTCCTGCAGCTGACCAACTTTTTGGAGATGCAGATTTCATTTTCCAACAGGACTTGGCACCTGCACACAGTGCCAAAGCTACCAGTACCTGGTTGAAGGACCATGGTATCCCTGTTCTTAATTGGCCAGCAAACTCTCCTGACCTTAACCCCATAGAAAATCTATGGGGTATTGTGAAGAAGAAGATGCAATACACCAGACCCAACAATTCAGAAGAGCTAAAAGCCACTATTAGAGCAACCTGGGCTATCATAACACCTGAGCAGTGCCACAGACTGATCGACTCCATGCCACGCCGCATTGCTGCAGTAATACAGGCCAACTAAATACTGAGTGCTGTACATGCTCATACTTTTCATGTTCATACTTTTCAGTTGGCCAACGTTTCTATAAATCCTTTGTTTTTATTGGTCTTCAGTAATATTCTAATTTTCTGATATGATGAATTTGAGATTTTCATTTGTTGTCATTTGTAATCATCAAAATTAAACAAAATAAACATCTGAAATATATGAGTTTGTATGTAATGTATGAATATAATATACAAGTTTCACTTTTTAAATGGAATTACTGAAATCAATCTACTTTTTCATGATATTCTAATTTTATGACCAGCACCTGTAGACTGCTGCAAGAGAAAAATTCCAATTCAACAGATCACTTCCACAGATCCAAGAATTTCCCTAATAATCCCAGTTTTACTTCTTTGTTTATTCTACTCCAGTTCTCACATTCTGCAGTTTTGTGTGCAAACACAGGTAAAAGCGCCTTCGTATGTCAGCCAACGGCAGCTTAAAAAGATTAAGCTTTTATAATCAGATAGCTGAATGAGTGGTTTTTGCGATTGAATCAACCCAGACAAGCCTTAAAAATGTTAGATAATCCTCAGGGTGAAATTTAAATGACACCCACATTTAATTATGGAGACAGTTCCCTCATTTTACATAAAGCAGGACTGTGATTCAAGATGTTTTTAAAGGAAAATCATCTGTCGACAGTTTGGTGGGGTCAGATCCTGCAAGCATTCATATGAAAATTGATTTTCTCTTAGTTAACGTCCTCCTGTAGATCTTTACTGCTATTTTTTTTTCCTTAAAGAAGGTTGAAAGGATAAAGGTAGAACATATTTTGTATTTTGAATGGCTGAATCAGTCTGATCACATATGTTCAGTCTGTAGAGCAGTTGCAATCCTCAAGGTTTTGAAACCATCCTTACTGCTACATGAAAAGAACAAATAAAACACAACACTGATGCAAATCCTCCATGGTTTGGTCTGTGCTTTGAATAGAGTATTATTTGACCTTTGCTGTTCATTAGTTTAGATAAACCCAGTGCACTTTCCTTTCTGCCTTTCTGGTTCTCTGTGTCCCCTCCTGTTAAGAGCTTTGGCAGCTGCTACAAACATTTGCATAAGTCTTTAGAAGTTCTCCAAATCAAGACAAAATTAACCAACATTGGCCGGCGTGAGTAATTACTCAAAGGGCAGCGTTATCTTTACATGCAGTATTTTATTTTTTTTTTTTTTTACCCCAGTCACTTTCTGGCAGCTTGGAGGGGGGAAAAATAATCCACCTTTCTCTCTGGCAGCTTGGCTAACGTGTCATATTTGTCTGAGAAGATGGAAATCTCAAACGGTTTGTTTGATTTGCATAACGTCTCCCCCTGAGGAGAACAAAGCGACAGGGGGCCTCGGTCTATACGTCCTCCTCGGCATCAACATGTGTAGTGTGCGCGGTCAATGGCGGAGGGGATTTACTCTCACAATAAAGACAGATGCCACCTTTTATCTGCTTAACGGAAGAGAGGCCGAACGCGTGGCACTTGACCGCACAGAGGCGCTTTGCTGGCGCTTAATGACGTCTTCCCTCCTTCAAAGGCTGATGACATGAATGCTGAATGTGGAAAGGACTTTTTAGGTATGAGCTGGGGGAGGGATGTTTGAACAATGGCTGTTTTTAGGGTTTGAGTGATAAAAAAATTGGAATAAAAGCTGCTTTTCTACTGCTCTGGTCCTAAATTCAAACTTTTACTTCTAGTGACTTGCTGATGTAAAGACAGACCAACAAGTGAATGTTTAGAAAAGTTTAGCAGCTCTGATGCTTACTAATTATTATAAATATTGACTTTACAGGTAATGTAAATAAGGTTTAGAAAAATAGTAAACTTTGGATAATATTATTCCTTTTAGCTGTTTTGCTTTAATTTTACCACCGTTTGGTCTTTTGGCCCTTACCTTTCCCCTTTGAATTTAACCTAACTGCATTTTATAGGCTTTAAAAGGACCTGCTCACTTTTTTGTTGCTTGTTTAGTGTAAATGGTAAAAAAAAATAAAAACGGAAGCAACAACACCGTACTGACAAATCAACTCTTGAAATGCTCAATAAAGCATATTAAAAGCCTTTGTGACCTTAAAGCGAAAGAAGACGTGTTTTCATCATTGTTTTCTTGCCCATTATACCCATTACTTTAACGAAAATATATCTTTTTATCAATTTACTAGGTGTTTTTTTTTATTTGTTCTTTTTAAACAGAATAAACAAAGAAGAGCTGTACGTTGGACAGTGGGTATCATTGCTGCCTTTGAGCAAGAAGGTTCTGGGTTCGACCCCGTGCCCAGGGTCTGTCTGCATGGAGTTTGCATGTTCTCCTTGTGCATGGGTGGTTTCTCTCAGGGTACTCCAGCTTCCTCCCACAGTCCAAAAACATGAATGTTAGGTTGACTGGCTTCTCTAAATTCTCCTTTGGGGTGTGTGTGTGTGAATAGTTGTGTGTCTCTTTGTTGCCCTGTGACAGACTGGCGACCTGTCCAAGGTGTACCCCGACAATCGCCCTGCCAGAGATAGGCACCGGCCCTACCACGACGTTGACAGGACTAAATGGGAGAAGATGGATGAAACAAATAGGACATGGAAACACATTAGTTCTGACACTGCAAGTTTTTACCTCACATGCGTCCTGAATGCAAGTTGTAGAATGGCATTTCTCTCTCAACATCTTCAGATGGCATGAACCATTGCAAATACTAGCAGACAGGTACAACTTGCACAGCTGCAACACATTTGTTAAAACCTCAATTCATTGCTATACTGAGATCTTCGATAGTTTCTTAACTCTACTTCCTGTTTACTACAGCCAAGCGTAACATCACTGTATTGCGACATTTGCATGACCTGCTGATTTCCATCCATCCATTTTCTGTCACGCTTATCCCAAGTGGGGTCACGAGGGGGCTGGTGCCTATCTCCAGCGGGCGAGAGGCGGGGTACACCCTGGACAGGTCACCAGTCTAGCGCAGGGCAACACAGAGACACAACCATTCACTCACACACACACACCTAAGGACAATTTAGAGAAAACAATTCACCTAACAGTCATGTTTTTGGACTGTGGGAGGAAGCCGGAGTATCTGGAGAAAATCATGCTCAGGGAGAACATGCAAACACCATGCAGAAAGTGCCGGGCTGAGAATTGAACCCGAATCTTCTTGCTGCAAGGCAGCAATGCTACCTGATTTCAAAATCACTGGCAAAATCACTAATATGCATTTTCTTTAACAGTTCACTCAGAATTTATAAGGCACTTGCTAGTGTGCTATCTTTACTTTCTGTTTGTTAGAGCAAAGCTTATCATCAACATATGACATGATTATGCTTTGTGTCACGACTGAGTCGCTCAGAATTTGCCTGACATTCGAACGCTGAGTTGGCTGATGCAGCTTTATTCTCGGAGAGACTCTGGTGTTTTCGAGAGCAGCTGAAACACTTTAGGTTTTTAGTTTGCAATACTAGTAAGCTTTATTTATTAGTAGATAGACATGAAAGGGTAGAGAGAAAGAGAGCGGAGACATGCAGTAAAATCTCCAGGTAGGGATTTAAATTTGGAAAGGCTGCATTCAGGACTTAGGCCTTCATATTGGGTTGGGTTCTCTAACCCTGCACCACTGCTGAACCCCACTATACTCATGGCCAGTGTTGTGCCTGAACGCCTTCACTGAATGAAAGTTCATGAACTCGTTCATATTTTGGGCGAACGTGAACTGAACGTATTGTATTACTGCCTGATGAACGTTATTGTGAACTCGTTCATTCTGGTGAACGGCACGCTCTCTCAGTTCAACTCCGTTCAATAGGTTGCCAGATTTCTATAGAGCCCTCCAGGCGAAACCCCGGCTAAATCACACCTTAAACAGGCCTTAATATGTAGCGGGGAAAACACCTAATCTGGCAACACCACCTACCAGTGTCGTAGCCTACAGCCGCGTGCGTCATCAAAACAAAATGCAGCGTGGAAGCCACAGCAGCATGGAGGCGACCGTGGAGGCGACAAAGCAGCAGTATGATCACTTAAAACAGTTTTATGTCCAGGTGGTCGGTGAGGATGATGGCAACAATCTTACATTTCTCTGCAAACTTTGCCCGCCGGCTTCAGTAAAAAAATCCGCACTTCAGTAACATCCAAAGCAAATCTGAAACAGCATATGTACTGAAATGGAATTTCAAAATAAAAAAAAAAAATTTAAAAAAACATTTGCACCTTAAAGACTACTTTCCTGTTTTTCTTTTAACAATTTCTCATAAAAAAGACCATTCAAGCAGCAAATTTTTCCTGATGTTTTTGAGAATATACTGTAGGGGTGAAAGCTGCAGCTGCTACTAGTGTGAAGTGAATGGACAGCAACAAAGCGTTAAAGCAACAATGGGGAAATGCTGTCCCCTCAATGCTAATGTAAACCCTGGTTGGATAAGGATTCAAAACTAGACATGAAGATGAAATCTGACGCACAGTTTCAGTGTTACAACTGATAAAATAATTGCTGTCTGTGGTTCTACAGTAGGCTATGGTGTAATCAAGCAATATATGAAGAAAAAAAGAACTATGAACTAGTTCATTTTTTGGAACTGTGAACTTAGTTCAAAATTTTGAATTATGAACTATGAACTGAACTAGTTCATTTTAAAATGTGTGAACTGAACTTTGAACTAGTTCACGTAGAAAGATAACTTTCCCAACACTGCTCATGGCATCTAACATTAATGCTAAATGGTAAATTTCTAAAGCAGTAGAACTTTTCTGTAAGTTTTATGCACACAATTAACTGGAACCGGAACAAAGTATGTTTTGAGCTAACATATCAACGAGGCATGCCTAACAAAGAACATGCTATCACTAGCCGATCATCTCGGCAAACTGCGAGTCTGAGAGTGTAGTTCACTGTGTGTGTTGAGCCAGAAATATATTTTTAAAGAAACAGTCGGAAAGACTGCAGAGAAAGCGTTTGGGTTTAGCAACTGCCACTGTCAAGGCACTGAAAACTGGAATACCCTGAACGTTATAGTGAGAGTTCAGGGAGAGGCAGGGCTAATTTACAGCATGGATTAGTGTTTGCAGTCATTTTGCTCATCTTTACAGTTACATATCTTCCAAACAAATACTTAATATGAATAATAATTTAACTTTATTGATCTCACACTGGAGAAATTTATCTCTATGCTTAACCTATCCCCTTGCGGAGCTGCAGGCTGCCACTGTGCGGCACCCGGGGAGCAGTGCGGGGTTAAGGTTCTTGCTCAGAAACCCAGACTGAAGGCTCTGGGGATTAATAAAGTTCTGTAATGGAAATCTGTATCCCCAAATGCTTAATTCTAAATGCCTTGTATAGGGTAGAAAAAAATCTCTATAGACTTTTTGGGTCTAAACAATTTTTTGCCTTATTATATCTATTTAAGGTCATTGGATAATTAGAGCATCCCTACATTCAGGCTTGTATCCCCAGATGTTTCATTTCCTACCCCCAATCTCTCTATTGAATGATTCAACACATTTTCAACAGTGTCTTTAATGACAGTGAATGAAGACCTCATAAATGAGGACTAATACATATGCAAATAGTCCACAGACCACCATGGTCTCCCTGTCTCATGGGTGAGTGACGGGGACAAAGACTGAGGGGTTTGAAATGGTCCATCTGATTCTTGAGAGTGTTTAGCCTCAGAATAAGCAACATCTGCCCTGCAGAGCAGCAACATCCAAACCCTGGAGACCGGCTTTGGATTCTGATCTGGATCCGGACTGATTTTTGAAGGAACAGAGGAAGAAAAGGGATGTAAGTGATATTTCAGCGTTTGAAAAAGGTTGAATTGAGTCTTTGTATTTTCGCCTTCATTCTGAAACAAGAGCTGCTTTTCATAAACTGAACTATTCAACGTGAACATTAGATTAAGGAGGTTTGTAAAGTCATCTAATCCAGAACTGTTGAAAATGTGTCTATTGATCAGTAAACTAATCAATTTTCCTGTTATACTTCTTTTTAATTGTAAAAGTCCCCTTTTTTATTTGTTGCAAGTGTCACCTATGGTCTTCAGCTTTAGATCAACTTTGACTGTCTGTTCTTTTCTGAGTAAAACCTAATGTCCATATTTGTGCCAGTCTTAAAATAATATATATATATATATAAATCCTGTGAAGTCTGAACCATGAAATATTGATCAGAAAATCTTTTTTAAATAAATAAATAAAAAAACTTAATTTCCACATAAGGGCGTTTTATTACATGAGGCATTTTAATACATCCTAAGATTGTTTACATTAGCTTTCTTTTTTAAAGGAAATTTTTACATTAATGATGCAGAGTGTTTAAAAACAGGTTCAAACTATGATGCACTTACCTTGACATGTTTAATTGTTCTTTTTTAAAACCTTGCAGTCATGTCTATCCGAATAGATAAAGCTTGTGAGTAAAATGAGTTCCACATTGAGAAAACAAGGCTTTGCTCACTTATTTATGCTGATCTAATTAAGAAAATTAACATTTTCTGAAAGGATTTAACGTTAGGAGACATAATGAAGAAGACTTGTGCTCTTAAGGTTACATTTTTGCAGATTTTCGGCCCATTTATTATAAAGAAGGCTTAACTGACGTTTGCACTGTGGGAGAGAGAACACAAGAATAACAGTTTTAACCCTGACACACAACCTCTGTGGCTTGAGATATATATCACTTTCAAGGAAGTTTGCTTTGAATGAGCAGTTGTGGTTTCACCGCAGCTGAACCTTGTGTCGCCTAAATGTTCTATTAATGTGCCGTTGCTGCACAGCATAACATCTGTTCAGCCAGTAGAGCTCACGGTTACTTTAATCTGATGGATAAACATCAAAATAATCCTGGTAGATGTTTTCTCCCAGTTGATCATGCAGGTGTTTCACATCGGATATTCTCGTCCCGACAAGCTTGGCGGCCCTTTCCTCTCTGAGCAGCGTGCATAGCCGCTTACGCTGTTGTGGTTAATTAGGACAGGCTGCTGAGTTAACTTATATTAGTTGATCAGATGTTTTTATGGATGTAAGGATACATACTTTAGCAGAAAAAGGATATGATTTCATTTCATTGAATCTTAGAGAGAGATTCATTTAAAAGTATAGGTTAAAGAAACTAATGTTTAATTAATTGAACAACCCTTTGAAAAGGCATTCTACTTAGTTTTTATTGACAGAATTATGTATCAATAAATCTCAAACTGTGCAGAGTTTCTTAACTGGTCCTCAGGGCCCAGTGTCCATTACATTTTAGGTCTTCTTCTTCTCCTTGAATTGGATTGGAAGTTGGGGGGGGGGGAATGTAAAGGTTGCATTACCGCTATCTACTGATATGGAGATTACAAGATGACTGGATGTCTAGAAATTAATTTTACATATCTATTTTCCTACTTTTACTGGTTATCATTTGTATTATTTTGAGTATTAAGAAATGTATTTCATGTATCATAAATACATATTCAATCAACCTGATGAATGTCAAAATATAAGGTATATAAAACTTAATTCTTACTAATACAGTTTTGTTTTTTTTGACTTTCTGAAATTTAAGTCAAATCATTCACCAGATCATACAGTCAAATTGATTTAAAGTTTTCTATCTAAGGAAAACCAGTTGATTGCATCGACTCATTGACTCAAGGGTTAACACTCACACTAAGCATGCTTGTAGCGACAGTGGAGATGAAAAACTCCCTTTTAACAGGAAGAAACCTCCAGCAGAACCAGGCTCAGTGTGAGCGGCCATCTGCTGAGGCCGACTGGGGTTCAAGGAGACAGAAGCAGAGATACAGAAAGAAGCAGAGATACAAAAAGCAACTGTAAACTAGTTCCATAGAAGGCCCTGTCCGGGAAACACACAGCCAGGCAGACGAGGTCTGAGCCAGCTCCCATGTTAGCGGAAGAAAGAGAGCACCTCCAGCCAGTCACAGTCATAGAAACAGGACTACACTGAAAAACAGGCTTATCTCGAACATCTATAAACAAAGGTGTTACAGCTCTGACTAGGAATGTGATTTTTACCAGAAAAAAACATTTTAGTTATCTGCAAATGGAACAACAGAGAACAGAGTACTTTTAATAAATATAAAAACCGCATTAACTTAAGCAACGATCTTCTGCTTCGTCATCTTCCTCTCCTTTGCAGCTGTAGCATCTTTTAAGCACATTCTCCATTTAATTATTTTATTTCCACGATTAAATCTCTAGTTCCAGTGGAGTGAAATAGACATTTCCTGTTGTCTGTTGTCATGGTGACATGTCTGTTGTCATGGTGACTATTTCCAATTAGGACTCCGCCGATAATGGCTTTTCATACTTGTTACGCATGTACTTAACTCTGTATCTACTCAGAGTTGGCTAAACTGACTCTCTGCAGCTTTTATGTAACTGTAAACTCAGAGTTCCCGACCTTAGGCTAGATCAGTTTTAAGTATTTTAATCTGATTTTGTTAAACCTTCCTATTGAACTAGACCTCTGTGTTTTAAAGGATCTCTGTTGTTGTGTTCAGGTTTCATTTTTCTCTCTTGACATTTTAAATATTGTACTAGATATGATTTAACAGAATCAAACTTCTTAAAGCTACAGTGTGTAATTTTCAGCGACATCTAACGTCCAGACTGCAGACCGCAGCAACATGAACATCTCCCCCCCACCGCTTCTCCCCCCCAACAGTACGGCAAGCGTTACGGGACAAAATGTCTTCCACGACGTCGGAATCACCTACCTTCTCAAGTGATGAGGTTTGTTTACATAGATAATTTTACAGATAGTATTTCATTAGTCTGTGTAGGGTATAGATTATTGTTCTATTGTTCAGTACCGTCTCAGTTCATCTCTCTCAACTTGCCGTAGTTGTCATGATGGGTTACAGAGCAAGCCCAATATGCAGAACACACACGGAGGCTGGATGAAAAGTTAAACAAAGTTTATTGAATCACAAGCACATGAATATTGCACTGGAACTGGAACTGGTCAGGGGGCAGGTTCACTGGAGTCTGCAGGGATGACAGTTCAGTTAGCAACGGACTGATGAGTTATGAGTCTTAGATATTTCTGAGGAATACCTTGAAGGAGTTCGGGTTTCTCTTTGAGAGAGGAAACTGTTGGGTCCAGAGACTGTTTGTTCAGCAGAGTCCAATAATTGCTTCAGCGTCTTACTTCTGACTTTGAGGGCAGACCTTGATTTGAGTTTCCAGCTCTTAGCCAAGAGCTGCAGGGGAATCCACAGAAGAGTCTTCAGGTTTGGCTCACGAGGGCAGGCTCGGCAGGTTAAGCTCATCCAGAGCCTCAGGGAGAGACAGGATTCCTGTGAGGCAAAAAACAAGGAAGAATTAGAATCTTATCTCATCAAGAGATAGCTAAGATTCTCAGGTTACAAGGCTCAGGTCGCTAACCAAACTAGATCAACACTGCGGCATTGAAGCAAGGTCTGAAGGCAGGTTATATAGCGCTGGACTTCTGATGATGAGATGCGCCACAGGTGTGTTGGAAGGCTCAGCTCAGGAGGACCCACGGCGCACTCTGCTGGAGGAAGGTGGTACAGCTCCAGATCCCAACAGTAGTTACTTTCGAGCGTAATGGGCGATCTCGCAATCGCTAGTTTGTTGGCTCTGCGCTGGCGTAGCGCAAAGATGTCTGCCTCCATGGCTGCGAGACCCGCTCCTATGTAATTATAAATAACGAATTCTAAGGCAACGCAAATATTAAGGTTAAGAGGCTGAGCTCGTAGATGATGATAAATAACATAGTTATATATAATATATTACATTTCTGACTGTATATCCCTGTAATTATTACACACTGTAGCTTTAAGAAACCGTAAAATAGCCCCTCAATTTTTATAAATCAGAGCCCACTCTAAAATGCCAAATTATTATAATTATATTTTTTCTTGTTGTTGGAGCAGAAAGTCCTAAATTGGTAATCATTCAATCTGCCAGTTTGTAGCTGGTTTAGTGCTGGTCTAATCCAGCCGATTTCAAAAGTTGTTGGTACGATTTCAAAAGTTGTTGGTTTTACTACCACTTATTTTGGACAGGAAGTTTGATGATTAATTGTGAACCCGAACTCAGGGGGTGAACTCTAACTCTTCTTGTTGAATTTCCAACTTCAGCTGTACTTCCAACTGGGAACTTCCCAATTCAAAGAACATTATATCTTGGATGATGGCTAGAAATCTTGCAAAATCAGATCTTAATCAAAATGGAAAATATCGTCGTCTGGGACATTTTTACTTCCCCGTCATGCTTGAAAACAGCAGGGATGAACAAAGTGCTTTACTGTGTATATTTCCATGGCTTTTAAAAACCTCCATGCATACTGTCTTGTGATTGCTTTGTTAAAAAAGAAACCTCTTAAATTTCCTTCTGGGTAGCATGTGATACTACAGAACCGCAATACATCATAATGCATTCATTTTCTGTTTTTAATTGTCCTTATTTATTGCTGCTTTTTTGGGCAATTTATGCTTTTTAATAATCTTAGATTGCTATTTAAATAAGAAAAAGATAAAATACAAACAATAAAACCAAATCAAAAAAAAAAACACAGTAAAATTAGCTGAAAAAGGGGAAAAAACGAAGAGGCACCGAAACACAAAAGATTTAATCTGCCTTAAGATAAAATTAAATCAAAGTCGATATAAAACAAAAAATACTGCATCATAGTTAAACACTGATATTAGTGTTGGTCTAAAAGATATAGCATATAATGTTCACACATAGTGAGCAATGTTTTATTTTTATTCATTTCATATATAGTCAGAAAATATTCATTTGCTTGTGAGACTTTTATTATATATCTCAGTTTTCAGGTACAGTTTCATCCTGCTTTTCTTAATGTTTGTGCTGCTGAGCCCACAGTCCTGATCCAGTGAAACTCCAGCCCTGGCTTTGTGGATGGCACACACACACACACACTGGGCTTTTCAGTGAGGAGGAAAGGGACACAAGCTGCTTTTTATTCAGCAACCAGCTCTCTGAGGATCTGACAGATCCTCTGGCAGTCCATCTGTGAACAGGCTTCTCTCTCTCTGACAGAGCTCTACATCTCTAATAATTCACACTTTCCCATTCCCAGTAGAACCATTATCCCTATCTGGACTGGGATTTTTAAACTCCTCACAGGTAGGTCCATCTCAGATGTGTGTTTTTTATTATTTATTTTTGTTTTCCTGTAGTTTGAGCAGATCAGTTAATGTTTGCAATGTATAGAGGGAAAGTTCCCATCAAATTTATGTCATCATATTAGTTTCTTATTAGAGTAAAATTATTGGACATTGTTTTGTTTTTTTCCTCATGTTTTTTATTTTTTAGCACCTTATCATGTTTTGGCAGTAAAAATTCAGGAAAATGCTTGTTCCCTGTAAAATAAGCAGAAACCATAAAACCCCCACAGGTGAAAATCAGGCTGTTGTTCATGTTCTAAACTTGCCTCTTATTAACCATCCTCAATATGGAGGCAATTAGAGCCACGGGTGAGCAGTCCTGGGCGGCATATGGTGTGTGTGTGAATAGGAGAGACACACTGATGTTTTAATTAGCTCTCCAGTCTGTAACTGTGTAACTGAAGCCCCTGTTGTTGTTTTTGTTGTAGGCGGTTTGAGTGTCTGCACTCAAACTCTTTGTTTGTTTTCCAAAACTACCACAATGCTGTGTTGAATTGATGTGCAGTGTTTGATAACGGCTTTGATTTGATCATATTTTGCATGAAAAGCTCTTTCACTTACTTTTTTTTTTATTCCATTCACATATTTATTAAAATCTTTCTAGCTGTTTTAATTATTAAAGTGGAAGTTAACTCCTAAAACTGTTGTAGTTGTATATATTAAGGCCAAAACAAAACAGCTCCAGGTGAAAAATTTTTTTTATGTCATCTTAAGATAATTTCATATGTAAGTCAAAAGATTTTAAATAATGTTAATGTGAAGAAAGTGACATCAGTGATAGTCATGCAGATATTTTGTATAATAGTGAAAATATCTGCCAACTAGTGCTTCAAGTTTTTGCTAATCTTGTTAATTAAAGGCGACTTTAACTGAAAACAACTACTTCTAAGCAACTGTTGTTTTTTTCACTGGTTTTCTTTGCCAAACAACCGCCGTCTCCTAACAACACCAAACCAGGGTGCTTCTTCTAGCTTTTGGGATTGCACTTTTCTTCAAATTTACTACAATATCAAGTTTTCACTAGAGCCTAATACAAATTTGCCTCACAAAAACTTTACAAAATGAAAGCAAAGATCAAATATGTGGATATCCTCAAGGAAAATCATAATATTGCAAACTTAGTGACAGGGTTGTCCTTGGTGTTTTAGAGTTTTAGGCCTGTAGTTAATGTTCACCATATGACGTTATATCCCTGCTGGGAGAGTCTGCCTTAATTAGCAGATAATTAAGACAGATGCAGACCCGTTTGCAGCCAAAACAGCAGCCTCAGACGGCCAATAAAATAATTTCATCCAGTAAAACCAAGATTTCACAGTCCCGTAAAATGTGCTGGAAGAACACCATGAAGTCTGGTCAGCTGCGAGTAGGAAAAAAAACAAAAACAAACAAAGACTGGCGTTCGTCCAGTTGTTGTGCTCAGCATCCTTCCTAAATTCTGCTGAAACTCCCGCTTGCTTTGTCCTCCATTCATACACAAACTGTTGAATGCAGGTGGGTGCATGAGCATTGCGGGGTCAGGATGTGACCGACACCCAGCCCTTGGTTTTCTGAGAAGCTCTTCTTCCTGGTTCGCAAAAAATAAAATGATATAAGCCAGTGATTACTTCTTAAAAATTTTGTATTACTTTTTCATTTTTGTTATTCACAAGTCTGCCACATTGTTCGTGGAGGAAGAAGCCTTGCTTGGTTTTTGTTATTGCACACTGCTAACCCTGTTGGCACATTGGAGAACCCCAAGCCTTTATTACCATCCCATCTTCAAACATGCTTAATCCCAAGTAAGGTCTACTGGGTACACCCTGGACAGGTCGCCAATCCATCGCAGGGCAACACAGAGACAAACAGGACAAACAGCCAATCACTCACACCTAAGGAGAATTTAGAGAAGCCAATTAAGCCAACAGTCATTTTTTTGAACTAGGGGTGGAAGCCGGAGTACCCGGAGAGAACTCATGCATGTTTAGGGAGAACATGCAAACTCCATGCAGAAAGACCACGAGCCTGGAATCGAACCCGGAACCTTCTTGCTGCAAGGCAGCAGTGCTACCCAATACCGTCACAGAGCAGCCCACCTTTATCACCATCAAGCCTAATTTAATTCACAAACAGATAAATATTTTTATATCATTCTTAAACAGCATTTGTCTAAATCGACTATATGCGGATTTCAATAAGTTTTGTTTTAGTAAGTTTACCAGATATAAACCCTTAGATTTAGCTTAGCTAAATGCTAAACTGTTACACCAACACTAAGTTGCTGTTGGGTTATTTCATAAAGGAAACTGTTTCGCGTTACATCTGTTACGTTCATTACAAATCTCTATTTTGAAGTTGAAACCTCTGAATAGGCTAAATTGTGACATCTACTGGCCGAAGTGGCATTTTGCAGCCATTTTTTTTTCTTTCATCTGCTGAAAGAAAAAACTGGTTGTATTTTGATAGAACAGAAAAAAGGGATGACAATACAAGCAGTAGGATATTTAATTCTGCATTTTTAAGACCTTGGTTGTAGATGTCATTTTTACTGCAATGCAAGAAAAATGGACTAGACACGACTCAGACTTTGCTTGTTTCATCAGATGCAGGGAAAAGAGGGGCGGCATGAAATGTATCCCGCTAAAAGAAAATTTCTAAAATGCAAACTGACTACAGATGAGGTCATTTAAACTAAGCTGTGATGTTTTCAAAGCCGTATTTGCATTAAGCTTAGGGCCTGGATTGCTCATTCAAAACATTTCAGAATCAGATTTGAGAACAAATACACCTTAATCCCTTTTTTCTCCGTCCATCCAACAAAACTTACCATCGGCGAGTTGGATATTTGAACGCCTGATTCCACCTTTGATCACCTCGTCTGAAACGTCTGATTAAAACCACATCAGTGGGGGCTCGGTCAGCTGTTTATGTTTGCGTCCCCTGCACTCATGTGGCTGAAAGCTGTTGGGCAGAGACGCCATGTGCCGCCTGGCCGCTGACAGTAATCAGCCAATGAAAAATGAACAGACGCACAAACATGCCATTGACAGCTGTTTGGGATCTTTGTTTGTGTGTTAACACTATCATTCGAGTGCAGCTGCATGGCTGACTGTGGCAATTATGTTCTTACTGAATAAGAGCCAGAGGAGAGGCTGGGTGTGTGTGTGTGTGTGTGTGTGTGACGGGAAAACATTATAATCTGATGTCTGACTAGGAGGATAGCCACATGATGCTGTGTGTGTACGTTAAGGCACACATGCTTTTTGAACTAAGTGTAATATAAAGCGGCTCAGGGACTAAAATATGAGCCTCAAGGATGGTGTTGCATGCTCACACAAACACACATGTGGTGTGTGTAGTAGGCCTTTTTTACCTCCACACACTGCAATAACATTTAGTTTTACACACACCCATTCTAAGACGCAGTCAGACATATGGTCCGTTCTCAGGACCCATATGTATTTACCCTCCCATGTGACCCAGGCTCTCCTTGAGATCCTCAAAGGCTCTGTTGTGTTGGGAGTTACATTCACCCACCCATCTACACCCCCCTCACGCAGCTTACATATGGAGTCCCATAAACACTCCCTCAAGCAGCCAGTGCCCACAGGCCTTTTCATGGTTAATTTGCTGTTCAATAGGTCAGGAGGAAAAGCAGACACACACACGCACACTTAGAGTCATTCTCAAATTCAGAGTCATACGACCGTCCCGGCACCAGGATCGCCTTGCTGCGTGTTTCCCACACAGATGTGACTCTTGTGACCCGCTGGGATCAAAGAACACGAGCAAACCTGTTGTTAACAGTCAACAGAGTTTTTCTTTTAATTAGAAAGCCTATAAGAAAGCAGCGTATTTATCGATCTATCCTGCTTAAAGGTCATAAAATTAGTTAAACTTGTCATTTGGAGAAAATTCATTTCACCCTGAATGTCTTATGAAAAAGCCATCCTTTAATTTGAATGCAGTTGTTTATTGGAGAAAGAATCCATCATGGAAAAATGATTAACAAAGTCAGTGTGATTAGCACCAGCCATGTTTCCTGATAAACAAGCATTTTGAAGTTAATTGGATATTCTAGGTATTGTTTTATAGGGTCAGTAAGAGGTACAAGGTTTTTCAGAAACCACTGGATACGAGACTCAAGTTATTGTCCATGAAAATTAGGAGTTAGGAAAATCATCCAAAGCTTACTGTTGTTGAGTCTTGTCACTATGGTGGCTGGGAAGTACAAAACAATATTACCGGTACATTTACCAAAGACACTTTTATAAGTTTGACAAAACAGTGGGTCTGCTGTTTGCATTAACAGAATCTGCTACCATCAAGTTATTTGTCATAGTTCATGAGTCGTGCATCATGCTCATGTCTGTGTTCAGTAAATTATAGCCGGTAATATGCGGAGGAACTATTACGACACAAATCACTGACATGACAGATTTGCACGAGATTAACGTCACAGACGATCTCAGACAGACAAAGACAGCAATTATTACAAATATTATGCTGGTAGAAGTCCCATCAGAATACGGCTAAAGTTGAAAACAGGCCGACATCATTACCTTTTCATCAGGTGGGCTAATTAAGCAATTATTCTGGTCCAACCAAGAGGACAGTTTAAAACACCACACAACTCATGAAGCTCTAGTCTGACCAAGAAGTTAACGGTAGCCAGACGTTGTCGATCCAAACTGTTTTGCCAACCTTGTAAAAGTGTCTCAGGTAAATGTGATGTTGTTTTCACTTCCTGGCCATCGTATGCTACCCCTCTGTATAGAACACGGCTCAGGATGCACCATGAAGCTAAAACTTCATGCACAACTGAAAAATTGGCCCAAAAAGGGCAAGGGGGAAGTGGCGGACAGGGAGAGTGGTGGCCTACTAGTTAGGGCATACAACTTGGAACCCTGAGGTTCTGAATTCGAGTCCCACTCCCTCAGACTGCCACTCTGGGTCTCAGAGCAAAACCCTTAACTCCACACTACTCCCTGGGCGCCGCACAATGGCCGCCCACTACTCTCCAAAGGGATGGTTGAAATGCAGAGGTAAATTTCTCTAGAGTGAGATCAATAAAGTTCAATTATTATTATGCTATGCCCACTTTTAGACTAATGGCTTTCTTGACTCACAAAACATTAATCAATACTGACCTTACAATTTGATGTTGTCATCATACTGAACATGGATACAGAGAGGATGTTGCTGAAGTGATGATCCAATATGCAGAGGAATAGAAATAAGGTTTCTATTGTTGCCATTTATCTCAAACGTCAGTTATCTGCTTGTCTGAGCAGAAAAAATATCTTCCACAAAGATGCTTTATCACCAGCTGTGACTATCTTCAGTTATGTCCTCTGCCATCAGTAGGATTGTTCTGCTATCCAGCTTATCTCTTCCTCTTGCTCCTGTTCAATATTTCCTTATCCTTCCTCTTCCTCATGCAGGCTCCGGGTTTTCCTGGTGATGACCTCAATCCTGTGCCCTGGCAACACCTACGCTGCGATGAAGGACCTGTCCTCATCATCTTCTCCTCTCACTTCCCTCCTCCACTACTCTTCCTCCAAGCCTTCAGTCGTGCCCTTCTCCCCTTCGGCCGGTCCGGCCTCGTCGTCGGGGGTGTCTCTGCAGTCTGCGTCGCTCTCCAAACAGCAGCCTTTCTGTCTACAGACGGGTCCGCACCTCATAGCCAGCATGCAGCTGCAGAAGCTCAACTCTCACTACCAGAACCTCGCCTCGGGAGTCTCCAACGGCCACTCGGCGCCCGGTGGAGCTCAGAAGAGCTACGGTGGCTCTCCACTTGGCACCGCCGGCCCTCTTTTGGGGCCCTCTGGAGGCCTCGGCAGTGGGAGCATTGGTATGGGGATCGGCATGGCGTCCCAAGGATCTGGAGCAAGTGGAATTATTGACTTTGACCCCGTTGACGAAGAGGTACTCATGTCTTTGGTGGTCGAGCTGGGTTTGGACCGAGCCAATGAGCTGCCGGAGCTCTGGCTCGGACAGAACGAGTTTGACTTCATGTCAGACGTTCCGGCCGGATGCTGACCAGCAACTTATATCCCAAACCTTTGGAATTAACAGAAATCAAAGAGAGAGAAGTCTTCTCTCACTAATCGTTTTCTTTCCCCTCCCTTTCTTGCTTGATAAACGAGACGAGGATACGAGGAGAGCGTTGAAGACACTAAAGGCACATTCTTGGTTCTCTTTTACGGACATTATGTTGTGGACAGCAAACTTTACAAAACGGCTTTCTTTAGTTTGTTTTGTAATGGGGTCTGTTTATGTTATGATGTTCTCACTCTAAGTTCTGTTTTCCCCTAAGAGAACCTCAAGCTCAATCAGAGCATTTTGTCTATCCTCCACCACTGAACCACTGGGCCTCAATGAAAACCAGCTGACTGATGTGAGAGGGGTTCAAAGAGACATACTAGCCGTTCTCTCGGAGGCCGCACTATAAAGACGAGTACGATGCACCTGTTGGACCCGGGATGGTGCATAAAGAACCCGAAAACAGCCGACCAGGACTTGATGGGAGAGCCAAAAAAAAGACGGCTAACACTACGCTTCCTGTTTTCTTTATAGACAATATTAAGCCTCCGCTCTCATGGGAAAGAGACCTCAGCCTTTTTCGCCTCACAAAGATCTGATTGTCTGAGAACTGGTTATCTCCACATACTTCTCTTTCTTTTTTTGTTTGAATTTAGATCAAGCAGTCGTGTCCTTGTTACTTAAGACAGCAGCTGATATCCATCAGGGGTCTTAGACAAGGAGACCTTCTATAGTCGTCCTGTTTTCTAAGCATAATGACTCAGATTAAGAAACGCGGAAGCTTTAGCATGTGACATGAATGCCTTAAAATATGTCTAGCTGAGGAGCACAGACCTTCCAAACCCAGTGGGGCCTTTTGGTCATCTCTTAGCCGAGCTAAAACAATACAAACACAAAATATGTCATCTTTAGACATAAAATCCAACCAGTTATATTGATGCACCTTCAACTGCACTGATTATCTACTTTAAACAGCCTTTATCAGCTCAGATTCACCTCAACATGTTCCTGCAGAGGAAGTGATCTCTGCTCCACCTCTTCAGCCTTGTGTTTCCACGCCTTTTGACCCTGAGCGGATGCTTCAGAGTCCGCCTGTCATGTTGCTGTCTAGGTTGATAATAGAAAATCAAGCCGTTTATTTTCTAAGATGTTTGCCTGATTTGGTTTCATATCGTAGCGCTTTCATTTGTTTTAACCTACAGCAATGTTTTATCCTGGCAGCTGCCTACACTATTTTAGAGGAGTGGAATCACTTGCCTGTACAGATCCCTCAGACTTGAGATGCTGAAACGTCAAGCTGATAAGAAAAGGGGCTTTCAGTGGATCTGACTAGTTCCTGCAGCTCAAATCAGATAGAAGCTGTCAATGTATGTGGAGACCTATCAATCCTACTGTACCCTATGTGTTCTTTGCTTTTTTTTATTTGTTTAAAACAACAGAAATTAAAGAATTTACCAAGAATTTATGGCAGATATTTCTGGTCAAACTTTACATAAAGATCATCCTTGGATGATCTTTATGGAGGAACCCGGAGGCTCTGAGATGTTTCCTCTGTATTCAGCTGAAGCCTTAGAAACTGTTTCCTGAAAGAGTTGAATAAAATGTGTGTTTACGCCGTGGACGCCTTGGGTTTAAATTATGTAAACCTTTTTATACATGTGAAACAAGATGTCTAATGGTGGTTTTCATGTTAGCCCTGTTATATGATTTAAATACTTCATAAACGCATCTGTAGACAGAAAAACCTAAATCAATATTTATCAGGCAAAGACTAGTGATTTTAACTCCCTGGTGTTTATTCTTTCATTGGTCATGTATTTATATGATCATAAATAAAGTTTAAACTGTATGATGCTCAGGTTTTGAGTCTATCTTGCTGAACTGCAAAAAAATTCAGACCCCTTAAACATTTTCCTATTTCTTTACGTTACAACTCTAAACAGCATTTTATTTGCATTCTGTGTGGGACTAAGACAGCTCTAAAGGTTTTGTTTTTTTAAAAGCAGAGATGCTTTTGTTTTCAGTCCCTCTTAGTCAATATTTTGTAGAACCACCTTTTGATGCTAAACGAGTTGCACATCTGGAGAATGATAAGTTTTCACACTTTTTTTTTTTTTCAAAAGTTCACTCACATTGGATTAATAAACCACTTTATATTATCTACTGGGTTCAAATCAGACTTTGACAGAGTCTTTCTAATAGACATGAACATTTGGTCTAAAGTATTCGAATGTCATGCTTGATGTGTGTGTCCTGATGGAAGGAGAACCTGTGGACCCAGCAAAAATCTATACAAATTCAGTTCAAAACTACTTTATTGATTAATCCAAAAAGAAATTGAATAAAAATTAAAATAAATACATTTGTTGATTTTATTTTACAGCCTCAGAATATTTTTTTCCAGGATTGCTCCTTGTCCAGCTCCTCCCCAACATCCCATCAATTCTGACCAGCTTCACTCTCCACAATGAGAGTGGGAGATGCCCACAGCATGATGCTTCCACCTTCATGTCTTACTGTATACAGGATGGGTTCAAGATGATATGGAGATTTCCTTCATATGATACATTTAGGCCAAAAAAACAACAACAAAAAAAACAGTTTAGTAGCTCTGGTCTGCATAAAGAGGCCAGATTTATGAAGGTTGGAATTTTGGCTCTCTGGAGTTTCTCCAGGGCCACCATTGGCCTCTGAAGTGCTTAATTCCTCTAGTAGCTCAATGTAGTTGCTTATTTTAGTGGGTTCTCTGGTCTTGTAAAGCACTCTGGATTGATGTGAAATTGAACTTGCTGCTCAGACTCTGTGTTCCATGATCCTTGATCCAATGCTTTTTGTTCACTAATGTTCTCAAATGAAACTTTGCGACCTTTACAGGGCTGATAGATTTATCGCAAGTTTTCCTCTTCGGGGACTTGTTCTTGTGACTTGTTATGACATTACATTGAAGGGGGGTATTGGGGGTATCCTGGACAGGGTCGCCTTTTACAGTTGCACCTTTTCTCTCTGCTTCTGTCTCCTTGAACCCCAGGCGGCCTCGGCAGATGGACGCTCACACTGAGCCTGGTTCTGCTGGAGGTTTCTTCCTGTTAAAAGGGAGTTTTTTCCTCTCCACTGTCACTGCAAACATGCTTAGTTCATGCATTTAACTGGTTTTCCTTAGACTGAAAACTTTGAATCAATCTGACTGTATGATCTGGTGAACTGTAAAGCGCCTTGAGATGACATGTGTTGTGAATTGGCACTATATAAATAAAATCAATTGAATTGAATTTAAAGGGCCACACTTATCAGATTTTAATTCTTGAAGTTTCCCTCCTTGTCGTTGGTCGTTTTGCCAAAATGTAAAAAGGTTTCACCTTTTCCAGCATGCTGCACCTTTCTGACTGCTTCTGTACTGCAGATTAAAAACGGACACCTGAACCCTCCCGCTTATCCAAAAGGGGTTTTACGTGGCTGCTTCAGAGAATCGTATTCAGGATGGGCCCCAACCACCCAACATGTTATCTGTTGTTGTAAGAGGAGACAAGCAGGGCAACAACAAAGGACTTTCACCCTTAAGTCAGCGTGTCTGTCATCCGAGCATTGTGGCTGTCCTTCAGAACCACACAAAGTAGCGCACCTGCATGAGCCTTTGCACACCGGAGAGCATCTGCAGCCGTACAAAGGCATGGAAATAAAGCCACACACTGCGGTGGAGGCCAGGGGATGGTGTTACAGCTCTGAAATAGGAGTAGCAGCCATGAAACTGGCTTTTTGGTTATGGACAGACCTAGAGTTTCACAGTTTTGTGTGGTTGGTTGTTTGTTTTTGCTGTCTGGTACAATCCCTTCTCTTCTAAAGATTTATAAGATCAGAAGGGAGTGGTTGGAATTTCCAGGTGAGGATTTGGGTTAGGGTAAGGGTTGTGTACAAATGAAGTCATTACAGGCTAGTTTAAACAACAACCTTATGCAGAAATTAAAATTTGTGTGTGTTAGAAAAATCATATTAAGAAACAATATTTCTAAAATCAGACAGTAAAACACAGAAACCACCTCACACAGCTCCATGCTGAACTTATTTTACTTCTACTTTCCCTCTCTCTCTCTCTCTCTCTCTCTCTCTCTCTCTCTCTCTCTCTCTCTCTCTCTCTCTCTCTCTCTCTCTCTCTCTCTCTCTATCTCTCTCTCTCTCTCTCTCTCTCTCTCTCTCTCTTTCAGTCACCAATACTGCTTTTCTTTGTTGATAAGGATCTCTGCTTCAGTTGTTCCCGATTTCTTTTCTTTCTGTAATGAAACGAGAAAAGAAGCGATTAATGAAAATCTGCTGAAGTATTTTGACAGAATCCTTTCTAAAGGATTTGGTGGGTATTTCCTTCACAACAATCGGCTCTCTGAGGTGTATGGAAAGGCATAAAGTTGCGTCTCATTACCTCCAAATCCAGCAGGCAGACACTCCTCGTCCCCTAAGTGGGTCAAAACAACATTCTTCACATTGGATCGAGCCTTGTGTTTATTTCCATCTGCTCCATATTGTTTTAATGTCTTCTTCTGAGTGTTTTTTTTTTTTTTTTTTTTTTTGCGGTCCAACCTCAATCCCAGCTGAGTGGATGTTTTCTTTGCTGTGTGAACCATAGTCCCCCTCTGCTCCCCTGAGAAACTGCCTGATGGAAATGCTTTATTTAAACTTCCTTTTTCTTTAAGCATTGTTTTTTCTTTATTGACCACTTATTAATGCATAATAACCAAAACAAGAACTTTTTCAGCTTTAATATTAGTTTCGATACTTTAAAAACTGAGATTTTACATTAAACTTGAAGAACCAAGAAGGCACTGCTGGTGATTTTCTTTCTAGTTCAGGAACCGCCTTCACTATAACTTCCGAGTTCTATGAACACTTGGGAACTTTGACCTTCAGCTGAAACTCAAGCAGACTGAGCCAAATGAACCGTAGGTTGGTTTTTGAGTCTAGCTTTTAGATTTTAACTGGCAAACACTTTGTTCTTGTTGCTGGTTTATAATTAGCATAGCACCCAAACTCACTTTGACTCCCTGGGTTTTACAGTAAGGGGGAAAGTCGGCAAAGCAAGTTTATTCATGTAACACATTTCAGTAGCAAGACAATTCGTTATCATTGGAGATGATTTCATTAATACAATTTTTTCACAAAATTTTACATTGCCCTACATATCGTTCTTGAAATTAAGAACAATATGGAGACCCATTACCTCCTCAGAAGACTCTTAAACACCAACACAGTGTCTTCACTCAAAGATTCTCCAGATCCAGGGAAAACAGCTCTTAATTTCTCTTTGGGGTCAATAAAGTCTTTTGAAACTGAATTGAACTTAAAGAAGGAAGCAAATAAGGCTGGACCAAGTCTTTAAAAATATGAGAAACTACAAAGCCTATCCCTCCACTATTTTAGGGCGCTAGCACCATCTTCCCTTACTGCTGACACCAGCGTACAGCCCCCTCATCAGCTGATCTGAGTCCCAGTGGAAGTCAGAGAATGTGCTGAACTGAAGAGGTCACATCATCCCCGTGAGTCTATTTTAAGGGTATCATATGTGAGCTCTATAAGTCTCTAGAGATTAAACTCCACTCATCCTTTGTGTCATCGTGTCATGGTATCTGCATGGATGCTGTAACAACAAGGAAACAGCTGAAAATGTCCCCCCAACCAAAAATCCCCTGGTTTAACAACAACATCAGAGCGCTGACCTCACAGATTCAGCGTTAAGGTCAGGGACCAACAGGAAGCCCAGAGCAGACCTGAACATGGGCATCAAGGCCACTGAAGAACAGAAAGCAGATAAATGACAATATCAGGGAAAGCAACCCCCACTCCATGTAGATAAACATCCAGAACATTACCATGACACCTCTCTTTCTTACCAGCTCTTTCCCACACCTCTGTCTCCTGTTAGAAGAGGACAACAGACCAGCAGGGGGCACACAGCCAACACCATCATGGCATGCCCAGCCTGCCACCATCCAACAGCAAGAGGTACTGCAAGTCCTGTTTGGAATCGACATCAGGCTGACACCAGGACATAGAGTGCAAGGGAAGCTGCTGATAGAAAGTTCCCATCAGCTCACAGCAATGTTCACTAACATCTTCAACCTGCATGTGCCCACGACCCAAAACCTCTGCCGTTATGGGTTTAAATGATCACTAACCTGTTGCCCTGACAGTGATAATGAAATACATGGAGAAAATGGTGTTAGAACAATGGGACAATCAGACTTTGACTGATGCCAGTACAGGTCCACAGAAGACATCATCTCCATCCGACTTTACACAGCTCTCAGGATGTTCCTTCATTTCTGCACAGCACCATCAGCCTCAGCTGAGTAATTAATTAAACACAGATGTTGATAACTTGGAACCTCACTCTGTGTGTGGATGAAGGACTTTATGACCAACAGATCATAAAGGTGATGAAGACATCTTCCATGGTCGTCCTCAGTACTGGTGTCCCACAGGGATGTGTTCTTTGTCAGTCTTAAACCCATATCTATCTATCTATCTATCTATCTATCTATCTATCTATCTATCTATCTATCTATCTATCTATCTATCTATCTATCTATCTATCTATCTATCTATCTATCTATCTATCTATCTATCTATCTATCTATCTATCTATCTATCTATCTATCTATCTATCTATCTATCTATCTATCTATCTATCTATCTATCTATCTATCTATCTATCTATCTATCTATCTATGCATATATTTGTCTAAAAACATGCCTTGTTGACCTTCCACCGACCTAAGAATTTCTCTACTTTTCAACAGACTTACCTAAATATCCCACCTGTCAACAACAGATAAGAATATTTGTATTAACAAAATCTTCACAGAATAAAACAATACTAAATGCAGTTCAGAAATTATGTTTATTTATTTCTTTTAACAAAATAAACCTGTTATAGATATTAAATCTTAAATCACAGCACAGCACCACACTGCCACCTGGTGGATTTTAATGATAAATACAAAGGCATGTTGGAATATCATAAAAAAAACAAAAACAAAAAAACAACCTCTTAATCTTTTTACTGTTCATGATAATCAAATTTTACAATAGAAACCAGTCTTTCCTGATATCAGATCTACCTTGATTGATATAAGTGTGAATAAACTGTAATAAATGTTAATTTTGGCCTGTTAAACTTTAACTTTCTCAGAGAGACAAAACAGTTAAAGATTGTAGAAAAAATTCTCCATTCCAGGGGGTTTTTTCTCCATAAAAAATAACATATAGAACCAGAGTGGTTAGATGTGATAATAGGAAAAAAAGGCAGCCTAGTTTTTGTTTTAATTTCATTTTGAATTCAAGGCTACAGACTGCCCTCTAGTGGAGAATTACGGAACTGCCCCTTCCTCAGGCAAACGAAAAGGGAAAGCAGAACCATCCCATTATTATATTTCACTTTGTGTACTTGTACTCAAGAATTTGAAGAGGTGTATTTTTATTTTTTTTATTTTTTTTTTGTAATTATGAAAGCTTAAAAACAAATCTACAGTTACAAAACACCAAAGTTACAATGCACAAATAATTTTGCAACAACAGTTCTGAACCATTTGGAGCAAAACTGAGAATGTAAGTGGTTTTTGATGTGCAACTTGTGGAACAGAATTTGTGTGTGTGTACTTAAAATTTGAACAGGTGCAAAAAAATATTGTACCTATTTTATTTATTTTTTATTCTACATATAAAAAACTTAGAATATAACTCTCTCTACAACTTCAAATTCACCCTCACATTGCACAAATAGTTTTGAAACAAAATAACCTTCATGCAAACAGCAATAATTTGGAATTGATAGTGGTGTAGAAGGAGACCTGGTCAATATGGGCTTATTCAGATCATATTTTAAATCTAATAAAGTATCCACCAAGAGAGAACAATTTAAAAATGCTTTTATTTGCGACTTAAATTAAGGGAAGCTAAACAAATATCACTATGGGATCATTTTGATTGATCTCACAGTGGAGAAATTTAGCTCAAATGGTCAATATGCCACAGGAGGAAAACAGTACATGGGATATATACAGTATATACAATGCATCCACATTTTTTAATAGCAGGATTATTATACATGGTTATTGCACAGGGTGTTTACATGCATATTTATATTTATATATATAGTTATTGCACTGGGTGTCAAATATAGAGTAACAGGTTATTGCATAGGGTATCAAATGGTAATTGCACATTATACATTGCACAAGTTATTGCTTGTAATGTTGCATTGTAGAGTTTGTTTGCAGCAGGAAAGAATGACCTGCAGTAGTGCTCATATTTACAAACAGGGTGTAAAAGTCTTTCACTGAAGGAGCTGCTCAGCTCCTCTACAGAATGGTGCAGAGGGTGGAAAGTCAGTGCAGGATAAGGAATAAAATCTGAAAATGTAAATATTTCTGAAAAGTCTATTTTCTTTTTCCACACTTAACCAGTTGTGGAAAGTCCCTAGATCAGTTTTCATACTTTACCAGAACATTTAGCAAACCTGTACATTTTCAGATGGACTTGTCTAATTAAGCGGCATTTGTGCAATTAAGCAGCATTTTATATCGTTTAGGCATCTCTTAAGAACATATTTTTTCTTTTTTTGCATTTTTTCCTCCTATCTAAGTTTATCAGTTCCTTTTTTATATATCTTAAAGAAAAATACATGTGTTTAAGTGTCAATAAAACCTTGATGAAAAGTAGGTCACTATGCATATACATCCCCACAGGAGTATTTTTATCCGGCATGAATCCAGTCCAGGTTCATACTCTGACTTTCTGGGATCGGTTCCTGCAAGCTGGAAGCAGGGCTGCCGTCAGAGAGGGAACTGGCGCGCGATCATTAGTTGGAGTCATTTGGCAGAGGCCGACACAGTCCCAGCAGGGGTTTCAAATGTAAACAGGACTAAGATGAGTCACAGGCATTTCCTGTAATTTCTGATAACCCAGAGCTGCTGTCAGACATCCTGTAGATACATCTGCAAATCGATAGGTTATTCAATCATGCAGGTTTAATTAGAAATTAACTCTCTGGTATCAATAAACAAAACAAAAATAAATGCAAAAATATTCAATTTCAATGTAAATGACTCAAAGGATTCTTTAATTTTGTATTTTTTTATTTGACCTCGAATTTATTCAAATGTTTTACTCTTTTAGTTATAATAATCCATTATATACATTATTTTCTACTTTCTAAATGTTCTAAACCTTTGGTGAAAGTAATAACCATAATTTCTTACTTTTTGTTTTTTATTGTTTCGTATTAAATCTAGCTTTAGGATGCTCAGTCAGAACTCATATAGTATAGCTTATCCGTCAATTATAAGTATTTTTAATGCCACCCTGGTCTCTTTGCACATTAAGTTTAAGTTTATAGACCAGTAGGTCACTAATGATATGCGCACTTGGGCCCCTAACATGACAGGCAGCTAAATGCAATTCGATTCAGATTATTATTATAGCGCCTATTCACAACATCTGTTATCTCAAGGCACTTTACAGTTGATTCAGAGTTTTCTATCTAAGGAAAACCAGTTGATTGCATCGACTTATTGACTTGAATGCAATCCCTCACACTTAGCATGCTTGTAGTGACGGTGGAGAGGAAAAACTCCCTTTTAACAGGAAGAAACCTCCAGCAGAACCAGGCTCAGTTTGAGCGACCATCTGCTGAGGCCGACTGGGGTTCAACGAGACAGAAGCAGACATAGAAAAAGCAACTGTAAAAGGCGGCCCCGTCCAGGAAACACACAGCCTGGCAGACGAGCTCTGAGCCAGCTCCCATGTTAGAGGATGAAGAAAGCACATCCAGCCAGTCACAGGCAGAGAAACAGGACTACACTGGAAAACAGGCTGATCTCCAACATCTATAATGGTGTCTTAGCCAAACAGGAATAGACGAAGCGAATCTACTGTGAGAAAAAGCAGAGAGAGCATAACGTTAGAGATTGAACTAACAGATTCTGCAGAGTGGGAGAATAGAGATAGAATGAAGCAGAATGATGAAATGGGGGTCCCTATGTCCTCCAAAAGTCTAAGCCTATAGCAGCATAACTATAGAGATAGCACTGGATAACCTGAGCCACTCTATACTCTATACAACTATAAGCTTTATCAAAAAGGAAAGTTTTAAGCCTAGCCTTAAAAGTAGACAGGGTGTCTGCCTCACGGACTAAAACTGGTAGTTTGTTTAACAGGAGAGGAGCCTGAGAACTAAAAGATCTGTCTCCCATTCTACTTATAGAAATTCTAGGAACCACTAGTATCTCTGATATAAGATGGACCATGGCCATTTAAGGCTTTATATGTGAGAAGGAGGATTTTAAATTCTATTCTGGATTTAATAGGAAGCCAATGAAGAGAAGCCAGGATAGGAGAGATATGATCATTCTTTTTAAACAAGTTGAATGGATAATTTCTAAATGTCTTTAAAAGCTATCAAATAGTTTACAATGACAGAATTCTAATCTCAAGTCAGTTTATTTTAAATTTGCTCTTGTCAATATTAAACTTAATTCAATTCAAAAACACCTTAGAATAGAAGATCTTTATTGTCAAGGACGTAAAAAGCATGTTTTCAGATATTAAATACGTTTGACAATTACATATTTAAATAATACCTCTCCTCCACCCGCACGCTGAGCATCGGCTCCCCACAGGGCTGTGTGCTGAGCCCCCTCCTCTTCTGCCTCTACACCCACGATTGCAGACCGATCCACAACCACAACCAGATCATCAAGTACGCCGACGATACCGCTGTGGTCGGTCTCATCTCCAGGGGCGACGAGGCCGCCTACAGAGAGGAGGTCCTGAAGCTGGCTGATTGGTGCTCAGAGAACAATCTGACTCTGAACACCAAGAAAACCAACGAGCTCATCATAGACTTCAGGAGGCACAGCCCTGAGCCAGCTCCCCTCTTCATCAACGGCGAGCAGGTGGAGAGGGTTCACAGCGTCAAATACCTCGGCGTCCACATCTCTGACCGCATCACCTGGTCAGAGAACATCACCACCATCATCAAGAAGGCCCGGCAAAGGTTACACTTCCTGAGAATCCTCAGAAGGTATAACCTCAACTCTGATCTGCTGCTGGCCTTCTACCGCTCCTCCATCGAGAGCTTGCTGACCTACTGCATCATAGTATGGTTCGGCAGCTCCACCGCTGCCGACAGGGAGAGGCTGCAGAGGGTGATAAAGGCGGCGCAGAGGATTATCGGTCGCCCTCTCCCCTCCCTGGCAGACATTTACTCCACCCGGTGCCTCAGCAGAGCCAGGGCCATCTCCAAGGACAGCTCCCACCCTGGCTCCACCCTGTTTGACCTGTTGCCCTCTGGAAGGCGCTACAGGCAAATGAGGATCAGGACAAACAGACTCAAGAACAGTTTCTTCCCCCGAGCCATTGCCGCCCTCAACTCCGACCTGCACTGACGGACACTTTTCACCTGGTTTGCATTATTCCCCAAGCCATTGCCCCCCCTCAACTCCGACCTGCACTGTCGGTCACTTTACACCTGTTTTGCACTATCCCCCCCCCCACAATCTGTGCCAGTACTGTTTTACATTTCCTTTTCACTGTTTACATTTCCTTTTCACTGTTTACATTTCCTTTTAATATATTTATATATATTTTTTGTAACTGTTTACATTTCCTTTCCTTTTAATATATCTATATATTTTTTATATATTTTTATTTTATTTTTATTTCACGGTAGCTGTTATGGAAGTCCCAAATCTCATTGTATTTGTCACAGAATATAATGACAATAAAGGCTTTTTGACTTTGACTTTTGACTAATCATATAAATACATGTCCAACATTAATGCTTTAACAACACATTTAAGTAACAGTTTTACCAAATATGTGTTTAGATATCTGTGATACTTTTTTTTAACCTATAACTTAAAAAAAAAAATTCAAGTTTTTAAGGATGCCTTAAAATTTAGATAAGACGCTACAAAATATTTTTACACGTTCAAGATTACGACTTTCGACCCGTTTGTCCCTCCCAGTTTGCCGTAGGAAGCGATATCATTGACTAGCGGAAGTGAGGTCGTCCTTTTCCCCGCAGACTCCAACATGGTGAGCTGTCTTTCTTCATGATTCTGCCGTCTAGCAATCTCTAAACATCCCCTTCTCTCGTTACATTATCAAACAATCGTGTGTTTTTCCGTTGAATAAAACATATAAACTAATGTTAAATTTGTAAATTGTAAGACACGATGGTGATTTTTTACTCTTAAAAGATGATTTGAAAATTCCTATCTAACCCACTGCCTGCTAGCTTAGCATAACCAGGGAAACCGTTATGCTGCTTTAATGTGTGTGTTTCCCTGCATATGGCTGAATTCAATGCTCTATAAAATAAGTAGAGTCTAATGTTTTGTCAGAATCGTGAGCAATTTAGTTGAAAAGTGTTTAACGTTAGTGTGGTGAGGCCGCTACAGGCTAGTAACTAGCATTCATTCAGCGTTAGCACAGCAAGCTAACACGGCCGGGCTAATGTAGCATCACGAAGCGTGCTGTTAGGAGTTTGACCGCCCTGAATATGAGCAAAAAATGTTATAATTAGCTTCTTATTCCAGTCCAGACGGGTTTATTCCCCAAGTTTTGACTGTCTGTCATACCCTTTCCAGGCAAGAGGACCGAAGAAGCACCTGAAGCGCGTTGCAGCGCCGAAGCACTGGATGCTGGACAAGCTCACCGGAGTCTTTGTAAGTATCTGCTTCTTTATATCTCTGGTTTAGGTTTACGACCTTATACATGTTAAGGATCTGATGTTCTGTATGCTGCACTCATAGACGTGTTGTCTTTTAGTTCACTTGACAGCTGCCATGCAAAGGTTAGAAATCAATGTAGCGCATTGAGTTAACATCCCTGTTTTCTCCTCATTTCAGGCTCCTCGTCCCTCCACCGGTCCCCACAAGCTGAGGGAGTGCCTGCCCCTCATCATCTTCCTGAGGAACCGCCTGAAGTACGCCCTTACAGGCGATGAAGTGAAGAAGATCTGCATGCAGAGGTTCATCAAGATTGACGGCAAAGTCCGCACTGATGTCACCTACCCTGCTGGGTTCATGGGTGAGTGCCTGGAGTTTTCTGCTCCCCTCTGTTGTGCTTCTGTCCAGTTTATCTTCGGTCTCATCTTTGTGATATGAAATGGGGTTTTTAACTAGTTAGGCTAATTGTTACAAATGGAGCATTGATGAATTTGTGGTTTTGATCAGCAATGAGCTGAAACTAAACAACCTAAATCCTCTAAGAAGTTCTGAGCTCCAGTTAAAGTGATTATCAGGTGAAATATATTTTAGATTAAAGCTGCTCCCCTTTCAACCTTTGGACCATTGCTTTGGAAGAATGTCTACAATAGGGATGGATGGATGTTTTTTTCTAGCTGTTTATTAAAATTCTGTAACTGCCTCACAGGTGTGATATTTGTAAACAAATGCCCATTCTTGGAAACTGATCATTTTGTTTGTTGGATGGAATTCACTTTGCTAATGTAGATTAATTTTTGGTGAAGGTAGAGTTCTGAAAAATGTAAGTTTGTATTATTTTTGTATTTAAGGCAGTGGGGCACAGGGAAATGGACAATTAACCCTGTTAATAGGGGTTGATTGTAAGCAGGCTGGTATTAAAAACCTTTTTTGTGCTTTACTAAAATGTCTCCCTTTTATCCTCAATATGTTAAATAATCTAGTTTGATAAACGAAATTAAGCAGCAAAAGTCAAACTTAGACTCTTTGAAACCTGGATGGATTTTTAGTTGCACTTAAGTCTAATTTAGGACAAATTAAATCCTTGATTTGCGACACCTGTTTTATCCAGATTAAGGAGGAGTTGGGGATTATTCATGTCCTCCTGATGCTGCCATTAAAATGGAATAAAAATAAAACAGAAATATTTTAAATCCCTTTTCCCCCTCAATCTGGAAATTCATTCTCTGCATTTAACCCATCCAATGAGGGGTAGTGCGCTGCCATTGTTTGGCACCTGGGGGGGAGAAGTGTGGGGATAAGGGTCTCGCTCAGGGACCCAAAGTGGCAGTCTGTGAAAATGAGTGGAACCTCCAGGACCTATGCACAATGCTCCAACCACTAGGCCACCACTCCCCCTGTATACAAAAAACTGAGTTTTCTGTTTTAGTATGCAGTTGTCATATCCAAAACGCAAAGATTATTTATTAAGTAATTGGCTAATATTCCCATGATAGTCTTTAATCAAAACTAAGATATAGTTTCTCTCAAATACAATATACCAGATGTGTAATCTCACATCATTTTACATAGATGAAGTTGCATTTAATTTATCTATTTTCTTTGTTGTATAACGGCCATTTTATTAGATTATATAAAGAATGTTAAGTTTCTTCTTTGCTTAAAGTCCTTCAGAATTATTATATATTCGCAAAAGACAGATTCATAGTTAAAAGGTAATAATAAAGAATGAAATCAAATGTTGGCTCGGAATAGCAAACGCGAGCACGTTATTACCTGCTTTTTCCAAAAAGTTTCAGAACTAATTGAGATTTTGCTCAAATTTAAAGCATGTTTGCTGTTAAGTTTATAGAAACCCCTATTTCATTACTGTTGAACAGATTCGTGAGGTTGTTTTTTTTTAGTAGATCCCAGGAAGGCCTCCTGCTGCTGCTTTATATCCAAACACCAACCACCAGCTGTTGGATGACAGAATGTTCTTAGATGTCCTCCCAAATAGATCCGTTTAGTTAAATCAATTGTCTAAAAAGACAAAGATTAATACAATTTGAGTGTTTTTGTTCTTGATTTTTCTGAAGCTGGACTCCTGAACATGTGCTGCATGTAAAGTTTTGGTTCCCTATGGTTATATTTTGAAGTTGGGTTGAAAAGTAACTCACTGTTTCATCAAATCCAAGCGGCGCTCTTATGATGCTAATGCTGAGTGTAAATGCTGAATGTTTTGTTTCTTTAGATGTCATCAGCATTGAGAAGACTGGTGAGCACTTCCGTCTGATTTATGATGTGAAGGGACGTTTCACCGTCCACCGCATCACTGCAGAGGAGGCCAAGGTAGGATCATTTACTGTCAAATGACCATAACCCCCAAAATATTTCAGCTTTTGTTTAGAATACATTCTCAAAGGTTTTTCTTCTTTTCCCCCTCCCTTCTCACTACAGTACAAGCTGTGCAAGGTGAAGAAAATCCTGATCGGCACCAAAGGAATCCCCCATCTGGTGACCCACGATGCTCGCACCATCCGCTACCCCGACCCCCTCATCAAGGTCAACGACACAGTCCGCATTGACCTGGAGACCGGCAAGATCACAGATTTTATTAAGTTTGATACTGGTAGGTTTCATTCAACAAATGGGCTCCTTCAGAATACTTCAAATCATAGCCCCTGTTCTTTCGCTTTTCGTTGGGCAAAAAGTCGGAGCATAGTCCAGAGCTGTGCTGAACCCAGAGCTTATTAATGATGCTGGTTAATTTGAGCCTTACAGCGTCTTGCTTCCTTCGCTTAGCTCCTCCCTTCCTGGTAGTGTTAATTATGGCCCCTACTGACGCTTGGGCTAAAGTCTCCTTACAGATTTGAAATATTGAGAAGGAGCCGCAGACCAGTGTTCCTTTCCTTACGTGTCTTAATCTCTGACTTGCTGCCTCCTGTTTCCAGGTAACCTGTGCATGGTGACCGGTGGTGCTAACTTGGGGCGTATTGGCATCATCACCAACAGGGAGCGCCACCCTGGCTCCTTTGACGTGGTTCACGTTAAGGACAGCACAGGCAACAGCTTCGCTACCAGGCTCTCCAACATCTTTGTCATTGGCAAGGTGAGCAAATTCAAACTGGTCTCTGTCCTCCTCTTGGGTCGGTTTGATGAATTTCCTCCTCACTTAAAATAATGGGTAATTGAATTTCATCACTTGGTCGATCAGTCAGGACTCTTTAGGTCCATCAGTCTGGAGCAATGATGATCATTAGAGTTTTGATCAGCAATGAAAAAAACTACTAATTCCTCTAAGAAGTTCTGAGCTCTCAGACTAACAGGTTTACTGTCTGCAGCAGAGGAGATGAAGTAACTGTTATTGATTCTTCAGAAAGTTTGACACCTGAAGTTGAACACATCAAGTCGTCTGTTTTATGAAAACCAGAAGTTAAACTTAAATGTTTAGGATGTTATTCTGCCAGTGGAAAATGATCAATATTAGAGCTGCAAGATTCATTGAATTGTAGTTATAAGTGTGTAATAACACACTTGTGTAGCACTGGTTTATTACAGTACCTTTAAGCTGCTTTTCTTCATGAATCTAGCTTTAAACTCTTAATGGTAATCGTTATCGCTCCTATTGGGTGTTTCTGTTGACTACGCACCTTGACTAGATCTTGGTAACATAGATGCTGAAGGTCAGGGGTCGTGGTGGGTTTTTGAAAGTTCCTTAAGGTTCCTTAGAGAACATTTTTCACAAAAATAAAACAGTTGAAACTTAAACTTTCCACTTGGGTCCTGGATAGAGAAAATTGACAAAAGAAAATGTTTTTTAAATCTTAAATGCTGATACTTTTCTTTTACAATCTTGGTATAATTACTGCTGTGCCTGGGTTGATGTGTCAGCTAAAGGCCCTTTTTAACAGTCTCTATACTCCCGTTAATGATAAATTGATTAGTAAAGTAGTAAACGATTTCAATAATCGGTTAATCAGATGTTTTTGAAGCCCTTTTCCTGGTGGAAAAAGTAAAGTGGAAGTAAATGTTCATTAATAAGCTGATTCATAGTCAATAGTGGGGAAATTACTTTAATGTGCTGCAGCTCCATTTTCTGCTTCTGTTAAACATTTTAGCAGCAACTGTTAAAAACCTGTTATTTTGCTCAATAATAAAAATGATACTTTGATTTAAATTTGGCAAATCTGGACTATCATACATTCATGACTGATTGTTCCTAAAAATAAACGAGATAACCAAAGTTTAGCTCAAATAAAGCAATATGTCTTGGTTTGTTGTCGTTCCTAAAAGGTTCCTTTATATCCGAGGTGTCACTCGTTTTCATATTTTTGCAGTCTTTAAAGGACCGGTTGCAGCTAATTAAATGAAACTACTCACTTAATTTGAATCATAGTTTTACTCACATTAATTTAGAAACTTCCTACGTTTAAAATGTCATTTTTCTCTAGTTGGATATATGCATGATTTGGCTCTGGAAGGCCAGGCTCTTCTGTGCGGTTGCTTTAGACCCTTCTCTAGCATATTGTAAAGCTGCTGCTAATTTAATTGCTCATGTTTCAGTTGCATCATGAAAGCCTTTAACTGATCCAGATGTTTCTGACCTGTCCTGTTTGGTTTCAGGGCAACAAGCCGTGGGTGTCCATGCCCAGAGGAAAGGGAATCCGTCTGACCATTGCAGAGGAGAGAGACAAGAGGCTGGCCGCCAAGCAAGGCAGCAGCTAAACAGACAGCCTGACCCATGGTTTTCAAATAAAATGTTATTTACTAAACAAGCACTGTTGTGCTGATTTATTACACACTTCATGTAGTTTATAGGTTGCTATTAATGTGCCAATTAGAAACCATGAATCCTGGTGTGAGCAATAAAATATATATATTTTTTTAAATCATGAAAGATGCCAGGGGATCATGCTGCATCAGAAAACATGTTTACCAACTCAAAGTTAAGAAAGGCATCATTAAAAGTTGTAAATACGCATAATGCTGTTAATGGATAGATATTACAGCTGTCTCTGTAAAAACCCTTAATGCAACCTGAGTTCATTTTATTTAAAATAAAATGTTTAGATTGATTGTTCCAGCTGTAGCTAAATGCTTTTAGATTCCCATTATTGGTGTCGCCTATAGGTGCTGGAAGCCCCAAATTCATCTTCTCAGGAAATCTTTTTTTAAAGATGCTTAGAACATGAAAGACAGGTTAAACAGTAATGGGAGGATTGTATGTGGAGAGCTTGGAGCAGACTGAACCCAGAGCCTTGAGATCCTCTACAGTCTATAGATGGGTTACAGATGTTTAGATCCTGTGTAGTCATTAATGAACCAGTCAACCTCAGAGGCATACAGTCATATGAATAGATTGGGCACCCCTATTAATCTTGATTATTTTCTAAATATTTGGGTCTTGTCAACAGCTATTTCAGTTTGATTATATCTAACTGAAGGACACCGTAAAGATTTCAGAATTGAATCGAGGTTTATTGGTCTAACATTGTGCAATATGCATTGAAACAAAATTTGACAGCTGCAAAAATACTGGCACCTCCGCAAAAAAGACGTCAATATTTTGTAGATCCCTTTGCTAAAACAGCCTCTAGTCGTTTCCTGTAGCTTTTAATGAGCTTCTGGATCCTGGATGAAGGGATTTCTGACCAGTCTTTGCAAAACAATTCCAGGTCAGTTAAGTTTGGTCACCGAGCATGGACAGCCTGCTTCAAATCATCCCACAGATGTTCAATGATATTCAGGTCTGGGGATCTGGAAGGCCGTTCCAGAACATTGGAATTGTTCCTCTGCATAAATGCCTGAGTAGATTTGGAGCAGTGTTTTGGATCATTTTGCTGGAACATCCAACCCCGGCGTAACTTGAACTTCACTGATTCTTGAACATTATTCTCAAGAATCAGCTGAGTGGAATCCATGCGACCCTCCGCTTTAACAAGATTCCCAGTGCCAGCATTGGCAACGCAGCCCCGAAGCATGATGGAACCTCCACCAAACTTTACAGTGGGTAGCAAGTGCTTTTCTTGGAACGCAATTTTTTTCCCGCCATGCATAATGCCTTTTTTTATGAACAAACAACTCAATCTGTTTCATCAGTCCACAGGACCTTATTCCAAGATGAAGCTGACTTGTCCAAATGTGCTTTTGCAAACCTCAAATGATTCTTTTAGTGACATGCTTGCAGAAAAGGATTGTCACATCTCCCATAAAGCTTCTCCTGGTGCAAAGAGCGCTGAATTGTTGAAAGATGCACAGTGACACCATCTGCAGCAAGATGATGCTGCAGGCCTTTGCAGGTGGTCTGTGGGTTGTCCTTCACCATTCTCACTATGTTCTGGGCTTAACAAGAACTGTCCCTGTGGTTTTCCATTTGCTTACTATGTTTCTCACAGTGGAATCTCTGAGACAATTTTTTTGTATCCTTCCCCTGAACAACTATGTTGAACAATCTTTGTTTTCAGATCATTTGAGAGTTGTTTTAAGGTGCCTATGATGAATCTTCAGAGGAGTTTCAAACAGGAGAAAAACTTGCAACTGGCCACCTTAAATACATTTTCTCATGATTGGATGGACCTCGCTATGAAGTTCAAATCTTAATGAAGTTACCAAACCATTTTTGTGTTTCAGTAAGCCAGCAAAAAGTAGTTAAGGGTATTCAAATCAATAAAATGATTAGGGTACCCACATTGTTTGTACCTGTCAAGTTTTGTTTTAATACATATTGCACATTTTCTGTTAGTCCAATAAACCTCAATTCAATACTGAAATATTATTTTACCATCAGTTATTAGTGTTTGGCTGATGCCAATGTTTGGCCCCAAAACCCGGGACCTGGCTCTGCAGTATTGGCCGATACAATCTGTTTGAAATTGATGTGTGTGTGTAGATATGTAGAACTGCATACTACTTGGATGTGAAATAATTGCCATCATAGCTTTGTCAAGCTGCTGCCTACCTTTGTGAAGCAGGAAACAGATTAATACAAAGTGAATCCAGTAGAACAGAAGAAAAAAAATCATCCACAAATGCTTCAATTTTGGTTCTAAAACATGGCTCCCAAATCCTAACACAGCCCCCCCTCCATCATGACTAATCTTCATTGCCATCTCTGCCTTTCATAAAGCCATATGAATGTTGCCTGCTTCCAGTAAAGCTCATCGCCCCCCAGCCACCGCAGGAAATGCTCACGCGTGATCACTTGTTGCTTTTGCATTTAACCCCACCTGTTTCCCCCACTGGCCCGGAGAGGGTTTCATCTGTAATAAACAAACTTAGCAGAAAGTATTTTTAATTAGATATCTGGTACTTCCATGAGCTCTAGATTTAGATTGGCTTCATTTGAAGAAGTTAATCAGACAAGTTAATGTTTTAGGATAATTTTCAGCTCAAAAGTTTGGGTCCCATTGACAGGTATTTGAAAATGTTCTCATTTCTGTTGTAATTCTGAGGAGAAAAGTGAAAAATGCGTATAGCATTTTAAATAATAAAACTTGCATATGTTTATAACCATGTATATTTTTGAAATTATCTTTTTTTTTTTTTAACAATGGGTGCATAATCTACCAGCATTAGCGTTGGTGTGACGTTACCCAGTGCTTAACATTCTGTTTCTGTCTGGCCTTGTGACAACAAACGCAAGACTGCGGGAGACTAACTGAAGCAGAAAAGCAAAGTAAGCTGTGTGGTTGATTTTTTATGGCATCAGAATGGTAGGTAACTGTATAATAAAGGTTATAATGGATAGGATATAGTTATAATAGTACACCCTGGACAGGTCGCCAGTCTGACATTCAACTATACAAACCCACAAAAAAAGCCAAATAACCTAACAGTCATGTTTTTTTGACAGGGAGTATACAGAGGAAAGCCATGCATGCACGGGGACAACATGCAAACTCCATGCAGAATAAGGAATATAGCCAGGAATCGAACCCATAACCTTCTTTCTGCAAGGCAACAGTGCTACAAACTGCACAACCATGAAATAATAAAATACATTCTTTAACAAACGCATCCTTCCATATCTCTTCCCCCACCACCATATTTGACATTTATCCCTACATCTTATGCTCTGATTCTCCTCCTCTCTCGCTCTGCCCCCTGCCTTCAGTACCCGTCCATATGGTGACCGCTGGGTTGCAGCATGCTCAAGCGCTGCAGAAACCTGGCCTGGCAAACACCACCACAGTGTGTGTGTGTGTTGTGGCTTTCATGTTCTCTTGCCAGGGTGTGTATTGGTGCAGCGAATGGGCTTGAGATGAATATGACACGTCTAACTCTGTGACTTTCATTTGCAGCCCTGCCTCTCTAACCCGACAACATGACAACAATCACAGCAGGAACATGTGAGGGTTCTGAAGGCCGTGGCTCACCCTCTCCAAACCGTCTGCTTTCAGACAGCCTAGACAGTGCAATAACCCGTATTTGCAGGCAAACATGAGGTAGAGTCTGAATATAGTATCCAAATATCTAGTTTGTGCTACAGCATAGATGGTGACAGCCACCGCAAAGGAGCCCTTGTTTGAAGATAATCTCAGTCACAGAACGACTCTTTGAAGATTTGAAATACGAAGCTAAACAGACACTTGCTTTGCTCTGCTCTGCTCTGGTTCTGTCAGGCCGGCCCTTGTGAGCACAGCAACAGTCACATTTTATTCACACGGGGTTTTGGAAGCAGCAGAGGAAATGCAAAGAAAAACATCCACAGTGAAAAGTGAGAAAAATTGCCATTTTTGCAGAAATATGTGTAACCAAAAACAGGTCCAGCTTTTCTAGATATACAAACCATCAGAACTGTTTCAACTTTTCAGGTCTATTTAGAATATAAACAACCAATCTAACATTTCAGTACTAGTGTCATATAATCATCTGTTTACCTTTTTCTCACTGATTGAAGATCAGGTTCCAGCGGTCACTACATCTAAAATCCCTAACCCCAATGAGACCAGAAAGACATCCCCAGACATAAAGAAATATATCTTCAGTTCATTTATTGAGTACAGGGTCCATCTATAGGCCTATTCCCAGTGGGACGTCCCTGACAAACCGCTGAGAAGCAATGTTTAGAAGGCATCCTGATCTGTTTGCCAAGTTACCTCCGCTGTGGTCTTTAAAGACTGATCCCAGAAAGACCCTTGGTCCCTTCTATTACTGTTGCAGACTGGCATCCTTCCAATGTACATAACAGATACCTAGTCACGGTATATGCCTATACCCAAAAGACCAAAATCTAGTTGATTATGGTAAAATAAGGCTATATATTGTCCACCCTGATAGTGTGTTGATGGTCCATTTTGAGCATAAATAGAACCTCAGCACCGGGTGCCATAAACAGATGTGGCGCCATCTACTGGCAGTGTGCTGAATCACCAGAAAGCGAAATGTTAGCCATCGATGCAGCGACTCAGTTAATCCAGAACATGCTGTAATGCCTTGTGAAAAAACAGCAGTTCAGAGGATAGTAGTAGTAGCACTATCAGGACATGTGCTAATGTGTCTATCAATTTCGTAGCAACATCAGGGTACTTTCTGGGCTTTAGCTTCAACTTCAGTGTACCCCAACGGTCATATTGTTTTCCCAAAGCAACTAGAGTTTTAGTCCTTATGGACTCAAAGATGTTCTTGCGCCTTTTTACGCTTTATCTTGTACCTTTCCTTTTTTTTCTTGCAACCATCCTGAACTATGTAAAAAGGTACTGTCTATTCCCACTGGTAGCAGTGATCATAATTTGATCATTTCTGCATTAACAACTAAACTGAGTGGCTCAGGAACTACAGTCTTATTTAAAAGATCCTATAAGTTGTTTAAAAATGAAAAGTTTATTGAAGATGTTCAAGCTTTATGCTGGTCTGATGTGTTGGCTGCTAGTAATCCAGAAACTGCTCTATTTAAATTTAACAAGCTATTCTTGCCATTGATTGATAAACATGCACCTTTGAAGAAGTTTACGGTCAGAAACAACGTCACACCTTGGTTGGATGAAGAACTGAAAAACTCTATGAAAATAAGATGTGAAATGAAAAGAACAGCAGTTATGACAGGAAATAAAAGTGATTGGGACCTATATCGTAAAATGAGAAATTCTGTTACTAAACTTAATAATAATAAGAAGAAAATGTATTTTGATAATCACGTTAAAAACATAGGTAATGATAATAGGAAGTTATGGAATGTTTTAAATCAATTGACTGGTAAAAAAAACAAAATAAATCCATCTTTTTTGGAAACAGGAGATAAACTCAGAACTAAGCCAATAGATATTGTAAACCATCTCAATGATTATTTTATTAAAAAATTAGATAAACTAAGAGGAAATATGCCTAATCTAAGAAATTATATATCTTATCTATTAATAAGAAATGAATTGATGAAAAATAAAAACTTAAGGTTTAAACTACAAAGTGTAAATATAGATCAAGTAAAGAATATTTTAAAAACCTGCAAAAACAAACCACCGGGTGTAGATGGTCTTGACAGCAGGCTTCTGAAACTAGCTGCTGACTTTATTGCCCCTGTTCTAACCCATATTATTAACCTTAGTTTTAGCTGCTGTACATGCCCACAGGCATGGAAGCAGGCTAAAATAGTTCCTCTGCTCAAAGATAAAAAATGCCTTTCTCCGGTTCCAACAGTCGCCCGATAAGTATATTACCTGTATTATCTAAAATACTGGATTCTATAGTACACGATCAAATTAATAACTATTTTTATACAAATGATTTATTAACAGATTTTCAGCATGCATACAGAAAAAGTCACGCCACTGCACTTACATGTCTGATGATTGGCTTAGAGAGACTGAAAATAAAAAAATTACAGGTGTTGTATTTTTAGATTTTTCTGCTGCTTTCGACATCATAGATCATAACCTGCTATTAACAAAATTATCCTGTTATGGGTTTGAGCAATCTGCAATCACATGGATGTACAGTTACTTGTCAAATAGAACACAGACAGTGTTTTTCAATGGCAGTTTCTCAGGTATCAGAAAAATTACATGTGGAGTACCCCAAGGTAGCTGTCTGGGTCCACTATTATTTAATATTTTTACTAATGATTTACCATATATTTTACATAAGGCTAATATTGTCATGTACGCTGACGATTCAACTATATATACATCAGCAAGTACACAAATTGAATTAGAAACTGTTTTAAATACAGAATTACAATATGTAGTAGATTGGGTCAAATCAAATGAACTGGCATTAAATACTGTAAAAACTAATTGCATGATTTTAGGTTCAAATTACAATATTAATCAGAATCCTGTAATTAATATTAAGATTAACAACGCAGTTATTGAACAGGTGCATGAGACCAGACTGCTGGGTGTAATAGTTGACTCTAGATTATCATGGAAAAAACATATTAGTAATATTATTGCAAAAATGGGAAGAGGTATATTTATTATGAGAAGACATGCAAATTTCTTAACTTCAAACATTAGGAATTATGCAATGAAAGCACTAATATTGACATACCTCGACTATTGCCCAGCAGTTTGGTCAAATGCCACTGGAGAATATATAAATAAATTACAACTTATACAGAATAGAGCTGCTCGTGTAGCACTCAGGTGCAGCTACAGGAGAAATATAACATTAATGCACAAAGATCTCAATTGGTTGTTGGTCAAAGATAGATTGTTGTATTCATTGTTAATTTTCATAAGAAATATTTCTAATTCCAAATTTCCTTCTGTTTTTTTCAAGCATCTTTCTTTCAGTGTACTAAATCATCAGTACAGTACTAGACATGCAACTAAAGGTAATTTCACTTTACCCATAGTGAGAACAAATGCCGTAAAAAATGCTGTTGTGTTTAGAGGTATGAAAGAATTGAATTATCTGCCAAAACATATCCTGCTTGCTAATAATGTCAATAAATTCAAATTATATGTAAAACAGCATTTATCAAAATAATATAACTAAATGTTTATATTTATATATGTGTTTGAATATGTATGTATATGTGTATGTATGTTTACAGGTGTAAGTGTAGAATGTGTTTTATATTTGTCATATATCACACCCGCATGAGGGTACATATGTACGTTAATATGTGTATATATTGTATATGTATTTTTATATGTGTTTGTGTATTTTCTTTTTCTTTCAAATATTGGTTGTATTCTTAGTTTTGTTTTTAATGTACCGGTATATATTTTTTCAGGACCCCAGGAAGAATAGCTGCAGCATAGCTGTAGCTAATGGGGATCCTTTCAATAAAACTAAACTAAAACTAAACTAGGAGTTTCACATTTTCTTACCTTCATAGCTTTTGCTTGTTGGCCACGGCCACATCGGGGCCGTCTGGCTTTGCCAACAGGCGACCCAGGCGGCTACTCAGGGCGCCATCTACTGAACAGGGAGCTAAATTGAAAAATAAAAAATAATTAAATGCATCTAAGTATTATGATATACAATCTATAAAAAAAAACTCTTCCTCACCAAGTCTCAATTTTTTCCTCCAAGCTTGGGTCCTCTACCAGAGGCCTGGCAGTTAATCTATTCTCACAGTTAGGTTGGGAGCTGGGTCTATCCTAATGATGACTTTCCCCTTGATACTTTAGCGTGGATGTAAAACTGGGGGCCAGAATGAATCACTCTTCCAACGTCTGTAGAAGTAGTGTGAAATTACCATATCGAACATTCCGTGCTGACATGTGCCCCATTTACCCTACCGCTCTGAAACCGATCCGTGCCGAGTTCGGACCGAGCTTGAATCACTTAATCAGGCTGAGCTTGGTTCCTTAAGACCATCGTCCCTCTAGCTCGGTTCCTCAGCCTCCTGTTGGCGGTCCACAATACTACAGCTCTCAAGGTGGGAATTCCACTAACAAAAATGGTGGCGGCCAAAACATTCAGGAAGTGCCTGGATAGCGTCCTCTGCCAAAATTTCAATAAGAGCCTCAGTCTCAGCATCAGGTCGCACAATGCTCTCTGGAGGCATTTATTGTTAATAGGCTGAGAAGAAGTTCATGTTGTGAACAGGTGACGAGACCTATGAATTACAAAGCCAGACATGCCAGAAATACCGCAAAAAGAGTCAGCTGACTGTAAATAGGAGATGAAGAGGTCTGCTCATGCGCTCTTTGTTATCAGAACCCCAAATGAACCTTGCCGAGCCCTAATGACGAATTAGTACATAATTTTGCACGGTTCGGTTGTGTCTGGCACAGTCTAGTTTAGTTGCATCTAAACTCAACAGTTATGTCGGTTACTGTGCTCGGATCGTTCTCGGCACTGTTTAGAAAGGCTAGTTTAAATAGGACAATGGATGCAGCTATAAGCACGGCTCTATCAGCCAAGCTAACAATCTCCTCGCTTAGTGGATGGCCACAAGCAGCCAGGCAATCAGAATTGGCTTGAGCTTTTTCTAAAAGGTGACAAATCACCTGTGGCTGAGTCAGGTGACTAAATATATAAGAAAAATAATTCCTCAGAGAGAAATCAGAATAAAATCTATTTTTATTTCTTTGCAATGATCTGGCTATATGACCTGCTCCTCCTCTGATGCTTGTTTTGAGGTAGACGATGTTGTTGGCACTGTGTATGGACATTGTGATGTGTTACACCTCTAAATCCCTGACAGTAAAAGATGAAAGGAAAATCAAAGCCATCGGGAGCAGCTTTCTACAAAGAGCGAAGGAGGAGGAAGAAAAAAGGGCATAAAGCTGAGGCAGGCAGACTGCATAGATTTAGCAAAAATGGTATTCTAACGAGTTAAGAGCAACAACAACAACAGCATGTTTTTACAGCATGCTGTGTTGCAGCTATTGATCCTACTACGCACAGACCCTTGCTAGATGTTTGAATAATACATTATACATACAGTCTAACAACTTTCACCAATCAAATTTACATTTGAATTGTGTCCAGACCCAATTTGGCGATATTGCCTTGGGCACCAAAAAACCTAGAGCTGGCCCTGGGTCACTGGATGATGTTATGGTAAATATGCCATAATGGAAATGCATGTACACCTGTACTAACAAATAGAGCAAAGACAAATTTTGAATTTAAACCAGCATGACAGTGTAATCTTTCATAAAAATGTTCCTGGTGTATAATTTTACACTAAATCAAATAATGTAACTATGTACCTGTAAGCTTATCAATCCTGTTTGAGGACAGTCTGTGAGGTCACACTAACCTGGCTTCACTACAGCCTGGACACAAACCAGGAGGTTTGATTTAGACCTCAGAGCTGACTTCTTTTAGATGAAGGTTTTATTCATCTAATATAACAGGAATGAGCCACAAAATTTAGATCTATTAAGATGTATGATAGGTTTCAGCTTTTGATGTTTCAGAAACAAAAAGTTAATTTTAAATTTTAAGCCTATATCCTTCTGTAAATAATGGAACAAAATATGCACGAGGGTGGAAATTGCTACAGCTCAGTGGGAGAAAAGAGTGAACGTTTTTGCATTACTTAAACCATGCCTGGAAAATGTTCTATCTGAAATCAGTTTTCACACCTCTTTAAGCAAGTTGAAAACGTTTCTTTTCTCTCTCTGGTTCCAGTTTGTTTATCAAACTGGAAAAAGGCAGCGTGTAACAGATGGTACACACACTTCTCCCCGCCAAGAGGTTTTTGAAAGTTAATGCCGACTCCTGGTTGTTCCTGTTTAATAAATGGCATGGCAAGTCGGGAATGTTTATTTTAGTCCACGGGATCCACACTGGTTCTGCCTTCTATTCAAGCTCCCAGGCTGACCTGTCCTGGACGGCTGGTGATCTACTCCAGTAAACATTTGTTATCAAACCAAAGGAAACTCCTCTCGACCGCCACAACTAATTCCAGCTCTTTGTGGTTATAGACAAGAGCTTCTTAACGTTATTGAATGAAGCTATGTTCATCACAACCTTAAAGACGATTATTGCTGGGTGGAGGTTTACTAGATGTATGAACTGCAGATATTCAGGTCTTTTTCGGTACCAGCTTCAAACTGCCAGCACCTCTACACGCCTGAGAGAGTCTCAGTGAACAAACCGCTAGATGCTGACAGACTGTACACAGCACATTACTCACGTTACAACCACAAATCCCAAGATGTTGAATTAGGATTTTAAGGGACAGATCAACACAAAGTAGTGGATAATCTGAAGTGGAAAGGAAATAAATCAGAAATGTCTGAAGTCAATATTTGTAGAGCTTTGTAGACCACTGAGATTTGTAGCAAATTTATTTTTTGTCAAATGGCCCAGATTGATTGGAGTGTCTGGGAGTGGGGACGTCCCACTCTCACATCGATATCGGAAACTGGTGCGATATCATCTATGAAAGTCGAAAATCTCAAATATAAACATGTTGATAGAAACACTGCGCTTCCATCTGCTTATGTTGAAAGTTATGCAACCTTTTAGTTAGTAATGCATGGTTTAGATAGTTACACACCCATTGTTAATGACTGTTGTCCTCAGTTTAAGTACGGTAATATCCCTTGATCAAGCCTTTCTAAAGTTAGACTGTACAAAGTCAATAATAAAAATAAGTGTGATTCGTGCTGATATTGTATCAGCATCAGCCATAATAGGCAATATCTGGGCTCCTCTTCCCTCCATTAAAGACATTTCATCCCAGCGCTGCATGTCCCGAGCCCATAACATTATAACTTATCCCTCACACCCCCACCATGGGCTGTTCTCCCTGCTGCCCTCTGGGAAGAGGCTTAGCAGCATTCAAAGTGGGTCCAGCAGATTCTGCAACAGCTTCTTCCCCACTGCCATCAGGCAGCTGAACGGTTGAAAAAACTCTAAATCATGTCACAGACCATGAATAGCACTGATAACACCAAACAAAAATACTGCATATTTGCACCATCTATATTAATGCTCTTAACTTCCATACCAATGCGTTTTTTTGCACCACGATTTTTCTCCAACACTGTCTACATTTGATCACTGCTGCACTTTATGGGATGATAATGTTCATTTACTGTCTGGAAAGCTGTACTAATTGAAATTACATTTTGTATACACTCAGAAATGAAAATGCTGTAGTTGGACATCTCTGTCTGTAAGTCTTTGGCAGGATGTTAAGGGTTGTTGGTCAACCTCCACTCATTGCTAAGTCTTTTGCTGCCTCTAACAGGTCGTCCTTTAGGACTGCCATGCATTTTGCTCCTTCACATGTTTCCCTTATCAGTTTTGCTTCTCCAGCCAAAGAAAAGCATTTGCACAACATAACCCTTCCACCACCATGCAAGTATGTAATTAAAGCAGATTATTCTTTAACTATAGAACTTTTCATAAAGAAGAAAACACAACATATTTTCTAGAGGTTTATTGCAATGTGCACTGCTAGTTTTCTGCCAAACAGCATTTTACATGTAGGGTAAAACGGGTTTTTTATCAGGAAGTTTTTCCACCTGTGAACTGCGTCCTCTATAGTGGGGTACTTGAAGTTGGTGTTCTACCGAGTTCCTTTTAACAACTGCTATTTCCTTATCAGTGTTGTATAAGTTACTGAAATCTCGGAGTCAAGTAAAAGTATAAGTACATCTCCAAAATATGACTTTGGTAAAAGTCCAAGTCACTGACTGAAATGTTACTTGAGTAAAAGTCTTAAAGTATCGGAAATGGCTTGTAATTTAGTATAAGAATTACTGTAGAAATAGATGTACTCAAGTAATGTAGTGAAAAGTATAAGTAAAAAGTAAGTGCAGTTTGAATGACATTTTTTTTAAACATTTTGGTAAAATTTGAAGGTTAAATTCACTTAAAATAATATAAACAACCAAGTGTAGGATAAATTTAGACTGGCTTTGCGAAAAAGACGTATCCTATTGGTGTTGATGAAAAAGCCCAGGCAAGACCTGACTTTGTAGTCAGTAGGGGTCAAAACACTTGCGTTTCTCTCGCTCATTTTTTTTTTTTTTTACTTAGTAACTAAACCAAACACTGAAAATGTATTGGAGTAAAAGTATACAATTAATTTTGCAAATGTAGTGACGTAAAAGTGAAAGTTCTCAAAAAAATTTATATTCTTGGAAAGTATAAAGTACTCCAAAATATACTTAAGTACAGTAGTGAAGTATTTTTACTTCGTTACTATACAGTACAACACTGCTCCTTATAAATTTTCATAAAGGCCAAATAATTGGCGTGGCATCTTATCCTTACCCAACCTATTGGTTTAGGAGGACAATCATTGTTTTGTTAATCAGCTGTTCTGTTTTTTTATGTATTGAGCAGTCTGAGAAGTTCCAATTTTCTTTATAATTGCAAGTGACAACCCAATATGCTTTTGACATATAAAATTCCGCATTGATTTTTGAAATCCAACCCAATGGTACCATTTTTGCTACTTTTTGGCCTTCCGTTTATGACAAATACAGGTGTTCTTGATTATTCAATACCAATTATTGAAAATCAGAGGCTCATTTCAGCAATGTGTTGTTTTGTGATATATAAATGGGTTTAAAACAAATCCAAGTGAGAAGTTTGCAGTTCAATTCTACAGCATGAAACATGGTCAAAAACTTGGTCTTGGCCTCGGTAGGTCTGTTCTTGGTCTTGGAGAGTCTGGTCTTGGAGGAACCAGTCTTGACTCCATCACTGCTTATTATAACATTCCTTTGCTGCGGCCGGCATCTTGACTGTTATGGTTACAGAATAACACTGTAGTGTTAAGGTTAATTCCAGCACAAGTATAAACCTCCAACTCTCTAGCTTTGATTGGTACGCCCTGTTGTCTGAGCCTTACTAGACCAGTGAAGTAAGTCAGTCTGGCTGTCCTGCTTAGGTTTAGCCAAAATCCCAGACTATGCCTGATTTCGTGATTGTTTTTGAGACTCTTTACCAGTTTTGTGACATGTTTGGGGATCGGACCAACATGGTGTGTCGTGTGTTGTGCAGTATACACAAGAGTCACAATAGAAGATTGGCACCTCATGACGAGCTCTAAATCAGAAATTGTGGGTCGTAAGAAAATCCAAACTGTTTGATATTTTGGTCGGGGCTCCTGAGTGAATTGCATGTTGAAGCAGTGACACAACCAGACTGAGAACTTTCCACTGAGATTTTCCCATTACACATGCTCCAAACAAAAACGGAAGTTTCTTCTTCTTCTGTTACTAGGGGATTTTTCAATACCTCAACCTGTCTTTAATGACATACAGTGTGTGTAGTCAGATCGCATCCGAGCATCGGTTCATACAGTGTAAGGACATACATTGCAAGCTGTGAACTTTGGACTCTGCGATTGATTCGAACAATTTGACATGGGGCTGCGAGCAATGACTAAAAATATTGCACAGTGTATTCCAGGCTTAAAGCAAGCTAGAGATAGGCACCAGCCCTCTGACCCTGCATGAATAAGTTGGTATGAATAGATGCTTTACAGCATTCAGTTTGCCCTGTTTATTATTTTTTTTAATACAGGAAAGCCCGTATTTGGGTGTAGGTGTTGTTAGCCAATGGGAGGTAAAATATTCATCACTGAGGCAAATTATCTGTCATCATGTAAACCCTTTACCACCATAGAAATTTGAAGGGCTTGATCTTTCTAATGTTATAAAGACTGTTTTTATTCTACAACACCTTTAAATAAACATCTTCTATACTAAGAAATTGTTTGAATCATGTGCCTATTGACTTTTTAAGAGATTCCTGCAGAAAAAGCCCAGCAGAGGAAAATACAGAGATTAGGACCAAAACAGTAGAAGTAAGTTTGTTTTACGGTAGAATATGGGCTGGAATCCTGAAACAATGAAGTCAGTCATCAGGGGAGCCGGTAGAGGTGAAGGGAGGAGATGGGGGAGGAAGGGGGTAATGGGTGAGGACAGCTGTTTCTAATCAGTTGCTTCCATGTGATTGACGGTTTGCCTGACTGTTGCCTGATTGGGACAATTGACAGTAGAAGTTTCCTATTAAAGGAAGGCTTTTGAGTTCCGCTTTAATTCCGATGAAGTAATCAGTGACTAGTTTACCGGTTGATTTAGTGACATGGAAGCACACCAACTTTCTTGCAGTGCAACAGAACTCAGATGATGGTCCGAGGCCTATAATGTTTGGATGATGTAACCCAGCCGCTCCCTTCTGCAGTGCCACGCTTCCTCCAATCCTGCAAACTATTGCTATTGCACACAAACTCATGCCTAACCTCCTTCTCCCAAACATTTCTTATGTTGATGTTTTCAACTGTGTCAATAAAAGACAGTTTATATTTAAATTCCTCCACATTCTTTGCCCACCCCACCCTCCATATGACAGAGTCAGACTTGCATGAACAAAAACATTAGGTGGGCCAAGTTCACGTCTGGGAGGGAGCACTAAAGGGGTCCCGTGGGGAGGTGCTCCGAGGACCAGATGTGGTTTTAGCTGGGGAAAGGAGAAGGGGTTCGTTCAAGAGCTTCGGATTGAGGATCTGGGGGTTTTCACTGGGCGCAGAGTGAAAAACAGCAGAAAAGGAGACAGATGGGTTAACAAAAGCAATATCGTATTGCAGCAGGATGTCTCATATTCATTTTCAAAATTGATTAAATATTGAAGAACAGCTTGATGTAGAACAGCAATGATTTTTTACAACAAAAAATAGGTCAACATTTACGAAGAATCTAGAAATACTTTCTCTTGTTTACTTATGTTAAGTTATAATATCGGAAAAAGATATAGGGGGCTTTCTAAATCAAGTTCTCAGACACACAACCAAAATTTCAGGCAGAGAATTGTGGACCTCTATATCCTTGGGTACAATTTCCTAATGCCATAAGTAGCAGCTGTTATATTTAGGAAGGAGGGTGACTCTGTATCTTAGAAGGCATTTTGGTACAAAGGGTGCATATAAGTCCCAGTAGAACAAAGGAAACACCTTGTAGAGCTCCTGGTGGAAGCAGGTACAAGAGTTCCATCATTCTCAGTGATATAGGTCCTCTGTCAGTAGTGACTGAATGGCCATTCTGAGGGGAAGAGGCCATTACTCAAAAAGCTGTATAAAAAGGTCTGACAACATTTGGTGAAAGAATCCAGGGAGAAAGATCTTAAATTCTGAGGGCACTGTCATAAAATTTTCTAACTGTTATGACAATTGTTATGTTTGGAGAAAAAAATAGGTCTACTAAAAATGTCCCAACCTATTTTGCAGCAGAAGAAACTGGTGTGCTTCACAAAATAAATTAAATAATGTGGTTGAGTGACTGTTAGAATGTGCTGTACTATAATGCATGGACAGAATCTGGAAAACAGATAATTCAGCCGACAAAAGGAATAAGTGTTAATATAATTTATTTATAAGAACACTGATGTGGCAGAAAAAGGAACCGACTAAAACTGGAATCACTTCTTTGGAACCAGGAGGTTGCGCTGGCTATAATGATTGATCCAAATCACGCACAGCTAAACAGCCCACAGCACTGAGGCTTTCAGAACAGCTAGACAATAGGAGAATCCAAAAAATAAAAAATAAAAACAATGGTAACCACACTAACTGAGCAGAGGTTTTCTGAGGCTTGGTTATACATAACTGACAGAACAATTAGAACAAACCAGAGGCAAACAGACTGATTATGGAGCAACAAAAAGGTCAATGTTCAGAGATCAGAAGTCAACAGGAATATCTGACATAGGCAAGGCAGGTGGAAACTTCTTTTTTACACTAAAGGCTTTCGAGAATCTGGCAGCTACCCACTTGGAGACCCAGTAATGCATAATGCTCCTCAAATATGGGGCAACCCCTGGTAATAGGAGCTGCCACAGGTGTAACCGCTCAGACCAAATTGCCATTACAGCAGAGTGAGCATGGGGTGACATCATGAGACTACACACAGCAGCTTCTCAGACAGGAGTATTTACATGTACACCATTTAGAAAATTGGTAGCTGTGTGTGTATGAGCATGGAGGCCTCTAAATCAGGTCTATCATTTCTACCAGGGAGAATGGGCCAAAAGTCCGGCAAAGCATTTAAAATATGCCCCAACTATTTATAGCAAACCGAATAGTTTAAAGGCAGCTCTACATATATATTTTTTTTTAAATCTTATCTAACCTGAAAAAGGAACTTCACAGTCTGATCTTTTTTCAGACAGTCAGAAAAAAGGGTGTTAGTATATAAAGTTCTGGTTTCAGCTGTACAAAGAAATATATTATTATAGATATTTATGACAAACAAAAATGTTATTTTCATAAAATTTTCCCCAAGGGGTTTAGACATTTGTTTTACCAATTGCTTGCTCAATTGCTTGCTGACTGATGAAGACATAGATGGTGTCATAACATCAATCTCCATGAGGTGCGAACAGAGAAGTTGAAAAAGATCAGTCAGTTTCAACCTTTTCTTCATTCGCGGATTTAGCGCTCTTCTCCCCGATAAAGCCACTGTTAACTGAGAGATCCGGAGAAGGTCTCAGTTCCATAAACACGGACATTTATGCTTTTCCTTCCTTCTGAACTGCATAAAAACTTAAGGAGTGGCTAAAACCAAATAAAAATGGTCTAAAATCTCTTGAATTGGTATCTAAAACCATGTTAGGCTATCTGAGTCAAAGTCGTAGCATAATTTTGCTGCAGTCATTTAGGCAATAACTCCCTTTAATTAACAGGATGTCATGGTGACATCATATATATGGTTGTTGAATGATAATGATCTTAATGCCTTCTGCATGTAGTTAAAAAAAAATCATATAAAGTTAGAGATTGCACAATGTTTTATATTTTGCATTAATCGGGTGAGGTGAGGTCAAGTGATTGATGCTGTCGGTCAAGTGATTGCTGCAGAAATAGCTGTGGAGCGTCCCCCTCCACCCTGCTAGCTCCAGAGGGGCCACGTCATGAATGAGAGTCTCCCACACCACTTCTGTTGTTTTATTTTTGCTCAGCTGTGCTCCTGTTATCGCTTTGTGGGGAAGGAGAAGAATCCTTTGTGGGAAGTTGGTAATGTGGGTTAACCGCTCAGAGCTGGCTGACAACAGTATGTTTTCAAAAGTGAAGGAGTGGGGGGTGGAGCAGGAAGAGACTAACTCACGCCCCCCTCTTTCTAATGAGGAGCTTGTGACTGTGATATGGGATGTATCTGATGAGCAATCTGCTTTCTCCTCTTTGGACGCCCTAAACTTGGGTCATGCTTCAGTGAAAACAGAAACAGCAGCATGATTGCTGGTCGGAATGAGAGATGAAATGATGCCGAGACTGTGAGCCCTTCTGAAGTACACATATATGATGGAATAAAAACACCAATAAATTTAATTAGCTTCACCTTTTATAGCTAATTTATAACGGGCATATTGGTAGGACTTTATTTCTGCAGAACCACTTTAATTCTTTATGATATGAGTTTTAAAAAACTTACTGAAAGAAAAGCAACTTATTTACAAACTAAGTCTCAGCTCAATTCATTCCCCTCATTTAGGACTCAATATTTCAGTTAATATGGTGGATTAAAGCCGATTAAACAAAACATCAGTTTCTCTGAAACTTAGGATATTACATTAGAGCAATTCAATTAAGACCTTTGATATAAAAAAGTTAGTCTGCTAAAAGAATGGCTATGCACTGTTTAGTTAATACAAGAAATGTCATGGTTCAGTCTTTATGACTTTTGCACAAAAAGTAATATCAAGGCTTTGCTTAGCAGTCATCTCACGGATAAGGTTACCCATAATACCTAACACTATTTTCTATCACTTTTCTTCCTTCCACTCTACTTTCCGCTAAAAAGCTTAAATCCAACAACCTGCTTCTTCAACCTGCTGCTTAGGGCCTCCAAACTGTTCAGTTGCATTCCTGCATGCATGCAATTTTGGCAATAGGTATAAAATATTTAATAGTTCAGATATTATTACCCAAATAGATACAACTAGTGGAAAAGATTTTAAATTGTTGGTACTTTGATTTACAGGAAATGGTAAGATAACTTTGTAAAAATGGGAAAACTTATCTCCATTGTTTGATTGCTGTTTTAACAGAGTCACAATTCTATTTCATAAATCTTTTTAGTCATTGAGTTAGAGCTTGGTTTGATCACAAATAATATGCAATAACATCATGCTCTCTCTGCTTTTTCTCACAGTAGCTTCGCTTCGTCTGTTCCTGTTTGGCTGTGACACCATCCTGGAGAGAAATATCAGCTGAGCTGCTGCCATCAACACCTTTGTTTATAGATGTTGGAGATCTGCCTTGCTTTTTCAGTGTAGTCCTGTTTCTCTGACTGTGACTAGCTGGATGTGCTCTCTTCATCCTCTGACATGGGAGCTGGATCAGAGCTCGTCTGCCTGGCTGTGTTTCCTGGATGGGGCCACCTTTTACAGTTGACTTTTGTATCTCTGCTTCTGTCTCTTTGAACCCCAGTCGGCCTCGGCAGATGGCCGCTCACACTGAGCCTGGTTCTGCTGGAGGTTTCTTCTGGTTAAAAGGGAGTTTTTCCTCTCCACTGTCGCTACAAGCATGCTTAGTGTGAGGGATTGCCTTTGAGTCAATGAGTCGATGCAATCAACTGGTTTTCCTTAGATAGAAAACTTTGAATCAGTTTGACTGTATGATCTGGTGAACTGTAAAGTGCCCTGAGATGATGTGTGTTGTGAATTAGCGCTATAGAAATAAACTGAATTGAATCATTTCTAACCATTTCATTCAACCACTTAAACTTGCCTCCATCTCCTGGATACATAAATCTGCTCAATTTTGATAACTTTCATGTTTGTTGAGATGCTCTATTTAATTTCACTTTCTGTTTTTACATCATAGCTTCTGCGGAACTTTCTTCATCAGATATGAAAAATCTGCCAAATTACAAGAGCCAGCGGATATGTTTTAAAAATTTTAACCACAAAAACAGGGTGAAAATAAAACACAGGTTTCTCAATAGCTGCTCCATTCCTCCAGCCTCCTGTCCTCCTCCTCCATCCTCTGCTCTTCACCTCCTTCAGCTCCCTTCATCTTCTCTCCCTCCTCCAGACAGATCCTTTTCTGCTGGTGGAAACTGTTGCGCTCTGAGTCAAGGCGGCCTGAACTATGTCTGATGTTCGGATGCACTCCTTCAAAATAAAAGCGCGAACAACTCCTGAAATAATAACAATAAAAATGATTTTTTTTAAAACAGCTAAACAGGGCTTAAAATTTAAATTTTATCGCAAAACAAAGGGGGGACATTAAAATTTAGACGCACGAATGTGTTTTTTTTCAATGCCCAAATGTGGCATAATAGGGGATGTATTTTTTTTTTCTTTTTTTCACTGTTTTGGTTCATGGCTTTTCTTTTCTTTTTACATAATCTAATTAAAACAGATTTATTAAAAAAATAAAGAAAACTTTTTAAATCCTAATTTCAAGCACTAATTTTGAAATTTGAACCGGATATTTAAATTGTACATTCTTTCCAACATTCCTAACAGCTGAGACTCTCCTACACACAGAAAAAAATTGCAAATCTGACTCTTAGTCCAAAACAATGAGTGCGCACGACGCATTGCGCGCTCCAAACCTCTTAACCAGAAGCGGACTTTTCTTTTTTTAACACCCCCCATAGCATGCGTCTCAGGGAGAAGGAAAACGGGAGTATAACTTGACTGTTATTGGACTTTTAGCCTATTCTTCCTCTTCATTTATGCGCAAGAGTCTGTGGAGAAACTATGCCTTTCTGCAAGCGCACCGTGCTGCCGAAGGATGTGTGCGGCAGGGGGCTCCGGGCGGAGGTGTTCGGGGAGCTGGCGGACGTGTGCGGCTCGTCTCTGTGCTCGGTGCTGCGGCAGCTCTCCGATCTGTCCCGGCACTCGGTGAGCATCCTGGAGGAGCTGGAGGGCGAGCTGGTGTCCGTGTGCCGCCGCTCCGGCGCGCTGGAGGGCAGAGTGCTGCGTCTGCAGAGGCATGTCGCCCAACTGCTCAGCAAGCCCCCGCCGGCAGGTAAGAGGAAATTAAATCAATAGAAATAAGATAGTGCAAGAAAAAGACGCACACCTGGGGTCTGTTTCAGTGGCTCCCTGCAGGGAGATGAGCGCATTGGTTGCCAAACTCAAGCCAGGGTTGTGTGCACGAGTTTAATGCAAAATGCATCATTTTTAAAACTTCTTATTAAAGATTTGCTTTTGTTCTTCTCTGTATAACGTTTCAGATTAATTTCTATTAAATAAGAAACAGGAAAGAGATTTAAATCTCGCATGAAGCTTGAGTTGAGTGGATAAGAGGTTCGCGTAAAGGAGGCGGAGTTCATCTGAAATCTGGTGAGAGAAAAAAGAAAAAACAAACTAGTGGGTCAGTTTTGCATGCAAGCATTTGCTGCACATGACTTTGACTCTTGGGACTTGCTGGTTTCTAAGACGCCCGCGATGGCAGCACGTGGGTGTGGAGAGAGGGGAGTTTGGTGGATACTCTGTCACATCTGTCCCTTCCTTACAGCTCTGCTGGAACGTTTTGTTTACTTTTTTTTTTAGTGATTATTTTCACTTTTAAACGCTGTGCTGATGTCACTGCTTTGCTGATGTTAAATGGAGTCATGCAGACTCAGCTTAGAGAAACTCTCAGAAATGTGATAAAGGGGATTTAATGTGCATGTTTGTAAGGTGTTGGTGCAACATCTCATAAAACCTGGTATTTTTCCTTTACACCTCAGTTTTTTTTCCTACTTCCTGTCCTGGCAGCCCAAGAAAACAGAACCGTGGACAGCGGCGGTTCCAGAAACTTTTCTTAGGGATGCTAGGAACCAGGAACCAATGTGCAGTGCAGACAGACCAGATTTCCCTTGATTATAAAGCTGCACACATATTGATACTTTGAGACTTTTTAAACTAATTCATTGTTCTTTTTTTGTCATTTTTAAGAATTATTTTCCTTTTATAATACAATTACAGAAAAATGACTTTCAAAAACACTCATATACACATCAGCAGCAACGCAGAACATGACAGCACTCATCAATTATCTATTCTCTAACATATTAATGTAGGCTACATACACACAGACGTCCCAAGTTCCACAAACTCATTTCAGGGAGATGCTTATCCCCCCCCATTCTTTTTCTTTACAAATTCTTCAGTTTTTCTTGAATTCTAATTCAAATTTTATAGAAAACAGTAGTTTTGACTTAAATTAAGTCAGATATATGTAAAAGTGCTAATTTATAAATGTATATTGACCTCATAAGAAGTAGAATTTTTATTGAACCTAACTGAAAATAAATTTCACTTCATGCAGCTCTCTTAATATATTTAAATCTCCTGCCCTGTTTTTTTATTTCATGCTTTTCTGTGCCCCATGAAAACATGCTGGCCCTCTCCTAGCCCTCGGTACAATTGATCTAGATCCACCACTGTTCCTCCCCTCCACTAGACGTGGATATACTTTATTATATTCTGCTGTTAAATTAGTCTATATTTTTTACTCGAGGATTCAACCTCTGCCGTTTCACAGAATGCACAGCTTTGAGTGGTGACTAGGTGACTGCCAGAGAGTAACCAGAGAAACTTATCGGACTGATCCAATCAGCTCTCTGACAACCATTCACCTGGAACACTGGTTGAACAGAGCATCGCTTTGGACAGACACGCTGCACAGGTTTAACCAACACCTCCTCCTCAAACTCCGCGCTCTCTTGTTGTCTGCGCAATCTCAGTAGTTTTAATCTGCACTTGATGCATGAATTATTGTATTGCCTGCCCGCTCTCACCCGCATTAAAAAAACACCACTTCCCATAGTCTAAAATCCGGGATAACTTATCCAACTCGCGGGGATCCGTGAACAACTAGTTATATCAGGGAGACTCCCGGAACTTCCGGGAGACTTGGGATGTCTGTACACATACACACAGTATACAACACACCCCAAAACGCAAGAATTTATATCAACACTAATCAAAGTACACTCATGCTTGGCTCCTTATGCACCCTTGAAAAGCTGCTGCCTCTGACATAAGTTGAAGCCATTCCTTAATTTCCGGTCTATGTGGGCTCTTCCATTTACGAAGAATTTTTGTAGCCACTACCAAAAAACCCAGAGGCGTAGCCAGAAAATGTTTATTAGGGTGGCCAGGCAATAATCAATGTACACTGAGAGGTGGGGCCAGAACCTCAGGGTCAATCTAAACTCATTCAACAGAAATATTAAGAGCAAAACATCCATATTTTCTAAATAAAGACAAACTATACTTTCCTTCAGCCTTTGCTAACAAATAGACACATATATTTAAACATCTCTGCTTTCTAGATAAAAGGTAAAGTGGATCAAATCCTTTCAGGTTTGAGTTGTGAGGCCAAACATCTTTTCCATTGTCTTTATTCACCTACTTTTATCAACAATCATTCTGGATAAAATTGATATTTACAAGTACTTATATCTCCATAAAATGATTATTTTATAAGTTTTTATTAAAACAGTTATTTATCTATGATTTCACTGAAGACTCCTGGATGACTTGTAGAGACACGTGATTTTCTCTTGTCGTCATGAAACACGAAATCTAGTTACAGAAAGAGCATGAATTCTGTACTTACCGTCTTTAATGTTAGTACTTTAATGTGCATAATTAAACGCTGTGTTTTTGTTGTCAAGTAATTGTTAATATGAAAATTTAAATTTTTTTTTGAATATTCCACTTGAGAGTATTACTCTCCACTAATTCCTGAACTTCAGGCGGCTCCTTTGTTTTCCGTCTTCCATTACAGGACACACCTGGATTAATCGGTTTGTCCAGTAATGAAAGACCAGGAGACAGCTGAAGTTCAGGTACTAGTGGAGTTGGGCATATAACCCATTACATCCACATATGAGAAACAGATATATGGAGTGGGTGGCCAATCATCGGCTAGGGGTGGCCATAGCCTCCCTGGCCTCCCCTCTAGCTCCATCCCTGACTGTGGGACTGGTTGCCTTGCGGGTAGATTTATGAAAATATGGGATGAAGTTGTCTCTGGTTAGGGCAGCAAACTGTACTGACACTGACAGTAACAACAAAGGGCCGCCATGTCTTGAATCAGGAGACTTGATAATAGAATAGAATAGAATAGAAAATCCCTTTATTGTCCAACAATAGGGAAATTCTGGTTTTTAGAGCAACAAATTGATTATAGAAAAAAATGGTCACACAAATGTTGCCCTTAGAAAAAAGTATAAGAATAACATAATAGTGAAGAAATAGAAATAAACAATTAAATACTGTACTGTGAAATGTTTTAACAATGTAAAACTGTGCACCTGGAGAATAAATAGCCAATATGCAGCTATGAACATTTTTACATTAATGGATATTTGGAAATAGCAGCAACATCAGGGATGTGCAAAATGACAGCAGCATGTTATTTAACTGACTAAGGTAGAAACTGAGCAAAATCAGCATGAATGTAACAACTTATTGAGGTTGTTGGGAACAGTGATGGTTACAGAGTCTTACATCACCAATGTTTTGGATGTCAGACATCCACCGATTATTTTCACATTTTTATTTCCAATATAAAACAATAGCACATTATAATTTACTACTTTGTTTTGTCCATCAGATAAAATCCTGATAAAGTTTCCAGTTATGATATTTATTTTATGGTATTTTGCAGGGCTTTCCATCAATATATTTAGTTTTACTTGAATGTACTATGAATGAGACCTGCTTTAGAATAGCTTTAAATATTTACTTAACATAAAGGAAAAAACTCTCCTGTGTAAATAGCAAAAAGATCCTCACTGGTTTCCCTCTTTGCTTGCGTTATTACTCTCAAGAGTGACCAAACGAGTGAAGCAATAACATTTTAACATGAAACAGCCAGCAGTGAACAGAAACGTGTGTGCGTGTGTTTGAGCATGTATGACAGAAAGAGAAACACCCTTTAAACACAGACCAGATGCTGAGTTGGAGGAAGGAGAAGAAGATAAAAAAATTAAACAAAAAGAACCAAAAACTTGTCCTTTAGTTGACTTCCCAGAGATCCGTGTGCGTCTAGGTGCTCCTCTCCGTGTGTTTTAGGGAGGCATCATCTCAACTCTTCTTCTGCGTGGGCTCTTTCTGTGTCTCTACCACGTGGGCAGAATAACACAGCCAAACAATCAATACATGCATTGTGGGCCTCCATCTCTCATCGCTGTTCTTGTTTCACCGCCTCTTTTTTTTAACCTCCTACTGTGCTAATAAAGATAGAAAACACTGTTGTTTACATCATCAACATAACGAGGCCAAACGTTTGCCTTTGCTTCTTTCATTCCCTGCTGATTTTAACATCTCTTATAAAACTTGCATGGAGGGTAATACATGATCAAAGGGTGAATGATAACCACTTGTTGGCACCCATTGGAGGGTTTTATATTGTCTAGATATAAAAAAAAGTCAAAATGTTAGAGAAATATTAAAAATAAAAACACTTTCTATAACATAAAGAAGCAGTTATTCTTCCTGCTGCAGAAATAATTACCTTAAGCAAAATTACAGTTTTAATCAAAATAAGAATCAAGTTTAATGAGAAGTAGTTTTGCATTTACAAGGAATTTGGTGTTGATGGTGCATAAAAGATATACACTGCAAAAGATCTCAGTCTAATGAAATAAATTTTTCCTCATATAAGTGCATTTTTTCTTGAATTGAGCAGGTAAGTGAAACTTTTGTAGCCTCGTGAGACCATCCTGATCTCGCGAGCTTTCAAGATTTCACTCGCTAATCAGTCTGGCTACTTTCCGTTAAAGAAAATTTGGAGCTGTTCACCAAACGAACGTCCAATCAGCGTTGGCTTTGAGGCGGGTTGAGGTGTGACGCAACGAGAAGAGCAACAGTTCAGTCTAAAGAACATGGCGGCTTCAGCCGATGAAACTAGTGTTAGCATGGCTATCGAGCAAGTTTTATCGGAATTACAGAGTATTTCTACACTGAAAGAAGAGCAAAACACTGCTCTGGAGCTTTTCTCAGAGGAAAAGATGTTTTTGCTCTTCTCCCGACAGGTTTCGACAAGAGTAGCCTGGCTTGTGGTTGTGTTATCATCCTCGCTCTGTTAGTACGTCATATGCTTCGTTGATCTGATTGGCTTATTTGGCCCGTCTATCACCAACATATTCCAATAAGCTAACCAGTACTTTCGCCCCTTCCCAAAATTACTTCAGCGGAAGGTTTCCAGATGGATATGGGGAGCAAATCCATATGTCAGAGTCAGGTTAAAACTTTTGGCCAATGGAATAAGAAAATGTACACTTTAAATAAGAAAAAACAAACACAGTCTCTTATCTCAAGTACATAATATCTAATTATCTTATTTTAAGGGTAAAGATGCTCATTTAATTGGCAGATTATCTTATTTTCCTACTCAAATTAAGGGTAAATACACTTATTTTAAGAGATTTTTATTCATTTTCAGAACATTTTTACAGTGTATATACAGAATACAGAATTTATAGCTATATACAGTATATGGTATATAGCTATATACCATATACACAGTAGACTGTGCATTAATGTAACGCAGGAGGTATGGAGATGCTTCGTTGGTGTAGCTTCAAGGTCCTGAACGGGGGAGGTAGAGAGGCAGTGTTAAGTGTCCTGGGGGTCTCTGGGCCTTGTTGATAAGGCTGGTAGTGGATGGGAAGAAACTGTTCTTGTGGCTTGAGGTTGCCAGAGATTGAAATAGTTTGTGCCTGGGGTGCGAGGGATCAATCTTTCCTGTAGTCCTGGAGGCGTCTCTTCATCGTTATTTTGATTTGGATCACTAACCGAAAGTAAAGAATGACCACCTGGTAAATTATTGGATTATTGTAAAATAATCCCTATTATTAGCTGAGGGATGAATTGTTTATCTGTTGTTTTTTTGTAGCCAGACACACTAATTTTGGCTTTCTAACTATGGTTTTAAAGCAGCTAAGGAGGGGTTTCAATCCTATAGGATGTCTACATTGGTTCAAAACACCTAATAAGTTTTTATTTTGGAAATTTTTACCTTTTCTTGTTTTTCTTTTCTCTCAGGAAAAATATCCAAGTGAAACCAAGTCTAAGCTTTCAGTCTGGCATAAGGTGACCAGATTCCTGCAATTTAATCTGGGGACATTTCCAGCTCATAGATAAAAATAAATATATTTTATGAAAATTAAAATAGGAAATGGGGACAGTGATGTTTTCATCCATTTTTACATATTTATTAATATTTAAACAAAAATCAAGTGTGACATCCAGGAATGCCCCTCTCCCATTTCCTAATAAAATAATATTAATCAATAGATAGTGTTTATTAGTGAAATAGTTTGTGCTTGGGGTGCAAGGGATCAATCATGAAGCTCTAGCGGAAGTTCAATTGAAGAAACTCTGGCTTAACTCCATCCAATCAGAAGCTGATCCGTCTCCGAAGCGAGCCAATCAGCTTCGAACTACTCCACCATGAAGCCCAATCATCGTCCTGCTTCCACTTTATAAACTCTCCAAATCCTCATCCTAATCCCGCTATCCTGCAAGCACAATGTCGGATTTCGATTCAGATGACAATTCACCCACCTCCATCCCCTTCTCCGCCATCGCAGCTGGATCGTCCTCATGACACGACTTCACCTCAACCTCATCAGAGGGTATTAATCCCAGTTGTCACCATCCCTCGTCTCACTGCATTGGTCCGGCAGAAGACCACCATGTTGAGCCCGGTTCTGCCAGAGGTTTCTTCCCAAAGGGGAGTTTTTCCTCTCCACTGTCGCTTCATGCTTGCTCATCATGGACAGTTCACAGTACCTGCATCACCAAGCAGGACCTCATATCCCGAGTCTCTGAGTGAAGCCCCGGCGTCAGCTCCCTCAGTCTTCTAGTCCCTCAATTCTGCTCAGCACATCATCTCGTCAACCAGCTCATTGAACCACCACCAGTTTGAAGCCAGGGGGAACATCCCTATTCTCATTCATCAACTCATGCATGTCAAGCATAAATCAGCATGAATGTTCCTGCGCCAAAGACTATACCTTCTTATCAATAAAACTCTTCTAATTATCCTTTTTCTCTGTGTGAGTTTTTCAGATTGAATTCCCTGCAGTCCTGGAGGCGTCGTCAAAGTTATCTTCAACATCTCTTCATTTTATTTTGATTTGGATGCAATTACTAAGAGAATATTGTAAAATAATCCCGATTAGCTGGGGGATAAACTGTGTTTATCTAAACTTTTTTGTAGCCAGACGTGCTCCTTTTGGCTTTCTAAATATGGTTTTAAAGCAGCTAAGGTTTTTTTTTTACTTCTATAGGATGTCTACATTGGTTCAAAACACTTAATAATTTTTTTTGTGAAAAATTTAGTTTGAAAAGTTATTTTTCACTCAGGAATCTTCAAGTAAAAACCAAATCAAAGCATGCAGTCTGGCACCAAATGTAATAGGAACATATGCTATTTTTCTTTTTAACATGGAGCTTTCTATTGTATCCTTAGTGTGTTTTTGGATAGTTTTTCCAGTAAAAGTTAACCCAATGGATATGGAAAAGGTTGCACACCTCTTTATGCAGTAAGAAAAATAAGCTCTGCCATTATTTTTTTAGCTTAACTCTTCCACGTTCTACAATGTTATAGCATAACTGGTTGCTGGAAGGCATTGGCTGTTAACACCTGCCAACTTTGTTAAATCAGGCTTTGATTGCTTTCACGCAATCATCAAACCATCGAAGGTTGATGTGTAACCCTACTGACACCCCCTGACTAAACAAACTACACCAAGATGGAAAATGGACGAGATTTTGTTTTAAATCGACTAAAAAGCCTCAAATATATATATATATATATATATATATATATATATATATATATATATATATATATATATATATATATATATATATATATATATATATATATATATATATATATATATATATATATATATATATATATATATATATATATATATATATATATATGAGGTCTTATCTGATAAACCTCAAAATAGCTCCCATTGCTGCAGCTCTGGTATCATTAAAACCCCTTTAAATTTAAGGAAAAGTCTTGTGGAAAGGTGAAGCACTTTTAAAACTTTAGCTTTGATAATTTTTTCTACTTTTAATGCAGATGCAACATGAAAAAATATAGAAAAACATATTTTTTAATTAATTAAATAATTATGGCAACACATATTTTAAAAGAAAAAAAAACTTTTATTTATAAATGAGTTTAATTTGGTATGAGCTGCAACCTGAATCCCATTTTTTTTTAAACAAACAATTGGGACATCCATGCAGTGCTGATGATGCAGTGAAACAGAGACTTAGACAACTTTTATTGTCATTTTGTATACACAAGTTGAAATAATAAAAGAAACACAGTAAGACAAGACAAGGCAAGGCAAATTTATTTGTATAGCACAATTCAGTACAAAGACAATGCAAAGTGCTTTACATGATTAAAATATAGGAAAATAAAACAGAATCAAAGCAAGTAGAAAAAAAAATAAAAATGCAGAAACAAAAAAAGAAAATTAAAAACAGTTGGACTAAAGAAAATAAAAAAAGTTGAACTAATGATGTTCGACAAAGTCAACATCTCAGATTAAAAGCCAAGGAAAATAATGAGCCATTTTTATGCTCAGCTTGTAGATGTGAGATTTAACTGCTAGTATAAGAAAAAGAAAAACATAAAAAAAAGCAGAATTTATCCTGATAACATCCACCTGCCTTCGGATACTTTTCAAATTTGTTGCCTTCAAAAAGAGCTTACATTTTCCCCTTCATTCATATGCAGAAGAATTACTTGCATGTGGGCTTTTCCACAAGTAAAAAGCACTGAGATTCCCCCTGTACACCTGCCAAAAAGTAAAAAATGTACACTGAAACACATGTTCCAGCCCCAGATGAGGGGATTTTTTCCACCCAGTGTGGAGTTTGTGTAACAGTCAGATCTGCCGGGGTTGTTGCAAGACACCCGTTTGTGGAGGATCATTGTAGGGATCTAAGCAGCGTTCCTCTGCTCAAGGAAAGGAGGAAGGAGTCCCACTGATACAGAGAGGATGTGGATCATTATTTAGGAAAGGATTCTGATATCAGGAGGGAATGTGTGTAAACTTTCCACTGGAAGTTGTCACTCACAAGGGCCTGAACTCGAGGACTCTGTCCTTTAAAACACCTCCTTCAAAAATTTCTCACACTGGACTTATTTCCTGCCATGTTGTGTTGGCTGCTGTTCACCATAAGAGGACAAAGCATTCCAAGCATGTTGAAGAAAGCAGAGATCCTTCCTTTTGTGCCTTTTTTCATCTAGGTTTTTGGAGATTGTATCTCTTATAACAGCAAAGCCATTAAAACAAATAGATTGCTTTTCAATGTTTGCTAAGTGATTAAAAGAAGTAAATATCAGTTGTGGATAAATCAGCTATTTCATAAAACATGGATTAGTTTAATTCTAAAGGCCCGTCACTGTGGGACCAAAGCTGAAATGGATTTTTACCGTCTTGAATCAATGGAGGTCTTAAAACATCGACAGGGATTTAATCAAACATAATTTTAAAAACATTTTAACCACTGTTTTCTTTGCTTTAGATGATTATATCCATGAAAGCCTGTTGTTATAGGGTTGTGGTTCTTAACTATGGCCATTTAATGCAAACCCCCCGAGCAAGTAATTTAGAGTTTTTGAAGATGTCCTTATATTAAAGATTAATGGTACCTGGGTTTGTATGACTATACTTTTGGCTACTTCCATAGAGCAGGATGCTATATTAAGTCCTATTTCAGCTGCTAATTTAAATTTTTAACAAATTCCAACTATGTGTAATAAATTCTCCTATCATAATATGATCCAGGTTTGAAGAGTCTAAGTAGCTATTGTAGCTTTTAAATTAAAATAGAGTAGATTAAAGATGCCTAAGGTAGTGAAACAGTGGTGAAAGTGTCCTTTAAGACTTTCTCCATTCCAAAGCTGCAATTTTAAGCCAACTTCAGTGTTTTGCTAACCTGACTCCGCCAGATGGATTTGCTCCGCATACCTTCCGCTGAAGTAATTTTGGGAAGGGGCGAAAATACTGGTTAGCTGATTGGCCTATGTTGGTGATAGACGGGCCAAATAAACCAATCAGACGAAGCATATGACGTACTAACGATGACGAAAACACAACCACAAGCCAGGCTACTCTTGCCGAAAACAGTCGGGAGAAGAGCAAAAACATCTTTTCCTCTGAGAAAAGCCTCCAGAGCAGTGTTTTGCTCTTCTTTCAGTGAAGAAATACTCCGATAAAACTTGCTCGATAGCCACGCTAACGCTAGTTTCATCGGCTGAAGCCGCCATGTTCTTTAGACTGAACTGTCGCGCTTCTCGTTGCGTACCACCTCAATCCCGCCTCAAAGCCAACACTGATTGGACGTTCGTTTGGTGAACGGCTCCAAATTTTCTTTAACGGATAGTCTCCAGACTGATCTGCGAGTGAAACCTTGAAAGCTCGCGAGATCAGGATGGTCTCACGAGGCTAGTGTTTTGCGTCTATTGAAAACCAACCTATCTAATGCTAACATTATCTTTTCCAATGAAAAGAAGGCTTTCACATTTTAACACCAGACTATTTAATGCTAAATATAGACTATAAAATGCGATCTGCATTTTATAGTCTGGTGTTATTATTGCATAGGCTGTTGTTTGCATTATGCGACAGAAGCCTATGCAATGTGACCAACAGACTATCCATTGCTAAGGATAGTTAATCCGATGTTAGAACCAGGCTTTCCAATGCTAACATCAATCCTATCCAATGCTACCACGAGGCCACCCAATACCACTGATCTCTATATATCCACTTGATTGCTGATAGGTCGAAATACTAAAGTCACCTGCTGCCATCTTGGTATTCCCCACTCTCACAGAGTTGCGCTATAAAAATGCCTGTAATATCATGTAATTACCATAACAATGTAATCGATACATGTATATTAGATGTATATAATCAATTTAGCACTTTTGGCACATTGTCAGATAGCGAGTATATCTGTACCTGTCTAGTCCTCAGAGTGACGACCATTTTACCAATTTCACCATCAAATTGTGGACCAGTTGTTGCAAAGTGAGGACATTTTGCCGGTCCTCACATGCTATTTTGCTATTTTGGTGAGGTATGGATTAGTAATGGTTAGGTTCAGGGTTAGTTTTAGGGTTAGGGCATAGAAAGGGTTAAAAATCAATGGAAGTCAATGGGAGTCAACACATGGTCCTCACTAAGATGGCAGAACAAGTATGTGTGTGTTATTTTGTGTGTGTGTGTGTGTGTAATATTCTTAATATCTGACTACACTATTATTATGCTCTATTAACAAACTAATTTTGTTGTCATTGATTTGTATAATTTGTTATATTACATGATTTATACATGATTTATAGACTTTAGGGACTTCATACTGAATATGCAATGTGTCTATTATTTACCTTAAATGACAGCAATGTACTGATGCTATGAAATACAAAGTGTGTGTCAAAGTGTTGACTTTATCTTTATTTAAAAAGTCTTAAGCCCCCCCTGAAAATGAGAACATCATCGCTGTTCGATGCTGTAGTGCATATATTGTTCACATTCCAACCGGTCTAACTAGGGAGTACCAATATGGCAGCCGGTGACGTCACAGCACGTCACAGTACTACCAACGTCACAGTACTACCAACGGTCTATCAGCAATAGGGTGAAGAAATAGAGATCAGTGTCCAATGCTATCAATGTTAAATGCTAACAGCATGCCTGATTAAGCTTGCAATCCAATGCTAACAATATCCATCCATCCATCCATCCATCCATCCATCCATCCATCCATCCATCCATCCATCCATCCATCCATCCATCCATCCATCCATCCATCCATCCATCCATCCATCCATCTCATCTTTCACAATAAGGGTGTCTTGTCAGACGAGGTGGCCGAGTGGTTAAGGCGATGGACTGCTAATCCATTGTGCTCTGCACGCGTGGGTTCGAATCCCATCCTCGTCGCATGATGTTTTTCTGGCGACGAGGATATTATTGGCCATGAATTTCTAATCCTCCGTGTTATGCATGCAGTGAAATGGCTAAAAAGTGTAGATTCAACATGGTTTTACAATGTTGCCAGTCTATATACTGGGAATTCTGAATTAACAAAGTATTTTATTAAAAATATGCCGACGTTTTTACTGTGTCAGACTTGGGAAACATCAGTCTAATGCACTATTTTATGCAAACTCTAACTGTGGTAACAGTGGTAACCAATTAAAATCAGCAGGGTCCGATTCAAGAAAATCATGTCAGGTTGGGTCCGGATTAAGAAGCAGGTAAACCCGGATCTGGACTGCGGTCCGTTAATCCGTGACCTCTGCTGTAAACCCTCACCTATATCCATAACCTGTTTAATAGAAACAAAAAAGCTCCATTAGTATTATCTCTCTTACAGAGATGTTCATGTGAATCGGACAGATTGATTCATGGCTTTAGAATTTGGCCAAAAGATAAATGTTTTTATTTTTTTTTACTTACACTTTAATTTTCCCAGTTTTTAGCTTCTAACGCCTGGTTTCACAAAAAGAAAACTAACGGTCCTCCTCCAAAGATGACTCATCTACTCCATCCATCCATCCATCCATCCCTCTATCCATCCATCCATCCATCCATCCATCCATCCATCCATCCATCCATCCATCCATCCATCCATCCATCCATCCATCCATCCATCCATCTTCTCCCTCTTCCTCTATCAGGGTTACAGTGGGACGATGGATGAAAGGCAGGGTGGACCCTGGACAGGTCACCAGTCCATCGCAGGGCAACACCCACTCACACCTTCTCCATCTAGAAGATGCTCTGATTGGTTTTTATCTTTTTAAAACAGTAAATATTTATTAAGGATCATAAACCAACTCAGCTGTCACTATAAATAACAACCCTCCAAAGCAAATCTGCTGGCAGCTTTGTAAAGTGCTACGATTAATCAGGATATTATATAAAACAGACAGTGTTGTTTTTCATTTTTTTACTGACTACTCTAATAAGAAATTGTTTCAAAGCCTATTTATTAGGCTGACAAACACCATTGTTAGGCGTTTTTTTTAGGAGAGGCTTACAGCCAGTTTGTATGTAACCATGCTGTTGTTTTACTGATTCATTTTTGAGTAAATAGTGAACCTAAAGTGCTTGTTGAGGCAACAAGAGAGAATCCTTCTTCCTATCCCTCTTCTTCCTGTTTCTCACAGGTACATCTACCTGATGATTTCAATTTTATTCCCCAAACTCTGAAAACTGTCATCCTGCAGCAAAAACCTGATGAAAAAGGGTTAATGAAACTTATTTTGACTTGTTTTTTAACCATCCATTTTTAACCTATGACTTTTTTAACTCTTGTTCCAAAGTTTTATAATCCCACACAACTTTTTTTATGCACCTCACTATTTTTTCAGTGTAAAAATGTTCATTTCTCCTCATCCTCCCCCACTATTGCGCTCTTCCTACTGGCAAGGATGATTCAGAGGCGAGGGAGCAAGTTCCCTATATCACTGAGCAGGGAGACTTTTATTTTCAATATCCTTCCTCATTTTCTAAAGTTTTGAATTTCCAACTACCAAAAGGCCAGAGGCTAATTTCACTAGCGCATTCAGGAAAAAAAAAAAATGAAGCTATTTAAGTATACTGGACATGCAGTTAGTTTATTTTATATCCATCCAGAGTCCAGGTTTTTAGATTACACCTAGTGAGGAAAGTAAGTATTTGAACACCCTGCTATTCTCTTAGAAATCATGTAGGGGTCTGAAATTGTCATCATAGGTGCATGTCCACTGTGAGAGACATAATCAAAAAAAAAATCCACCAATCACAATGTACGATTAAAAAAAAAAGATTTATTTGTATGATACAGCTGCAAATAAGCATTTTTAAACACTTGAGAAAATCGATGTTAATAATTCGTACAGTAGCCTTTGTTTGCAATTACAGAGGTAAAAAGTTTCCCTTAGTTTTTCTCCAGGTTTGCACACACTGCAGGAAGGATTTTGGCCCATTCCTCCACACAGTGCTTCTCTAGATCAGTCAGGTTTCTGGCCTATCACTGAGAAACACTGAGATTCTCTATTGGGTTTAGGTCTGGAGATTGGCTAGGCTACACCAGAACCTAGATATGCTTCTTCCAGAGCCACTCCTTGGTTATCCTGGCTGTGTGCTTCAGGTCATTGTCATGTTGGAAGACCCAGCCTCCACCCATCGTCAATGCTCTGACCGAGGGAAGGAGGTTGTTCCCCAAAATCTTGCAATATGTGTGCCCGGTTATCCTCTCCTTAATACAGTGTAGTCGCCCTGTCCCATGTGCTGAAAAACACCCCCAAAGCATGATGCTACCACCACCATGCTTCACGGTAGGGATGGTGTTCTTGGGATGGTACTCATCATTCTTCTTCGTCCAAACACGATTTGTGGAATTATGACAAAAAAGTACTCTGGTTGTACTTGCAAAGGTAAAGGATGGCACGCATGAAAACATGTGTCTGATTATAGCAAAAGTGTTTCAACCCTATTTAATGTTTTGTCCCATAAAGAAGAAATAAAAATCTGGGAGAAAAAAGTGAGATTGAAATTATGATACACTCACAAAGAAGATAGTTTAAAATATCCAAGTGAACAACTTGTCAATTCCGAGGGTGTTATCATCAACAGGTGGTGGCTTCAAAAAACAGGAAAAAGCTGAAATCTGTTACTGAAAGTGTATTCAGGCAGATTGGTTTATTTTCAAACAGAACGTGCTGTGTTATAGAGTTTTACATGGTACTTTAAAGAAAACATTGGTGAAAATCAGTGCAAAGAATCTAAAATGAATGTATTTAACAGATGTGTATTTCAGTATTTCACCATATTTGCTACTAAACATGGAGTTGATTGAAAGGTACTCCTAAAGAAGGAAGTTCCCCTTGTAATGGGGACCAGGAGTCCCATTACCCCATGAAATATGATTGTTGATTTAGTGTTTTGTAATATTAAGTTGGAACAAATAGTTGGGTTCTTAATTGTAGTTTTGTTTGGACATTATTGACATGCATTCTTGTAAAGCTGAGGGCCATCCTGACTGTGGAAAGAAGTGTAAACATTAATGTCAGTGAATTTTCCTTAATTTCTGGTTATGTTAAGTTAAAGTACCTACCTTTTCCTGGTTTGGCTCCTCAGCAGGGCGTGGCAGAAAGAGGTAGAAGTGCTCCAGTTGCTGCAATGCACTTGGAGCAAACCAAAATGATCAGAGATTAGTTTTGAATGAGTTTTGTTAGGTTCTTTGTTGTTTTTTGTGATTGACTTTAGATTAGTTAAATTATATTGATTTGTATGTATGTTAATATTGGGTGTATCGGGTATTATTGTTTGTATGCACATTAAATTTGCTTCTTTTTCTCAGTAATCCCTTTTCATGGTTCTTTCCTTCATGTCACATGAATTGAGTTTGGTATAACATGCTGTTTGTTCTTTTTAGTGTAAAAAGGTGTTGGTGTGCACCAGCTGGAGTTAAATAAAGCCACCAAAATGTCAGTTTTGTCTTGCCTCTCCATTAAATATTGGGTCTCGGCTGGTCAAGCTGACACCCATAAACAATCATGACAGAGAGTCAGACAGTGAGCCTTTATTGTGGGGAAAAAAGGAATGCTAGTGAGTAAGATTGATGGATCCTCCCAAAGTCCTGCCAAACTCTCTCTCCTCTCTATAAATAATAAACACACCAGAGAAGTTACCAACAGTGAAGCTAGAGTATGATAAGTCCCTGTTTGTTGAAGTTTAGTTGAAGTCTAATTCCCTGTTTATTTAAACAAACGTGGCCATTAAAGTTGATTCTGATTTTGAAACAGCTATTTTCTTACCCAGGAGTTGGTTTTCCTCTGTTCTCCTGCTGAACATTCCTTGTTTTATCTGGGGACATGGAGCAGGGGACGGTGTTTATACTATCCCTATAGAGCTAATCCCAACCCCAGCGAAACGGCAGGAGAATCTGATGTTGTCTGAGTGCAGGGACACACTCAGAGAGCAGACAGCATGACGGCAGCAGTATGTAAACATAGTGGAGATGCTGAAAGGAGGTAGGCAGGAGGAGGAGATATCACCTTTACTCTGGTAGCACCATTCTTATCACAAGGTGCACAAGCTTTAGTGTTGGGGGAACTCTCACCGGGAAACTCTGCATACACGGTGTTGGTATTGTCTAACATTTTCCTTCAAAATACATACAAAGCTGGAAGTATATGGCAAAAAGTATAAATAAACCTGTTATCTAATGTATTAGCAATGCATTTTAAGAATAATAATTAAAAAATGCACATTCATTTTGAATAAGTACACATAGAAATAAAACATATAGAGATCTTTTTTTACAAATCACAGCTGACATGAATTTTGTTACTGCTGGTAATCCTGTTATATAAAAAAAACAATAGCATTAAAAAATAATTTTACTATCTAAGAAGAAAGGATTAGTTAGTGAAATCAGGCAGATCATCTAGTGTTTAAACAGTTGATACTGAGGCTTGTTGCTCGGGAGCCAGTTTGAGAAAATAATGCACTTTTTCGTCCTACCATCACAAATATAATCATTGTTGCTTAACTGGACTGGAGCTTCAATCAGAACTGTGCAGTTAGATTCATCTTTTCAGTAACAAATACTCCCTCTCGTGTAAAAATTTATTAATGCAAGGCCTCCGTTAATTACAGCAGATTTGTGATTCTTTTTTTTTTTCACAAAGGCCAGCAGGAGGCTAGTTAGAGTGCATGACATCATAAAGCACATTTTATATACAAAACAGGTGGTCTTTTTAATGGGATAATGATCCAAAGAAAAAAAGTAAAGTCAGTTCAACACAGAAATGTGAACAAAACAAACAACTTTGCCTCCTTCCATGGCAGTCTAAGTCCCCACCTGTAGACATAAAGTCAGTGACCAAATTTGCAATTCCTTAAATGACCACTTGGGGCAGTTTAAAGGGATAAAAAAGGTTCTCTGCCAGATGTGTCCACTTTTAAAAGAATAAATGCAAGAAATTTAAGGTAACAAATTTATTGTTTTCTAATGGTTCATATCGTCCATCTTCAATCCACAAAGTAAACATAAAGGTTTGCACTTACTCTCTGTAATCCAACAATTATAGAGGTTCATAGTGAATGATAGTCATTCTGAGTGTGAATGAACAGATGCGTCATGTGATGCATGTGTGCAACACATAGTGGTTACATTGGTGTGTTTTTTTGGACGCCTTCTCTCTCGGAGCACAAAGGGCTGGCTGTCGACAGCGATGCATCAGCCAGGGCGTGCTGTAATGTTGGAGGCAATCACTTCCAGGTGTCGGACAGAAAGCACCACGTCTGGTGGAGGATATTTCACAGAGGCGCAAAGGAGAAGTAGAGCACGTTTTAAGTGAAGCGAGACAGCAAAGGGTGTGATTAACAAACATTAGTCAAAATAAGGCAATTTTATCTAAATTTAAACCCAAAGATTGCACTGGTCTAACAATGATGTCAGGGTTTAACCTTTATTGTGTAAAAAAGGCTATAAATATATAGTCTTTACCTGTAAAAACTTTTTTAATATACCATTAGAAGTATTAAACCTTTAAACTCTATAAAGATTAGGGCTGGAACTAATGATCTTTTTGCAAATCGATTAATCTTTTAATAATTTTTTCGACTAATCGATTCATGATCAGATAGCAGAATGTTCCTTAAAGAAGATTTATTAACGAATATTTGACGAGGTTAAACTAAAACTTTTCCACTTTTGAAGCTCAGGATAGAACATATAGACAGACGAAATGTGTTGAAAAGACAGAGAAACTGCGCTACAGCTGCAAACGAGAAGAAGATGGCAAAGGAGAAGAGTGCTGCTTGAGTTAATGTGTAGGTTTATATGAAGTGAGCTATGGAACGCCGGTTTTACATTTATTAAAAGCACTTCCTATATGTTATTCCATTTGTAGATCACTAAAATAGGATTCTTCCTAGCAAAAATCACATTCCAAGTCAGAACCTTAATAGTAGAGGCTTTAAATTACATTGTGCAGCAGAAGCTGAATTTTGGAATGTTAGAAAAAAGCTGAATTGTACCAGTAACAATCAAGTTCTATATTTGACATTTATCAGCTTGACTGAATATGTATTATTATATCTGTAAAACATTTCTTTATAGTGTAAATAATGCAAATGCTGACCCATAATAATAGGAATATGGAGATAGAGTTCAATTTTAGAAATACAGAATGTTTATTATAGATGTGAAGAGTGTCATTTGGTTCAAATGCTAATTTTGACCAAGACAATCCCCCCCCCCCCCCCCCCCCCCCCCCACACACACACACAGGTAGGGCCTGTTCAGCATCGCATGTGGTTCCCAGTTTGATTCTGTCTTCTTTTAAAACAGTAAATAGTGAGTGTCTGTTTCCAGCCGCTTCAGATGTTATCATCCCAATGAATGGTTATTAGCGGCTAAAATGGCTTCAGATTGTGCCCGTAGGCTCAGTAGGTCATTATCACAGAGTGAATCTAATCCTAACCCTGGTGTAATTCCTTATACCCTGTAAATTTAATTCATCTGTTTATGTGTGATCTGAAAATATTTTCAGTAGTTCCTCATGTACTGTAAAAATAAATAAATAAAAAGATAAAAAGACTGCAGTTTAACATATTAAACAAACAAAAACAATGAATATATCCTGTCAACTGCGTTGTAGAATCCTCTCCCTATCAATATTTAACTCTCTGTGCAAAAGTGCAGATCATTCTTTAATAAGATCCTCGTCAAACGGACATGCAATGTTTGTTTTTAAAACCTAATGTGTCTAACGGACCTAGTGAATGATTTAGATTTTTTATTTATGCACAAAACTGTGATTAAATCTGACTAAATCAGGTGATAAAACAGCATGATTGGATGTTAGGAGAGCGGGGACAGAGTAAACTCTGAGTTTACTGAATAAAACCTGCTGCTGGCCAGGTTAGCTCTGTGGAGAATGTTACTACGGCGACTGAAACAGAGGTTGAGGAAACTCTCTTTGTGAAATGGAAAACTCAGTTTCCCTGATTTCAGTTTTATTTTTCAGTAAACCTGCTTTTTGAAACGGACCCCTGGACAGAAAAGTTTACAATATGCATTGATTAGATGTTGGTGTTAAAATTTTTTTCTTCTTCACATTTTTACTGATAGGAAATGACAAACAGAAGACATATATGAACTAGAAAAGCACTGGGAGAGCTCCAACCTCTGGCAAGCTGCATATTTTGCCCCATATTGGGACTTACACTTATAGCTAAAACTCATACATAATCTGGATCACTGACATTTTAATTTAATAATTGTTCCTCAGCATAAGGTACATTTCCAGTAATCCTTCTAACAGACTAACAGAATTGCTAGTTTGTTTCTATATCTGTGGTAACTAGCTTTTTATTTAGTCTGGACGGTGTCTTCTAGCAGAATACGACTGCGGCAGCTTGAACAAAAAAGTGCAGAAAACAGTGCATTAAAGTAGCAAATCACAGCAATCCGTACATTTTACTACAAATGAGCCACTAGATAAAGAAATGGTTGAATAACATAAGAGTTATAACATGTTTCCTTAAAGGATTAGAACTAGTTTATAGAATTAATCACAGCTTTAAAATCATAAATGCTCATAAAAATATCTGTATATAGACATTTGCACCTTTACTCTCAGTAGGAGCATCATCCAAACTGTTTAAGCTGTTAAAATAAAGGTATTCAGATTTCCTGGGGAGCACTGATGTTGTAATGTGGTCTAATATGGGCTCTCATCTGAGGCGGCGAGCAGAGAAAAGGCCTTCCTTTGTCCAGTGCTGTCACTAAACTATTTACTGGCAGCGTGTTGTGGATGGAGGAACGCTGCAGAACACACAGTTCTGACACTGAACACATGGTCCACCCTCCCTGCAGGGTTCACTGCGTCTGCGCGTGTGTGTCTCTACCCATACATCCTTCTAGTCTGTGACCAAAACGCTGTACAGTGACTATGCTGTAAATAATAGTATGTTTATAAACATCCAGCTAAGTTGTAAAGCGTTTTTTTTTGCTGCCTCTTTTTGTCCTAAATGTATTTTCATTTTCGCTGACCATGCTCTTGCATTCAGTTAAGGTGATGAGTCATGCAACTTGGATTTTCATTTGGATTTTATTGGAGATTTTCTGATTTGTGAGGACAAAATGTTTTTGCACTGTGATGATTCACATAGGTTTTTTGGACTTATATGGAGTGAATTTTGTTCCATTACTGTTGCAAGAAAAGAACGCATTTTGCAAATTGAAGTTGGAAAGAAGTAATCCAGACATAAAACTTTATTTTTTTTAAATCTAAATACGGTTTTGAGTGTACTTTTCTCACATGTTCTTTTTTTCTTTCTTCTCATAATTTATTTAAAAAAAAAATTTTTTTTATTTAAAAACAACTATAAACTTTTTTAAAATCAGTTTCTTTCAAATGTCTCTTTGTCAGATTGTTTTGCACTCATTGCAGTCTAGAAAGGATTAATCTGCTTTGCTCTGTTATGAGTGAAAACTTTTAGTGCTTTGAGATTTTACCACATGGGCAATATTTTTTTAATCCTATATCCCTGTAAACAGACGCTCCAATATCCAAACTTTAAAGCTACCAGTGGTGCTATTGAATCCTTCAAAATTACAATCAGCAGATGGAGCATTGCACCTCCACTACTGAAAAATATGCATTGCATTTTTTAAATTGTGTTTTACAGATCATATTCTCTTCCTTTTAGCGGGGTTGGACTTTCCTCTGGAGGGGGGAACAAAGACGTATTTCTATTGGTCTGTATGGATGTTAGCGACAACATTTCTATTGGTCAGGAGCGAGTTTTTATATAATGCTTGAAGGGAAAAAATGGGATCTGCATAACGCAGTTGAAAATGAACGCCATCAATAAAATTCACATTGACAAACAGAACATCTGTTCAGAATTTTTTTGAAAAGAAAAGTTTGAAAAATAAAATAAGAAAAAAATGTGATAAAATAAATTTTTTTGAAAAAATTTAATATGAGAAAACAGCAAATTTACTCTCAAAACCTTTTTTTTAATTAGGGTTTTTATTTATTTATTTCTGGATAGCAATTTTTTTTTATTTTCCATTTACAGAACACGTTCTTTGATTGCAACAATACTGGAACAAAATTCACTCCATAGTTTCCCCTTTTTCCCTGTTGCACTCTTTTGAACGACTCCAGGTCAGTTCACTCCTTCCACGATTCATACTCCCATATCACACCTAAACTTTGCCTCTGCCTTCTTTTTGCCCCCTATATACTAAGGCAATGTATGTCTGATAATTTCTATTTTGGTAAGGTATTAATAAATAAAACGAGGGTAAACATTAAAAACTCTTTAAATCCGGCTGGATTTCAACCAACTTCTGTTCTGATCCTCCTTTGGGAGTGTTACAATCTAACAATGACAAATGATGGCCTCTGGTCAAACTAAAATAACAGCAACTGATGGCAATGATATATTATAGCCATATAATCTAATTTCCTGAAAGCACAAAATGAATATATCATGGTAAATGTATTCATATAATCAATTTCTAAAGTGGGGGTTAAATATATCCCCAAGGCATCCATTAATGGATGCACTGTCAATATTAAACATCCCGTCCAATGACTTCTTGTCTTTTCTTTAAAAAAATAAGGAAAAAAAGTACATGTTTTGTATTTATTTCATTTTTAAATTACTTTAGACAAATGGTGTAAAAGGAGTGTGACAGTAGAATTATTCTCCGTTTAGATACATTGAAAAAATGTCCGTAATAAATGCTTTGTGCCTTGTTTTCTTTACACTAATGGGTGGAATAGGAAGGGATCAATGAAGACAGCAGGATGAGAAAATTCCTGTTCTTAAAATAAATTTATTTGCTAAAAGCTATGAACCAAATTTAACGTGAATCTTACGATGAAGAGCTAAAGCTGCACATGTCCACTTTAAAAAAGGTTAAAAAAAATCGGCATAAACTTAAATCTCAATATGTTTCATTCACTTTAAATTGCAGTGCTTCTCATGTGATGCTTATTAAACTACACAGCTAAAAAAAAATTCCACTTCCTGGTTTTGGTTTTTGAAGTTGGGGTTTGGACAAGAAAAAACACATTACACTACTATCAACGTTTATATTCTTAAAGACATTTTCCACCAATCCATTTTCTGACAAACTTTATTCCAAGCAAGGACGCTGGTGCCTATCTCCAGCTGTCTAGGGGTGAGAGGTGGGGTACATCCCGGACAGGTTGCCAGTCCATTGCAGAGCAACACAGAACAAACAACCGTTCACACCTAAGGAGAATTTAGAGAAGCCAATTGACCTACCAGTCATGTTTTTGGCCTGTGGGAGGAAGGAGTACCCAGAGAAAACCCATGCATGCACAGGGAGAACATGCAAACTCCATGCAGAAAGAACCCACAACCTTCTTGCTGCAAGGCAGCAGTGCTACCCACTGCGCTGCCCTTAAAGACATTTTATCTACACCAAATATGCAACATACAGCACTTTGTCTGCCGCTTTTTGAATTAAATAAATCAGTTAAGCTTAGTTAGTTTTTTATACCCAAAAACACTACATTTACTGTGTGCAGCCATATTGGAATCAGGGTTACTGGATCATCTTTTACGTTTAGGTGCGATTTCAAAGATTGCAACTGTCAAGTACAATAAGAGCAAATTGCTGCAGGGGATCTGTCTATAACAAAATTCCTTTAACCATTTCGTAAAAAACAAGGCAGAAACTCATTTGATCTATTTTTACTTTATAAATTCATGCTGATATTGGTTGTATGGAGTGTGTGAATATGTTGCACTTTAAAGAATGTGGTATTGACCATAATACATATATACATAATACATAAAATATAAAAAACAACTTTTGGTTGAAAGAAAGCCTTGTAAAGCAGCTAAAAGTTTGGGCATGTAGTCTGCTGGTATTAGGCTAAGCGAGCGATACTTATAGGGCTCTGTACTCCAAACCAAATAAGTTCTTCCAAAGGGCGACCTTCTCTAATGAATATGTTTTCACAATCACTTGTCAACATGACAAAAGGTCCTAAATTAGCGTCTCATTGTTCAAACTTAGACTGAAATGAGTCTGTTTGTGTTTGTATAGAAGCATGCATCTGAATAGGTATCAAACTACAGCTCCCTAATTCAGAACCACTTTCCCTGTGTGCCTGATGTTAGTATGAGCACAGAGGTTTCCAGTGTGACCATAATCTGATACTTCTCCACATTATAATTTATTGCCTCACTTTATTTTTTATTATTGCCTGTAATGGGTTCAGTTGGAAATAAAACAGACCCTTTCTAAAGTGGATGATGCAGCATGTTTTTTCTCTTGCTCTGTATTTTTCTATGCCGTTCTTACATGCCCTCTATCTGCCTTTTGTGTGCCCCCGTCGCCCTGTGTGAAACCGGCACTCTGCCATTTCTCACTCGCCTTATTTACTTGTTTCGATGCTCTGCGGGCTCTGCAGTCGGCTCTTTACTGACACAGAGCTGATTATTGAACACAGTGTTTTAGAGAAGTTTATCTTTTGTGGCATTGAAGGTTTGTCATTTATGAACTTTATTTTTGAGAGTTGTACCTCAGAATGCCACCTTTGGTCTGCAATAATGGACACATAAACAGTAGATTATGCAAAACTTTCTAATTCTCGGAGTTCTTCATTTTTTGCTCAATGAGCTGACCTTCTATGCTGCTGATATTCAATATAAAACATATATTTTATCATTATTAACTTGGATCTTCACAATATTTGACAAATATTCATAATGTTCTTCATTTCTTTCCATTTGGTGTTGATCTGGATATCTCTGACTACTTCCAAAAAAAATTGGAAACAGTCCGCTGGACTTGGTTTCCGAGTTTGAAGACGTTTCTCTTCCCATCCAGGAAGTTTTTCGATTCAAAACGTCAGGAATAGTGTGGAGTTTGAGGTTTTATGCAAATTGGAACAGACGAAGGGCTCCACCCCCTTTAAAAATGGGTGTTGTTTGGCTTTTTTTGTTAGACTGTTATACCCCATAGCCATCTAAGAGTCTGAAAGGTCGTCGTTAAAGGGAAATGTTGGATTGGCAGAATAGACGAGGTCATCCACTGTCCTGTACAGGGTGTGGGGCTACGATGATAATGGGAAGGGAATAACAACAACTTGCTTAAAAAAAACAAAAAAAACAAAACTGGTAATCAGTGAAAATATATTATAAGTCTCCTTCCAGCTTTGTTTCATATCAGCCCTTCGAACCTTGGCTTTAAAAGTTACTCCTTTTATTTATTTTTTTTATTAGGGATGAAGCATGAGAGCATGATGTGATGGCTTTGGGACAAGTAAACTGTAAACATATTGGCAGAAAAAATGCATTACACTAAATAGTTTATTAAAAATATGTCATGTTTTTATTGTGTCAGACTTGTATTTTGGGAAACATGAGTCTACTGGACTATTTTATGCAAACCCTAAATTTAAACCCTCACCTATATCCAAAACCTGTTTAATAGAAACAAAAAAAGCTCCATTAGTATTATATCTCTTAGCTTCCCCAACCCGGTTTAACAAAAAAAAAAAACGGTCCTGCTCCAAAGACCATCCATCCATCCGTTTGTCAGTCCGTCCGTCCGTCGATCCATATGATTTTTAACTCTGCTTTTGTCAGACGAGGTGGCCGAGTGGTTAAGGCGATGGACTGCTAATCCATTGTGCTCTGCACGCGTGGGTTTGAATCCCATCCTCGTCGCATGATGTTTTTCTGGCGACGAGGATATTATGTTATGCATGCATGCGGTTAAATCCCTAAAAAGTGTAGATTCAACAAGGGTTAACAATGTTGCCTATCCTGGGTGCCATTCCGAACTTAGTCCCGCCCACAAGGTTTGAGGTCGGGAAGTTCGTTCTGGCTCTGCTCCATAGTAGCGCGAGTATTATCGCCCACTGTCAGGCGATCCAATCAAATTGTCAGGGCGGGCTTTATACTATGATGGACAGATGACAAACAGTAACGTAATCAACCACGTGACCAATGCGCGCTTGGGTGACAACAACAATGGCTGCCGCCGGTGAGTTGAGGTGAGTAGATTCTGCTATTAGGTCTGTTCTAGAAGATATCGACAGCAATTTAATTTTAAAAGAGGAACAGAGAAATGCGATCAAGGCTCATCTTCTTATTCTAGGCATGCAACAGCACGCTTTGATTTTTGTTGATAACAACTATGCATCGCTTAACATACGTCACGCACTCCGTTGCTCTTATTGGTTGTACGTCTGTCCATTGAGTGCAGAGGCATTTTTTTTCCTGGTTCGTTCAAAACACGCCCCATAATCACAGCTCTATGGAGCAGTATCAGACTCATATTCTGACAAGAATTGAGTAGGACTACGTCAGGCTAAATGTTGCCATCTATACACTGGGAATTCTGAATGAACAAAGTAGTTTATTAAAAATATGCCACCGTTTTTACTGTGTCAAACATCAGTCTAATGCACTATTTTATGCAAACTTTAACTGTTAAACAGTGGTAACCAATTAAAAGCAGCAGGGTCCGAATAAAGAAAACCATATCAGGTTGGGTCCGGATTAAGAAGCAGGTGGTTTCACAAAAAGAAAACTAACGGTCCCGCTCCAAAGATGATCCGCCCGCCCGCCCGTCCGTCCATCCATCCATGTTTTGTCAGGCGAAGTGGCCGAGTGGTTAAGGCGATGGACTGCTAATCCATTGTGCTCTGCACGCGTGGGTTCGAATCCCATCCTCGTCGCATGAAGTTTTTCTGGCGACGAGGAAAAAAGCACAATACAACATGGGTTTACAATGTTGTCACCTATAGACTGGGAAGTCTGACTTAAAACTACCCTTAGCTGTTAATTCAAAGCTCTTCAGAAATCACCTTTATTTTAAAGATGGCCTTGTGGTTAGAGATGCATGCTTGTGCTCTGAGAAAGTTGGAAGTACATTGTTCGATCCCCACGGCCTGCACTCTGGGTCCCTGAGCAAGACCCTTAACCCCTGATTGCTCCCTGGGTGCCGCACAATGGCAGCCCACTGCTCCCCAAGGGGATGGGTTAAATGCAGAGGAGAATTTCTCCATTGTGAGATCAATGATGTTCAATTATTATTATTAAAAGATTTAGACTAATCAAACCTTTGATTGTTTATTCTACACAGACCGTCTAACATAACTGTGGACATTTCAATATAACAAAGAATATTCATTTGTTTCGTCTTACATTTTTTTGTTAGATACAAGTGGTTATTCAGCAGCTGTTGAGGATAAAAAAAACATATTTTTCTTAGAAAATTAGGGATATATTATAAAAAATGTGTCTGGTGACAAACGTTGGGATTGAGGAAGTTGTAACGGTCTCTTGGTGCTGACTTGAGCAGAGCCAAGTTACACAGATGTTTTTACAGGACTACACTTGACTCATTTCCTATAAAAGCTCTTTTTGGGCAGCAGGAACAAATCAGTGTGGACACATTACACAAACCATAAACCACAAGACACCAACAGAAATCCTGCTGTGGTTTGTTCCAAACCTGCATGTTAGACACGCCTAATCTGCTTATAAGAACTGAATTAAATGGTGTTCATAAGCTGTTTCTGAGTAAAACGCTGTGTCTAATAAGAGGCTCCCACCTGAGCCCTTACATCTGCTTTTTTTTTCTCTCCTACTTTACATGACTGCTCATGTGGAAGAGCTGGCTGAGTGGTTAAGGAATGTTAATCTATTGTGTTCTACATTTGGATCGCATCCTTTTTGAACAATGTGACTTTTATCCAGATATGGTGGCCGCACCAGTTCCGCTTCCTGACTAAGTCCTTACGAATCTTAACCACTCCTGGCATTTTGCCAAGTGTGCCATCACTTTGTATGTGTGAGCAAAAATCCGTGACTGACGGGAACAGGTTTGATCTGTGTTGTTGCTATCTTGTTAAGCTTACTGGTGCCTTCAGACGAGGTGGCCGAGTGGTTAAGGCGATGGACTGCTAATCCATTGTGCTCTGCACGCGTGGGTTCGAATCCCATCCTCGTCGTACTATGAATGTTTTTAGCGACGAGATAGACTGACAGTCTATCAGACAGTCTAATTTCATTAGATTAGATTAGCTTAGATGAGCTTTATTGATCTCACAGCGGAGAAATTCACTTGTCACATATTGGCATAGAAGTCAAAGAAGGTGCAAACAAGGTGGAAAAGGGGCATTAAGAATAAACAATAAACAATGTATATATATATATATATATATATATATATATATATATATATATATATACAGTATATCAAGATAAATGAGGTAAATAAGGATTAAGGTGCAAGTGTACCTGTATCGCACACAATGAAAAACAAAATAAAAATAAGAAATAAAGAAATAAAAATATGTAATATGTGGATTTACTTTTACGTTAAAGCGTAGTAGGTAAGGAGCAACGGTGAGATAGTGGTATACCTATTCTATTCACATATATTGCACATTCAGCATATTGCACAGAATATTGCACAGTCAATAATTTAAGAACTAAAAAACTATAATATAACTGCACAGTGGTTTTTACAGGAGTTATTGTGGTTATAGTGCATTATTATAGAGTCTGGTGGCAGCAGGAATAAATGACCTGCGGAAGCGCTCCTTCTTTCAGACAGGGTGTCTAAGTCTCTGACTAAAGGATAAAGCGTAGTCTGCGCTATATTCCACCCCTGTGGAATATAGCGCAGACTACGCTTAAAAAATGGGCATAGATCATAAATATCTGCGTCATACCTGCGACAAGCTCACCGCGACAGACTGTTGAATATAACCAGCGGAGTTAAGGCATGGTTAGGGATTCAGCCTTTGTCATGATTACTAAATTAACTCACGATTATTTCAATAATTGATTAATCATCATGAATCCAATTAATTGTTTCGGTCATACTATTAATGCTATTAATAAAATTTGAAAAAAAAAAACCCTCAATTAATTTTTCAATTAATGCAAATTTATAACATTTATTTCTACCATACCTCACTGCAATTAAATCCTACATGGGGACAAATAGCTGGACTACCTGCATGTATAGAGTTGAAGGCTCAGTTCAAATACCTTAAATTTGTAAAAGGACACTTAAGTCAAGTTGGAAGTATATAATAGGAGCTATCCGGAAGTGCTGGAAATTAGGAAGGAGCTAGGATTAGTAAAACAGTATGCTTCCTAGCACCAATCTATTTAGCATAGGGATCTCCTGATGTCCCTAGCCGCTGCTAGGGACTATACAGTGACCCATAATCCATTGCGCAACAGATCTCCTTGGAAACACACAGTTTAATAAAAATACGTTATTTTATGACATGTATTCTGTGCGACAGATGCTAATGTCCTCACCTTTTTATTTTTTTGTGGTTTAGAATGTAGAGCTTAAACCGTTCACTACATTTAGGTAACTTTTGTCTTGTGTATTTCTTTTCTGGATGGCTGTAGTCCAAGTATGACCTGTGTAATTCATGTGTGTGTTCATCCCATAATGACGTCCTTAAGCCTGAAACCTGTCTGGATTCAGCTTAGTAGTCTGGAGCTCCTTTACCTGGATAGTGTTCTTACTGTTGACCTCGTGAAGGGGAAAAAATAGGAGCTAGGAACGAAAGTAGAAGCTCCAATTTTTCCCTTTACATGCATGGTTGGTGTGAGGGATTGCGGTCGAGTGATTGAGTGACCTTAGATAGAAAACTTGGAACCAAACTGACTGTATGATCTGATTGACTGCTTCTGTAAAGTACTTTAAGAAGGCATATGTTGTAATTTGGCACTATAGAAATAAATAAAATAAACAGAATCTACCATTAGTTGTATTGGAGCCAATTCCAGAGTCCTTTTAGACATCCAGCTAATTGATTCAGGTGTGTTTGATCTAGGACACATGCAGAAGTTACAGGATAACGACCCTCAGGAAGTGGACTTGCCTAGTCCTGGGTTAGAGTATAATGTTTGTGTTTTGGGAAGACTGCAAAAATCCAGTTCAAACCTGACATCATGTTTCCCTGGGTCCCTGGGAAGATTGCGCCCTACTGCTTCCTAAAAGGTTGGATAACTAAAGAATTAGGGGTGGAACGGTTTACAAAATCCATGGTTCGGTTCGGTTCACGGTTTCGTGGTCATGGTTTTCGGTTCGGTATATGTTGATTTTTAGCCTTACATGTTGGTCATGTTGCTGTTAGCATAAACAAAACGTGTTGCACAATGCTTGCACACTGTTGCACTTTTATCCACAACTTTCTTTCCGCCCTCATCGTAGGTCACTCTAAATGCAAAGTGGTCCCATACAGCAGACCTATAAAGTGCTGCTGGCGCGTCTTCCAACTCCAGTTCTTTCCCACTCGCCATACCCACACAATTCTCCACAACAACTGATTTTTTTCTGCTACACCCAGCTAAGCTGCTTCGCTTCTTCTTCTTGTTTACTACTGGTGGTTGGCTTTGGTCGCAGTACTGCCACCTTCTGCTCTGGAGTGTAAACGCTTCGCCTATGAGAAAAAGGAGCAGCGCATGAACCAAACGAAACACACGCGAATCGAACCAACAGTCGAAGCGAACGGTTCAGACGGTTTTCATAAACCGTTCGATCCCTATAAAGAATGCAATTGTTATTGTTTTGCTGTAATGAAGTTCATATTCCTTAATTTCACATCTTGTGTTATATCACATACTTAAAGCTACAGTGTGTAACTTTTAGCGACATCTAGCGGTCAGACAGCAGACTGCAGCAACATGAACATCTCCCCCCCACCGCTTCTCCCCCCCAACAGTATGGCGAGCGTTACGGGACAAAATGTCTTCCACGACGTCCGCATCACCTACCTTCTCAAGTGATGAGGTTTGTTTACATAGATAATTTTACAGATAGTATTTCATTAGTCTGTGTAGGGTATAGATTTCATGTAGACTTAAGATAATAAATATACCCGTTATTTTTTCTACATCGTTGTGACATTTTGGGGATCTCGCAATCGCTTGTTTGTTGGCTCTGCGCTGCCGTAGCGCAAAGATGTCTGCCTCCATGGCTGCGAGACCCGCTCCTATGTAATTATAAATAACGAATTCTAAGGCAACGCAAATATTAAGGTTAAGAGGCTGAGTTCGTAGATGATGATAAAATAACATAGTTATGTATAATATATTACATTTCTGACTGTATATCCCTGTAATTATTACACACTGTAGCTTTAAATGTAAAATATATATAAGTCAGTGTCTTAAGGTCAGCTTGGATTAAATCTGATGTCCTTAAGTCCTTATAGTCTCTTAATAATGCACTCTACAAAACACTGAAAGTCAACTTTTCTTAAGATAAGTGCTTTTTTTTTCTTAAATTCAACAAGTACGTGTAAACATTTTCCCGTGAAATAAGACACTACATTTAAAATAAGTTAAAAATACAACTGCAGTCTCTGGTTTAAAGTGTATAATATCTTATTATCTTATTTTAAGGGTAAAAATACTAATTCCATTGACAGATCATCTTATTTACCTACTCAATTTAAGCTAAAATACATTTATTTCAATAATTTTTTACTAAGTTTAGATTGTTTTTAGCAGTGTAATACATTATTTTGTGCTTTTCAATCTTTCTAAACTATATTTCTGATCTAACTTTTTTAAGTTCGGTTTTATTAAGTCACGTTAGCATCTTCCAGTTATTAAAGCACTTTTGGATTTGCAATACTCCTTAGAATAAACACATTCCTTTGGCATTACAGTTCTTTCTTAAAGTAAGTGTGGATATGGAAGCTACTTTGAATGCACAAAAAAGAAGCTTATACTCACTTTCAGCATGAATCATTCTAAGTGTGGAAAGCCAAAGATCACATGATTCATGCGCAGCAGGTGGGAGGGTGCCGCTATTGGTACTTTTGAAAAACCAATCCTTTAATTTAGGTATTTTTATTCAGTGGGAAGTGGATCCCACATTTAAAAAGATGGCCAGTGCAACAATTACTAGTGATCTGCACAACTCAATTTAATTAAATGAATTAAATAGATTTTATTTTGTTAAGTTGAATGTTTTTTGAACTGTAAAGAAAATCTTTCTGTGACGTTTCCTGATAAATATGACCTGACAGGTATGTTCTGGCCCATGTATAGAGTTAGAGCAATTGGTTAAAAGTGTAAAAACTGGAAGAGAACTGATCTTCATTTTGTAAACAAGACAAGAATGCAAGAAATGGAAATCTAAGTAAGTCAATTTTGTCCTTAAGGTCAGTGAATTTTCTTGAATTGAAAAGGTAAGTAAGACACTTTTCCAATTGAATAAGTTAATTTACATATAAAATAAGAAAAAAACAACTGCAGTCTCTCATTTCAAGTTCATAATATCTAATTATCTAATATTAAGGGTAAAAATACTAATTCCATTGACAGATCATCTTAGATTGATTTTGGATTGTTCTAGATAGAATAGGTTGAGAAATAAAAACACAAAAAAAACCTTAACTTTAGATATATGCAATAAAGAAAAACAAAAAAATAACATTATGGGTCTGCTTACTCATAGCAAGGCCTGAAATACAAGCAGTGGCTGCCGGCCAATAGAGAGCGCTACGGCGCCGCACCCCCCACCCAATGACTCTGATTAAGAAATAAAAACATTTTTTTTAATTTAATAATTAAATTTTATATTAAAACTTCAAATATTTTGAAATATATTGAAACATATTTTTCAGATGTGCAAGATAAATTTTAAATCTTTAATTACTAGTAAAGCGTCATTCCATTTTTCGTCAGATTGGTGATGTATTTCTGCCCTAGGGTGCAAAAATCGTTGCCCATTGACTCGCGTTAAAAGTTGTACATGCGCAGTAGCTCCTCTGCAATACAAAGGTATAGGAGAGCTCTGGGCGCAGGAGAGCTGCGACATGAGGTGACAGGAAGTGGATTTACTGACCACCTCCCGCCACAGCGCAAACGTTTTGTGGGTGATTTACAGGAGTCGTGGGAGTTGGAGACGCATTGAAGAGAGGGAGAGAAATGGCGCAAGAACCATCCTTTTCCAAGTCCTGGCTTAGCAAAAAGTAACTACCTGCATGCAGAAAGCCTAACACTGTATCCTGCTTTCCTGCCTCCTTTTTCAAACATCAGGATCTGACTCATTTAAAGCACTTTTTAGAAAAGGCAAAGAAGAATGAACAATCTGGGATTCACATGGAAAATATGTACTGTATATTTGATAAGTAATGATTTGTAATGTACGTATGTTTGATAATTTGCAGCATACTTGTTCTTAAATGAACACATGGTCAAAAAATAGTTTTTATATATTAGCAAAATAGAAAGACTGCTAATAGCTTCTCTATTATTAAACTGGTACATTATTACTTCAGGTTTGTGACACCATATTGGATCATGTAAAACACAGTTTTACCTTCACAAAGCCTCAGAAGAGCAAGATTTGTGTACGAAATGTAAAGCTGTTAATGAAATTATGTTTTGTTTTTAAAAAGTGTTTTTATAATGTTTTGGTTGTTGGTATTCATATAAATATACTGGTGTGATAACTTAGTGTACGTTTGATTTATGGCCCCCTCCTGGAGAAAACTCCACCAGCACTGAATACATGTACTGCTACTCAGTCATATTTAATAAATTGGAATAACATTGAAAAGGTTTTTATTTCAGGTACTTAGCTCATTGCCTATACCCATTTTATAGACAAACAGATGTTTTCAAGCCTTTATTTCTGTTATTTGGGATGATTTTTCACCTACAGCTAACAAAAACATAACATTTAAGATTAGAATATTACATCATAATCTGACAAGCAATTATATTCTAGTTTACTGAATATACAGCATCTGCCTACTTAGATTAGTTGTCCTTTTAGTTTGAAATGTATTAGTAAAAGTATATGATGCTAGTTCCCACGTGTCCTACTTTAATATTCCATTGTTTACGTCAATAAAACTACATCTGAATCACATAAATTAATACATTTTGCATTTAAATTTTTTATTTTTATTTATTTCAATGTCCTCCATCTTAAAGCGCAATAACAAAAGGATTGATCAATGCAATGCATAGTCAACTTTATTACCAGTATATACATGAAGTAGTGTTTCATATCAGTCAGGTTCGTTTAAAGGACAGAATGTAATTAAACTACGTTATAGAAATAAAAACAACCCTGTGCTTGTGGCTGCAGTTTACAATGCACCAGTAAAAAAAACACACAAGAAGAGTTCTGAGGAAATTTCCTGAAAGATCTCCAGGAGGAAAACAGAAGGAGACGGGCCTTAGTCAGGAGCCCTCCATCTGTTGAATCTTTTGTGCGTCTGATTGGAGCAGGCGTCTCACAGGCTGACATTTAAGACGGCCCAAAAGTTAAAAATGAACCGGTTTGTGTGTATGCCGTCTAAAAATGCCGTTGCTGGGCAGTTTGGATGAAGAAGGAAGCATGTTATGCTCCCAAGACTTTATGATGCTGTTTGTTGGGCCAAGTATCGTTCCAAGTTGCGACTAAATTTAAGCAGTTATATTTCTAACTTAGTTCCATAATTAGTAGCTATTAAGCCAGAAAAAAAGCCATTGAACATAAAAAAAAATAAAACGTATTTTAATCTGCATGTAGTGCAGAATTTGGTTATAAATATGAATTATTCTGAGTATTAGCTTTCAAACCTACTACAAAGGTTTCTTTGAAGTACATATGTACTCAGTTATGAGTCAGACATAAAAAAGTATGTAAATTAAATAGCATTTGTAAATAATTTTTTGATTTAGTTTCACTCCAGCAACCAAATTCGTGCTCAGTTGGGATTAACTAGCAGGCAGTTTGTTGGTTTTCTCTAGTGCTTTATTTACCCAGCTTTACTCCTTGTTTGTTCTAGTTTAATTACCTGATTTAGTCCCAGTTTTAGTCCATTTAAATCATTGCTCAGTTTAGTTTAATAATCTCCCGTTGGATTTTAGGACTAATTAAATCAACACTAAACTAAAGTAAATTCTTAAAGCTTTCAGGTTTGCCTCTCAAATCCATAGGAGGTCTACAAAAAGAAAAAGAACCATTGCGAAGCACAAAACACATTCAGAGAGGATGTGCAGAACAGCTCAGTTATCCTGGATTGATAGAAGAGGAACCACAGGGATGTTCTAATTTTTTTATTACTTGTCTTATTCATTTATTCTTATTTTTGGTCCATTGAATACGTTTAAAAACTTAATTTCCATAAAATCTACCAAAATCAAACATCCACAGAATTGCTGCCTTATGTCATGGAGAGTTTTTATAGAATCTACAGCCTCCTAGAAGGTCTGAATGGTTTAGCGGTTTTGTCAATTGTAGAAAAATAAATAATAATAATAATAATAACTTAAGATTTAAAAAATAAATTACTAATATTCATACACAGTGTAGTTTGCAGAGGATTCGATTTCATAATCCAATAATAGCTTATTAGTTCCCCATTGATTAATTTACTTGAACTGCAGAGAATAATTAATGAGCAACGTTTTAGCAAAGTCTTAGTTTACAGTATATTTAAGATGGAAGTATTTTAGTAGGGCCCACACTTCTTTTACTTCAATTCTCTGAAAATCAATGAAAATAATGTATATTGTGTGAAAAAATGTTCCACATAACTACAGATCACTGACAGTTACTCAGTAACATTTACTGTGCTATAAAAATTCAACATTTTACAACTTTGTTTCAGTTAAATCCTCTGAAACCATCCAACCTATAGCTGCGCCTATCCTGATCTAACCCTGACAGGGGCTCCAAATTATTTCAAAATTTCACTCCAAGGTTTGCTGAAAAGTTTGCAGCCCTGATCTGTTATTTTATTTTAATAATAGGGGTTTTGGTGTCTTTAAAGACAGCATTGCTTTTTAGCCACTCGGATCAGTTCTTCCATAGATGAAGCTTCATGCGGTGACGCTGTTAAAAGATAAAATTATGATTAAGCCATTCATCAGCAATCATCAGTGTTGACTATTAGTTTTAAATTCTCTCCCAACTTTCTTCGTTTTTGGACTTTGGTGTGTCTTGGTTGAACATTCAGCCTGTCTTTCTAGGTTCTCTCCTCCTCTCTAAGATATTCTGCTCCTATGATGTGACAACAGGATCAGGGTTGCTTTTGATCTTTCTGGAAACTTTAGACTTGTGTGTATTCAATTACACATAAACACCAATTAGTGCTGGATTTTTCCACCCAGTTTTGACACAAACATAAAAATGTACCCAGCCTTGAAAAGGTAAAGCCCCTAACAGGTCAGAGAAGAAAGGGAGAGATAATCGGATTTACCACAGATGACAGATGGATGAAAGAAAATAGGTCAGAGGTTTGAACTTCCTTTTTTTTTTTGTTTTTTTTTTTTAGTCTTATTAATGTTGCCATGCTCTGATAATTCATTAGATTAAACTAAAGGGTCGTTAAGAAATCTAATCAAAGGCACACCTTTGATAATGAAGTGAAACTGAATTAGTTAAGAAAGCTTTTCTTCTGAAATTACACAAAAATTCTAAAATTACAGAAATGATAAGCAATTAGTGCATTCTAATCCAGTGTGAGCACAAAGTGATATAATGTTTTGAGAAATAAGGAGCACCCTCTTTTTAAGGCTTGTGTTAAGGAATTCAAACAAGTAATAGACTTACGATTAACTGATAGACAGTAGTTTATTTGATTACATTTTTTCCCATGCATTTAATTGATGAATATCATGTTATTATATACAGAGGAGGCCACTACTGTTTAGCCTTAAGCGGAGCCAGACCATGATAGCTAGAAGATAAAAAATCATACAGAAAAGTTGAGGGAATATAGTGATAAAAATAAAAAAGGAAAGGATTTTGGGAGCCAATTAACTTCATGGAGCCAAGTTTTAATTTTTCTTTGAAAGCAAGCAGAATCGCTCACTTAGTAGAATCGCTCTATTGCATTCACTGTCCACTTCATTTACAAAAAGTGGAAAATACATTTTACTGGTATGTCAGAGTGACATAACCTGGCTTCAAAGGAAAAATAAGCAATAGTTAATTATTTTAGGTCGGAAGAACAAAAAAGAAATGATTTTAGACGGAATATGGTGTAATGTCACCTTCGTTCTCTGTGTTGTCCTTTGTTGTTTTGTTTACAAATAAGACTGGCCTCGGATTGGATGTACATTCATGTGAAAACTGCCACTCAGGCCTAAGCCCTTCCCGCTTATAAAATGCCAACACCAGGGTAGCACAGCAAAAAAGCAAATTAATCAATTTGCGTTTGCAGGACAGCTACTTCCATTGTAATGTAATTAAATTACTAACTGGACAGCTTGCTAACACCATTAGCCATATAAATACATAATGCAAAAAATTTGACACTTTTTGATGGAATAATCACTCTTTTATTAGTAAACAGTACAGAACAGTTACCAAAATGAAGTCTTCTTATGAGTTATTTACTTCTTCATCTGACTCCTCTTAAAGATAATGCTGTTTTATTGTGTATTTATTCTTTGCAAATATGCGCATTAGAGATGATGGGTGAGAAGGGTAGAGGAAAGAGAGCGGTCAGGGTGGGGTTGTACAGCGTTGGGATTACAGCTAGAGTGGAGGTAAAGAGTGGCTTTGACTCTCTTTTTATGTATAACTACTGTATCTATTTCTACTTATTTGTGTTTCTTTCCAGTTTTTTCAGATTTTATAAGTATGTATAGCTTAAAGGTACACTATGCAACCGGTGTTGATTTTCCAGTGAGGCTCCCTCCAGAGGGCGAAAGTAAAAGTGCACTGTCGTAAATATGCTCAGCTGTTCTCCTGGTTTCTCCGTCAAGCCAGGCGCGGTTGTTTTGAGCTTAGCAGCGAATGACTAACGCTGTGTTCACACTGGATGTAGCTGGCGCGACAGAAGCAGCGAGTTTACATGCAAAGGTCCCGCAGCGCGTTTTGAGCTGCAGGCGCAGCACGTCTGAGCGGCTGCAGCAGCGCGTCGGGTGCGTTTAACGCAGGGAGAGAGACACAGCGCTGATGATCACTGCTCTTAAACAGTTTATTGACGCCTAAATTAACTTAAAAGGCAGAAATCTGCCGGCAGAATATGCAGTTTGGATTATTTAGATGAAAAACACCTACCAGCTGCCGCCGTGAACCGCTGCTGATGAAGGGATCCATACTGTCGGCGCATCCCTGGTATGTGGGGGTCTGAGCGGCTCCGACAGAAAAAATATTGAAGGCAGGATAATAATCTGGATGAACTGACGGCACTGATTACGTTTTCAGGTGTATTTTCTCACTTAAAAACATATTAAAACTACTTTATTCCCACTGATCACAGCAAATATAGCTGCAAGGCAGAGAAAGGATAGTGAAGCTCCGCCCAACGCGCCTCAGACACACTTTTGCAGACAGAGCAGCAAAGCTGCTTCAGCCGCGCGTCAGTACTAACTGGTACAAGCAGCAAAAATGAAGCAGCAGACGCGATTTTGCTGCTTTTGCTGCGTGAACGTAGCATAACTGCACAAAGATTGCCACTGTGCTAGCAACGAGCATGCTTTTAACTGGGGGCGTGAAGCAGTTCTCGCCGTAAAGCAAGACTGACTCTCACGAGACTTCTGAGCCTGTGGGTGCGGGTCGGTGCTCCTGCAGTTGCAAGTGCAGTATTTCCCCCACAGACCACCAGGGCGGCCGAGAATACCTTTGTTCAACCTGAAATGACTCATTTAGTCATCCATAACGTTATGGAACACATTAATTAACTGAAAAATGTTGCATAGTGTCCCTTTAACCATGTGTAAGAAAACCAGAACTTTTTATTTATTCAAGCAGTATTTACTAGAGTTTCAACAATAAATAGCTGAAATTAGTGTTGCACCGATACCAGTATCGAGCGGGGCTCCGATCCGGCACTAAAATGGTGGTATCGGCGAGTATCAACAAATAGGGCACCGATACCATTTTGAGAGCCAAAAGTTTATTCATCTATTGTCACCCATTCCAGGTAGGCAATAAAAAGTTCTGCTGGATTCATTGACAAAGCCATGATGGCAATTATTTCACATCCAAGTAGTATGCAGTTCTTCATATATACACACACACACATAAATTTCAAACAGATGGTATCAGTATGGTAGTATCGGCCAATACTGCACAGCCAGGTATTGAGTATCGTGGCCAAAAAATGGTGCAAAACTAGTTGAAATGTAGTCAAACCTCTTTTTTTATTGAACATATTGTAAACAATGCCTTTATATTATGGAAGGATCCCCTTGATACAAGAAAAAAACTCTGCTTATTATAGAATTGGCTTTACAAATAATCTAAGTTGATTGGTAACACCAATCCAAATTTGAAATCAGGAATTTGAATCACTAGTTGTGGATCTTCAGTCTTCCCTATGGGAATATATCATCCAAAACCTTGTAAAGAAGTATATTTTAGCAAACTTTGAAGAATTTGTATGATTATGTCACACTTTCCTTAGAAGTTGTCTTTTAGGTTACATCTGTTTGGTTCATCATAGTCTTGATTTAGTAAAGATGTTGCAAGTTTTCAACGTCTTTTCAACGATCTGAAAAATTACAGCCTTTCACTTTTCAACCAACTGTAGATGTCGTTTGTACGTAAATCATGTCGTCTTTTCAACCAATTTTTGCTTGGTATGTTAGATGTGTAGTAACAGTAATGTATGCAGACTTGAACAACTAACCCTCCTAGTCTGATCTAATGCCAGACCAAGCAGGCTATATGCCCTACAGTGGATAAAAACATGATTTAAACTTCATTAGCTCAAATGCTGAAATACTGACAATACTAAGCCATTTCCTTATTGCCTATGTGCATTAAGTCAATTTTAAAAATGCAACAAAGGTTAGAAAATACGCAGCTTTTTTTCACACCTCATATGCTGTGGATTAATTAGGCCTTAAACACGAATGGAACGATAAAGAAAGTAATGTCTGGTTTTGGGGTCTTAAATGAAACCCGGTTTTGGGTTGTGTCTTCTATCACACATATTCTCCATCAAAGACTTCCCAGCTCATCAAAGCTTAAGCTGAGGATCTTCGCAGGCGGCTGTTGGCCTAGTTAGGGACGGCCTGGTCCCCAGTAACTACTCAGCGGTAACAGAGGCGCCCTGCGTTCTTGTTGAAATGTTTCCCAAAGCTAGTTTCTTTTGATTTAACAAATTCTGTTAATTTCAAAGTTTCCTGGTATGAAAGCCTTAGCTTTGGGAACTGAACCCGTTTGTGTCACATTTGCGAACTTCAATGTATTCTAACTATGCAAAAAAGAAACATATTCCATGGGTGTAAAGTTAAAGAAACGATACATGTCTCAGAGGCTCTAAAGCCAGATCACCTCCTTCATTCTCAGTTTTTCTTGAGTAACCTGAGCCTAAAATGTCAAGTAGACTTTTGTTTAAAATTAGGGCTTCAAATATCAACTATAAAATAAATACAAAGACCTATTCGATGCTGTTGGTTCCTCTTCCAGCTTTAAAGGATGTCTCCGTTGTCAGGCTGTGTTACAAACTCTTATAAGATGCTGCTGTAAACCCTCTAATGAAAATACAGACCAAATGTCCTCACAATTTACAGACCAATTTTAAAATACCACTTTTTTATTACAATTATACAATTGTAACAATTGTATACAATTACTGTATATTGTTACTTATTATACAAAATTCACTTCTTGTGCTCCTGTTCGGATCTCCACTGTTTCTAGAAGCGTCTCAAGTGTTTGTGCTAGGCAGTTAGTTGATTTATTAATTTTTTTTTGTTTATGAAGATTTAATTTTTGAAATACCAGTATTTTTTTCCAACAGCCCACTCTTGGCCTTCCATAGCTCGGAATGACATCAATTCATCGCAATCACAATCCATCCGTCCGTCCGTCCATCCATCCATCTTCTTCCGCTTATCCGGGGTCGGGTCGCGGGGGTAGCAGCTTCAGTAGGGAGGCCCAGACGTCCCTCTTCCCAGCCACTTGGGGCAGCTTCTTTGGGGGAATCCCAAGGCTCTCCCAGGGCAGCCGAGAAACATAGTCCCTCCAGTGTGTCTTGGGTCTCCCCCTGGCCCTCTTCGCGGTGGGACATGCCTGGAACACCTCACCAGGGAGACGTCCAGGAGGAATCCTAATCAGATGCCACCTGGTTGTCAGACCATCGCCTGGATCGCACCCTTTTTTAGGGAGATGGACTGAACTGTGAAACCAGGTGACTCACTGAGATTATCATCTTCCGTCAGATCATCGTCGTCACTTACCTGTGTTTCTTACACCAGAGTGTGTCAGTGACCCCTACCCCTCATGCAGCCGCCGCAAGCCGTGCTTCGTTTCTGTTCTGTTTTGTTTTAATAAATGTTTTGAACTTTCTTACTGGCTGTCTCAGCTTGAACACTGGGTCCATCTGTCCCCGTTCAGCTGACATTTATCATTTCTTTCTTCTAAAATATGAACTCCTACCAAATAACATCAGTTTTGTTCATATATTTAATTTACTTTCAAAACTATCTTAACTCTCACATCACTTTTTTCTTGAATTTAATGAAATAATAAAACAAAATAACTCCATATGTGTACTAATAACTGATGAACTAGCGCACACATGGTACCAATACCTGCAAACATTTGTGTGTCATATTTTTATTGCTTGTGGTGAAATATTATTATTTTACAAAGGATTTTTTACATCTTAATTTTCATTGCCCATAGCACTTAAGTTCTGTCGGTATGTTTGAGGCGGGAATGTTGCTGGAATGTGAACCTCTGTCATGTCTAATAGTGCTTCTGGAAGGTTTTGTTCCAGGATTGCCTGTATTTATACATCTTCTAATCAGCTCAGCTTTTGTTCAGCCCTTTAGTGAAACATCGTTATGGATGTATTGCTCTCTGGGGATGTTTCAGTTAGTAAATCAAACATTGGACTTTGTTTTGGCAGCTTTCTAGAAGGAAATCATAGAAAGGAACAACTGCAAATATGTCTCCATAGCATCCTACAAACCAGCAGGACACATGTTATTTTATGGATGTTTAGGTTGGCTGCTTTGGACATGACATCTAAACAACAGGTTTGCTTTTACCAGATCAGATACATTTCTGTGCATCTGATAGTTTTTATTTATTTGTTTTTAGTTAATTTTTAGATTGGGCCAAATCATGCCAAATTAAAATTCCTTCCTACTAGAATGTTTTTTCCTTCCAGGTTTTTAAAAAATATATTTTTATCAGCCAGATTAATCAGATCTGTTAAACGAGTACAAGCAATTTATCATTTGCCAAACTAGGACTCTGATTTGTTCTTAGAAAGATATGGGAAGAAACCCAGATGTTTAATTTGACCAAAAAACTAAACTGAAGTCTAATTTCTATAATTAAAAATTTACAGCAAAAAATCAATACAACTTTTTTTAAATTAATACATTTTATTATTTCTTAAAGGGAAAAAAAAGTTATCCATAAAATTTGCTTGGGATTCTGTTTTGTTTTGACCCAAACACACTCTTTAGGATTAGAAGTTTCTTTCTAAAATAAGAAATATTTTTGGATCAGTGCCTCTCAGTTTCTTTATGTTTCATGGTCTGCTGGGGGTTTCTTCCTGAAAGCGAGTTTTCCTCTCTACTGTCACTACATGCATGCTCAGAGTGAGGAATTGCAGAGGGTCAATGAGTCGATGCCATCAACTGGTTTTCAGAAAACTTTGAACCAATCTGACTTTATGATCTGGTTGAATTGTCTCTGATAATGTTTGGCTTTATATAAATAAACTGAATTGAATCAAAGCTTTTGATGTTCCAGACTGTTTAAAGTGGCAGATCTGGTTTAAAATCTATTAGAAATGATAAATCTGTTTGTACTTGCTTGTTTCAGCTGTAGGACTGTATATGTGCACTCTTGGTCTGGGACTCAAATTCATAATTTTAATCGAGAAATTACACAAAAACAAAAAGAAAACAAAAACACATTACGTTACACCCCTTCTCAGTTCTCTTATTTCTACACATGTAATAACAGCAAGTGCAGCCTGATGAGTGGCAGTAATGCATCTAAAGCTTGTTTTCCAGCCACAAAGATGATGTTGAGGTTCCACTGAACACAGCAGCTCATTAGTCTACAATATAACCTTAAAACATTATCAGTCCTGTGTTGCCAGTCCACAGTACACCAGATGACATCGTCCAGAGAAAAATAAATAAGTAGCTCCAGAGCTTTTGATTCTGTCAAGATATTTGTTTGAAGTAAGACTTGTTTCAGAAATGTAATTTATTGTTCTCTTTAAAAGAAATCCCTCAAACAATGACTGGCTCCACTTGTTAGAAGGCCTTTTTACAGGGCAACGGTTTCTTTATTACCTTTATCTTTATTAAGTAACTGCAGCCTGTAACTAAACAAACTTAAATATATTAAATAATAAATTTTCTTACACTGGTAATCATCTTGTTGTCCTGAGGAAGAAGAATATTGTAAATATTGGCAAGCACCGTGAGGCAATAATAAAAGGAAATTCCTGTAGTTCTGGCAGTTTGTGTTTGTTTTAATTGCTGAAGTATTTACAGGATTGTTTGGGGAAAAAATAGAGTAAAAAAAGGAGGAGAATGAGAATGATGCTTAAGGATAAATTTAATTCAATAATATTTTATTAATCCCAGTGTCATGATGAGCTCGGACCCACATGCAGAGAAACCAATTCAGAGAGACACCAGGGTAAAGGTTTAACAGGTTTATTGAAGAGATAGGGCACGGTGCAGAGTTGCTCTGAACTCAGCTCGACCGGAACTGTAAGGTGAAGGGAAGACAAATGATTAGTTCAGGCTGAGAGGGAAATTTCAATCGTGGATATGGAGAAGAGGATCTGGTGGTTGACTCACGTTTCCAGAGAAGTTGTAGAATCTTTGACTCCAATCTATGTGCTGTTTTCCAGTGTTATTCTGATTCGGTAAAGGGCGGAACAGGGTTAACCCAGAACTCGGGTGGTTGTTGGTGAACGGAGAAACTGACTGCCACTCAGATTTCCTGCTGTACTTGAACGGGTCGTTGTGGAGATGATTCCCTTGCTCAGAGAGTAAACTCAACGTCCTCTCAAGGAAACTGGATCCAAAGCTCCAGTTTTGAATCCCCAGCTTGGTTTGAGGCTCCGTTGATTCTTCCAGGGAGAGAAGGTCCGAAAAGGTCCAGTTTGCAGGATGACTTCCTGCCAAAAGGGAAAGACAAAAACTAAGTTAAAACACAGGTAGACAAAAACTCAGTCTTACTCAGCAAAAACTTAGCTTGGCTAGAGTACCCAAAACTGGCAAACACTCTGGCGTCGAGGTAGTGACAGTCAGCAACTTAAGAGCACTCCGTTAACGAGGAAACCATCAGCAGGTGTGTGAGGAGGCGGACCAGAACCAGGCGCATCCTGGTGGATGAAGGGAGAACAACACAAAAAACAAACACATAGACTGGAGTCCTGACACCCAGAAATAAAAAAATAAAATTTTCCCCATAATAGAATAGATGTAACATTTAAATGGAAGGAAAAAATGTGTAGATTATGAAAATGATAGACAAATTAGACACAATGACAAAAAAGTGAAACATAAAAAAGTGATGTTGCTGTTAATGTAGTGATCTCTTAGGAACACTGTTATTAACAAAGCCTTTATGAAGGCATATTTTCACATTAGGTAGACTGTGTAGATTTGGTCATATAAACATGTATAACATATGAAAATAAAACATCCACTTTTAAAGTAGAAGCCATGCTGACATGTACTGTGCATAAATCCTACCTGTGGCTCAGGAGAGACTGGTTCGTGGAAAGCCGCCCGTCTGGAAGTTATCTCATCCCTCTGCAGACTAATACCTGCAGCCTGGCTGACAATGACACACTTGTTTTTATGTTGATGTGCTCAGAGGCTGCAGTCTTGTCTCCAGCTTTGCTGCTGAAGGTCGCTCAAGGTTAAATAGACACAGCTCTGCTGCTGTTCAGCTGTGTGCCACGTTGACACAGGTGCCCCACATCAAAAGGGTGTTGATGAACAGGAACGTCACATCGAAATCAGATACTTTGAGATTATTTCGCATTTTATTGTTCTACATGAAAGCACACTGATTTGATTGTTTTACATAATGTTGTTCATGCGATTTTCTGCATGATTGTTGGTATTTTGTAAAGCAGTTTTGAAACCATAAAGCAAAAACACATTTAGAGATTTGAATCCCTTAGATTGTGGATAAAACATAAATAACCCTTAGGAGGATTATCCCTGTTTGTTTGATCTAGACTACATTGAATAAAAATAAATGAGCTAATATTTTGGTCCCTTCAGTTAAAGGCGATATGGATTTAAAAATGCATTGATAGAAAAGTGTTTCATTTCCACCATTATAGTTTTCAGGTTTAGCGCTACTCCGGTTTTCTCTTCCATTAAGTGTTTTCCACTGGTTGTTGAAACTTTTAGTGAATTTAGTAGAGATGTCCGAAATATTGACCGAACGATATTATCTGCCGATATTAGCATAATTATGTGATATCTGTCCATATCCTTATCGGGTTTCCCCCGATAATTAAAAGCCGATAATATGCCTAGATTTTGCGTAATATGTTGAAACGAGCGCTCTTGCCAACACGCGACGCTCCCTGATGACGTCATTAAAAAAGCGCCAGACGGCAAACTGTGTAGCAGCAGCGAAGCTAAACTGTTTGTAACGAAAAATGTCTGCGGTGTGGAACTTTTTGAAAGTTCCAAACGATGACTTGAAGTTTGCGATTTGCAAACTTCAAGTCGAATGTGAGGTCCTTGTCATGCGTGGTCGAACCAAAAGTTTGTCTTTCAACAGCATCTTTCCTACACTGGACTTCATTTGTGTTTACATTCAATTCTGTGCAATACAGCTGTACTGGTGAGGAACACATTTTCCGATTTGTAAAGAAAAGAGATTTATCTCCAGTTTGAATATTCATTGTCAGGTTAATCTCAGGAAGAGGATATTTCAAAATGTTTGAGACAGTGTTGAAAATAAATGTCAAATTCAGCATTTTCCTGAAGTTGAAATGCTGGTTTTATCCTCTACAATGGTAATTATTTGTGGAATATACAGTGTGTAGTGGGGCATCACAGTAAATGTAGGTTATGCTTAAATTTTGTGACTGGCATGATTTGAAAATAGTTTATATTGGTATCGGCTTATATCGGAATTGAAAATTCAGCATTTGGAATATCGGCATATCGAATGTCAGCAAAAAAGTCACTTTTGGTTCAAGATAGTCAAAAATATTGATACTCGAACGCTGTATCTGGATACATTAGTAATACCAGGGTCGGTGCCCCGATCCAGCACTGAAATGGTGGTATCCAAGTATTATGCAGTTCTTCATATATATACACACACACACATCAATTTCAAACAGATGGTATCGGCCAATACTGCACAGCCAGGTATCGGGTATCTGGGTCAAAAAATGGCATCCGCGCCACAGTACTTAAAGGAGAAGTTCACTTTTTAACACTTTAAGCCCATTTTCTGTAGTGTCCAGGATGAAATCGAATGATCGACACCAAACTTTTGACAATTGGTCCTGTCTCTGCTTTTTGGCTCATGCAGAATCACCCCCTGGCTGCTCCAGAATGGCTTCCATAGAGCATGTCCGATAATGTCCTTAAAACAACCTTAAACGTTCTTTTTTTAAAATATGCTACTCACCGTGTCGTCAGCGCTGTTCAATGACGTTCCAAAAAAAGTTTCGTAAAGAAAAACCGTTCCTGTAGTGTTTTATTTAGCATTTTGTAAATCCCATTGAGTTCTGTAGGAATAGTCAATATTCCGCTGCCACCGGAAACGGAAATGGGGCCTGTTTACACAGTTGTAGTCTTTTCGCTTCACTCTGTGTACTCCGACGTCGAGGTGCTAACGTCTCTGTTAAACACTTTAAAAAACTCTGAAAATGGAATACGAAAGGTGGATTCTTGATTCTCGACGTCGGAGTACACAGAGTGAAGCGAAAAGACTACAACTGTGTAAACAGGCTCCATTTCCGTTTCCGGTGGCAGCGGAATATTGACTATTCCAACAGAACTCAATGGGATTTACAAAATGCTAAATAAAACACTACAGGAACGGTTTTTCTTTACGAAACTTTTTTTGGAACGTCATTGAACAGCGCTGACGACCCGGTGAGTAGCATATTTAAAAAAAAGAATGTTTAAGGTTGTTTTAAGGACATTATCGGACATGCACTATGGAAGCCGTTCTGAAGCAGCCAGGGGGTGATTCTGCATGAGCCAAAAAGCAGAGACAGGAGCAATTGTCAAAAGTTTGGTGTCGATCATTCGATTTCATCCTGGACACTACAGAAAATGGGCTTAAAGTGTTAAAAAGTGAACTTCTCCTTTAATACTAAGAATAAATTTCAAGTGTTTCAGTAACGGAACCCCACAGTTCAAAGAGAGAGACCTATGACTTTAAGAGTGTAGCTGGATTTTATTCAGACAGAGCAGTGGAGACTTTTCCCATATTTTATTTGACATTCACAACACCTGTCCTATCAACCAGGAGTCAGTTCATACAATATATATAATTAGGAAGTCCTCCCTTCATCTCGCCATCAGTTTAGGGGTCCTTGGCCTGGAAAACGTTGAAGACCCCTGCCATAAAGCACAACATGGATACACATTTCCCAAATCATTTACACCACTGCAGCCATTTTGAAAGGTGTACAAATCAAATGAGGAGGACTCCACTCAAAGTACAAATACTAAATGAAACACAGCAGCAGCAGTAAGATCCTATATAAAAGTCTGATTTCTTACCAGCTGCCTCTTCAGTTTTTTGACACATATTCTCAATTCTCTGCAACTAGTTTGCAGCACGAATCTTTTACACAACTTGCAAGAATTAGCAGCTGCCTTCCTAGGTGTCAATTATGCCTTCATCAGTGTCAGGCAACGAGCCCCAGGTGTGCACACACCATTAACCCCGCCCTGGGCTGCCATCAATTAGCAGGTCAGTGCAAAAATAAGTGTTGTTTGCATATTGTTTCTATTGATTTTCGATATTTTGCACATTTGTTTATCTAGCATCTAGGATTCTGTTCAGAAAGTAGGAGATTGAAAAAGGTTAGTCTAACCAAGTTAAAATCGAGTTTTTCTTGCATTTAATTATTTGCCCTTTTTTTCTTATCTCAGTGGTAATAATTATTTTCTTGAATATTGATACTACTTTCACTTTACAAACTAATGCTGAGATTGATCAAGTTTCTACTGCTGTAAAAAAGAAACAGGAAAAAAAAAGCCATCTTCAGTTATTTTTAGGAGTTGAAACAAGCTAGGAATTAGACTTGCTATATCTAGACTAATTAAGAATGGGCTAAATTGTACACTAATGTTTTTGATTCATTAAATCTTTATTTCTAAAAGCCAAATAAACCCCAAGAAATGTTTTATTTTTTCCGAAATACAGTTAAAACCTCACCTCCTTCTCATTAACCTTGTGTTGTTTTTCTGCTCCTTTCATGAGACAATTCTTTATCTTGTCTGCAGTTTATGATTATTCATTGCTGTCTGTTTTTATGCCTACTTTTCTCCTTCTCTCTTCATCTCCATCCTTCCCCTTGCTTCGTCTCTTTCTGTCTAGACCGACTCAGCAGTTAACATTTTGCAATCAGGCTTATGTGTTTCTCAGTTCACACAGAGCTGCTGCTGTCTCCGCACACATTCCCACGACTCTGTGCACATTTGTGTACCTCCTTCCAGCTCCAGTTTTTTGATCCTAGTGCCAGTCTGTTTCACATGCAAATGATTTAAAGAACGTCTCCCCCCCTTTTCTGTCCTTGGTCGTCTCTTCGTCCAGCTGCAATGTGAGCTGGTGAGGGAACGTCTTTATGTGTTTGGAAGGAAAGGAAAGGCATGAAATTTAGCTACAAGGATTAGACTGCTGAGTCAGGTCAGACATACCTGGATATAATAGTGCAGCTGGTTTATGCTTGCTAACAGGTCACAGGTATTTGACAGGGATGATCCCTTGATTACAAATTACCTTTTAGAAGAGAGTTGGAGAAAATGGATGGACTCATCTAAGCTGAGCCATAACCTTTTTAAAGTCTAACATACTTTATTGGAAGTTGATAACATACCAGACTGTACAGAAAGAGTCTAACAAGTAAAGAACAAAAGCATACTTTGAACAGAGTAAAGACAGAATAGCAGCAGTGATGGTATTACGCAGTGATGTTAGGTATTATTGCAACATGCCTAGAGAAAAACACATAAATTAAAACATAGGCAAAGCACGTTGGCAAAGGGCTTATGATAGGGGGATATTTTGCAATTCAGTATTGAGTAAATTTACCCTTTTATGTACTCTAGCACCAAATATAAAATGATCTTTGCCACATCTGCAAAAAAGTTCCTTAAGGTGGCCAACAGGTGCAAACCTGCAGAATACGACAAAACGAGCTGCAAAAATATGTATTATACAAACAAAAGATGCAAGCACAAAAAAAATCAAAAATCAACACAAAAGATGCAAATGTGCAGGACGCAAGCCTCAAAACAAACAAAAAACAATTTCTGCTGATAACAGCTGTAAACAAAAAAGCTAAAATTGCTAAAAATAGAAGCAAAAGCCTCAGCAGAACAAATGCAAACAAAAAATGCTGCAGTCACAGACAGAAAATGATGCAAGTATCAAAAACACCACTTAACCCTCTGAACAAAACAGAAGAGCTCCAGACCACTAGAGGGAGCTGAACAAAGAAGCAGCCACATCAAATCTACCCCTTCACACAAACAAACAAATCTTTAACGCAGGATTCATTTCATCTTCAAACACAGACTCAGAGTATTACAGTATAACAGCATAGTTATATGTAGTAACATATATATAAGTAACGCTCTGGTCCGATATGGTTTGTTCTTTGTTCAGCTCCCCCTAATGGTCTGGAACTTTTCTGTTTTTTTGAAGCATGTTTTTTTTCCGCTATGTGCATTATTTTCTTTATATAATTGCATTATTTTGTTTGCGGTTACAGCATTTTTTCTTTGCATTTATTTCATTGATTGTAGGTATTTGCGATTGCAGCATTTTTGTTTTGCAGCATTCTGCTGTTGCTTTGTTTTTTTGTTATTTTTTGTGTTTGCGTGTTCTGAGTTTGCATCACCCGTTTTGCAGCTCTTATCATTGTTCACTGTAGTTCTCAACCCAGCAGCTTTCATACAAGGATCCATGGATAATTCCTGTCAGTGTAATACAAGTTAGATAAAACAAAACTTTAAAGGAAATGTATAAAGCCGTGAAATTCAACTCTGAAATGTCTAGACCAGGGGTAACCAGTTAAAAATCAGCAGGGTCTGAATAAAGAAAATCATCAACCAGTAAAGGTCCGGAGACATTTTTAATTATAATCTGTTACTTTAAACAGAATTTCACACTGAAATAAAAATCATGTTTTTATGCATGTTATACATAAAAAATTTTAATTTAAAAAATATATATAAAAAAGCAAATTTTTCCATTTTAAAATATAAAGTGTTTTTTTGAAGTTGAGAACAACAAACCTGTATGTTATTTTTTTCTTTCTTTTTTTTATAATTGAGAGCAGTGGGCTTTATGCTGCCCTGCAAGGCTTTAAACCTGGGTTTGAATGGAGACAAAGCCATTCTAAAGCACATATCAAGATGCTCATTTTGAGCCTGGATCCATATTTATTTTTTATTCTGTTGATGGTGGAGAATCCTGCTTCACAGCAGCATGTTGAGCCAAACATACTCTAAATGTGCAGAGTCATCTTTGAGCACCATTTCGCTTTTCTGTCACCAGTTTACAGAAGTTCTTCCAGCAGTCCACACTTTCTCTGCTCTCTTTTTCTCATCGTCTTCTCCTTCTTTCCCATCGCCAGGCTTTCAACAGGTTTCCCTGCTGTGTCTAAAAGTGGCTAGCAGCAGCAACCCAGACTGACAGCAGGTCATTGGCTCATTCAGGGGTGCTCAAGTCCAGTCCTCAAGAGCTACTCTCCTGCAACTTTTTGATGCAACTCATTTTAAACACACCTAAATCAAATGAGTGGCCTGTTACCATGCCTCTGTTGGGCTAAATGAGGGGATTGAGTCTTTGGATTCAGGTGTGTTAGAGAAGAGCTGCATCTTAAAGTTACAGGATGGTAGCTCTTGAGGACTGGACTATAGCACCCCTGGGCTAATGTGTATCACGTGTAGCCTGGTCCTGGACACGATGGGGCGCTTTACCATATTGACAGGAGAAGCGGTGCAAGTAAAGTTAGACACTGCCGTCCGACAACATGCAGTAATTTATAAACAATTTAAATCAGGTTTATGTCTGGATTAGCCAGCAGGTGGGTCCGGATCCGGACTGTGGCCCGCTAATCTGTGACCTATGACATTAGACTGAACAAGAAACCCCTTTAATATTCTGAAAAAACAATCCACTGGACTTGGTTTTAAGAGGCAGCGGTGAATCTTGTAGATTTAATGACAGAACTGAGGCAAAATACAAAAATACAAAATACAAGAACCAAAAAACAACAACAAGGAACTGGCAGTGAGTGACTGCAGAGGTGGAGTATATAAGGGGAACAGAACAAAGGATGAACTAATGAGCTGATAAGGAGCAGGTGTGAGTGGAACTTACTAGAAGGAAGCAGAGGGGAAAGGAAACAAGCACAAGGGGGCGACAGAGAGTTACTAGACTTCTTGAATGTAATGGAAATAAACCAAAGATCCACAAAAAAGAACAACTGAAAACTAAAAACACAGAATACCAAAAGGGGAGAACATGACACTTTTGATTGTCATTATTAGAGCCCTTTTAACTCTCACTATAGCTATGATATTGTTTTTTAAACCAGACCCTTCTTTGAACATTTTGACAAATTCAAAAGATAAAAAAACTCTTTGAATGATGTTTGTTAGCTAATCTGCATATTTTAACTTACAATGTGCATCGGACATGCATATTGTTCTGCAATTTTCTGTTTACTAAATGTTCCTTTTAACACGTTAAACATATCACACCCAAATTTTCTAAAATTGAATATCTGTTGCTAAGCATACAACATGACGTCTCCTGATGCTGAATTATTTCTTTGTTCTAAATAATGTATTTTACTTGGATTAAAGGGGATTTCACCCACAAATCCTTTTGGAAAGCTGCTCTATTCTAGTTTTTTAATAATTTTGTCTTTTCCTCTGTTGGTATTTCTATTCTACTGCACAATCTGTCTTTTTCTGGCCTCTTTTTTAATTTTTCTCTCTTTGCCAGACACCATATCCGTCTCTCCTTGTCTGGTTTTGTCTTTTTTCTTCTCTCCATCACTTAATGTCATCTCTTTATCCTTCTGTCTGATGCCTGCTCTCCAGGATGGTAAATGGGGGGAGATTGAGCTCATATAATCATTATAGATCAACAGTGATTAATGGGGGCGCTAAGGTGGTCAGACTTGTTGTAATTACAAGGTCGACTATATATCAATCATGCTACATGCTTGAAATGTCTTTAAAGTAATTCATGAGCCGTTTTTTATTGAGCATGTGTTGTTAAAGCTTTATTAATGCTTGATCCAAACATAAATCTAGATCTCTAGTAAACACAGAATATGCTTTTGAACCTATTGTAGCTTTAGGGTTCTGGGTTGATATAAAGACAGATGAAAAGCCATCCCAATATGGCCCAAATTTTCTTAGTCTGTTTTCCAGACCCTAAACAACTCATTGTGGACGGCCTGATCTTAAAAGAGCAATAAGTGGTATTTCTTTATTTCAGCTAAAAGAACAAAAATGTAGTTTTCTGAGAACTGGAGGTATATTTTCAGATGGACTATAGATCAAGGTAACGTCATCTCCCTGTCGTTCCCCAGTCTTTTTTTGCATAGCATGGCCGGCCGTTGTTGCGCATGAGCTTGTTAGGGTTCCTGCGGATTTCTTAAAAAGTCTTAACCTCTTAATATCCACCTCATTTTGGGAAATTCTGGCCTAATATTCATACCCAAACGAAAAAGCAAATAACTTAGGAACTGTAAGCCCAAATGACATGTGTGATACAATATTTGAAAGCTAACACCTTCTAGTTTCTGAATATATACATGAAAATTGGGTGGGTTAAACACCCAAGCTTAATCAAGCCCAAGCTGCACCAGTTCAAACATTACTCAAAGTTGTTTTTTTAATTCTTGAAAATAGGTATTTTTTGAACACCAGTTATAAAGACATGCTTGCTTGTTGTGGCTGCTTTTTCTCTTTTTTTTTAATTTTTTTTTATTTTCTTTTTTAAGTTTTCACAGCTTTATATAAACATCAACAAAAACAAACAAAAACAAAAAAGCCAGAAATAAGAGAATTACAAGCAAATGTTTGGTATCTGCATTAAAGAGAATTCCTGAAATGTGATTAAAAAGACAAAAGGAGGAAGTTAGTGAGAACTGTTTACCAATAATCTCTTGTATCACCAGATGAACTGCCTTCCAGAAGATTTGAATATAATCGCAAGACCAAAATAAATGAATAAATGTGCCCTTATCTATTCTGCATTTATGACAGAGATCTGAAGCATCAGGAAACATTTTCCGAAGGCGAACAGGTGTATAATATGTTCGATAAAAGAATTTAAAGTTCTGCTCATGTATAGAAAGCGAAGTGCAATTAGGGAAAACCCCATTACAGATTTCCTCCCAATCTGCTGGATTGAACGTCAACCCCAGATCATAATCCCATGGCTGCTTTTTCATGGTGCATTTTGACATGCTGCTATATCTGTGTTAATTGTGCTTTGGTGCTCGCTGTGTCCATTAAATGAACTAGTCGGTTGAATTGTGGAGAATCTAAGCTTTCCGACGATGTCTAACATGTCTAAATTGGTAAAAATTTTACCAGTGTAATTTTCATGCATTCTGAGTTATTATTTGTATTCAGATGTTAAAAGGCATTGAATTCTTCAATATCAAACTAAGGCCTTATTTGGTGTTAATTTTTTTTTAATGGTCTTTGATAGGTCTTAAAATTGTTACCACATCATAAATAGCATTTAATTTTTGTAAGCGATGTCAAACATTAAAATAATTGACACTTTTTTTCTACATTTACCTAACGGCTCACTGTAACCATTATTGGTTCCTTCCCGATAGCAGAACCTTGGAGGGATGTGGCACTTTTTATCTGGAAAACTTGGGGAAGTGTAAATTCGACGAAAATTGACTATCCAGCCAAGAGTTTTTCTGCATGGCTAAAACCAGTACCAGGGAATGTATATGAGGCACGGTGTATTTGGTGCAAGAATTCATTCAAGCTCGGCATGAAAAGAATAGAGGTAGTGAGGTCATACATGCAAAGCGTGAAACACAAAGCGCCCTGACCAGAGTCGACCTGGGTCAAACGACTCAGCAAGCGACTCAGCAAGCGACTCCCGTTAAAACCACCTTAGTTCTGATTAGCATGCTGTGGAACAGACCTGGTTTGACTTGCTAATTTACGTGATACCATGGACCTCAACATACGGACGTCAACTTACCACGCTAGCTGCATCTGCGATCAAAAGCCAAATCAACTCTGTTTTCATTAGATAAACATGGTGCAGCACTGTGAGAGGGATTTCACAGATAAAATAGCAGAGCAATAAAGCACACTACACCCTGGCTTCCTTACATGGTGCTCTCCATTGTTTACTTTCCTGATTTCTGGTGATACCATCAATGCCCATGCTGCTGCGCCATGCAGCTTGCCATTCGGGGGGGACCCCAATTCTTTTGTCATTGGGAAGGGAGCCAAATCCTGATTGTTAGCCGGTGGACCAATGTATGAAAAACCCAGATTAACCTGCTAATTTCAGTGGGAAAGAGACTGTAGTGTTCCGATGCAGAGATGTAACGATGCAGCATCCAAGATTATTATTTTTTATAGGGATGCACGATATTGGGATTTTGGCCGATATCCGATATGCCGATATTTTAAAACTCATGCAGCCTACCGATATCGATACCGATGTTAAAGCTGGACAAAAATAAGTAGTCATTGAAAATAGCAGTGTTATTATCCATTTCTGACACTTTGAAAAATAATATACTCAAATATATTTTCGTATGCTGATATAAAATTGATTTTTAAAAACGCGGTATCGATCTATTTTACTTTCAAAATCTCGTGAAATTTCATCGTTCTGTTACAAACTCTTGTGGTATTTTGCAAATTCTTGTGAGATTTTGTCAGTAAAATAGATCGATACCGCGTCAATATATCAACATAAAAATATGGCAAAATTTCATTAATTTTCGGGGGATTTTGTAGCATAACGATGACATATAGCAATATTTCATTAGTAAAGAGATTGATATGGTGTTTTTAAATGGCAATATATCAGCATATGAAGATATTGTGATATTTTAATGTATCAATATTTTTTCCCTCGTCTTTAGAGGTTTTTAAGTCTGTAAAAAAGAAGGAAGAAGAAGTAGTATTTTTTTTTTTAGACTTTAGAAACTCAGAAGCTGATCAAATATCGGGTTAAATATCGGTGTGGTGGCCGATGTCCGATATTCAGTTTTAAGGCTGATACAGGCCGATACCGATAGGGGGCTGATTTTATTGTGCATCCCTAATTTTTTACAAATATAATAATTCCATTATCAGCTGCATTCAGGTCAGCATTACAGCCTCCTCCCAAAAGATAACAGTAGCCCCGTTTACACTACCCTTTTGAAACCGTGCCGAGATCGGTCCGAGCATGGTAACCGAGATAACTGTTGAGTGTAAATGGCACGAACAGCTGAACCAGACTGCGCTAACATGGTACTAGTTCATCAGTAGGTCTCGGCCCAGTTTGGTTCTGGTTCGGTTAACAAAGAGTGCATGAGCAGACAGTGTCATCTCTTTACAGTCAGCCTACGTAATTAGGACATTTCAGACATTCATAAAAATACTAGCTTCCCTACCATGCCACATGATTTCCAGTGATGATTGGCAGTGTAATGAACCTCAACCTCCGTCGTTGCTTCCTGCGTCTGTAAGCCCTGATTAGTCTATCCTTTGTCATTTCCACTTCCCCAAAGCTGACTCTGTCATGTAAATTCACCAAAGGCTGCCTTCTTCACCTGAGTCTCTGCAAATTTTTGAATGTTACGGTGGCGCCATGTTGGTTTGGTTGTTTACCTCTAGAGAGCAGTAGTACCGTAGATCACCACAAGGAGGCGAAGAACACTGCTAGTGTGATGTGTAAACGGTCGTGAGGAACTGAGCTCAGTGCGGTTAACTGATCCAAGCTCTGCACGGATCGGTTTTTAGAGGGTAGTGTAAATCAGGCTATTGTTGAAACTTGCACTACTTGTTTGTCTATTACAGAGCATCCTTGTAGAACGTGTTGAAGTTTGAGCTTTTGTGGCATGAATGTTTTTGCATGATAATTTATTTATAGTTCTTAAGTGTAACTACCCAGTTCTGGTAGCAACACTTAAACTGATCAACCATATAAAGCAGTGAGCAAAATAACAAAGCTAGGGGTTCATTATAGAGTCTTTATATTAATGATGAGACAAAATATCTTTATGAGGCCACTGGTGGGCAGGGTGCTATCTCTATTCACAGGAGACATGGAAGTCAGGTTTCTGTCCTCCTTTGCTCTCTGTTTTAATGCAGACCATGCATTTCTGAAAATGGTGTAAAAAACAGAAGCTTTTGAATGGTGTGGCTGAAACTAGAGAAAACAATCCGGTGCATTAAAGCAGAAATACTGAAGAGGGCAGCATGGACTGTGTAGTTTATTAAAGCACCTGTTGCTGAAGGGCATGATAAAACAGAGGTGGTTAAAACCAGAATTACTGTAATAAAAGTTAAATACATTTAAAATCAGTTTTACTGCCTATATTCAGGTCAGAGTTTCCTGTTTCTGTCCTTTCTTTCCCTTTCTCTACTGTTTCTCCTTACATCCTTTTTTCATCTTCATTGTTTTCCATCTACAATAAAGAAATAAACTCAAGTACGATAAAAACCTGAGCTCAATGTCAGGAAACTAAAAGGATCCACTCCTCCCGAGTTCTTTGCTATGCTGTATTTAATCGTAAATTGTTGCTATTTTGCTAAAGGCATGTATTTAAAAGTACATGGGCATTTAAAAGGTATGTTTTAAAAAGTGCTTTAGCAGAACCTGATAAGTTGGGAGAACATGTTGGTGATTTTAAGGTACAAGGCGCACAGCTGCAGAATTTAGCAAAGCTGTGATTAGATCAGTTAAGGAAGTTGAGTATTAGATACAGGAAATGAGCTTTTAAATGCAGCCCAGTCACTGTCCAAGTTGTGTAACGCTAAGTTTAGCTTTAGACTGAAAATAAGATGAAAGTTCTATCGATGGGTTTGTGAAATGCATCCATTCAGAATAACAGCTGTTACGGCAGGTTCTGCAGCCTGCGGCTTCAGAGCCACAAGTGGCTCTTTGGGTCCTCTACAGTCACTCCATAGTGGCTAAAGCTGATATAAAGAACTAACTATTTAGTATTATAGCTAATACCAGTCTTAGAAACTTAAATCACTTTTATGAATAATATTTGAATAGAATTTTCCAGACAGAATGACATTAAAAGAACCAGAAATATTTTTCTCTTAATTAGCTTGGAAATTATACAGTTTTTATTACATCAGATAATAGCCGAAAATACATGTTTTGTCTTTATGAATCATTTTTCCTTATTTTTTAAAGGTTAAAATACAGTTAAACTGTATTTTATTCAAGACGGCAAAATATTTCCTATAGGAGGTACTTAACAAAAATGGTAGGTTGTGTTTTGTCAAAAGGTCATGCAACATTTTGCTGATCTGTACCCAGGGTAAAATGCCTCTTAATGTTTGAAAGGTTGCAATCTCCTGTGCTGCAAAATATAAAATCAGGAAGTCAACATTTTAATTTCTGATTTTTATTTTTTGTTATATTTTATTTATATTTGACATTTCTAAATTCATACTGCAAAGAGATACTGAGTGCTGCGGACCAATTCAGGTTGTTTTTTTCTTAATGCTGGGATGGTCCTAATTTTCAAAAATCTTATTTATCTTTACCTTTGGCTATTATATTATTAATAGACTAATCGATTAGCAAAATAATTGTTAGTTGCAGCCCTGGCCAGAGGTGCTGTAGATGTCCTAGATTCAGAAACTACCCTAGAAACGATGCAATGTTTTGTTTGAAAGTTGTTTTTTTTGTGTGAAAGTTTTCCTTTTTTTGTGAAACAGAACAATCTGTTGATATTTTTGCATTTGGTTGATAAATGTATCAAAAATAAACCCTTCCACAATTCAAACAAGAACATGTTTGTTTGTTGCATGGTGATTTGAGGGTGATTAAAGTTAAGGGACCAAAGCTTTGAATGTGGACTGTTCTGAGAATGCCTCCATTTTCTGTTGGACCTGTTTCAAAGCACATCTTTTTAGAGTGTTTGATTCAATTTAATCCAAAAATACCTTAAAGGGAAATTAAATCTAGATGTTTGCCTGTAAATCATGGAAGGGACGAACAACTTTCACCTTTCCTTTTAAAAGGTTTTGGCAGAAATCTCCTAGCTTTGATTGCAGACATTTATGATCAAATAAGGATTTAAAATTCAATAGATGTAAAATTTATAAGCATAACAGAAGAATCTGCCCAGAAGAGATTAAGAAAATAAACTCTTATCAGCATTTAGGTGATTTTTACTCGATATTTTTCACTGCTCCCTTTTTTGCATTAAACAGAATTTTCCTGAATCCTTATCTAAAAACTATAAACACTTCCCCTTGGAGTTCCTGCTGAGATGTCACTTTCTATCCATGGTGTTTGACTGAGATGGATGATTAAGTCTGTTGGGAAATCTGATGCAATAACTGACTCCAAAACATCAGGATCAGCAGCCCTGCTTTGTTATACAGACGAGAAACATAGAACCCCTCCTTACAAAAGTAACGCCATCCGTCACATCCGGATCATTAAAGAAGCTGAGCGGACAGACAGATTGACAAATTTGTTCAACCTGTCTGCCTTATTCTTAGGAATATGAAAATGTCTTTCTTCTTTGCCCTTTTTTACTGCCAACTTACCGGTAACAAAGGTGCAGACCCCTTTCTGTCCACCAGGAGGCCTCAGAGTGTAAATGCTGTCTCACATTGGTAACAGCTTTGTGTCTGTGTCTTTCTATAGGACACCTCTTTAATTGCATGACTGATTCAGGATCCTAAGGTATTTTCTTGCTCTATGCTGGTAGATTCAAATTCATTAAAATGCATGTGCAGAAAAGAATGCAGCAAACCTGTGATGAGACCAAACTCTATTAAAGATCTTTCTAAATATATTATCTAAGCCCTATATCTTTGTTTAAGGTATTTGTTGCGTAAGGAATGTTTTTTAATTAATGTATTTTTTTTATTGCAGGGGTGTTTCTATAAGTTTTCAAGAGGGGGGGTGGGGGGCGTTCAGATGGGGGCTACTGAATATCTTGGTGTGGCCCACAAAGGCCAGACCCATGAAGGATTTTAAGAGTTTGATGTCATAAATAGCAGGCTTAGAGGAAGATTACAAGTAAAGCTCATCCTGTCTTCTCTTTTATTCATATCTGCAGGCAATATCTTCAAGAGGGAGGGAACTTCCGCTTCCTAGTTCCATGTTTGTGTTGCTTCTGAACATTTGGTTTTTTAATTCTCATTTTCCTAAGGATATTTTTCTTTTCAACATATTAAAGGAAGCTTAAATGTTACATTTTCCAGATATAGATATCTGAGCCCTGAAAGGAAGAAAAAAAACACACAAATAAAACATTTTATCTGTTTATATTGAAGACCTGGAAACGGATAGAGAGCAAATTAGATTCGACTATGTTGTTTATATTATGTTTCTTGTGTCAGATGCATTATGGGTAACTTTCTTCCAAACAAAACCACTTTTTTTAATCAACACATCAACATGCCTGATGAACGAAATTCAACACAAGGGGGCACAAAATCCCAACTCCCTGGTTTCATTGAGCTGCTAATCGTCTTGTTACCAAAAAAAGAGAAAGGTCTGCATTTCCTAAACCTGGAGAGCAGAAAGGAGCCGGTCACAGTGCTGAATATCAGATTCACTAATGAGCAAAACCTGCAATGCTGTGTGCTTAAACCCTTGTTAATTCAAATGGAGGACTTTCATGATTAAGCTCTGAAGCCTTTTTTACAAAATTGAATCAAGCATTATGCTGAATCTCTAAGCAGCTTGTCTTGGTTTTTAAATAAAAACGATGCCTTAGACATAGCTTAGATAACATGCCTTAGGGAATAGTACACAAATGAAAAACACTCTAACTTACCAAAGCTTTTTATAAACAGCTAAGCAACAGTTTTACTGTCTAGCTAGAAAAAAATCTTCAGCCTTTCATGAGATATCTTTGCCTCGATCCCAGTTTCTGTGCTCTTATCTAACTGTACTCCTTTGAATGAACAGATGAAGGCATTATATCTAAAGATTAACCAGACTAGGTCTACAGTTATTTTACTGGTGTCTCTTCTTCAGATCATACCAGGATCTTACTTAAGGAAAGCATTGTGTTTTAGATGTTATATAAATTTGCATCAACAGGTTTACCTCCATTGAATCAAAGGTCATACTGCATAGAAATCTAAGAGTATGTAAACTGCTGAAAGTAAAAATTATAATAAAAAGAAATCACCCAAATAATAAAAGATATATTCTGACATGTGGGAAAGAAAGTATTTTGGCAGCTCCTAAGCAGGATCCCAATCTGGACCTGCATCCTGCAGCCAACAAAAAAAGAGAGAGGTCAGATTAGCAAGGTTGAGTGAAAAAAGGCAGTCCTGAAACATTTAGTCCAGTATGGACTACAGAATACGTCTCGTAGGCAGAATTAGTAGCAGAATAGCTCATATATATATATATATATATATATATATATATATATATATATATATATATATATATATATATATATATATATATATATATATTTAATGCTCTGAACTTCCATACCAATGCGTTTTTTGCACCATGTTTTTTTTTTTTTTTTTTTTTCTCCCACACTGTTTACATTTGGTCACTGCAGAACTTTAAGGAATGGAAATATTATTAAAAGCTGTCCAAAATGAAAAAAAAAAAAAAAGGTGTCTAAGACTGACTTGATCAGGGTTGAGCAATTCAGTCCCTGAGGTCCGGTATCCTGCGACTTTTACTTCAATTCACTTCCATTTATTTATAAAGCGTCAATTCACGACACATGTCATCTTAGGGAACTTTACAGAGAAAATACAGTCAAATTGGTTAAACCTTCCTGTCAAATAAAACCATTTGATTGCATCCAGCATTTGACTTGCAGGACATGCTCCTCCTGGTTTAGCCTGCTGCGACGATATTCACTTGCATTTTGTCGTTTACTCTTTACCAACCTCTCACACCGAGTATGCATGCGGTGACAGTGGAGAGGAAAAACTCCCTTTTATAAAGGAAACCTCCAACAGAACCAGGCTCAGTGTGCGCCGCCATTTGCCGAGGTTAAAGGAAACAGAATCAGACACACAGAAAGAAGCAAAGATACAAAATGTAACGGTTAGCGCCACAGGTGGCAATATCCAGGAAAGACGGCAGATGAGCTTCAAGCCTATTCTGATAGTCACAGTAAAAGAAACAGGACAGTTAGTGGAATTTAACAAACACTGTAGAATGGGTGAATATAGATGGAATGAAGCAGAATGATGTGAAAAAGTGGTCTCTATGTCCTCCAGCAGCCTAAACATATAGCAGCATTAATATAAAAAGTAGCTCAGGATAAACTAACTATTTTGGATGAGGTACGGAAAAGTTAAAGAGAAGGAGAAACGTCTGTCTGGGCTGAATTTCATATTTTTTCTTAATCCAAATTGCCTCTTTATCTGGAGGAATTAACTATATTCTTCTCTAGACTCTTTTAAATTATCCAATTAATGTAATTAGGAGTGTTGGACTAAGGTCAAATCTAAAAGTTGCTGATACTGACCTTCAGGAACTAGACAGTAGCAGCTATTCCTCTCAATTCACTAAGAATTAAGTCGTCTCATTTTTTATGCATTAACCATAGATAAATATATATTCTTTCATTAATTCCTCTAAGTTAACTAGCAGGTCATGTTTTAAACACATACCGTATTTTCACGACTATAAGGCGCACTTAAACGTCTTTTTTTTCCCTCAAAATGTGCGGTGCGCCCTATGGTGCGGTGCGCCCTATGTGTGTTGTAACTGCAACTTTTGAGACCACCTCATTGAGGAGATGATGAAAGAGTGGCTGAATGTAAGGAGACCAGGTGTTTTTTTTCCACCCCTCACCATCGCTGTTAATATGTGACTCCATGCGTGCCCATCTCACAGCTGATGTGAAAAACATGGGGAAACAAATTAACGCTGTGCTTGCTGTTCAACCGCTCGACATCGGTGTGAACCGGACCCAGCAGGTGCAGCAGAAGCAGCGAGTTTACATGCAAAGTCAATGGTTGACGCGCATATAGGTGCAGCAAAAGGTCCTGCAGCTGCTCAGATGGAAAAATTGAAGTTTTGCTGCTGGACGCGCCGCATCAACCAATCAGAGAAGCTGATCTGGGAGCTGGCAGCGAGACAGACACAGCGCTCTGATGACATGATATTAACGCAAATGAAAAAGGCTGGATGAATGAGGAGATGATGAAAGGCAGGTGTATGTGAGGAGACCAGGTGCTTTTTTCCACGCATCACCATCGCTGCGTGCCCATCTCACAGCCGATGTGAATAAAAGATGAATCAAATGAACGCTGTGCTCGCCGTTATCCCGGGGGGTCTGACAAAGGAACTTCAACCGCTTGACATCGGTGTGAAGCGGCCGTTCAAAGTAAGGCTGCGAGCGGCATGGGAGCGATGGATGACAGACTGAGACCACAGTTTCAGGATAAGTGGAAGGCAGCGCCGGGCAAATTACGCCACCGTTTGCGGATGGATTGTAGATGGACTGTGTCTGCTGGCTCTGTTGTTCAAGCTTTCGCAAAAGCCGGCATTATTTCTGAGGAGCTGCGCTGCACGGAAAGTGACTCTGACAGCAAAGAAGGGGAAACTGGCATGTCTGATTTAGCACAGCTGTTTTATTCAGAGGAATGCTGAGGATAACAGAGGATGATGACTTTGATGGGTTTGATTAATACTTTGTAATAAATACATGAATAAAGCACAATCATACTCAGTTTTGCTCCCGCTCTATTTTTCTCCCTGAAAGCTTAATTCAACAGCAGCCTCTGAGCGCGTCTCCTCCTCTTCAGCGCAGTGGCTGGCAGGTGTTTTTTCATCTAAATAATCTAAATCTTGCAGCTATATTTGCTGTGATCAGTGGGAATAAAGTAGTTTTAATATGTTTTTAAGTGAGAAAGTCCACCTGAAAACTTAATAATTGCAGTCAGTTCATCCAGATTATCTATTCTGTCGGAGGCGCTCAGACCCCCACATACCAGCGGTGCACCGACAGTAAATCCCTTCAACAGCAGCCTCACACGGCGGCTGGCAGGTGTTTTTCATCTAAATAATCTAAATCTTGCAGCTATATTTGCTGTGATCAGTGGGAATAAAGTAGTTTTAATATGTTTTTAAGTGAGAAAGTCCACCTGAAAACTTAATAATTGCAGTCAGTTCATCCAGATTATCTATTTCTGTCGGAGGCGCTCAGACCCCCACATACCAGCGGTGCACCGACAGGAGAAATCCTTTCGTTCACCGCGGTGGCTGGCAGGTGTTTTTCATCTAAATAATTTTAGCTGCAGGCACCAGGATACCGGTAATAAAAGCGAACATATTCCGTCAGCAGGTTTCAGGATTTGAAGTTAATTTAGGAGTGACCACAGCGCTGTGTCATCTGCGATGTGTCTGTCTCACGGCCAGCTCCCAGGTTTGATTAATACTTTGTAATAAATACATGAATAAAGCACAGTCATACTCAGTTTTGCCCCCGCTGTATTTTTAAATACGCAGTAGAGGTATTTAAAGGTAGTAGAGGACATGTACCTGTATATAAAAAACGCGCCCTATAGTCCGGTGCGCCTTATGTGTGTGTTAAATACAGAAATGGGACACATAACTGAGAGTGCGCCTTTTAGTACGGTGCGCCTTATGGTCGTGAAAATACGGTTGTTTGATATTAGACTGACTGACCTCTAACTTTCTTTATATATTTATTGACTATTCTAATGTTTCAATTGACATATTAGTGATTTGTTCACAAGCCTTTAAGAACTCAGAGTGGGTCTGAGTTTATAATAGCGGATAAAGGATGACAAGGCAAAACTTTATTAAACAGCAGAGAACTGAGTATATAGTGACCATTCTCTGTAATGGTTTTGGTTCTGTTTGTTTTCATTTTGAGTTTTATTGGTTTCATTTCCATTTTGAGTTGTTTTCTGGTTGTATTTGAGTTCTTAAGGGTGTGCAAAATAATCGTCATATCGATGCATCTCGATTCTAATTTTTGTGATCTACTGCATCGGTTCTTGAAGGCAAGAATCGATTATAAAAAAAAAAAAAATAACAAATAAAATACATGAATTGTTGGCGCACATCAGCCAAACCAAGTGGAATACAACTTCCAGTCCAGCAGATGTTGCTGCGGATGTGTTGATACCTGCTGCTTTGTGTCACAAGCATGCCGCGGGATACTGAGACGAGTCATTCGTAAACAAAATATGAAGGAGACTGAGAAAATTCACCCCGCTTGGATCCATTTTGGCTTTAAAAACAAAGAAGTTAAAAATTTAATTGATATGATGCACGTAATTTGCACAAGGACCACTGAGGCCATGTAAACGACACTGACTATCCTTATTTTGTTATTTTAAGTTTGATGAATCCTAAGATCTTTTTGTCAGTGTGTCCACACCAGTAATAGTAATATTTCTGTCCAGTATTTGTTTTCATGGCAACACCTCAAAAAGTCATTTCAATAAATACAGCTATGTTATGAATTCAGTTGCTTTCAGTTATGTATCAATTGAAGACACGATCCAGATCAAGCACAGCCAGTCAGCCACTGGTAAGGGCTGTATCTTTTTCTTACAGTGTTCAGTGAAAATATCGCAATGCATTGCAACGCATCGCAATACTTCAAGTATTGTGATGTATCGTGATAGAATCGCATCGTGGCATGTGAATCGTGATTCGAATCGAATCATGACTTCTTTGCCAATACCCACCCCTAGTTCTTATGTATTTCTGGTTTACAATCTGTTGCCCTCTTGTGTCCGTGTCCTTCCCCTAGCTCCTTTCTACATTCTTCTGCCCACACCTGTTCCTCTTCTGCTAATTATTCCTCCCAAGGTTTCTGTCTCCCGTATATACACCTCCTGTTTTTAGACTTTTGTTTCTGTTGCCCCTTTGGATATTAAACCACTTCAGCTTCCATCTCTGCATTTTGGGGCCTTCAAACCTCCATTCAGCCTGAGATTCGCAGGTGAGAGAGGGGGACTATTTGGCATGGCAGAGGTGTAATAAAGAAAAAGTTATTGCATGATCATAGAGGCTGAAAATGGGAACTAACCATTTACCCCCGGCTCACACCGAACGTGATGTGGCTGCTGTGGAGCTGCAGTGTGTGTGTGAAGCAACGGTCCCACAGTTTACCTGGATCAGGCTTTAAAATCTAACACCACAAGATTTTCACATATATGATATTTTTATTTTTAAACCCATGTGGCTCTAAAGTAAATGGATCCTACCTGCCCTACGTGTTCCTCAGTCCAAATGCAGCTCCATCATCTTAAATAAGGCTGTAGATTTTCTACTCTTACATTTAAATGCATCTTTAATTTCTTTCAGTGAATAGCATGCGTGCTTTACCACCTGCTGATTAACATTTGTGTGTCTGAATAGGGCTCCTTGCTGAGCTGTTTTGTCAAACATTTTCTCCTATTTAGACCAATAGAGCTGCCAAACACTCTTGGGCTGATACTCCCTCCAGCTCTCAGCTTCAGGAAACGATTTGATGATTAAGCTGTTGAATCCAACATCAAGCTGAGAGGTTTGATTCCCTCTCTTACAGTCAAACTGGAACTTTCTCTGTTTTCTCTCTAAAGCAGAAAGATGAACCTTTATTGAATCTGAAGCACAGAAAGTAGAAAGTCTGAGATGAATTGATGGAGTAATAAGAGGAGCTGGTCTCCTCCTTCCTTCTTTCCACTCCTTTTAGGGATAATAGTGCGGCTGCTCTCCTTGGCTTCATTATCCGTTGCGGGATGAAGCTTTGGAAGCCCTCAGCTTCCTCTAAGAAGTGTGTGTAAAGAAGCAGAGTGTGTGTGTGTCACTGCGGGTATGTTAAGATGGAGTTTCCTTGCATCTGTGTGGGAGTATGTTCATCCTTCAGGCATCTGAAGTGTTTGCAAGGAGGGTGGGATAATGAAGATGGGGGGAGTGGGCTGCAGTTTGGAGAAGGGTGGGGATTATAAGGGGCTCCCAGCGGGAGAGGAAACTATGAGGGGAAGCTATTTAAAAATAGAATAAAGTCAAATAAAAAATGCAACTTTTATTTTTTTTATAGCTTAGAGCAGAACGGTGGATTAGAAAAGAAGGAGAGGAAACAAAAGGGAAATGGAGGAAGTTTAACTGAGTCAATGACAAAAAAAAACAACCAAACACAGTCAGTGCCTTTACAGGCGTTAAGCTTAAAAGTCCTGATCACAATATAACAGAAAAAAAACATCTAGAAATAAGTAGAAAATTCTTAAATTAAAGGTAAATAGTATTCATACTTAATTTGAGAAGGTAAAGCCAGGCATACACTGTGATTTATTTTATTTTTGTACATTTCGGCCTGATTTTCCAGTCATGTGAGAACGTTTCGATCGACCGACTTGTAGCCAGATGGTGCATTGTGTAGTGTACAGGGGGTATCCAGAGGCAATTAGCCTCTCACGACTATCTCCCGATCAGGAATTGAAGGTCAGAAAATCAAACATGACTGAAATTCAGCCGACCAACGTAAGGTCGCATCAGAGCGTCAGGCCGCACAGTGTGAAAACATGCATGTGAGCTGTGAACTTTTAAACTCTGCGGTTTCGTCTATAGTTTGAGCTGTAGCTCTGTCCAATGATTGAAATATGGTACAGTTTATGCCCGACTTAAATAAGGTGATTTACCAATGGAATGAGTATATTTACCCTAAAATAAGATAATTAGATAGTATGCACTTAAATTAACGGCAACTTTTTTTCTTATTTTAAATGTAAATTGTCTTTTTCCAATTGGCAAAGTGTTTCACTTACCTCTCCAATTCAAGAAGAAAATCCCTTATTTCAATAAAAAAAAAATTTTTTTATATGAAAGGCTTGATGAATCATCTGATATTGTTGTGTTGTATCCTGGTGGACACTGATTCTCCTTCTACATGACGCTCTCTTATTGTTTCCAAAGAACTGTCTCATTATTTTGTAGGCAACAGCTTCACATTAGCCCGCTCTAATCGGACGGATCTTATCATATTTATATTGGAACTCCTGTTTTGTGAAGCTGAGGAAGAAGCATTTAGTATTTCTTCAATCAGACTGTCATTACTGTAAAGCAATATTTATCTAAATTTGATTTTCCCATCTTTTTTAGATTTGAAACAAATTTTGATATAACTGTTTCCCTTTAAAGGCTGCTCAGTCACGCAGTGGCTTGCAGCAAAAAGATCCGGGTTCGATTCCCAGCCTGGCTCTTTCTGCGTGAAGTTTGCATGTTCTCCCTGAAGAAGGGGGGGGTTCTCTCAGGGTACTCTGACTTCCTCCCACAGTGAGGTTAATTGGTTTCTCTAAATTGTCCTTAGATGTGTGAATGATTGTTTGTCTCTATGTTGCCGTGCGATGGACTGGTGACCTGTCCAGGGTGTACCCTGCCTCTAGCCCCTAAACAGCTGGAAATGGGCACCAGCACCCCACTTGGGATAAGCGTGATAGAAAATGGATGGATGGATGTTTCCCTTTGAACTTTACCTCTACAGCGTCTGCCCACATGAGTGAGAGGCGAAGCGATACGTTGGAGTGAAAAGATGACGGCTTCTCTTCGAAACTTGTTTTCTTTCCTGCCATCCTATTACACATTTTCTTGGCTTTATTTACCTAAAGGAAAAAAACAAACAAACTCCTCAGTCTCTTATTTTCCATTCTTCTTTTTATCTTAGTTTTTAACTCTCTGGTCATGCCTGGTCTAAAGCAAGACACAGAAGCTGGGATAATGGCCTATTAATTCCTACTTCCTAACTCTGCTTCCCTGCTGTCTTTCCTTTTCATTAAAAGTCTCATCTGTTTCTGCTTAACCATGTCGGATCTTGTTCTCCCCACAATCCTTCATGTTGTGATGAAAGGAAGGACCAGGCTTGTTTTTGTCTTAGTCAGATGGGCCGCCGCATGGATAGAGAGGAATAAGTGGGATTTGATAGAGAAAGGAAAATTTCCTTCTCTTTTTGTTCCACTTTATGTTCATGCATTTTCACACCTGGATGTCAAGGTTATAATTAAATGCTGTATTGAATAGAGAAAATCTCATTTCTGTATAGACATTTAGTCACCTTTCAACAATAATGTACTTTTGTAGGGTTTGATGTGATATAGCATCATAACATATTACTTAAGGCTGATTTATACTCAAAAACTGCATCTGGAATTGTGTGTCGTGGTCAATGCAGATATGCCCCGCCCCTCCGCAGGCAATCTGCTGCACCTATCCAAAATTATAGGTGATCGCAGACAGTGCCACAGACAGGAGGCCTCTGATTTATCAAAACTAAATCTGCTCTACACTATGCGTATTTCCTGTTTGGTACCTTACCGGCTTGTTTTGTTTGTATGACCGCCATTGTGGAAAACGACTCGTGAAGATTGACCAGCTAAAAGAGTGAGGTGAGCGAGAACGCTGGGACCCTTTTTCCACCTGGATCCCTGCCCTTTTCGCCCTCATGTCCTTCCGTTGTCGCACAAACTTGCCCCTTGCGTTTTTCCACTTCCTCACTGCCTCTGCTGTATCTAGACCCCCAGCTAGTTCGTCATTGTCCCTTTTCTGTTGACGCATGGAATAACAGACCAGACCATGCTTCAAAAATTGGGCTTTAATGAAAAATCTGAGACACACTGCTGCAGGAGGATATCCAGCCCTTTAGTTGGAAAGTGTAAGGATAAGAATATGTGGTTTGCAAAAAGTGTTGTTTTATTTTTTTTGTTTTCCTAGTTCTCCGAGTAAATACTTTTTCCTGCATTTACAGGTCTTTAAATGATTATTTGGTGTTTTTTCTCTATCGCTACTGGGCATGTAGAAACAAAGACTTAATGCCACCTCTATGTAAATTCATCTACAGTGCTGCTTGATTGGTCAGAGGGCATTTGATTATGTTATTTTTCTATTTTTCCCACATATTCTCAAATGGATTGAGCCTTGATTTGGAATGGACCAATCCACCCGATTACTTCACTGTCACCACAATAACAGTGAAGCTCTGGCTGGGTGTTTAGGGTTTCTTACTTCTGGAAGGTGAACCACCTCTGCACTCTCAAGTGTTCTGCAGTCCCTAATGGGTTTTCTTCCAGTGGTCTCTCCAGCCATTAGGGTGCACTGGGGAATAGTGGTTAGCACTCTTGCTTCACAGCAATGAGGTCCCAGGTTTCACTCTCAGGCTTTGCTGGGGCCTTTTTGAGCAGAGTTTTTTCTAGGTTTTCTCTGGCTGCTCCGGCATGAGACTCTTTTTTTTCTAGTCATCACCTATCTTTAAAAAATGAAGGTATCGGGTATGATTATATTATCCCATTTAAGCTGGAAAAATTAGTAGTCAACCATTTTAAACGTATGTTCGCTCTGGAAGCTACTACATTTCAAAATGCTGTGCATAAAGATTTCAAGAAAGGTACATATTCCATCATGTTATTTGACTCGGTGGTTTGTTTTTTTTAATTTTGTTTTTAATTGATGGAGGCTTCTTTATTGTTCTTATAATGGATAACTGCCAGGCAGCAAATAAACAGGGGGCAACATTCTTCCTTTTTGATTTCCAATTCTTTGGTTAACAGGACAAACTGCAATGTTGAAAGAAACTAGACTGTGCTTCGTGATACAGACATTACTTTAAAGCTGTAACATTTATGCGAATTAAATGAAAAAAAACAAACAATTATGGTGGAAAAACTTAAAACTGTTTAATTTAACATTAAACTCGATGTCAGAGCCTGCTGACGGAAAATATCACAATATAGTGAAGTCTTCTAGAAACTTTAAGAATCAGCACACACGTTTAACATATGTTTATTCTAATGCTAAACAATGTGTTGAATAATAAATACTTAACAAAATAATTTTAAAAAGTTCATGTTTTCTTTGCACATTTTGAGTTGTCTGTGGGTTTGCAAAGGAGGTCCGTGGTTGAAGGCTAATGTGTTTTGAGATGCCTTGATCTAAAGAGTAAAAATCCTTTTTTCTGTTAAGTCTCTCAAGAGATCTTAAGAGAGGCAGAGCTACTGGAACCTTTACCCGGATTAAAGAATGGATAAAGTCTCTCAGTGAATCTGCAGCCATTGAAAGAGTAGATGAGATCTTTACTATCAAGACCATAAAAACAGACTAAGCCTTCATCATAGTCCACAAACAGCCCAATTCTCTGAGGGCTCGGGGTAACACATAGAGGAATATCATGGCTTGCCCGAGCCTTGTACTCACTTCCCCTCCTTAGACTTAGTAACCAATGGCCAATCTCCTGGCTCTTTGTGATTTTATTCATCCTGTTGATCGACTCATTAACAACTCCCAGATCATATCTCACCATCCCAGTCACCTGGACTTCAAAGAAGAATCTTCCTGAACAGAAACTCTCTTTTGCCACGATTCCTCCTCCTGGATTGAACCTCTTCGGCCCACCTGGAAGAGATTTCTTAATATCACCTAGACGGACTTGTTTGCAGTCTTTAGATAAGATTAGCCAAGGATCTGCTGTTTGAGGATCCAGAGTTAAATTCACCTTAAACCCCTGCGCTCTCTGTATCTCTGCTTCCAGAAGGTTATTCTTTGCTTTTCCAAAGGTAGTCTGTATCTTTTTTTCAGCCGACTCTACAGCTTTTTTCACCATCACCTCATAGGAAGGCAGTTGGACACTGACTGCAGACCAGTTCTTCATGGTTGGAATTATGTTGACGGAAAAGAAAGTCTGCAGAACATGAATATCATCTTCAGAAATTGACAGCTGTTGCACATCAGAGCTACTCTGCATCAACACTCGTATTTCCTTTTCAAGTTCAGCAATAAGCCCTTGAGTTAGCTCCTCTTTTTCGGTTTTGCTCATTTCAATTTTCTTGCAGAGTTCATCCAGACCCTGATCAAGGATCTTTTTCAAATCTTCGATGACCTGAAGAGCATCTGCTGCCTGCCTCTCAGCAGCCTCTTTATTCAGTTTCGATGTGTGCCTGAGATCCAGTAGTTTTGCACGTCTGTCTTGAATCATCTGCTTCAATACTCCTTCAGTTCCTCTCAGCTCAGATCTCTTTAGTTCAAACTCTTGGCTCAGAGGAACATAGTTGTGCTCTTTATGATTGAAAAGGATGCAGAACATGCAGACAGTTTTGTTGTCTGTTCTGCAGAACAACTCAAAGGGTTTGTTGTGTTCAGAGCATATCCTGGCCTTCAGGTTCTCCACAGGGTCTAACAACTGATGTCTCTTTAGTCCAGCAGCCGTCAGGTGAGGCTTTAGGTGCATTTCACAGTAGGACGTTAGACACACCAAGCAAGACTTAACTGCTTTCAGTTTCTGCTCGGTGCATTCGTCACACAAAATGTCTACAACTCTGGTAGCCTGATGCTGAATCTGACTACTTCTGCTGATGATGTTTCTTTCCAATTTGCCAAGGCTAAAAAAATGTTCATTGGAAGTGAGGGTGGAGGTCCTACTGGTACTGCTGCAACTCTGCCTCTTCTGTAGCTCTGCTTCATGGGGTTTCATCTTAGGTTTTCTAAACAAAGTCTGCAACTGACCCACAGTTTTTACTACAGCTTTTCTCACCATCTTCTCATACAAAGGCAATGGGACACTGACAGCAGACCAGTCCTTCACAGCTGGAACTCTATTGACAGAAGAGAAAGTCTGCAGAACATGAACATGATCATTGGATAGTAAGAGCTGGTACACATTAGCGCTACTCTGCATCAACACTTTCACTTCCAGTCCAAGCTCTGCAATAAAATTTTGAGTTAGCTGCTCCACTTTGGTTTGGCTAATTTCAATGTTCTTGCTGAGTTGATCCAGACCATTTTCAAAGATCTGCTTCAAATCTACAAAGACCTGCAGACCAGCTGCTGCCTGACGATCTGCATCTGCAGTTTTGAGACCCTCCATCTTTGCCCGTCTCTCTTGAATCATCTGGTTTAATGTTACTTCCGTCTCTCTCAGCTCAAATTTCTTTTGTCCAGCCTCGACATTCACAGGAACGTAGTCGTGGTTCTTGTGATCGAAAAGGATGCAGAACATGCAGACAGTTCGTTGGTCTGTTCTGCAGAACAACTCAAAGGGTTTGTTGTGTTCAGAACATATCCTGGCCTCCAGATCCTCCACAGGGTCTAACAGCTGATGTCTCTTCAGGCCAGCACTTGTTAGGTGAGGCTTTAGGTGTTCTTCACAATAAGATGCGAGACACACCAAACAAGACTTAACTGCTTTCAGTTTCTGTTCAGTGCATTCGTCGCAGAATACCACTCCCTCGCCGTTACTACCACTGGTGTCTCTGGTACTGCTGGACTCCATTGTTGTTGACTTGCTGAAATTAATAGATCAATCCTGAAGTCTGGGCATTTTTAGAGTTTCTCCTTACATTACCGAACACTAACAGAGGACATGCCTATTAAATGCTTGTGTGATTCAGCTTTGGCAGAAGTTGTGTGCACAAGGCAGCGTGATAGAAGAGATGTTCTTAAATATATTCCTGGTCTTCAGGCAGCATTCAGCAGGCAACCATGTTCCTCACTGACAAGAAACCAGAAAGAAATGCATTTAATAAAACACATTTTCAGAGCAAATGAGCAGTGTTCTTCCTGGATTAAAAATACTGTATTAATTAACTAAATGTTAGGATTAGTACTTGATGACAGTTAAAAAACAGATTCTTTTGAGTGGTTCTTCAAGTCATGTCTATTCTACAGCAGATATACTTTGGTTTATAAAAGTGCGGTATTCACATTGTGTCCAGATAAACAAGTATTTACACTTATAACACCAGTGAGGTCATAAACAAATCGTCTTTTACTGCACTTAAGTTGATGAGCTCAATAAAAAAAGAAGAATACCTCCAGAGGTAAACTAAGGAAAGATCCCAGTGAAGGTACTGCTAAAGTGAAAGAGGCAAGACAAATGGATCAAAGCAGTCAGGCAAGAAATGGGTATAAACATAAAATGTAAGGAAAAGACATAGGGATGGATAGATCAACACTTAATACAAAAATCAATGTCAGAAAATTTCCCAACTAAAAGGTGGGAACAAAAGAACAAAATGATAAGTAAACTTGAAATATCTCCAGGTAATAAATCTGAACCAATATGGCTAAAGTTATGAACAATAGGAATTTACAGAAAAACAAAAGCACAAATTTAGAACCAAAGACCTAAGAAGCATGACATTTACAAATCAGTGCAAACAACATAAAAATGGCACAAGAACAAGAACCAAAGCAGAACTAGGCCACTATAGCCACCTGCCCAAAAGCTACTTTTTCAATTATGTAATTTTGCCAAGTTGGACAATTTTAGCCTCCTGGAAACATTGTGTACATAATAAAGCGATAAATAGATAGAGTTTTGCATAAATGGACATCTTTGAATCAAATTGAAAACAAGATTAAACGTTACACATTAACATCTTTTTTTTTTTAAAGATCATTCAAATGCAATATCAATGAAGGCGTGCTCTGCTCTGTTATCATTTATTTTATGGTTCCAGGTTTTCCCCTTTTAATCTGCTAACATTCTGGCCACAGTCCTCTTTGTAAAGTAAAAACACAAACATAACTTTTTACTGGGAACACAGTTACTTGCTACTCAACAACACAGGGTAAACAAGAAATACATAAGAATCTTAAAAAAAAAATACAACCAAAAACAATTAGAATAGCAAATACAAAAAAGAAAAATGGAAATAAAACCAATGAAAACTCAAAAACAAAAATCAAACAGATCCAAAGCCAAGACAGATTATGTATCCTACCCACTATGTCATTTCAACTTCCCATGAAGTTGAATTTATGATTATGATGTATTATTAGTAAAACCATTTCAGAAACAGATGATTTATTAATGGCAGTGCTGAGTGGTAGCATGAGACTCCCTGTGTAAAACTTTGAAAACTTTGATTTATTTGACAGAAGTTATTGATAATATCACTACATTAAAGACACAAGCAGGCCAATATAAACAATCACTATATATTATTTGAGGAAGTTTACTGTTAAATCTACCCACCCAGTCATTTCAGTAAAATAAAAACTGACTGGTTTTGACCAAGTCTAGTTTCATTAATAAAACCAGATTCAATATAATGAAACAACACAATGTGAAAAAATAAATTCTCTGCTACAATTAAATGCGAAGAGCTGCGATGTACAAACGTATTTGCCCCCACCATTGGAGTTTGGAGTTCCCCCCCGAACTCCAAATGCAATATGGCAGTAAAGTGTGCTGTTCTGCATGGAACGAATTCAGATCATTGAGTGAAAGTCTTTACATCATTTCTATGAATCTTTAGCGATACTGCAATTGAATAAATGGCACCATACCATCCAAATTAGAACCATGTGACTATATAACTTATATATATGTAAAACATATGGACTTTATAGTATTGCACCTATTTTATTTTTTCCTTTCCATATACTTCTGAAGAATACCGGTGGAGAATTGTTACACTAATCTATTAAATCAGAAATTCTTATTGCCAAAAAGTGTTTTACACATACTAGTATTTGTTTTAGTCAGGTGCTAAACACAGACAAGCAAAAATACAGTTAAATTAAACAAATCCAAAAAGATAAGTTTTAAACCCAAATTAATCAGCTCAAATAAAGTTCTTAATAAATGCATTTAGAAGTAGAGAAATCTTAGAGCTGGTAAAACAGATTGGCTTGAGGTGCTTAAAACCATTTCAAAACATGAAATAGAATTTTAAGAAAGCTAATTTTAGGCTTTCATTTAAAATAAAAACGAGTTTACAGATTTACGGGACCATAGGGTAAACTACAAAATAATAATTAAATAATTCCTAAAAAATATGAAGTGTTGTAACCAGAGATGTAATATCATTTTGCCAAAATCTCAGTATCAGAAAACCTCTTATATTAAAACTTCACAATCTAAGGAACCAAAAGCTGTTTATGTTTGTGAGACTCACCTTGTTGCTGAAGAAAACACCTGCTTGAAAAAGTCCTCAGTAATGTTCACTGTTCTTGGTCTAAAGACCAAAGCTTTCTTAATATTCTTCTAAGTGAACTGGAACATTGATTGATGTTTCCCTGTTATGAAATCTGCTGCGTTCAAACCATTATCTGATATTGCCTTTGAATTACAGTGCAAAGGTGAAGTTTTACTATGTTCCACAATCATATAAAGTTTACTTATTAGTATAACCCATGAGTTAAAAAAAAACTTGAAGATGCTGAATCACTAGAATAGCAGTTTATTGGCTTTGCAGCTGGAGCAGGCAAATGTTATATGGAGCAAAGGTTTATTGAGAAGAGACAGGGATCAATTGGAAAAACAACTAAAAGTAGAATACTTCAAACCCTCATAGTTAGAAAAGTAAAGTCAGAGTGCTAAGCCAATATTTAGGCATGGTGGTGGTTGCATCCCACTGAAAGCTTTGTTTCACTGCCAAATTATTGCTTTTCATCTAAGATCTCACAGCCTGATGGTTAAAACATGCACACAGTCATGACTTCTAAAAGAAGAAACTTCAAAAAGAAAGATTTCTTACAGTTTACTGGAGGGCCCCAATTTTACCATGAGGGAACTTCGGGAATAGTGACGCTGTTGAAGGAAATCAGTTAGCTCAGTGCATATGGTGTGCTCTGATGACATTCAATAGAATTAACAAAGACTCATGGATAAGTGTCAAAACGTCTGAGCAAAAGTCCGGTGTCCTTACAATTTAAGCCTCTTTTGTGGAAACCCATATTCTTCACCTGTCATGACTCAGACCTAAGGAACTAGTATTCAGGCGAGATAGTAGGATTACTCAAAAAGCATTTATTAAAAAACTGGTGGAACGGATCAGGTCATAAAAATAAAAAAAACTCAGTTACTCAAAAAAAAAACACTTACCGCTGACACAAGAGAACAAGAATAATCTTGCACTGATGGCTTGGAACAGGCAGTCATCAGTACCAATTTCATGACATCATCTCTTTAATTAGCAATATCTTTTCCTGTAGCACCCAGGTATACACTAAAATCAATAAAAATACTAACAAATTATCAGTCATTCAGAAGTGAGATGTTGGTCTGGTCTATATGTGGGGCGTGTTTAAAAGGGTAAAACAAATAGATAATCTTACCCAGTGGTAGACAAGGTACTCAACAGTAGTGCTTGAGTAAAAGTATTGATACTCGTAGTCCTTGGTCAAACATCAACTCAACTTAAAGTATTAAAGTACTCAATAATACTTAATTATCTATAAGCACATGCATTTAAAAGTACTTAAGCATTCAAAAAAACAAACTACATTTTCTAATATCAGTACATTTCTATCTAACTTTCAGAGTAATTCTAAAGAACCTTGTAACTTTCAGAAACCAGTTCATGTATTAATGCTTAGAGCAACTCTGCTACAAATTCTGCACCACCTGTAAAGAACTTCAGTATAAATTGCCTAAAGAAATAAGAAAAGCTATTGTGGTTGTTATTTTTTTATGTAAAAACAAACCACAAATAAAACAGGACTGAATCTTGCCGTACTTTGCCTATGGAAGAGAGGTTCGAGGTTGAATCTATTACCACAAAGAAACTGCAGCTTGGATATGAGACTCATCCTACTTAATAACTTGGCCACAAGGCAACAATAAAAACTACAAATATCTGCCCTGAGTTTCTCACATTTGTGGAACATCATGCAAATATCTAACAAATTGGTCTCCAAATGACCCAGCATTGTCAAATATCTGCCATTTTGACATTGCATAAAAAAATACCCAAAAACAGCAACAACAGATTACAAAGCTGAGCTAAGACAAAAGGAACAAGTAACTAAGCTCCCCCCACAGTAATCAAGTAAATGTACTTTGTTACTTTCCACCACTGATTTTACCAGAGTACCTTTTCTGCATTTTTGCTGTGTCCCCTAAATGTATTGTACCTAAATTTAAGCTGAATTTTTTATGGTTTTCAACACTTGCATGTATGTGAATGTAGCATTCAGAGGGCAGCTTACAAACAATAGTTACTTTATAGGCTTGTAAGTGCATTTACAGTCAGAGCAGCACATTTCATCATATGATCTTTAAGAAAAAGATTCACACTGTCACTTTTAAAGAGTTTTTTTGTGTGTTTTTTGGCAACAGTTGAGATGAAGGTAACTTTGTATCATTTAAAGCATATTTTAGAAGGTAGTGATATATTTCCTGAATGTGAAATTCCTGTAATACCTCTATATCTGGGGTTGTATGAAAACCGCTGCTGGTCTTGTGATTGTTCTGTCTCTGCTGAGTTTGCTGTTGATAAAAGTAACAACCTGAGCTTATAATTACAGTGTCAGTTTCAGCATAGTGGTTTTCTTAAGATGCCGCCATCCTTTTATTCTTTCTTGGTGCAGCACTTCCGTGAGGTACTTTGTATTTAAGTGTGGATTTGTGTCTCATCAGGTTGTTCCGGAGCCTCTTAAAGGGATCAGGGCCAATTTCACAGTTAGGGATTAAACATCATCCCCAAACCAACTAATTTCCAACCCTATGAAAACTTCCACAGAGACAGAAAATAGTTCTTAAACTTATGGTAAAACTTATCTGTGAAAAACCTCTAGACTTAAACAAACAGATGTTATCATTTTGTATTCCTATTGGTCCAAGACATGAGACAGATGCTAACCTGTATTTTTTCTAGTCTACTTGTAGTTTACTTTTGGTTTTGCCATCATGTATGTAAACTTTTGTAAAATACATCTTCATAATGGATTTTAATTGATCTAAAGCTGGTGATTTTAAGGGAGTCTTTCAGTATTTCTAGAGGACTGATACTGAGAGACGACACATCTGCTGTTTTTATTGACTGTTGTTACATGAATTGTTCTTAGAAATAGAACCCAAGTGCTGACAGGCAGGAAGAGAAATACCACAGAACCTATAGAGAAAGCAAACACAGTCCTTTCCAACATTTTTAAAACCTTTTTGCATCATCCAAGAGTGACAGTAATTTCTTTCCAGTCCACAGTCTGTTGGTCTTAGGGATAATTATGGGCTAAATCATAAGATTTAGATCAGGGGTTGGTAATTCCAGTTCCTGAGGGTATCCTGCAACTTTTAGAAACACCCTTAGTCCAACACACCTGATTCAGGTGTGTCTTTTGTCTCCTCAGTCTTCTGTCAGTTCCTCCAGAGTCCTCTCAATTATCTAATTAATTGATTCAGGTGTGTTTAACCAAAGGCACGTCCAAGGCTACGTTCACATTGCAGCCTGAAGTGACGCAAATCCGATTTTTTGGCCCATATGCGACCTGGATCTGATCTTTTCATTGCAGTCTGAAGAACACAGATCCAATTTTTTCCAATGCGACCCAGGCCGCTTGGCTATGTGGTCCTGAATCCGATACGAATCTGATCTGTTGAAATGCTACATGTGTCTGAACGGCCAGGTCGCATTCATCCGACCTGAACGCCATTAATACCCGACAGTGGTCACTATTCTGTGTCTTGCTACGCAGAAGCGGCAAAAAAAAAAACAACCATGGAAGATGATGATGCAGAGAGCAGTATTTATGTTTAACCATATTGAAAAGATTGAGTTTTTATGGTTGGAGAAGATCGCTAGATGCGCGCTGGCACTACCATCCATGTGTCATAATGGGCTTTAAAGATCTGACCCACATGCAAAGAACCACTCAGAGACCAAGGGTACAAGTTAACAGGTTTATTGTAGGTTAGCAAACAATGATGGAGATTGAAACTCTGTGGGGAAACAATGCTGGAACTCAGTGGACTGGTGAACCAGAACCGGAAACTCTGAAGGGGAGATCACAGTGATCAGTTCAGGGACAGTGGGAAAATAGACTTGCTGGAGAGGCGCTCACTTTTGGGGGGCTTTTGGTTTATCCTTGGATCCAGTTTGTAGGGGTTTAATCCAGAGAAGAGGGAACCCGTCGGACAGCGGACAGGCAGACATACGTTGGACCCCGAGGAGTAAAGGAGCGGACTGTCATGTGGTTTTCCAGGAGTGGATTTGAACGGAGGTTTTCCCCTTACTCAGTGAGACTCAGTAAATCCTTCCAGGGGTAGAAGGTCCAGGCTTATCCAGTAACACAGGAAGTCTTCCTGCTGAAGAACAAAGACAAGAAACAAGTTCAGACTCAGAGAAACAATACTAAGGTTAGACTCTGCTAATCTCAGTTTCGCTAGAGTACCCAATACTGGCAAACACTCTGGCGTCGAGGTGGTGACAGCCCGCTGCTCAAGTACTCCTCTATTAATGACCCAACGAGCCGCAGGTGTGCAGGGAGGCCCAAAGAGGACAGGGCACCGCCTGGTGGTGGAGAGAGCAAAACACAAAAAAACAACCCACACAAACTGGAATCCTAACACCATTTTTACTTCCGTAAACACAGAGCACACTGGCCTGTGACGTCATTGCGTCCTCTACTGCGCATGCGGGACACTTGCGTTGTATGACTGCAGTTCACACTGGAGATCACATACAAGTCGCATATAAAAAATCGGAATTGAGCATCAAGGCCTGCAGTGTGAACGTACCCTAAAAGTTGCAGAATGCTGGGCCTCAGGAATTGGAATTCACCACCCCTGCTCTAGGTGTTTATATTTGTGAACCCACCCCGCTAGGAGCTGGCGCTAGTCAGCCATGTTTTTCCCATGTTGAGGGATTTCCTTCGAGTCAATAAGTCGATGCAATCAACTGGTTTTCCTTAGATCGAAAACTTCAAACCAATCTGATTGTATTATCTGGTTGACTTGTCTCTGTAAAGTGCCTCTAGATGACATGTGTGAATTGCCGCTGTTATGCCATTTGCCATGATCATACTTTTTGGACAGTGGGAACCAGTGTCCATATTTCATCCTGATAGGATGACCAGAGAAGAAAACGCAGCTTTGGTGAATAACAGCTGGGGGACTTCAGCAGCCCCCCTTTTTCAGCCAAAGCAGTCACATGGAAGTCACAGAGGTGTGAAAACCTACCCCCCTCTGTGAGGGCAGAACAAAACCACAGAGCACACAGGATTCTTTCTCTTTTGCCTTTTCTTTTTCTCCCTCGTCTGATCCAGCCTGCTTTTGCTCCTGCTCTCAAAGCTGGGGCCCACTGTGGCCCACAGTGGAGATGCAGGCCCCAGGGAAACCAGATCCCCAGAACCATCAAGGATGAGTCAGAACTCTTCAGAACCTAACTGCTGCAAACAGAACTTTTGCAACACATTTCTCATGAGTTTCAGAACTTACAGAGCCAAACTGGATGAGGAGCATGCCCTGGTGTGAGACTGAGAGGACCCCTGCTGTGAGACTGAGACAATGAGTCCCTGACTGCAGAGCTGCAAAACTGGATGAAACTCAAGCTTTCCAAACGGACATGGAAAAAGGTTTGCAGGTCTGGCATGATTAGGGACAGAACAAGCAATGTGTCTTTTGATGATGCTAATCATATCGTGTGTTTACTGCGGAGTAAAGACAATTGATGCTAAAGAATGGACTGCATGCTACGCTATGCTACAGGAATATGTGTTGAGCTGTTGCTAAAGCTTAGACAAGCTTTATTCACTAAGGATTTAAACACTGATGTAACATTAGTGTTCATGTGTTCCTCAGATGCTCATTACATTTCCAATACCAAGTCTTACCAAGAGTCATTTAGTGGAATCCTGATGTCTATTCGCTGCTAGCTACTTTAAAGAGGGTAAAGAATCATTTAGCTAAAGGTTATTGGTTCTTGATTAAGCAAATCATTCAATAGAACATTATTTGGCCAAATAATGTTTTATTCACCTCATGGATTTGCATTGTGAATTGGTCTGAAAACATTCCAATGTCCTTAAAATTAGTGAAAAGCTAATTTGATCACATCCCAAATTCTTCCAGATAAACTTTGGTTTCAAACACAGAATCCATCTTAAACTGTAATATGGTTTTCAACCGTCTTCCCCTTCCTCTTTGTACATAGTAGTTAGTTTAGTTTAGTTGAGTTTTACTAGTCTTAGTTGAGAGTGTTAAACTGAAATATGTTTGACGTGGAGCTGAATGATTTTTGTTAATAAAATCTTATATTTTGAACAGAAGTTGTGGTGAATTTATTCCATGTATGTGCAGAAATAACTGTTTGACCATGATTAGTGCTCGAATCACTCTTTCATTTATTGTTCTAACACACAGTTAGTAGGACTGTGTGTCATAAACAGTATATAACAGCTGAAATAATATCTGATTAAATAAGATATTTTACCACCCCTACAGGGGAGGGCAATAAACATCTTAAAGTATCAGAAACATAAATTCCCAGCGGGCTGGGAATAGAATTTAACTATAGAATCACAACATAAATATGGCGTCCCTGATTGCTGGGCCCATTAATTGTAACATTTATTTAGCATCCCATGCGACTGGGCTCATTGAATGTAACATTTAATTGGTGTCTCAGTTTGGTGGTCATCGAATATAACAGTCATTCTGCACATATATGAGAATAAACTTAGAGCCATTATTGAAAACCGTGTGAAAGCATTAACATCAGCTCTCACCACTCAATAATGAAATCTTAAACTCACAACTTAAGAATCCAATACTAAATGTCTTAGCTTATATGAGAAGAAAATATAACCTTTGACATTCTTGGAGAATCAAAATATAGAAAATGTAACTAAATCTAATAACTCCAAAATATCTCTTCAGCTAGTGATAACCAACCTTACTTCAAAGCAAAACTCAGATGATTCAAATCAATCTGATCACTTTGGTCCAACTAAAACTAAAAGATTTAACACCCAAGTTAATCTTATCGTTCGACCAAAATTTATGCACATCTATAACTAGATGCTGCCATTTGTGGTTTCTATAACCACATCCCAAAAATGAAAACTCCCAAGTTATGCTATTTCAAAGTCACCTCCAGTCCAAAATAGGTTAGATGCCTCGGAATTTAACCTAAATCCCTTAGTCTATTAGTCTGATAAGACTCCTAAACACTTATTTTATATTGTGTAGAACAAGATTTGTTGCCAGATTTAACGTAAGTTAATCTGTGATCCTACCCAACCGAAAGGGGATGGATTCAAATTAAATTGCTTAAAATCCCTTAAAGAAAGGTGAATCATAAGCTAATTTGCTAGTAAATCCTTAAAAAGGTAAGCTTTGCGCCAAACTGCTTATAAATCCTCCAAGACAGGTAAAGCATGCGCTAAAATAGCTAATAAATCCTAAAACAAGGTATAGCATTTTTAACGCTGAAAGAAAAGTGTTTCTTTGATATCACAGAAAAGGGTGAAGCATAAGCAAAATTGCTTGTAAGTCCTTAAAAGGTAAGCTTTGCGCCAAACTGCTTATAAATCCTCAAAGACAGGTGAAGCATGCGCTAAAATAGCTGGTAAATCCTAAACAAGGTGTAGCATTTCTAACACTGAAAGAAAAGTGTTTCTTTGATATCACAGGTTTAAAGATAATCCGTGACCCATTTCTACACACATAAAAATAAGTCCTTACAATATGTATATGTAAATATACAAGTATAGTGGGTACTGACTGGATTGTGTTCTTTTGAAATTTCTTCATAACTTGTGTTTTTGTGCCATCAGCTGAAAATGGATCCAAGCATCCTCAATTCTGGGCGCACCATTGAATCCATAGGCATAGAGAAACAGAAACAAATTGTTGCAAAGCTTATCCACTTATCTCCAGAAAAGCAGGATAACCTAAACAATTTTAACCTCAGCCTATGTGAAGAAAAGATTCAAGAATTAATTAACTTAATTCAAAACCCAAATGGAAACTTTCTGATAACAGATGTACTCTGTGAGCTCACGCTTCTTTATCAGCTTAAATCCCAAATAAAAGCTAAACAGTACTCTGAGTTAGAAGCCAAATATCAGATGATCTGCCACAGAGTAAGTGCTGCAAACATTTTATTGTCAGGAGCTGACAAGATCAAAGACCCATGTGGCCAGACTGACCATGCCTCAGAACAAACAGTGACCCCCCTCGTGGTGGAGCTATGCAATAAACAAAGCAAGCAGACTTTGAATCAGCAGGAGGTCACCCCAGTCAAAAGGAGAACAGTTCCTGAAGCAGATACAAAGTCTCTAAACTCTGAGTTAACACTAAATAGATCTGAAGGTGTTCAAAGTCAAAGTAGTGTCGCAGACAGAGAGAAACAAGTAGATCACTTGGTAAACTCAAGCAGTTTAAAATTTTGCAAAGGACAGCCATGCAAACCAATCTCTGTCTCACACTCTGCTGACCGAGCATCAAGTGCCAAAGTTCACACCTTGAAAAACTCTGAGGAGAACCAGTCTCCCTTGTGTCATCAAAGGTTAGCTGAAAACCCCCCACCACTTAATGAGCAGAACCAGCTTCCTGACGGGCCAGGTCCACCGAGTGACCATAGAATTCAACAAATTGAATTCTTGGCCAAAGACATTGATATTTTTGACCCAGAAAATCAACACTCCAACATAGCTGATTATCTGCAAGAAGTTGAGCACTGTCTAAAAGACTTGCCATTTCCTTCTTCTCGTGAGAAATTGAAGCTGATTTGGAAAACAACAGCTAGAAGCGTCCATGTTTTCATAAAATCTCTTCCTCCAAAAATCAGAGAAAGTTATTCAGCTCTTTGTCAAACCTTAAGAGAAGAATATTCTGGTTACAGAGATCCGGCGTTAGCAACGCTTGAGGCATCTTTAGTTCTCCAAGGAGAACATGAAACACCCAGAGAATATTACTTTCGCTTGAGACAGGTTTATTTTGAGGGCTGCAGTTCTCCAGATATTGACGAAGAAGATCACACATTTAAAGCATTGTTCATCCAAAATCTACATAAAAGTGTACGATATGATGTAGCAATGCATTGCAGGATAGAAAACCTTTCTATGCAGGAAACTCGCAGATATGCTCAGCTTGTTTGGGAAATAAGTCTCAAATCAGATAGATTCCAAAGCAAGCTTAGAGTCTTTAACCTTCAAACAAAGAACAGGACCAGAAACAGACACAGATTCACTTCCCCAATGGTTCACCAAGATGAAGGAATTAATGACTTGAAAGAACGAAAACCTGAACCCCCAGATAAAGGTCATAAACCTTCACATCACAGTGCAAAATCAAAGGTTTACACTGGTAAAGGGGGGTATCAACAAGCTACAGAAACAACAACAAAAGAAAACTTAGAACAGATCTGCAAAACAGTTCTTACAGAGCTACTGGCTTCTCTGACCAATCACAAGGTACCACAATTCCAAGCTAATGGTAAAACTTATCATATCCAAGAGTATGATAGTTGCTGATAATTTCTAACATACTTTAACCTGTTTTATCCTTTCTTTCTTTTGTTTCACAACTTGAGAAATGATGAAGGTTGAACAACAGCATCATGAAGGTGTTAGGAAATTTTGTTTGGAATGTATATATTTGTGTATCAGGGTCAGACTTTCCTGCCAGACCTGCTTCAACCAGACGCAAAACCTCAGGAGAAAATGAACTGTTTTATGATAAGATAGGGTCATCTTCTGCCAGACCTGCAACAAATCCTCCAGGGACAAACACTGGAGAAGATATGAACCCTAAATGAACTTTCTTCCTGCCAACAGGAACCTGACTCATCACCGCTCCAGTTATCATGGCTTTATGGACTTATTTGTTGATCTGAAAACAAAGAACTGCATCTTTTATTTCCAGATCAAAAAGGGGGAATGTTATGCCATTTGCCATGATCATACTTTTTGGACAGTGGGAACCAGTGTCCATATTTCATCCTGATAGGATGACCAGAGAAGAAAACGCAGCTTTGGTGAATAACAGCTGGGGGACTTCAGCAGCCCCCCTTTTTCAGCCAAAGCAGTCACATGGAAGTCACAGAGGTGTGAAAACCTACCCCCCTCTGTGAGGGCAGAACAAAACCACAGAGCACACAGGATTCTTTCTCTTTTGCCTTTTCCTTTTCTCCCTCGTCTGATCCAGCCTGCTTTTGCTCCTGCTCTCAAAGCTGGGGCCCACTGTGGCCCACAGTGGAGATGCAGGCCCCAGGGAAACCAGATCCCCAGAACCATCAAGGATGAGTCAGAACTCTTCAGAACCTAACTGCTGCAAAAAGAACTTTTGCAACACATTTCTCATGAGTTTCAGAACTTACAGAGCCAAACTGGATGAGGAGCATGCCCTGGTGTGAGACTGAGAGGACCCCTGCTGTGAGACTGAGACAATGAGTCCCTGACTGCAGAGCTGCAAAACTGGATGAAACTCAAGCTTTCCAAACGGACATGGAAAAAGGTTTGCAGGTCTGGCATGATTAGGGACAGAACAAGCAATGTGTCTTTTGATGATGCTAATCATATCGTGTGTTTACTGCGGAGTAAAGACAATTGATGCTAAAGAATGGACTGCATGCTACGCTATGCTACAGGAATATGTGTTGAGCTGTTGCTAAAGCTTAGACAAGCTTTATTCACTAAGGATTTAAACACTGATGTAACATTAGTGTTCATGTGTTCCTCAGATGCTCATTACATTTCCAATACCAAGTCTTACCAAGAGTCATTTAGTGGAATCCTGATGTCTATTCGCTGCTAGCTATTTCAAAGAGGGTAAAGAATCATTTAGCTAAAGGTTATTGGTTCTTGATTAAGCAAATCATTCAATAGAACATTATTTGGCCAAATAATGTTTTATTCACCTCATGGATTTGCATTGTGAATTGGTCTGAAAACATTCCAATGTCCTTAAAATTAGTGAAAAGCTAATTTGATCACATCCCAAATTCTTCCAGATAAACTTTGGTTTCAAACACAGAATCCATCTTAAACTGTAATATGTTTTTCAACCGTTTTCCCCTTCCTCTTTGTACATAGTAATTAGTTTAGTTTAGTTGAGTTTTACTAGTCTTAGTTGAGAGTGTTAAACTGAAATATGTTTGACGTGGAGCTGAATGATTTTTGTTAATAAAATCTTATATTTTGAACAGAAGTTGTGGTGAATTTATTCCATGTATGTGCAGAAATAACTGTTTGACCATGATTAGTGCTCGAATCACTCTTTCATTTATTGTTCTAACACACAGTTAGTAGGACTGTGTGTCATAAACAGTATATAACAGCTGAAATAATATCTGATTAAATAAGATATTTTACCACCCCTACAGGGGAGGGCAATAAACATCTTAAAGTATCAGAAACATAAATTCCCAGCGGGCTGGGAATAGAATTTAACTATAGAATCACAACACCGCTATATAAATAAACTAAATTGAATAGAATTTTTCCGCACTGAGCTGTCCATATAGTTGTAAATTTCAGAAATTCAAATTGCTTGTTCAAATTTTCAGGCCAAGTCCAAAATCCCCTAAAGTTTAATCCCCTAGAGAAAATAAATGTATAATTACCATTTATTATGCTGTGAGTCTATGCAAACATAATTACGCTGTGCAATGTTGTTACTTCAATCTGACAATTGATGAATGTGGAGCATTGTTACCTTTGACTCAGAGTTAAACCTTCATTAATAGCTGTATAAAGTTGGTAGCCTCTGTCTTAAAACTAAATAAGCAGTTTAAAACTGCTTCCCCAAATGATATTTTCCTCTTTTAGCAGAGTCCAGCTTATCGCATGTTATCCCTGGTTTCTTTCCACTGTGTGCCGCAGTATTGGGTTATCTGCTCTTCAGGGATTTAAATGATTTTCTCTGGTCTGGAGGAATGTGTGAGAACAGCGTGGGGTTGGCAAAGGGAACAATAGATCAAACTAAACTTCCAAATGCTGCACGAACTTGATACTAAGAGGCATAGATGTTTATATCAAATGGGATATTAATATTTACTAAATACTCAGCAACACTGCTGTGATCTCTAATATGTAGAGTGATTAGAAGATTGAGGATAGCCTAGTGTGAGAAGGAAAATAATCAATTCACAGTCTTTTCTGAATATATTTATATACTTAATTAATCAAAGGTAGCTTACTTTTTACCTATTCTTTAGAAAATATTGATTTTGGAGCAGAAGAAAAGCAGTAGAAAAATGGATGAGGTTCTGTGAGTTACCGATGCTTTCTGTGTTCATTAAACACAGTTTTTTTTAATGATCAGATAAAGGCTCAATGCGGGAGGATCCTTTTTAAATAATGAGTTAATTTATTGAAATTACAAGTTGAGAAAGGATTGGTGTCCTAAGTCAAAGTTCACCTTCCAAAACATTAGTTTTTATCTTATCGGTTCTCAGAATATTTTCCATTGAAGATTTTTTTTTAGATCTTCAAGATGTTTTTCTTTTGGTATCATCTCACTCTTCATGTTTAGTCACACTCTGGATTCTCCAATAAGCGTCCTATATTTGGGTAGGTTCACCACTGTTACATGTTTGCCCAATTGTATGTGGTTCACTTGCATTTTCTAATGTTTTAGGAAAACGCTTTTGAAATCCCTTTCCAAGCTGACAGATACCAATGACTCTGCTCCTTATTTCCATTTTTGAATTCCTTGATGGTCTAGATTATGAGTTTATTTCTGAGATCAGCCTGCCCACGCAGGGCCCGATTGGGGCTCCGGCAAGGGAGTGGGGCACTCCTGGGGCCTCTTGTCCCATGGCTGGTTCCACTTCAGGGTGGCTGCCAGCGGAGCCCGTGGGCTCTTTCCCGTGGCTTCTTGGGGCTTTATCATTGCAGCAGCTGGGATATTTCCTCAGGGCCGTCTTTCCTCTTCCCTTGGTGGAGGGCATATTTCCTGGGTTGGCCCCTCTTGGGCCACTTTGCTCTTGGGGTCCCTTTGGGGATCTGGGACTTTGGGTCCCCCGGTGCCTGTCTTGGTGTTCCGGGCGGGGCGGGTCCTTGGCTCTTCACAACCACTATTGAGCATTTTTCCTTTGGATAAACTTTACATGCGCAAGTGTACTCTCACAAACACCCACAGGTGCTTGGCTCTAGGTAATTAGAGATTTACTTCCATACAGAAAGCCCATGTTCTTATCTTCAGCTACCACAGTATACATGTCAGATAGAATAATACTACTTAAACTTCAGCGATAGTATCAAGGTTGTGCTGTTCTTTTTACATCTCTTTGCAAGTTTTCTTCTTTTCCTGTTTTTCCTTTCCTGATCTACTTTCCCATTACAGTGTCCATATAATCTGTAATACTCCCTGCATGAATCATAATTAAGATATTTACATGCATAAATCAAGCGGAACACTATGGCGAAAGCCGTACTGCTCCACAAAATAAAATCTGTTGAGCTCTTTTTGGCATCAAGACAATTCTTATTGTCACATTGCCAGACAGGACACTTAAAAAAAAAAATACATAAATAAATAAAAAAATGCCACGTCAGGTTAGGGCATTTTCGTATTTAGTCCCGCAAGCAGACCGCAAGATGTTAAAATAACTCTCCAAAAAGCTACAACTTCATCATGGGCTGTTACAAGATGCTATGTCCTTATTAATATTAAGTTTAATGCCTGTACAATCATAAAGAAACAATTTAAGTTCAAGGCTGAGTGAAAGCCCAATGTTGGTGTCGTACATGGAAGAAGTCTCCTATCATTTTACAGCTAAAAGTGGGGCGTGGCGCTAATCTTCTGACGGTTGTAGATGGTAGATAGCTACCAGAAGAGCATCAGAACTAATTTAACCAAAGGGGTTCACAATAGACTTTAGGGGTGAGTTAATTTAAATAGTTTCTGTGAAATCAATTTCTTTTCAAGACAAAAAATAAAATTAGAACATTAAAAGGTAAAGATTTCTGAACAGAGAGCCAACTATAAAGTTATGCATTCCTAAATTGCCAGGTAAGTATAAAAACACGATTAATATAGTTCTCACAGATGTCCTCATTTGCACTTGAAGTCTTTGTTTTGCCCACAGCTGAAATAACAATCAGATTGGGCCAAGTGTGATGTGGTTTCCCACGCCGCTTGCATGCATCTGTGGCAGTATCATCAGCCAGCAGCAACAGCTGTAGAGCATCTGACTATAATGACATCATGTGTTGCTGTTACACGGCAGCTCCTCTGGATCATATCTGTGTGTGCTTCAGAGTCTGCCAACATTGAGGCAATTTGCTGCTTCTTAAGATATGCTCCATAGATACAATGAGCACCACATTTTGGTCAGAGAATAATAATGTTAACATCAGTAACCTTTCTGTTGATTATGAAGGATCATTAAAGCTCTGGAGTAATATGAAATATACTTATTATAATTTGCTTTTGCAAAATCTTGGATACAGCAGGTACATCAAATAGTTTTTTTTAACTTAAGATTGTGTCTGGGTTTTATGAGAAATAAGTCAACCTGCTGTATAATGCAGACAGCTTCATATTGGATGGACGCTTTTCTTCAGAAGGCCAAAGGAAGTAGGGCAAGGTTGATGGGAAGATGGATGGAACTAAACGCTTTATAGTTCTACAAGAAAACCTTTTAGAGACTGCAAATGATATAAAGCAGGGGCGTAGGTTCACCCTAGTCTAGCAGGTTCAACAACCCTGACATACTGCACAATGTAAGCTCTTATTTCAAGGCCTTTTCAAGGGTTAGAATGACCTAGTCAAGGCCTAAACCCAAATTCCACTGCAAAACTGTGGAAATACCTAAATAATATGGATCACAAATGCTCTGTCCAAGCTGCAATGGCTTGAGCTATTTTGCACAGAAGACTGGGCAAAAAGTTCAGTCTCTGGTCTCTTTTAATTACATCTACTTGATCTCTACTATTTCGATTTACTCTACTTATTTTATGTATGTTTGTAAGGTTTGCAGACAGAGGCAGAAACCTTGTGGACTTAGAGTGGCCAATGAGGCACAGAAAACACACCAAAAGAGAGAGAAAAACAAAACATCACACTGGATCCAGAAATTGTAGAGCTCTGTTTATATGTATATATATTTGCAAATAATACTTCTTACATTTCAAAGCAGAGAGGCAAGGCTCCCAACCTCTTCAATCACAGCAGAAGCACCCAGAAAAAAAAGACACCCGCACATTTAAACAACCCAACTTCCTAAAGCATCAGCCTGTACCAACTGTAAGGGGTGGAAACTTTGAAAAAATTTACATTTTCTGTTTGGATCAATCAACTAAATAAAATTCTATAGAAAAAAAAACAACAAAATTTAGAATTAACTTAAATTGAAGCTAAACAATACTCCAAATCCAAACAAAACCAAAAACATCTCCCCTCCCTCTGAGTCAATGTGGATTTCCCTTATGAGGCTGGAAACACCAGGTCCTTGTCAGCATTGCTCATGGGCACGCTTCCATGGCAACGCCTGACCAGGTGACCTCAAAGAGAAAGAAAGTGATGAGAACAGAAAAAAAAAGTTACATCAATAAAGATACAGACTTAAACCTTCCCCCAATAACTCATTTTTTTAAAAGACAGGAAATGCCCGTTTGCAACACCAATTAGTGAGGGGGTATATTGTTATTTTTTATTGTTTTATATGTTTAATTTTTCCAATCCCATTGGATCTAAGATTGTTATGTGACATACCCAGAAAAAACTTGACAACACTTTGCTGGGTGTGCAAAGCTATTAGAAACATATTCAGAAAGGCTTGGTTCCATTGACACAGCGGGGTTAATACAAACACACGCCACAGTTTTCAGGGTTTAGTTTTTTCGAAAGCAATTTTTCACACTCACTTTACAGTTACACATTTCTTTGGACTGCATATCCCAATAAATCTGTTGTCGTTGTTGTTGGGCAAAATGTGAAAATATTCAAGCTACAAGGTTAACTGTGCAAGGAATAAGTGCAGATTTTGTAATCAATCTTCATCCATTTCCTCCTGCTTAGTCCTTGTCAGGGTCGCAGTGGGGCCGGTACCTAGTAAAAGGCGGGGTACACCCTGGACTGGTCGCCAGTCTATCTCAGGGCAACACAGAGACACACAACCACCTAAAGAGAATTTAGAGAAGCCAAATAACTTAACAGTCATGTTTTTGGACTGTGGGAGGAAGCCGGAGTACCCGGAGAGAACCCACATATGCACAGGGAGAACATGCAAACTCCATGCAGATTCCAGGCCGGGAATTGTACTCAGAACCTTCTTGCTGCAAGGCAACAGTGCTACCCACTTCCCCACTATCCAGCCGTAATCAACCTCCACTTGTTTCTTAATGACTGGACAGCGTGCAAAATAAAGGTAGAACTCACGTTTTAATGTCTTACCTCGTTGTAATGTGAAAATGTCTCATTTTTAATTAGTAACACTAGAGTACTTGATATAAACTCGTTATTGATTAAAAGACTTTATTGATCTCACAGTGAATTTAGTGCATTTTTGCTTTTCTTTGCATAATGTGAAACAAAACACACAATATAGAGACATCATTGCCACAGATTTGGCCTCAGTACATCTTGGCACACATTTAGGTAGCTTTATGATTTATTTACATTGTTGTTTTGCCTTGAGGATGAGCTAAATGTTTAAACACCAGCTAACATTGCTGATTATTTTTTGATTAAGAAGCTGCAAGGGGAGACAACGGGAGGCAAATGAAATTAAACAGCATAATAAAGCAGAACTAAACACCAAAACTCTGATGAGCTATAATTCCCCTTAGCACAATAAGACAGAGCTAACAAACTAATCTGCATTGATTTTCTAAGTGTTTTTTAGTTGTTTTTTTTTTTTTTTTTTTTTTTTTTATACCTGGCATTTGATTCGGCTTGAAAAGTAAAAGAATCCTGCAAAGGGGAAATGTTTTGGCTATTGTATTGTCTAAGGTTGAAATATATGATGGTATCTACAAGCATGCTTAGTGTGGGGGATTACATTCGAGTCAATGATTCGATGCAATCAACTAGTTTTCCTTAGAAAACTTTGAATCAATTTGACTGTATGTTCTGGTGATCTGTAAAGTGACTTGAGAAGACATGTATTGTGGGTTGGTAGCCTGATAAACCAGACTAAATGTGAGATTAAATGTGTAATTTAGTCTGGCCCCGATGAATAAGACATCAGAAGATTGTTGATGAGAACAACCCATTGTCTTTCAAACCCTGTCTGTGCCTATTGGCCAACGCTCTGACCAATGAGCGCAACTGACTGACCCTGTGCATACCGGCACGCACGCAGGGTACGAGCAGTTCTGGTACCTACACTGTCCTTTAGCCTTATGCTACATATTCAGACTAAAATCAGATATTCTATCTATTTAAAGATAACAAAACTTGCTATATAACATTGTTAAAGTGCTCAGGGAAGCTTTCTGCCTCCAGTTAGGCTCCTCCCACATAAATACATCACAATGTTTACCAACTGGAAAGGGGTCTATACTAGGGCTGCAACAACGAATCGATAAAATCAACTTTTAAAAGCGTTGGCAACGAATTTCATCATCGATTAGTTGTGTCGCGCGATTATTGCGTCATCCGCCGCGCCGTCATCACTGCCTCTTGACTGAAAGAGGAAGAAAAAAAAAATATGGCAGAGCGAGTCAGCGCTGCAGGTGCAGTGTTGCCAACTTAGCGACTTTTCAGACCCCTCCAGCGACTATTTTTCAAAAAAGCGACTAGCGACAAATCTGGCGACTTTTTTCGGTGTCACTGGCGGCTTTTGGAGACTCTTACGTGAAAGTATGTATCGTTCCTACTCTGGCGTGGGGCGCCTCCCCCCACTCCCGCAGGAGTCCCTCTCAGCGCTGCAGCCAGAGCCTCAGCGTCCAGACTGCAAATGAAGCGCGCATGCACCGGGATTGACGGCGCAAATTGATCACAATAATTAAAATAGCCTGCGCTTTGTAAAGCGAAAAAAGTGATAACATGCAACTTTTTTCAAAAGAAATTAACATGGCACGGAACCATCATGTTTGTTTGGTTTTAAAGTGGGGAAACGTTACGTTAGTTTCTCAGGTAGCTCATCTGATGCTTTCCTTACCGTGTTAGTAGGTTACAGACAGTGATAAGGTTGGCTACTTATTTTACTTTTAATTTCATTTGAATTAGCTTAAGCAGCGTTTACATTTTCTTTATAAATAAATTAACTTGCAAATTATGAGGGCAAGGCTTTTAAAGTTTAAATCTTCTGGCGAAGATAAAGTAAAGAAGATCCTGCAATTTATGGAAGTAAAGCAGAATAAAATCCAGCAAGATCAGTAATATGTCAATTAATTATATGCCACATTCCCATGTAAATTGGAGTCTTTGGAGGATGTGTTTTTTAGCACCCCTAGTTCTCTCATTTTTATTCCAAATACAATTTATAATTTGAATCACAGGGCTATTTTTATCTCTATGGTTAAGTATTTTCTCAAGTAGCAACTTTAACTGCTATACTTTCCTGTCTTAAAAGGCAGAACTCTTCTAGTCTAAAAAAACTCATTTGTTGAAATGGGGGGGCCTATTGTTTGAACCCCTTAGGGGCTTTTAAAAACAAAAATGCCTGTCTTTTTTGCGCTTTATGAAACAAAGTACCCTATATTTTGTGGATGTACAGCTACATTTCTCATGTAAGTTTGCGTAGTTTTAACACAAACATTTATTTTTCATATTGCACCAGTACAGTTAATGAGCAACCTGTACTTGTGTGCTTGTTTGTTCTGTCTAAAATGTTTATTTTGGAATAAAGAGGTTAATATAAAAAATATTTTTTGTCCGATTCATCGATTAATCGAAAAAATAATCGTCCGATTCATCGATTTTTAAAATAATCGTTAGTTGCAGCCCTAGTCTATACTCTGTGTCAGTACTCTGTGTTCCAAAAAAGTTTAAAAAAACAATCCACTGGGCTTTCTTTCCAAGTTTGAAGACGTTTCGCTTCCAATCCAGGAAACTTTTTCAATTCAAAATGTCAAAAATAGCATTGAGTTCGAGGTTTTATACAGTAGCCCACCAAAACCTTGTTTTTGTTTAGAAAACATGCAAATTGAAAGAGACGAACGGGTCCACCCCTTTGGAATGGGGGTCGTTTGGCTTCTTTTGTTGGCCTGTAATGCCCCATACCTGTCTATGTCTCTGTAAGGGGTGTTGTTAAAGGTAACTGTTGGCCTGGCTATATAGGCAAGGTCATCTGTTTCCCCGTAAAGGGGTTGGGGTTGCAATCATCGCCTAAGTCTTTAAAAATTAAATTAGATTTTTAAGACACATAGCTCTCTTTACCCATTTTTGGAGTTGTCTTTGTTCTATTAAAACTGAAACATCCTTAATTCATTTGGTTTTTAAGCTTTTTTAGACGCCTTTATTATGCCTCTGTTCATGAACAGCACTTTGACTTGTCTTGTTACTGAAATGTTCTATATAAATAAACTACCCTTGCCTTGAAAAGACCGCATACCCTGGTAATATACCATGTCCTTAGAAAATTAGAAGACTGACAGTTGCTTACAAACTTTTTCAATTTTAGAAGTCCTTAATTTATTTATATAGCGCCAATTGTGTCATCTCAAGGCACTTAACAGTTCACCAGATCATACAGTCAAATTGATTCAAAGTTTTCTATTTAAGAAAAACCAGTTGATTGCATCGACTCATTGACTCGGATGCAATCCCTCACACTAAGCATGCTTGTAGCGACAGTGGAGAGGAACCCCCCCCCCCCCCCCCCCCCCCCTTTTAACAGGAAGAAACCTCCAGCAGAACAGAACAAGGCTCAGTGTGAGCGGCCATCTGCCGAGGCCGACTGGGGTTCAAGGAGACAGAAGCAGAGATACATAAAGCAGCATTAAAAGGTGGCCCCATCCAGGAAATACGCAGCCAGGCAGACGAGCTCTGATCCAACTCCCATGTCAGAGGATGAAGAGAGCACATCCAGCCAGTCACAGTCAGAGAAACAGGACCACACTGGAAAACAGGCTGATCTCCAACATCTATAAACAAAGGTGTTGATGGCAGCAGCACAGCTGATATTTCTCTCCAGGATGGAGTCACAGCCAAACAGGAACAGACGAGGCAAAGCTACTATGAGAAAAAGCAGAGAGAGCAGAACGTTAGAGATTGAACTAACAGATTCTGAAGAGTGGTATTAGAGAGATAGAATGAAGCAGTTAAAATCATTTAAAAAAAAACAAATAAAAAACAATCAAAAATATGAAAGCAGGGGAAACACAAGAAATAAATCATCCTTAAATTAACCCTTTATTGAACCTCCCTTTGGTTTGATTCCAACATTCTCTCTGTCATCTATGAATATCCCAGTTGTCAACTTGGCCACATTTGTCCACTTTATCTTAAAGTGGACAAATGTCTAATGCTTTTTTGGGTCCAAAAGGTATTGATATTCGTTCTGGCAAATTAATAATTTGATAATTTGTTGAGGCACCTGGACTCATTCACTCAAGGTTTCTAGTTGAGCACAAAGATTTGAATCGATTCTGACTGGTATAAAGAAAACTGTTCTATATACCAGTCAGATTCGATCTCAATGGTTTTACCACAACCATGTTTCACTGTAGGTTTGGGAATCTTTTAATAACGTGAAGCTTTGTACTTCTTTTTCAAAGTATCGGTAGAAGTAAAATTTTGTCTCGCCAGCCTAACCCTATAGGAAGTTTTAGGAGCTATGAGAAGTTTTATTAACCTCAGTGTGACGTTGGAGCTGCAAAGTATGGTGGGAGCTCTACTTACAGTTTGTTCATGATAATCTCAGCATAACAAATGTTTTTTTCAGTTTAATTGTACCAGAACTTGGGTGCAAGAAAGGTGGCAACTCCTTAAAAAAGGTTTATCATAACCACCTTATCACATAAGGTTGTCATTTTAAAAAGGGTTTTTAAGCTTATAACCTCTGATATTGTCTTACTATATCCAGAACCGATTGCTTTTGCCCAAAGGGGTTAATTTGACTGTTTGTCTGTATGTCCCTATTGAGATTAGGAAAAAAAAATTATAACAATTTTAATAAAACTAACTAATAGAGTGTTTCACAGAAAAATGAAGAAGACTTGTTTGTGTTGCAAACAGTAAATCAGATGTAGATTTTTTCAATACAAACATGTTTAGTATCAGATGCTCTTGAAGTTTCCTTTCTTGTATTTCTCATTTGATCTTAAATCTGTTTCAACCAAATGAAATTAGCCTTGAGAGTCTTAAACTAGGCTATTACAGGGGCTGAGACGACATTTTGTCAAATTTAAAACTGCTTTTTAAATAGTTACCCTCATTTAAATTATTTCATGTTCAGGAGCTCAGTTTCACCACCAGGTTTTGTGGGTTTTTTTGCAATTCCAAACGATAACCTAAATATGATGCACAACATCAAAAGTGATATCTGCACGAGGTTCCCGTCATGTGAAACTGGTGTTAAATGAGAAAGGAAAAGATAGCTTGGTTAAAGTTTGTCTGCTTTATACAGAGCGGGAAACCTTGAAGCAGGCATGGATGTGACAGCCATAGCCTGACAGCAGAGTATGCCCAAAGATAAAAGGCAAAACTCATGGTTCAAAGTTCTGACTGGGAATTGAAATGACCTAAATAAAACTCTTCCTACAGACGCATGCAGCATGTTAAATAGATGTATAGGGAGTCAATCTATCCAAATCCTATATACACCATTTCACACCTGAGTTTCTGCATTGAAAACCTAACCTAATGTATCTGAAGAGGAAAGACGTCTGGATTAGATGATCTGGTTTGTGTGTGTTTAGCAACAGGGATGTAAAGTAAGCAATTATCAACCAAATGAAATGAGATGTAGAAGTGCCAGCTGGAACCAGTGTCTTTTTAGAAAGGATGAGTGAAAGTCTCAATCAGGCATCTGTCTTTCAGTCTTTTAGCATATTGGTAACAATCTGTACCATGCAGCTTAAACCCAAGACAGATACTGTTGTTTTTGGTCCTGTTGCTCAGCAGTCTGTAGACTGGAAAGATTAACAGACTGTATTGGTTATGAGCAGCTGACCTACGTTCAAGAGCAAAGAGTCGCAGATGTGATCTATGAACAGCATAGGGTCTTTTCTCAGTACACAATATCATACAATACCCAAGAATAAGTTAATAAGAATTAGCCAAATATGAGGGGAACAAAATTTTATCTTTTAAGTTTCTTTAACATAATGAAAACTGTATTTCTAAAGAGTGATGTTAGAACTTTGATATACTTTTTGACTTTTGATGGAATAAAAGAGTTTCATAGCCGAGTTTCAAATATCCTATTACATTTAAAAAAAAGTCTAGATTCAGTCTTTATCAGTCTAAAGTATTTTAAATTTTAAAAAAGAGAAGATCCAGATATGTCAGAGTAATTAGCATGGCATCTTTATCATCATAATGGTGAGCCAATTGCACTGACCTTCTTGTTTAAAAATTTTTACATTTTATGGCTAAAAAATCTTTCCTGCAAAAAATTAGAACAATATTCCCTGGTTATGCTGTTTAAATATCAACCTAGAAAAGTTAGTATCTTTTTTTCATAACTATTCTATCTTTTTTAAAATTTCACTTTCTAATTTTAGGGTTTAAAATGTTCTTTAAATAAAAAAAAAAAAGCTTTTTGTCATGAAGCGGTGTTTGTTTGGAGGACCCAAAAGCAGAGGCAAGTTGGCAGAGGTGAATTAAAGTGGGTTTATTAAGGTTCACAGATCCAGGGGCAGGAATCAAAATCCAACAGAAAACAACAAACGTACCAGAACCAAGGAGACATCAGGGGTAAACCAAAACTCTAGGAGCCAGGGAGAGACGAGGAAGGCAGGCAGAAGTTAGACGAGGATCCAGCAAACAGGAACTGAAGAGGGAGGGCTTTTAAAGGGGACAGAGACAGGGAGAGGGCTAATGAGGGAATTGAAAACAGGTGAGAGCAGAACAGGAAACAGAGAAAGAGAAAGAGGACACAAGAGGGCAGCAGTTGACAACAAATGGAAAACCAAGAAAAACAGGAACTAACAAACCAAGACTCTGACACTTTTTTTGTTTAAAGACTTTTCTAACTCTTACCCAACATGTTGGCAGAATCATTTTTCAATCAAGTTGAAATTTAATCTAGCTTAGGCAAAATAGCATTGTGATGTGGCGTTATCTTGTACCAATATGAATACAGTAAATTCACATACCTGAAGGCAAAATAAGAAAGTATATACATTTTTCAAAGTCGTAGGGAAGCCGCTGTTCCAGCCGTTTCATTTCCGAATTCTCCCAAGTGGTGCAGGACTTTACACGAGTGACTAAAGTGAATGTGATTGGTCGATTATCAAGGGGGGGGGATTGTTGTGGTGGAAGGTTCTCAAGCAAGTTTGGTAGTAGCTAGTTTGTCGAAAGCATCTTGCTAACCAGGGAGCAACTTAGTGCTAGTAGGTTCCCAATGGGAAATTCCATTGGGACCAAGTAGCACTAAATTGGTGACTTAGAAACGACACTGTCAAGGAATGCTATGGACAGCGGAAACATGCAAGAGGAGGAGAGTTTAGTGTCGGAGGTCGTGGATGAGTCTCCTCCGTCATACATTTTTTATTTAGAGGAGGAAAGCGAGGATGAAGATGTTGTGGAAGAGGACGCCAGGTCGGCAGAAGCTTGTTCATCCCTGTGAACACTGGGACAGAACTCAATGGGAAAGTAAATGATTCCCATTGATATACGATTGGCCGAATTTAGATGTACAAGCTGACGTATAACTAACTGGCCTGCATAAGATAACGAGAAAAACCCCCCACATATAAAAAAAAAATATATATATAAATTTTCTACATTTTGGGACAATATATTCTGATAAAGAGTACATTTATATATGTGGTTAAGCCAGAATGATTTGACATTTATGACTTTCCTATGACTTTAAGTTTTAAATTTAAACTACAGTTTAATTTTTGAAGACGCTGATTATTCTTGTCACAGCTTGTTTCAGCCTCTCTCTAGTAAGTTTTAAGGCTCAAGGATCAAGTCTCATATAAAAATATATAAGGCAGAACTCTAACAGGCATTTCCACTTCACCAATGAGGCCCAATGAAAATGATGGTGCCATATAGTGAAATATGAAGTGTCTGTAAGTTTTCCAAGTTACTTTTTATTATTATTAGCTTCTCAGTATTACTGAGTCAAATCAGAAGGTATTTCTGTCTGACTGATCTCCCATAGACTAAGACCAAGCTGCAGAAATATCTTAAAGAAGTGCAAAATGAGCTTTAATCGGTATGTTTTGAAATGTCCTAAGAGAAATAAGATTAACAGCACCCAACCTTCTATGAGCATCATCCATATCTGTCCTTGTCCAGGAGGGTTTTTTAACGTTTGATTGAGGCTTGCATTTATATTGATTCTTATACAGTATCAAACTGATTGAAAAAAAGCAATTAATACATACATTTTTTTTTTATTTTTAAGTGTTATGTCGGTTAGTGTTAATTGCAACCACATCCATATCTGCTAAATGTTGCTCGTGTAGAACAGTGCATTAGTTAGTGGTAGAGAAGAGAAACCATTTACTGTATGGCAGTTAGCTTTAAGTGGAGGAAGCTGTCCAGGCCAATTTATGGCTATATACTGCAGATAAAGGCAACTATCAACCAGAGACTCACTTTATTCACAATTTATCAATTAAGTGCTGCTTTTTTCTAACAAAAAATAGCATTTTTTTTGGAACATTAGCTTGAAAAATGGATTTTCTGTTTAAGAAAAATGTAGACATGTTAGAAATTCACCTATATACTGTGTTTTCATAGATTTTGTAATGCTACAGATTCTTCACTCGTGGACCCTAAAACTGAACAATTTCTTCCTGTCTTACCTTAAAGTAAGTGATGGCTACTATCACACCACAGGCCTTAATGCTCAATTCCGATTTTTTTTGTTAAATCGATCTTTTTTTGCTTGTATGTGATTTTTTGTGTGTACTGTATTCATACAGCGCAAGTGCCCTGCATGCGCAGCAGAGGATGCACCTTAAAAACTCAAGCCTTTGTTTAAAAATAAAAAAAAGACTGCTCTCTGCATTATTGTCCGCCTTGGTTGTTGTTTTTCCACTTCTGCGTAACAAGACGCAGAATAGGGACCTTTGTTGAGTATTAATGACGTTCAGGTCAGATGAACATGATCTGGCCAGGTTGTATCGAAAAGATCAGATTCCTATCGGATTCAGGACCACATAGCCAAGCGGCCTGGGTCACTGTGGAAAAATCGGAATGTTGTTCAGACTGCTATGAAAAGATCAGATACAGGTCGCATATAAGAAAAAAAAAAATCGGATTGCCATCACTTCAGGCTGCTGTGTCAATGTAGCCTTAGACATAAATCTAATGTCTCAAGCCAAAAAACTCCCTTTTTAAGATTTGCAATAGTATAAAATTCTCCAGATGAAAGTGCATACCAGGTATTACTGGATAGTGTTTCATTGGACAGTCCTACCTTTTGCAAGAAACATTATGAGAATATAACATTTCAAGATCTCATTGCACACGCTTTTATTATAATTGGAATTAAACTGATTATTTAATTTAATTATTCTCTTTCGTTGACGCTTCAGATCTTGTAAGTGTTCTTTTTCTAACTCAGACTGTAGGTATAAAGATGCTCTCATTTGTTTTGTTCAGCTGTTGCATCAGTGTTGCTTCCAGTGTTTTAAAGCTGAGGGACATAATGGAAGTGCAGCGAGTTTACACCAGGAGACGCCTATTTTGTCTTCTTTCTCCAAACTGTCAGTTTCTCATTTTTAACCCATTGTCCAATCTATTTTTGCTCTGGTTTTCCTAATTGCGTGTTGGTTGATAAAATAAAACAAAAGCCTTTAGGGGAATGTGGTAAATGTTAAAGTGGTAATAGAGAGAAACAGATGTAAAACTCTGGAACATCCTTAAAAAATCTAATTTTCCCTGCAAAGCAGACTTTTTTTTCCCCTCACGGCCCCCCGCACACACATAGACCATAACTAGAACACATTATCAATCCCAACCAGGGTTACATAACTAAATTGGTTTGGAGTCTGAAGTGTCCTTATATAACCCGACACTTTAACATCTCTCTGTGAAATACGTACTTCGTTCCTGTTAAAATTATCATTTTCATTGCAATGTTTTGGACAATCCCCACGAAGGTTCTGACTCTAATAGGAGAAAAAGTTGCATCTTTTTCTGCATTTAGTAGTAACAACATATTGGTATAACTAATATATATACTGTATATTAGATATAATTTGGAATTTATTCAGTGCTCTACAAAGAAATATATATATTTTTGCAAAACATGTAAGCAATGTTCTAGTTACACTCATTATTAAGCGTGTAAATACATCTACCTCTAACAAAAAAATCTCATCTTACATTTCACATACCATTTGGGACATTTTATTGTGTTAATACAAAATTATTTGAATTATTATGATGCTTCATTGTCAGTTTTTTTTATAATAAGTTGTAGAGGAAAAAGTATTTTTTTTTTATTGTTTTTTTGTTGCTGCACTTAGCAGAAAAAAAGTAGGAAAATCAGTTTTAGTTGTTTATTTCTTTGTTGCTACAAAGTGTCTGGGCAATAAATCTTTTAACGCCGGATATTCTGTTTATTACACTTTAACTGGAGCCACATTGGTAAGGACAATTGATTTGTTGGTAGTATAGAGGGGTTGTGGCATTAAAAACATGCTAAATCATCCCTGCCAAAGTAAAGATTTTTTTCAGTGTCTGCCACATACTTGTTCTTATTAAACTCCAAACAGTAATCAGGCATGGTAGTGGGTGGTAAATTAGCAGATTAATATTCTTCCTGCAGGACACAACGACTGACAAAGAAATACACAATCATACGCACACAGAGACATATACGAGAAGGAATTACCTCAACTACTGTGGGGATTAATTCAAGATTAAGGCGGAAGATGACAGTTCTCCTTCCCACCACCTCGTTTAGAGTCAGCCAATGAAGAGTCATCGAGACAATATGCTGTACAGGCAGGAAAACATTGTTACAGTATCAACGGAAGACAAAGCAACTGCTTCTGTGCACACTTTGCACCTCTGGGCATTTCAGTACCTCCGGTTAAACAAGCAGGTATGTTTCTGGAATGTGAAAAGAAACCAGAGCTGCTGGTGAGGTTACTGCTTCTCATGCGGAGCTGCTGTAACACAAAAATGTAGCCTACTATAAATTTACCTCTGAATTGTCTTTCCAGTTAGGTTTATATTTCTGGGTTATTACTAGTATTGCACCAATACCGATACCAGTATCGGGCAGGGCCCCGATCCAGCGCTAAAATAGTGGTATCGGAATCGGTGAGTACCAACAAATAGGGCACCGATACCCTTTTTAAAGGCCAAAAGTTTATTCACCTCTTGTCACCCATTCCAGGTAGGCAATAAAAAGTTCTACTGGATTCACTTTGTATTAGATTTTTTCCTGCTTCACAAAGGTAGGCAGCAGCTTGACAAAGCCATGATGGCAATTTCAAACAGATGGTATCGGTTTCGGCCAATACTTCACAGCCAGGTCACGGGTATCAGGGCCAAAAAATGGCATCGGCGCAACACTAGTTATTACTTACACAGTTATACCATAATATCACTTAAGGGTCTGCAATAGTTTAAAAATATATAATTCATAAATGAAAATATAGAAAATTATTTACATGTTTAGATATTATGCTCTATTAAATAGGGTGAAAACAGAACATATAAACTGATCTTCATATTAACAAGACAATGTTTTCTTCTTAAAAAGTATGAAAATAAAACATTTTTATTAAATGGAAATTGATGTCATTTAATTAAAAGTCTCTAAACAATATAACAAATACAAAACTTTTCTTTGAACTTTATGGTGGATATTTTGGATATCTCCTTTATTATCAGATGGCTCTGGCCGCATTTGGCTCTGTGGGTAAATTGCTGCCATCTTTATTGTAATGCTTATTTGCATCTTGTTTTTTAAACCCATGTGTTCCTATTCATGTGTTTTGTTTACATATTGTGTGGCGTTACCACATTCTTTATTTCCTCAGGATTTGATGGTATCTGTTCTGTGTGTTTGTGTCTTTGGTTATACACATCAAAACAACAAAGACGCCAGGGATCGCTACATGGCATTTAGCGGCTCACATTATAACCCCATTTTCCCCCCTCTGGCTAGATCTCTGAGGTAGGCATGAAACTTTGTGGATGAAAAAAAATCTGCATTTGTTTGTCAGATTCTCCACTCTCTGAGGATCATTAAAGAAAGAGCAGTTAATTACCCATAATCCACCCTGGTCCAGATGTCTACTCAGTTGGAATTGTCTGAATGTGTGTGTGTGTGTGTGTGTGTATATATATGTTGTTTTTCTGTGGGTTTTTGTTTTAAACCAATTTGCATGAATGATCCTATTTGTTTGCATTTCTCTTTGAGTTTTTTTTGCGTGTTTCCCTCTTTTTCTCCCTTGTGGGGTAGTTGGTATTCTGGATTTTCTTGCCATAAAAATTACTCCTCTTTTTCTCTGTTTGTTTCTCTGCCCACAAGTTTGTTCACTCCTCCCTCTTCTCTTCCTCCTGTGCTCTGCTCTCTTTTTGTTTCACACTCACTTGGAGCCTGAGGGAGTGGACCTGATTTAGTCATCACTAATAAAACTTCAGTTTACACCTGCTGTTTAAACCACTGGAAGGTACTGTAGCTCCGTATATAAATGCACATTTGTTATGTATTTCCTAAAATATTGCACAGATATATTTACTTGGAGTCTTATAGTGTTTGCTGTTCCAAAGAGTGAGCTGTGATAATTGCTTGCTTGAGGTTAAGCAGGTTTTATTAGTCTGTTGGAGCTTCGCTATCCTCTGTAAGTTGTTCCTTAAAGTTTCTTGTTAACTGTGGAAGATTGTTCTCATGTTTCAAGGTTAGAGTGGAAATTATTTGGCTGATTGTCTGACAAGGTTTTGAATTACTTTTTTTTCCATAAACTTATGTTAATTTGTGTCAAATGCTGTATTAATGATTGAACGTGTGTGCTTTAGTTGCGTGATTACATATCTGCTACTGAAATGCTGAACTTGAAAACTTGAATTATTTGTCTAGACAGTGCTCAACATGATTACATAGTTTGCCTGAAAATGTGTGCAGTGTTATGTGTTTTGATTTTTAAGTACACTATCACATTTGGAAAAAGAAGAATGCCAGAAGGAATATGCTGAAAACTCTGCATTAACATGGCTTTAAAGGCCTCATGAAGGATGCTCTTGGGTCTAATTCTGTCTCCTTATGAGTATTTGTTATGTTTTTATTTGTGTAAAAACTAAGATTTACCAAGAACACGTTATGCTTTGTTTACTTTTCTAAGAGAAAATGTTAAATCTAGTGAAAAACTATGCTGAACTGAAAGTTTAACAGTTTACATCTTCACCTACAGCCTGTCAGCAGCACCAATGATGTTTATTGGTTTGTAGAGATCTGAAGGAGCTCTTTTACTTTACCACCTTGCCTGAACCATCACCTTTAGTAGGTTGCACTTGGTTTGCTCGGGGCTGTCCACACAAAATACTTGCAACCTTGCAAACCTAGCTTAAGCATCAGGTGTTTGTGGGTCTTGAAATGCTTTTCGGGTTTAGACAAAGCTCCTCAATTTACTCTGCAATCAGGAGTGAGAGGCAGTGATGACAAACTTAAATAACAGACTATATGACCCCTACTGTATGTGTGCGTTTGGATGTTGCTGCTTGTAGGTCCAAGTAACATCCCACAGAAACAGGCCAAGATGATGCAAATTTCTGCTGTGTTTTTGACGATACCCGGTAAGATGCTATGTTACACTCTTGTAACTTAAACAGTCAAAAAATTATATTTTTAGATTTGCTTCAATTGTTTCTTAATGCTGACTGAACAGATTACACTTAAAAGAAGTGGCTGTAAAAGCTGTTGGGTGCATCAAGTTTTTTCCAATACAATCTGATATGATACCTGGTCAGAGCGTTTTGACAGATATCCGATACCGATCCTATTCCGCTGTAGTAGGGATTTGCAGGGTCTGACTGGATGCCTTTGAACGGATATGGGAACAACAGCTACTGCTATTCATTGTGAAGTGTGAGATTAAGAGTCTCACATCAGTACCAACTGGAAAAAGTAGCTACTTTTCAGTGTAGGTTCAAAAAGAAATAAGTTGTAAGGAACCTAAAGATACTCAGCACTTACAGTAAAGTAGCTAATTTGGCAGCACTTATTTCTTGTGTTGTCTGCGTTTTGATAAAGCTGGTTTTTTTTTGCCTTTATACATTTTGTACTGAGGATGTAGTGTCTTTTAGTTCAATACATGAATGGATCAAGTAAACAATTCAAAAACAGAGTGATATCATTGTTGTACCCGTGACCTTTAAACAGGTTTGCTTACAATTTTTCACGTGTCATAAAACTTCTGCAGGATTCAAACCAAAAGCAAATCATTCCAGCCTGCAGTACTTCGGTTCCATGAAACTGGACAAACAGGTATTCTGTTTCTTTGATTTGAACAGACCAAGGGGAAGGTAAACAAAGCATGAATGCTGTTGCAAATGAGACCAAAGAAGAAGAAAGGAGATCTTTTATTAATCTGGTTTTAATCCTTTTCCTTTTCAAAGCAACCCTTTTCTTATTTTGAATAGGTTTAGTTTGGCATTGCCTTTGTGTTGGGTCAAAACTGGGCCAAGAATGAGATAAACGGAACAATAAACATTATGAGAGCTCAGATTGAGATTTCCACAGTGGACAGAGAAATAAAGTCAGAGTTTTATCCATCATCCACAAATCCTGTGGTCAATAAGCTGGATAAAAACAGCATTTTTCTTTGACTTGGACATGAGAAAGCAAGTTCGATAGAAAGGAAACTCGGAGGAGAGTCACTTCTTTTTCAGCGGAGTTTGCTTTTTTAGAGACGGATAGAGGAAACATGGATCTTTAATAAATGGAATTTAGAGAAACGGGGAATAGAAAAACCAGCCCAAAAGGAGCTGTTGGCATACGACTGAACCGGAGACTGGGGAAAAACATAAAGAGATGTGGCAGAATGTGTGAAATCAGTGCTGTCGACTTAATGAGATGCTCTAAATAATAGTTGGCAAAACGGCAAATCAGCAAGAAAGCAAGCAGCTTGCATTTTAAAGGCAGTGTGTTCCTCCCTCTGGGCCTTGGAGCCCTTACATAACCAGCAGGATCAAGAATGAGCAAAGACTAAAAGCAATCTCTGCGGGGGGCCCACAAATAAACCTGGATTAGTGATGGTTTCAGGATATTTGTAACAGGGAATCCCAGGAGGTTTCACTTAACAAATATGTATCCTGTACACCACAGAACATTAGCTAAGAACAGAAAGGAATGAAGAGATCCAGGGTGATGGCTCCCATCCACCTGCCTGAAGGGGCTGTTAAGAAGGCGGTGAATGCAACCGTAGTATGGCCTGTGTTTTCTTTTACCTCACATACACTTTTTAGGTCACTGAGTGAGTCGTTTTTTAATTTATTTGTTGGTTTAGAGCAGAGTTCTTTAACAGGGGGTTCGCTACCCCTAGGGGTCCACAGAGGGACTGCATGAGGGTTGCGAAAGTTTTGGTTGATTAGACTTTTTTTTTATATTCCCTCCTGCAATTTTTATCACTAATTGAAATGTTTTTAAATACATATTAAGATGAATTCAACACACTGTAGTAAACAGATAAATGGACACAGACGATGTCTTTCAGTCATCAATGCACACATTCAGCGACACACAGGAGCTCTTTCAAGCTGGGCACCGTTTCATTCACAACACCTGTCCCATCAACCAGGAATCAGAATCAGAAATACTTTAATAATCCCAAGGAGAAATTACTTTCATTATATTAATCCATCTGTGATAGATTGACTATATAATTATTATAATACAATATATATAATTAGTGGGTCCCCGCTCCATTTCGCCATCAGTTTGGGGGTCCTTGGCCTGGAAAACGTTCAAGACCCCTGGTTTAGACAATTACAATCTAGTGCTGTACATGATGAGAAGTTATATCTGTTTTGTGCATTTATTTGGAAAAATTGTGTTCTGGTGAACCACTTGTACTTATACAACACCCTTACACCCATTTACACACACACTCACGGTGGCAAACTACATTGTACAGTAGCAATCTGTTTTGAAGCACATTGACAGAAGAGAGACTGGCATAGTCTTGGCCCATTCAGTAAGCCATATAGCTGAAGTGCATTGCCCAATGACACAGCTGAGTCAGGTAGGGCCTTGAATCGAACTCCTGCATACAACACCACTATCGCCTATCTAACACATTCTCACTCCTAACTCATTGGTAGTTGGGAGTGAGCATTACTGCTGTTCAAAAAAGACCCATCATTTTCGAGAATAAAAAAAAACAACTTTGAGTGATGTTTGAACAGATGCAGCTTGGGCTGTGTTTTAACCCACCCCCACCCCAATTTTCCCAATTTTATTGTTATATTCAGAAATTAGAAGGTGTTAGCTTTCAAATGATGCACACACATGGAATTTGGGCTTACAGTTCCTAAGTTATCTGCTTTTCCATTGGGGTATGCAAAATAGGCAAGGATCACTTCAAATCAACCCCTGTCTTTGACGTGCAGGGTAACTGACAAGATGCGGACATTGTATCACATGACAAAGACATGACCTGTGACAAAATTAGTCACACGCTTCCTTAATCTTTTGAGTTTTAGCTGCAATGATAGTGTTGTTAGCTTTAAGAGTGTTCGGTAACATGTATATTAGTGCTTCATTAGGTATAGGGCTTAAGGTAAGGGATGGGTCATATTACTTTCAGTTAAATATTAAAGTATTGTACCCATTTAGCTTTAAACATTCAACAATGTGTCAAACATTTTTGTGCAAAGGTAATGGAGCCTTTTTCAGCCAGACTTTGCACTTCGTGTTCTTTTGCTCAACATCTATGGTGTAATTTTGGTGCCACCGAACAGAGCGTATAGTTAGAACAGTGTTCATCGTTTAAACTCCTTTGATGAAAAACAGTCAACTGCGTGCTTAACTCTGACAATGCGCTCTTGACCTCTTTGTTGACGCTTTTTCATTGGGTTCATCCGTCACTCTCTTTGTTTACTTTTTTGATTGGATCGGTGGAGTGCCATGATTAGCCACCTGCTGCCATGTCTTAAAGGGGAAGGAAATACCAGCCAACCTCGCACACAGGAAACAGCTGATTTAAGTTTCTTTTACCGACATGGAAAAATTGTCGCCGATTATGGTAGTGAATGATGGTAACGGTAAAAATTTATCGCCCAGCCTGACTTTTAACCATTAAGACATGAGTACATAAACAAGGAGAGTGTTTCTCTCAGTGGTGCCTATTTGTTTAGAACAGGCTTGTTTTCACTAAGTGACATTACTCACAATGGATGGAGTACCCAGAAATTTTACTCAAAAGAAGTGATAATTATTTTTTTTTACTCAAGTAAAATTAAAATGTTCAATGCTGTAAAACTACTCCTAAAAGTAAATTGTTTTAAAGTTAGAAAAGTAAATGTAACTGAGTAAAATGTAGCTAGTTACTACCTACCTCTGCTTACACCCGTAGAAAAACATCTGCTGATTATTAGATAGTACCACTACTTCCATATTATTTAATACACAGACAGTTCTGGATGCACAGATGAGGAAGAAAAAATACAGATATCATCAGCATAGCATGATTTTCTATTATGCAACCCTAGTTTGAAAGTTTGCATGTTCTTCTGTGCACTATTGGGTTTGCTACAGATGCTGCAGATTCCTCCCATAGTTTGTAAACAGGCATTGCATGCAAGGTAAATCACTCTGAAATGCCCTTAGAGGTAAGTGTAGATGTGCATGAATGCACGTCTTTCTGTCATTCAGTAGAAACCTGTGCAGGATGCACACTGCCTCTTGCACAATGACTGGTGGAGAACATTTTTGTTAACTATTGTAAGAACAAAAAATTTGAGCCAAGTCACGCAGCTAGAACACTCATTCCTCTTCCGCTGAAAACATAGACGTAATGTGACTAACACAAACGGAAACAGGAAACAATCTGTAAGATCTTAAATTTAAAAATAGAAAAAAGCATTTACAAAATGTTTATGTTAGTATGTCTTTCATTTCATCAAAAATTGTGAAGGATAAAAAAGCCTTCAAAAATAAAACTTCTAAACTAAAAATCCACTCTCTTAAGCATACAGTGGTTTTCCATTAAAAAAGGTCAACAATGAGGCTAATAAAGTGAAACACAATAGACACAAATGTGTGTTGAGGGGAGATGCTCTTTGAAAGTATTTGTGTCCCCAGTCTCCTGCTGTGAGAGCATTAGCCAGAAGTAGTCATAAAAACATTCTTTAATTTATTTCCTTTAGAAGAGAGCAGGGAAAAGTCACTGTGCACAAATAATGTTCCATTTCCTGGTTATAGCTCCAAGCACTGCATGAATGTGGTCAAACTGGTTGTTAGAGGATGTATGCTATCAGACCAGATATGCAGTTTGGTAAGATTGTATTGTATCCTGAAACAATGAAACAGTGATGCGTTCTCTCATAATACTAGCTTAGCATTAAGAATCTCATTGTAATTCCAGACAAACAATTGGAACCTATTTGAGTGGAATATCTCCTGATTTAGGGAGGAAGCAGCAAAAAACTTGATATCTTGAACAAGCAGCGTTAATCCAAGCCAGTTATTTTTTTTCTTTTTTTTGCACTAAACATAAATGTGAGGTGTCCTTTCAATTAAGAGATTTTGTGTATTATCAGCATCTTTTTTATAACAGCTGTTAACCGGGATGCTCAGTGAGGCAGAGAGAGAAGGGAGTGAGGTGAGGAACAGGAGGAGGGAGAGGATAGGGTGGATATATCAAGCTGCAGGCTGGTTTTCATGGTAATACGTCAATATACAGATCCAGCACTCTTGGATTGCAATCATGTTTGGGCGTAAACTAATTATTTGAACATAAATAACAAGCAAATAAGATTCTGAGGTAAGTTACAAAATTTAGTTTACACAAAGGGAAAAACAGAGATAGAAAATAAAAAACCCTCTCATAAAAACTATCCATGAATACATTACAAAGGAAAGACTGCAGACAACAGACTCCATTATGGGTTATGCAATGACCGAAGTAAACTCAGAAATGGAGGCAATGGGCTTTAGAAGACGAAAAGAACAAGAATTGCCTCCAGTGCTCTTTACGGTCTGTTCCTGCCAAATGGACTTGACTTACAGAGTCCCACTCTGTTAAATGTGTGACATTGGCAGTTTGTGTCAAACTTTGTGCCTCTTAAAGTCAGGTTAGCTTATGATTTTCTATTTTAGCTTCATCATATCAATGATGTAATTTCTATCTTCTGTAAAATACAAATTATGGGATTCCAATGATATAAAAACATTGGTTACCCTCTAAATATCTGTAACTGTCATGTAATGGTGTACAGCATCATCCAAATGCTATGAGACGTCAGGAGGCTAACAGGTGAAACCATGGAAACAGTTTTCCTAAAAACTGAAACTCTAAAATCTTGAATCTAAGGAGAAATCCAAAATGGATCGCAGAACAGGCTAGTGTGAAAACAGAATGATCTGACTGAGAACTGACTGACTGAGAAAGCAAACGGGAGCTTGATCATGATGTGCGAGGAATCGGGCGTTCTCTCTGGAAAAATGAAAGCGCCCAGTCAGCTGACAGCGGGTCAGGTGAGCTGGTTATAAAGCTCAGCAGTAATGGAAACTGGAACGTAGTTGATACTCTGATAAACTATCTATCTCAGTCATATTCTGCTACATTATCAACTAAAATAATATTGTCAGAGAAAGAGTTATATAAAACCTCTGTTTTCATTGTTCTCCTTCCGCTTAAACAGTCCAATTGGTAGCTTGACTGCAAGAAATTCCACCAATCATTGTTGCAAAGCAAATGTCCCTGTCCTTTAATAACAACCCAAGGATAATCTGAAATCCCTGTGCCCAGACCAAGACATTTTATCTTGGAAAGTATGAACCTGCAAAATTGATCTTGCAAAGGTTAAAATTGTGTAGAAATGCTTGCAGGGCTTTTGATATCCTTAGTAATGGTTTAACATTCCTGCAGTGGAAAAGGGCTACATGCCTGTGTAAATTCTCAGTAATCTGGTCATGGTAACCACAAACAGGCTTAAATTGGAAGGCAACCAGACATTTGCTCACTTTTTTTTGAAGACATTTCAACACCTGTCCTCTCTATGTCTTTGTGAACTCTGTTGACTTGCACCGGAGCAAACTCTAGTGGAGTGCTGATGTATTAAAACAGCATAGAGGTCCATCCTCCTGCACACATCCCAAATTAGATACAAATCAAATAACCAAACTTTGTTCTTCTAAATTGTTGGAGTCTTTTGTTGTGCATGGGCGCTGTGATTGGTCTTTTGAATCATTATGGGAGTGCTTATGTAACTCCTTTAAAATAAGTTTCATGACTCAATCGTAAATGCTTGGAATCTGAAACTGCAATCTTCCCTCCCTGCTCAGTGATGGCTTTTCTCTTTTAACAAAGATGGCTTCTTTTACTCCTCTTTCAAGCCATCTGTTCTCTCTGTCCAAAATATTAAAACGATGTACAAAGGTGTGATCTTTGGTCTTGAGGTGCAAGTGTGCAGCTAATCTTGCCCAGAGCCAGTGGCTCTCCTAGACTGTGCCATGCTTTTGTGTTGTTGTTGTTTGGTTTCTCCAATATTGGAGGCTCTACAGTCCAAACTGCCCTGAATCGCATATACAACGCTGCTAAGCTTAGGTTTGGGTGTTTTGTCTTAATGATGAACCGGTTTTTGTCTCAGTATGTTGTTGGGTTTGAAATTCACTGCCGTGTTGTGTTTCGAGAAAATCTAACAGAGTTTCTCAGAAATTTCTGAAGAAAGACACAGAGGACAGATGGTGTGAAAGGGGGGTCAACAGTATCGACAAAGACTCCTGGATAGGCGTCAACACTTCTTCAAAAAAACTGATCGAAATTCCAGTTGCCTTCCAATTTAAGCCTGTTTGTGGTAAAAGGGCCCAAAAGCAATCACAGAAAGGTGCTAAACACTCAGCCGATATAGAAAACAATGGAGGGAGAAGGAAAATAAAACAAGTGAGGAGTGATCATTTATTTATCTCATGGGATTAGGAATCACTTTATTCTTTGTTTTAAGGTATCTTCCCTAAGTTTTAAGGTTCTTCTTCTCTAACTTTGTAAATGGTTTTGTAATTGCCTGTACTTATTTCGCACTTTTTCAAGTCAGGAGACTTTGCCAGCTGACATAAGCAAGGTAGGCGCCACCGGGGCGCTTTGACCGCCATCAGTAGGCAATACGGGTGACGTGTCTTGCCAAAGGACTTAACGACATTGAAAGCTAGAGCTGAGGTTTGAACCAACATCCCTTTGGTTTAATCAGTCCTGGTGTTAAAGGGTTTAGAAGATTTCCGTTAGGACAGAGAATCCCTTTGTATTTGTGAATGACGTGAATAAACAGCCACAACAAAATCGTTTGCTCTTAGGTCCATGCATCTTTTTTCAGGATTCAAATAAATTTGTCCACCCTTTCTGGACAGTTTCACTTAACAGCCCCCTGAAGGGAGAAATTGGAAAGTGAATCTCTACTCTCTGGTTCTCATTTTGTATTCTCTCCCTCGTGCTCTCTCCCCATTACAATCCCTTGCTTGGACACCTCACTTCACTTTCAATTTCTGTCCTCAACCAACCCTTCCTCATACTCTTCTTCATTTAATGATAAAATGTTTCTTATTTCAATACATATCTCTTCAGCCTTCTCAATTTTAATGTGATTTATTCAATCAGTAAACACTATAAATATATTTCACTATTGGATAGTGGACGTCAACTGTTGGTGAGCAGTGATGCAAAGAGGAGGTTATGGAATCTGCACACACCACTTACCTTTATTAGTTCACCTGACTTGTATGAAGTTGGACCCCATTTTAGTTAAAAAGTGCCTTTATGTAATTTTTGAAATAAATTCACTAACATTTCTGAAACATTCTTAAAACATTTACTGTCCATATTACCATAGACATCACCAGGTTACTGCTTATTTTTTTGAGTAAACCTACATGAACATCCTGTTCCACCAAATCCCAAAGGTGCCACTGTGCCAGTTAAAGGCATTTTCATGTTTGAGATGTTTTGAACTTTTTGACTTGGTACATTATCCAGCTGGAAGGAGCCATTAGATAGATTGGTACACTGATATCCTAAATGGATGGACATGGTGAGCAACTCCAGATATGCTGTGGGTTTTAAGTGTGCCAGTGAGTACCATTATACCACCACCAACCTCAACAGCCGATTGAAGAAAAGATAAAAGCATGCTATATTATTGCCTCATAACCTAATGAAGAATATTACTAATCTCCTATTATCCAGGTAGAAATACCCTCAGTTTTCTGTCTAAGTCTGGCATTTTTAAACCGTTTTCAAAACTCAGGAGCCTGTTTGAACAACTAGGCCCTCAAAACAGAGCGTGTGCTGATCATCACAACTTAACAAATAACAGGAGGTGGACATTTACATGAAAATGGGATTTATTAAACATGAAAGAGAATGTGGCTGCAAGTTACATCTATGCATCTATATTGTGCATGTTTAAAATTCAGATGCAAACTTATATGCAAAAAATGTCTGCATTAATTGTAACGAGAAAAAGGCATGTAGCTACAACAACATACAGGTGGAGCTTCTGTGCACTTGTCAACACATTTGGACTGTCAAGTTAAAACAGAAGAGGGATAATATCTATGGAGCAATGCTATTTTTGGAAGAGATCTCTTTGTAACACCTCATTTTAATGTGTAGATGGATAATTCCATTGCCGTCTCTTTGCGGTCAGGTCGAGCAGCTTCTCTCTCTGTTTCGCTATCATGTCCTTTACGTAGCTGTGGTGATGACAAAGGACAAAATGCAGCTTTTCTTGTTCTTCAAGTTATACCATAAGAATAGTGACCAATGGAAAGACTTGTTTTCTCTTACAAATGGTCACTATCCTTAATATATAGTTCTACATTGAGAATACAAAACAAGTCTTTACTATTTTGTTGTTGTACAGTTGCTGTACCCAACTGTTTTCTGTCCTTCATTTTAATTTGACTAGACATGTTAAAATCAACTTTCATAAAATAAAAAAAAAATAACAAAACATTCCCTATTCATAAATGTCTGTCTGCTCAGTTTCTGGATAGCTCATATATCTTTGCTAAATAAATGACCTTGAACGATCGTGACCTTTTGAGGAAAAAGCTAGAGGGCTTTCAACTTTTCTATGTTGCTTTTTTTGGATTATCTTATAGCCTCATAGATCCTGATTACCTTTCTTTTTTTATCTCACACAAACACAGCAGGTCATTTTACATCTCCTCAACCTGCGTCCTCTCCACACTATACCTGCTCTTTGTGTCAAGGTAGCAACATGCACACCTCATTCGAACAGTGCAGTCTTCAATTATTTGCACATTCAGCTTTAGTAGATTGCCTTCAAAATACCCACTTATTGCACATGTGATATTTGTTTGCACAAGCTTTGTTACAGCAGGGCTTTAGGATCAATCTTAGCCACATTTATTCTCCGTATCAGTGCATTGGCAAGAGCAATTGGGTGAATGTGGCTATAAAGTGCTTTGAGTGGTCACTAGGACTAGAAAAGTGCAGTATAAATCATGTCCATTTGCCACTAATCTCTCTCTAAAATTATAATTTCTTTAATGATCGTACTAAAGGGCAAAACAGACAAAGCATTAAGGCTATGTCCTTTGCCTAACTACAGATTAGCTTCACACACCTTCTCTGCATTATTAATTCTTTCTTTCCATACTGTTTTTCTATTTCCCACTCTACCGTCTTCACTCTGCTGCCCATCTCCTCAGCTCTCTTCCTGTGCTCCTGATTGGCTGCCTTCACCCTTTTCTCTTTATGAATTGAACAGCAGTGGCTGAATTTGACTGGCTGGAAACTAATCAACTCACATGCTTCCCTTTTCTCTCCCAGTCTCTCTCTCTCTCACACACACACACGTTTTCATATTCTCACCTGCAAACATCAGAACGTCTCCTCCAGAAACAAGCACAATCCCGCTCTATCGTCTCCTCACACACAGGCATCCTTCCACGCTACCGTTTACGCTCTCACCGGCATGCATCCCGCTTTGTCAACAGCTCACGTAGCAGCCGAGCTCTCTCTCACACACACGCAGACGTAGCTCATCTGCAGTCACCCGCCGGGCTCACACACTCATCACAGACCACGCGCTGTCACACACTCTGAGGTCTTCTGTGATGCTGTGAGTCTCTCCAACGTCCTTCTCATTCACACGCGGCTTCGACCAGGGCTCGTCTTTCTCAAGAGACGCAAGCAGACCGTCAAGCCTCTCTGCCTGTCAGTCAGTCAACCAGTCTTTACGTGTCTGTGTGTCGGTGGCATGAAGCGGTGATGTTCTGGGACAGGAAAAATAGTATGGGCAATTCCCAAAGACGGCCCAAAGGAAGACACAGACCAAAATCTGCAACAGGTACTCTATATATTTTGGCCTCTTTTTGGAGTTGCTATCTATTTAAACACTTGACTTTATGTCATTTTTAAATTTTTAACCTGCAAAAACTGCTCCATAAATGCCTTGTTTACGATTTATAGCTACACTTCCAATCCAATGGCACTCATTAACTCAAACTGATGTTATTTTACCATACAGGATCAGACATTGCATTTTCTCTTTCATTCAGATTGTCTTAGTGTGTTTTTCTCCTATTAGTTCAAAGCACCTGCTTCTCTCCATCACTCCCCTCTTTGTTTGCATCAAGTTGTCGTCTGTTTTCATCTGCTGATGCAAACAGTGGCTACCACTCTTGTTGTATCAGTCTAATTTTTACCGTATTCGAGTCTTCAGTTCCACCCATTTCAGCATCTGCTCATTATAGATCACTCCTTCCATTCATGCATTTGCACTGGAAAGCCTCAATTCATCCAGCATCTGCATATGGAGCGGTATGAGACAATTATTAGGGATGTATGTCTTCTAATCCCGTTGTCTAGCCATTTAAAAGGACCATACTTGATTGTTTTTTTCCCCAAATCTATTTCTATGTGGTGGTTTGCTCTTGTTTCAAGCATTTAGCTCACTGTCATTCTATATCTATCCATGATTAAGCTAAAGGACATTGTCTTTCTATTTGCCACTGCCATGCAGGCTTTGCTTCATCTCGGTTGCCAGGTTTGAACAGACCAAGTTGGTCGTTTTCCTCTTGGCGTGTGACCAGACTGTGAAATGATGTGTGAGAGTGGGTAATAGGTACTCTTCAGATTCACTATTGCTGCAAAGCTGGCTCTATAAGTGTGTGTGTATGTGTATAAGACCTGGCTTGTGAATCCTAAGGTTTCACACATGCTTCGTTCAACTGCCACATCATGAAGGGTCATTTATGCTTGGGAAAGTGTACGAATACGCTTGTGTGTGTTTGAGATGGCCCATCCTGCACAGCTGGACACAATCTTTAATTATCTCTTAACAGTGAGGGCTTTATTTGACAGTGGTGGACAAGGAGAGAGGGAAGAATTAGAGGAAAACGGTGGTTAGGATATTCTTTTGAGAGCTTGATAGTAAGGCATGATGAAGGACTAACAGGAGGAAAGTGTTGAAAAAAGACAAGTATACAGCGTAATGTGTAATCGATAGAGAAGCACATCGATACACACCGCTTCGGCTCCAAGTATGAACACGTCGCCTTGAGAATGCACGCATGCACTATGTATGTGAACCATTCATTTGACCTTGACTCAAATTGGCATTTGCAGCTCATTTGCTCCTCTCAGAGAGCAGGATACTGCCACATCACTCTGACCCGGTGCTGCATTACAGATGAGACCGCATGATTTATGGCGGTGTAGTGCCATGGCGAAGGTAGAGAGGAGGAAGAGAGGCGAAACTGGGGTTCTTGTTTTGGTAAATGAAGGATTGTGGGTTCAGAAGGAAATAAAAGCACCTCTCCTTTGTTGGGTAAAAACTGATGTTTTAAACATACTTGGAAATATGCATCTTATTCTGAGGAACAATGGGTTACAGAAACTGATATTAAATCATTAGACTGAAAATTGATAATAAAAAAAGGATCCTTCTGTAAAGCACAGTATAAGCAAAGCAGCATGATAAAAAATCATTTTACTGATGTCTGCCTTGTGTTGCTACTGACACCTTAAAGGATAACAGCATATTAAGAGCATAGATAGTTTGGTTGATAGTCTAAAGGTAGCACCCCCTGCAGATGCTCGCTTAGCACCCACGTTGAAACACTAACCCTGACAGGTTTTGTGTGAAATGAGATTTGCATGCAGTGTCTCTGAAAGACACTATTAGAATTATAGTGATTATTTTAACTCTCAGCCAGATCTGTAAAAATGACACATTTTTGTTGTTTTATCTGCAAACATATGGGCAGTTTTTAGCTGTGCGTCAATATAAATCAATCTTTATAGGGAGTTACAGCCCTAGCCGTCTTTGCTCTGCAGGATTTGAGGAAACTGTGCTGCTCAATATATTAGTAACTCTTAGTAAGCCATAAATCCTTCTTTTCTGTTGGTTCTGTTGGAGTGAAACTAAATCCAACCAGCTGAAAATTGCACTGGATACAAAGTGTGAACTGGTGACACATGAAGTGTATAACCAGCTTCCTTGTTTAGTGACTTTTTAGTCACTAGAGAATAATACCTCTTAGTAAACCAGCTATGAAAGCCGCCAGTGTGTTATTCAATCAATTTGCAAGCCAACTTGAGGTGATCTAGATAATGTTTTACTATAGCCTTCACTATGCCAAAACACAAGTATATTATTTGAATGCATCACCAGTTTGGGTCTTTTGTGAGAGATGCTGATATCGTACTACAGCTAAAAGTTGAGAAAATAATGTTGACAGCAGTAGGGCTCTCCATCCTTATGGTAGCAATATTTTTTTAAACCAAAACCTGAACATTACATCTGCAGCTTAATAGTGAGACTCTTCTTAATTGGTTTCTTTAAATGTTCTTTAGGTAAGAGTGTGTTTGCTTGTGCATGTGTTTTTGTCCTGTTTGTTGCCTTGTGATGGACTGGCGACCAATTTATCGTCTAACCTTCCTCTTGCCTATAATGACTTTTTCTAGAGAGCATAAACAAAGTTCTCTCCCTGAACGTCACTGCTTTAACAGAGCTTTTAGTCATGAGCTTTTTCCTCTGATATATAACAAACGGATTGACTTTATAGTTGTTTTCTTGCCATACTGAGTGTACTAAGAGCTCTACAGTACAGCTACAATGAATATAAATAGGCAACTCTGGATTAAGGGTCTTACCCAAGGGTACACCGGCATGTGACAGGAGGATATTGGAAAATAGATTTTGACTTTCAGATTCCTTCCACTGAACCAAAGGTGCCTTTTGTCATCTAATAGTGTGCTTCACTTGGACCCATGAAGTGGTCTGCTTGAGAATGTCAGATCGTTTGCTTTTAATTGATAAGGCTTTGGATTAGCAAAACAAATAAGAGGCAAACCAAAGGTAGGGATGAATGATTTAGACAAATATGTGTGATCTTAGTCTGGCTGTCTGTCTGCTCAGTTCCTTGTTTATGGCAAGCCATCTGAGCATTTAATTTTATACAGGAAAAATCCATAAATCATTCCAGGGATACAGAATGTCTTTCCTCTTATCCACAATGAACATTCTAGCTGCTTCAAATGCCAGCATTCCAAGGATCAATTGCAATAACATGTCTGTTAATGTGTGATCTACCTTCTTCGTATCTATGGTGAGCAACAACCCTAACCTGAAATGTTAAGAAAATTAAGTTGTGAAAGTTTCATTCCTCCCCACTCACTCGGATCTAATCCCCTTACTGATACTTGCTCTAAAAGAAAACCTCCACTTGTCTGCTTCTCTTACTTTTTTTTAATTGTCAAGTCAAATGAAATAAATGGACTCAAAATGAGTGAAAAACTTAAGAAAGCCCAGAAAGCTATTAATAACGGCTCTGGTACATCACAACCATCCATTGAACATGTCCTTGTTTTTTGCGTTCTTACACATTTACAATGTTTAGATTATGATCTCCATATACACAACATTACAAAAAAACATTTAAAACATTGTAATTTCCGTGCCATGCCACTAGTGGGTGGTACTCTAATGGAAACTCAAATAACGTATGAATTCTAGTTTAAAAAGGCACCCAATCCTACTGCACATATGCCTTACAAGGCTTTACAGTTCTGTTTTTTCCACTATACTTGACATCAGGATTTTTTACAAACCTTACCCTTTGCAACCCGTTTTCTGATCTTACTGGTTTCATAAAAGCTGTTGAGTTTAGACAATGAATAGAAACATATTCTCAACCAAAGGTCAGAATTAAATCCTCTTACATTAAAGGGAAAAGTTTGTTAAAGCAGTGAAGGCTTCCTAACAGAAACATCAAACTAAAGGGTCCTTTAATGTCAGAATCTGCTGCTGAAAACAGGATAGCTCTGAATAGATGACGTAAGCTTGGAGTTAACCGGTTGGCTGGAGCACAGCCCTGAAGTAACGATGTACAAGCTTTGAAATGTAGAATGTGTGTGTGTCCTTACCTATCTATGTCCTGCTTTTCTCTTACACATCAACTTCTCTTACAACCTTCTAGCAGTTCACTGTTTCTGAATCCAGTCATTCTTAAAATACCTCAAGTAGACATGAGGGTCTATACATGCTCACCCTGAAGGTGTTCATTCAGATATTTTCAAACGGATAGATGATGTCATGTTCAGCATCCTGCAGCAAAACAGTGATGGAGGATGAGAGAAAAGGATTTAGACATGGAGATAAAGAAGATGAGGGGCAGCGACTTGTGACAGACACAGAATATGGAGAAGCTGATGGAGGAAAAAAAAAAAAAAACAAAACGCTGCAGGGAGAAAGGGGAATTAGAAATGGTAAAAAGGGGGAGGAATGGGAAGAGATGGGGGAAAAAAACAGAACCGTGGGAACGTGTGCTGCTGAGGGTCTGCTGTTGCCATGGTAACCGTACAGGTGCTAAAGCAGGTCAGCTGATTGCCGGTCGGCGCTCTGCCACCAGACAGCGCGTTACATGTGTGAACGCTTTCGGATTGTTCATTCATTAGCAGCAGAGACGCAGCGAGTGTGCGCACTGCTTGCTGATGTTTTGGCAGTTCGGTGGGTGTGTCACACTCTGCTGTGTGTGGATATACTTTGCTATACTTTTGTGTTGCAAAGGGCAGACTACTTCTTTCTGCGTTGCTTATTCTTCCTGCTTTCTTGGCTAATAAAACACACAGATGAAGACCCTAATGATCAGTCTACCTCTTGCAGTGACGAGGACCCTAGACAACTTACACTGCTGTTAGATTGCTACTAGGTCCCTATAACAAGCATTAGATGATGTGTACATGTCAGGAAAGAGTCATTTATCTTCTATCACCACAAACCTAAACTTTACCAAACTGATTGGGTGAGTCAGATCCTATCAGGCCAGTCCTACTAACTGTTAAAGTGTTCAACATTATAAAGTCTTTGCAATTGTTCTTACTGCTATTTGTGGTTGTGATCAGAGATTTGACTTGGAAGTATGTTTGGCATTTATTGCAGTGGGGCCACCAGGGGCAGAACAGAGGTGGTCTTTCATTGCTGCTTAATGTGGCTGATCATCCTCTTCCAGGCGTAAAAAACCCTGTGTCTAACTATCAAGATTTTATTTCTTCCAGCTTACAAGAAGCAATACTAAATCCCTAAATTATACCCAAATAAAATATTTCATTGCATACTGTTTATTTTTAGATAAAGATGAAAAAGTACATAGATCTTTGAATATTGCTCTGTCATTGTTCTTGTTTTCATCTACTTAAATATGAGGTAAATGTTTCCTTGTATTGTCATTAAAACATTTTCTCTGTTTTCCTTAAATATGTCAACATTTTAGTTAGCATATTGAATTTAGGTCTGGATTGCCATGGCATTACAAGGCATTTATGTAGGTTCTCTCTGTATTTTTTTTATATCAAATCCCTGTGAGTTTAAATCTACTTTGACCCCTGAGCAGCGGTAACAAAGGGGCAAATTCTCAGAAATAAAGCCGAAATTGCCAAAGTAGAAAGAAGAATGTTTTTGTTCTTTGCTTTGTTGGATTAATGAAGATTTTATTGATCTCTGTGTAATGCATAATTCATAGTACATCAGGAAGTGTTTGCTTTTGAATGGTATGTCTAAAACCATTCCTTTATTGTACATTTTGTCTGCTTGTCTGTCTGCTATAGTAACCAATATGATGTGTTGAACTAGATCTGCTATTTTCACAACTTTTGTGAGACTTTTTTCTTTACAAAGTAGGGCATTAATTCATAAAAACGTTTATATGAATTCTACAAATCAAACTATTCCGCCCAACAGCAAGGATAAACTGCATGACAGCATTCTATACCCAGCAACTGTAGTATCTAGGCAACAGCTGTCATTCTGGTTGTTATTCAAAATTGTAATGGTTAATTTTTTTTGCAACATAAAACTAGACTTAAACCTTTTTAAGTTTTAGTTAACTAAAACCGACTAAAACGATCACATATCATAATGACCAAAATGTGACTAAAACTAACAGTTTTCTTCCTGATGACTAAAACTAAATCTAAGATGGCTGTCAAAAACAACTCTGCATTTCATCCCATTATGCACAGCCAGCGACATAAGATTAAAAATCACACAACAAACCAAGATATTAGCAAGTGTTTACATAAGTCTTTATGATTTCTAAAGGCCTGTTCACCACAATAGTAGATTCAAAACCTGAAATTATGGCTTTTAGTTTCAGTGTGCCACCCCAAGATTTTTAGTGGCCACTGGTTTATTGCATAATAAAATGATAAAGGGGAATAATAGTTTGTGTCTGAGATTTTACATTGAACCTGATTGGAAAAATTAGGCCAATCATTACAACTTCACTTTCATTTAAAAAATAAGTTTAATACATGTTCCAAAATATAATCTTATCAAAACCAATATTCAGTTTATAATGCTGATTGTATGTAATTAGCCCTGTTGATTGCATTAACTTATTCTATAAACAAAATTCAGTTCAGGTTATATCTATATCGCCTATATGTCATCTCAAGGCACTTTATAGAGACAATTTAACCAGATCATACGGTAAGGTTGGTTCAAAGCTTTCTAAGGAAAACCAGCTGATTGCATCGACTCATTGACTAGAAAGCAATCCCATTTACTGTAAAGAGCGGATTGCAGGTTAACGACTCACTTTGGTCATTGTTTAGAAAAATATGTGAAGAATTGGTTTTTGGATGAACTATTTAGGCTATTTGTTATTGGAATTGATATAACGTCAGAGATGTAAACAGTGGATACCAATGCTAATTTAGACAACAAACACAGGGTTAATACAGGATTTTAATGCTCTTTTAATGCTCTTAGAAATAGTTTTAATGCCATCAACAGGTACCCATGACTCTCATATATACACGGCATTATACATATATGCATTTGTTATCTCTACCGTCGATAGACTGCAACCATGTCCCGAATTCCTTGTTTTTCAACCACTTTTATTGAAATTAGCATTTTCCCATTCCCATTCAACATACAGCTTTACGATCAAACGGAAGTAGTTCTGTGCAAATATATTGCGATATGATATATCTGATTAATTTTTAAAAAAAATAAAGATTTTAAAGGCCACAGTGTCAGGATTTGGTTATGGATTGTTGACCCAAAAGCAGAGGCAGGAAGGCAGATGTGAATTTCTTTAGATTTAATGAAAGGGAAACTGAAAACAAAGGCAGGTTATCCAAAAATCCAATAATGAAAACAAAGTCCAAACTAACATGAAACCAGGAGTCAAAACAAACCAGAAACCATGGAGACATCAGGGGAATAACTGTCACAACGAGGAAGACTCAGGAAGATGGAGTTGGAGGAAGTTTCACAAAGTTAGGCAGTGTTTGACGAAGTTAGGCAGTGTTTGACGAAGTTAGGCAGTGTTTGACGAGGACCCAGCAGAGGGGAACTGAAGAGAGAGGTCTTTTAAAGGAGACTGAGACAAAGAGGGGGCTAATGAGGAAACTGGGAACAGGTGTGCACAGAACAAGAGAGGGAAAGAGCTAGGGAAGAAGGAGAACATAAGAGGGCAGCAGAGAGCAACAAATAGAAACCTGGAAGACTGGAAATAACAACAAAATGTTAATTAAATTACTAGGACTATAAAACATGGAGAAAAGGAAACTAAACACTCAAAAGAAAACATAACAGAACCCAGGCTAGGACAGTAACTGGAAAAAAACAAAGAACACAGCAAAATAAAAATAAAACCACTAACACTAGAAAACAAGGAGTAAAGCAAGACTGAACACTTAAAAGAAAAACATAACAGAAACCTGACACACAGTGATCTACTTTAAATAATTTGAATGCCAATTCAGGCCTTAATTTAAAAAAAATTATAATTTAACGACTTTTAATTTTTTTTAATGACCCACAGAAACCCCTGAAACAGACTTTAAAGATGTACACTTATAAATGTGATGAACACAAATGGGGGGAGAATTAGTGGCTAAAGGAGACAGATGGAGTTGTGATGTGAGAGCAATCAGTGGAATTAGTGGAAGATAGTTGAGTCTAACAGCATCCTGACATTTTTTACAACCACCGACGTCATTCTGAGAGATGTTGCATGACAATCTGTTTTTAGAACTTGAAAACAGATCCCAGCCCAAAATACCGGGTGGTAAGCGGTGAGAAATACCAGCTGCTGGTGGGGTGAGGTACACTGCTTTATCTACATGCAAGCTCTGCGCTGCCAGAGAGAATACATCCAGTTTTATTCTCTTTTATTTAAAGTTTCTCCAGCATTCATATTAATCCCAATCAGCCATCCGATAGCAACTGCATGCCAGGTGTCCTTTCTGCTCTCCTAAGATTTGCATAGGGACTGTAACGCCAGTATCTCTTTTCCTCTGAGGGAACTGGTTTCATTAATTGCAGCATCATGCAGGAGGGTTTTTGCAGCCCAGACAAACACAATCATTGACCATGTTTATGATCAATAAAATCAATTTCAAACCTCTTCCAAACTCAATTACACATCAGCTCAATCGATAACTGCCCATCCTTACTATTTAAATCACCCAGTTATTAGAGACTCTGCTTAGAAAGGTCACTTCTATTGGTAAATTGACTGTGTATGGTGATCAAAACACTTTAAATCCTAAATAAATGGTTCAAATATGATCCATTAGCAAAATATTAGTTTGCATTTTTTCAAAAAATTGAATCTGTACTTAGCTCTTTACGTGCTTCCTACTGAACTAGCAGCTGGGGAAGTGGAAAGGAAAGGAAAATCTATCTTTGTCTTTGTTTTGATGTTCTTAATTTGGAGACAAAGTACTTAAATAATATGTAGCACCAGGTTAAAAAGTGCAAACCTTAGCTCTACAGACTGTGTCAGGTCAGAAATGTTGCAATCAGAGCTACAAGTCGCACAAGTCTTGCTGTATCTCTAATAGGGCTATCATTCATAGCAATGTTTTTAAGGGCTAATGTCATAAGTCACAAAGGTTCTTGTTAATTTAAAGATTCTTAAAGATTATAAACAAATAAGCATTTATTTTCCAAATCTAACTACATCTGATTTCTTTTTTTTTATTTAATCAGTCTGTCTTATTTTCTTATTTACCAGCAACAGATGTTATTATACAAGTTACAAGAAATGTTGGATGGATCAAGGATCAAGAACATACAAAATAGAAAAGAAATATGTGTTTTATCTTCAGTTGGAATATATTAGGTGTATTGCTGGAAAGTAATAGAGAAATGTAATATCACAGGTACCAGAAGGCATAAATATTAAAGATATGAGGGAGATTGTACTGTATAGTTATGTATACACAGTTCAAAAGAGTGTACAAATATTAGAAAAGGCCGATGTAGATCGTAGAATAAGTGCAGTATGATCATAATAATAACTGTAGATACAAACCGACCATGGAGTGTGGACCCGTGCAGAATAATCAGGAACCTACTTTGCTGGTATGCATGTTACTCCTTTTTTGGCATGTCTGAGTCGCTCCTTTCTTTAAAAGGGTTTGCTGCACAGGAAGACATCCTTTTTGTCGAATGGCAGCATTAAAAGCAGAGATGGTAACAAACTTCAAGGAGAAACACATTTCATTCTGGTCAAATATCCAGTTTTATTGTTATACTGCGACAACTTTAACCTTAACCTTCCTTGATTAAAACACTACCAACTGCTGAGCTTCTGTTCCCCTCTGCAACTGTTATTGTTCTGCATGGCTGTGCTTCAAACCCAGTTTCCTTGGAACCAGTGAGTTGCAGCCGCAGACGAAATGGTAACTGTGCAGCTCTGGTTTGGGTGCAGTGGAGTGTCGAGTGACATTGTGACAGAAACCAGATACTGATTGCTTTCTGATAGCAAATGTTATTAACTGGTATTGTCAGATTGATTTGGAGTTGGCATAGAGAGAGTGGCTGATTTCCAGTCCCCTTGTCACCTCTGTTGTTTTCAGGAAGTCGAGGTAAGGAAGGAAAAGAACAAGGCTGGCGACAAATGTCACGATAAAAAAAAAGGGAGCAAACTAGACGTATTCAGAGGTTTCCAACATTTCCAGCGTTAATATGCTGGTGCTGAATGGACGTTGGGGTCATAAGGCTGATCATAGTGTTTCAGGAAGATTTAATCTGTTGGAATCCTCATGCACGACTGTCTCTTGGAGTTAAAGACGACTGTGTGTGGAAAGAGAAAATCCAGTGAGCAGCAATTATTTGGACTAAATTTTCTTATCGATATCAGAGGTGAAGGGCTGGCTGGGTTGGGACGATAGAAAGGCAGCAGTATCCTCAAACAAAACTTGTTATAACTGAGGCATTCAGAGCAACATTGGATAAGAACCTTATAGCAGGAAAGCAGGAAAGAAACTTTAAATAAAATATGTTTCAAAACAATTAGCAATATTTACACCGTAGAGTCAGATATGGCCTAAAATATTTTAATAATATTGTGAATGGTGGTGGGAGTGTAATGGTAAGGCGATGCTCTCCTACCTGACCATTGATGCTGATCATGTCCATCCTGTTATCACCTTCTCAGTCCCGAGATCTAGACCATATAGAGCTGCTATAGGATGAGGTGATAAGGTGGTGTCATGCCTGTGCAGAAAAGGGTTCTACGCTATGAAGAATTAGCGTCGGGTTTTTGATGTAAGTCCAGAAAACTCAAGACTTTCAAAGACATCAGAGGTAATGAACAAGATAGCCTTTTTTTATTGCTGACGTGTAAATGCAGCTTCTACCCTTGGATTACCGTTTCTACTGTAATTACATTCATTTCTTTCCTGCTGTGCTAAACATTTCCCAGCATACCAGAAAAGTTTAAAAAATGCAGCGATAGAGTTGATTCCTTCCCGCTATGCAAGGGAATAGACACCTCGCCTGTTCAGCCAGGCCAACAATTCCCTCTAATGACCCCCTTTCAGAGACATAGACAGGCGTCGGGTATTGCAGGCTAACAAAGAACCAAAACGACTGCCTGAAATGTAACTATTTCTGACGTTTTGAACTGAAAAAGCTTCCTGGATGGAAGCCAAAACGTCTTCAAACTTGAAAACAAAGTCTAGTTTTTTTACTTTTTTGGAATGACTATGACCTGGATGACTGAGAACCTTCACAAAACACTGAAGAAGTGTTACTTTGTCTCTACAAACCAAAAGTGCAGTGAGAATACCTTGATTAGGAATAAAATAAGGAATGTCCACCTGATGCATGCTTGCTTTTATAATGATAGGAAATTATATTCATTATGAATAACTTGCTGAGCACTTAGTTTAATCACCAGTTGTTGTTTTTTAATACATTTTTAAACATTTTTGATGTGTCCTTACTAGAGCTGTAAGGAAACAAGAAGAGGAAAGGATATGGAGAGGGAGAGAGGGAAAAAAAGGTGAAGCTCAGCAGCCGGCACCAAGAGTTTCCTCCCTTTCTCTGCTCACACCAGTAGTGAAAACGAGCTGTCCCCGTCCTCCACCGGATCTTTTTCCCGCCTCTCCTGCTGCTTCGTCCTTGCCTCTCTCATACTTCCCTGCTGATAGTCTTGCAGCCCAGGCCTGAATGAGTCACTGGGTTTACTTTAGCGGCCTCACTCGTCTTTTTCTCTCTTCTTACATGGATCTAAGCCTCCTGCTCAGAGTTGGGATCTAGAAGCTCAAACATGGACTTTTTATGGAGCAGGCCGGGTAAGAGACTTCAGGAATGCTTTAAAGGAAACGTAGAAAAGTTGCTGTAGGGTTACAGCGAAATGTTAAATTAAGATAAGCAAAGCTTAGGAATGTTATCCTTAATATTGGCTGCATTTCTCGGTCTAATATTTTATGAGGGCTTTATTGTTGTTCTCTCTGTGAACCTCGCTGGAAGGTGGTCAGTGTTTATGTGCACGAAGGAAAAAACACAAGAGTTTAAGTTAAGCATAAGTAACATACCAGTAAAAGGTATTTTAGAGCCTTTTTTGTGGGGTAGCATTTCTTTTTGTTCTTTCCCCCATGGTTTAGGCACTGCTAAACAAATTCTTATCAGGATGAATTGTACACACTCCTCCTGTCATAAAAAAATAATTAAAAGGCTGATATATTAAGAAAACTATTATCGTTAAAACTGAGAGAGCTGTTATCCTCAGTCTAATTGAGAATAGATATTTATCATTAAGATGTAAAAACAATTTTATAGTGGGTTTGAAAATAGTAGGCATTGAGGTATTGGTGATTTAACCGTATGTAAAACACTTGATTGATTTTATGCATACTTATTTAGTTTCTATAACATTAATTTATTAATATTTATATTCCAAACTTGGATGTGGATTACAAAATCTTAAACTCTGTAAAGATGTATAAGGTTTTTGTTACTCCTCTGTTCTACCTAATGTGACAATAAAAAGCTGACATTAGGTGCATCTTCATCAGCTTTTTCTATTGGGGATTTTGAAGTATCGCATCAGAAAAGCTTAATGGAAATCGCAACATTCGAATAAACCCCCTTAAATTCACAAAACAAGTTTTTACGCTTGCTTTAGGTGGTTTTTGGCTTTTCCGAATCAGGGTTAATGAGCAAAATGGAAGATGGATACAGTTTTCCTGAACAGTTCTGACGTAGCAAACCTTTACTTCACATGACTGATGAGCTGTTTCTATTTCGGCGTCTTCCTGGATGTTCCCATTATGGGTGTAAACATGGCTGGAAGCAATGTCAATACCCGATCTGCACCATCGGCTCCTTTGCACATGTACAAGCAGACATTCATCCAGGTCACCTTAAATGATGTAATGATGATACTAAAAGTGCTTATGTCAGAAAGCTCAGAACATGGGACCCAGAATTCAGGCGAGACAGACAGTGATATATTAAACAGTGTTTATTGAAGGTAGCATGCGGCTGCTCGTCTGCTGCGGCGTTCTCACTGGAAACCCTGGCAAAGTTCAGTCTGTGCCCAGAAGAAGGAGTGTAGTCCAGAGGAGCGGAACTCCGTTGTTTGTTACTGAGCTGGAACCAGTGATGCATGTGAGAAGAGGAGCAGCATCTTGCAGCAGCCGGTGTATGAAGAGGAATCGAAGGATCCAGGAGGGTAATCCAAGCAGTGGTCAGAAGACTGGTCCAAGTTCGACAACAGTCAGAATCCAGGTAACAGCCTGGTAACTAAGGACAGGCAAAACAGAGCAGAACAGTGGCAGCCAAGACTCAGAGGTCCGGGTACAGAAGCAGGCAGAAAAAAACACATGCAGGAACGATAGAATTAGTCTTGCTTGAAGCTCAAATAATCTGGCACCAATGGCTTGGAACCGGCGGCATAAATAGCAGCAGGAACAGGTGGATCTAATGAGAGATAATCAGCGTAGGGTGGAGCAAACAGATAAGTGAGAAAGGAGTAAAGTCAGCCTATGGTGCCAAGATTATGACAAATTATTTCTATCCGTAGGTCACTAAAGAATACTACTACATCTTTATGACTTTTCTAAGGGAATTTGATGCTTTTTACATTTTCTGCGTTAAACTGCTTGTCTGACGTCATAATGGGACATGCTCAGAGTAGTCCCACAAAATATGATTAAACCATGTCTATCTGCATTTTAGACGTTTCTTTCTTTTAATAATGTACTATATACCATAAGGTTAGCACAAAAGGAAAAAATAACGCTCAAAAACAGCAGTATGTAGCATGTTTATATTCAAAGCCGAAGAAGTTAGCTCCCGGAAGTAGCATAGGATATCATTTCCGGTGCAGATCAGGGAAAACAGAAAGGATTTTAAGGCATTTATTTTCTCAAGAAATACATGATCAGCCTTTAACGCATTATGATTTAGTACGCTTTCTATTTTTGCGAGGGCAACTTGATGTATATCTGGTTGCACATGTGCAAATGAGTTGATGGTACAGATCGTGTAGTGACAAGAGACATTGGCATTATAAACTGACCTTTTAACCTAAAAACAACTTCAATGAGCACAACACATTCATTATTTTCTTCCATTACTGATCTGTGGTCAGTGCTGGATTGCAGCCTTAAAGGAATAGTACACCCAAAACATGATTAGCCTTCATTTTCTACTCACCCCCATGCTGAACAACACTCTGGAGTACTTTTTTGATATCTCAAATGCATCTGGAGATCTGGGAGGCTTCTTGCTGTCTGCTGACATTCAAATAATGGAGGTCCATGGCGCCCGAGGCAGAAAGGTCCATAAAAGTCCACAAAAAACGTGTCAATATTCCTCCATGCTGCTCGTCCAATGTATTCCAAGTGTCCTGAGAGGGTAGCATCCAGAATTTACTCGAAACGAAGTCATTTAGAATGTTTTTAGAGCATAAATAGTAGTGTATAGGATTTCCTGAAAGCGCGCACCTGCGCGATCACGACGCTACGGAAGCCGGCAGACCAAACCAGCGCATTTAGCTCGGCAAAGAACTCATGCTCTTCCTCAACACTGAAGTCCTCAGACATTTTTCTTTCGTTGTTTCTTTCTTTGCACAGGTAAACAGCACATTTCTTCTTCTACGCTTGCATTATTGGCAGAGCAGACGCTGAATGCGCACTTTCATCTGGTTTGGTCTGCCGGCTTCCGTAGCGTCGTGATCGCGCAGGTGCGCGCTTTCAGGAAATCCTTTACACTACTGTTTATGCTCTAAAAACATTCTAAATGACTTCGTTTCGAGTAAATTCTGGATGCTACCCACTCAGGACACTTGGAATACATTGGACGAGCAGTATGGAGGAATATTGACACGTTTTTGTGGACTTTTATGGACCTTTCTGTCTCGGGCACAATAGACCTCCATTATTTGAATGTCAGCAGACAGCAAGAAGCCTCCCAGATCTCCAGATGCATTTGAGATATCAAAAAAGTACTCCAGGGTGTTGTTCAGCATGGGGGTGAGTAGAAAATGAAGGCTAATCATGTTTTGGGTGTACTATTCCTTTAAAGTTTATTACAGGCATGCGTGATGATGTCATGACAACAATGACGTATGACGGCAATAAGATTTTGCTGTTCTTTGTTAATTTGCCTCAGACCTAATGGAAACACAGCAAACTTCTTAAAACTCCCATTTCAACTCCCAAAAGCGTCTGTTGTTGGTTTAGCAGTTTCTTTATCTCCTTTGCAGCTGGTAAGCTTATAGACATGCAGATTGTAGCATGCCTGCTTTACCTATGAAATATTACTACCATGCTTAAAGTGATCCCTGGACACGATTATTGTGTTTTATTTCACTTCCTTACTTTTTGAAATGGAATAAACGGAAACATTTCAAAGCCTGCTTTGTGCCGGATAACCAGGAGTGAACAGCAAGGGGTGGGGGAGGGGGTTGCAGGGTGTACATTTATCCTCAGCTGAAGAAAATCCTGGTCAATTGGCTGTTTCTTTCCAAGCTTTTTAAAAAAGATCACCTGATATAATGGAAAGTTTTAAAAGATCTGAAACTGACTTTTTTTTAAACTATCATAACATGTACCTTAATACATGTAGCAGACTAATGTTTTGCAAACTCCACTGCTGTTCGGAGCCCATGGGTGATTTCTTTTTGGAATTTAAAACACTCTGGTCTCTAAAAGCATAGATTTACCCATGACAGCATAAAATGAGGGTCTTGTTTGCTTCCTATGTATATTTTTTCTTAATGTGTCTAATGCAGCATTATTATAGAAGTATTTGACAAATAACAAATGATTCCAGCTTCGCTCCTCAGTGTCCTGGAGGCATCATATTTCCAGCGCAGCACAATCTCTTTTCTTCTGCTACTTGTGTTTACTGTAAGTTATTCAAAGGGGTCATAGAATGATTCTATAGGGTATTTGGTGCTGGTGTCTGCCCTAATGCAGCCTGGTTAAAAGCCCTAGAATGAAACGACAGGTTTTCTTCCTTTTATGGTATGCTCATGAATATCTAGATGAGCCTTGAGCTGATTGGTTGGTTTACAACGAGTGAAGCTGCTGAGCATCATAGCAACAAGCACACACTCACCGAAACATTAAAATTGTTGATATGGTAGGGTGACCAGATGTCCTCTTTTTCCCGAACATGTCCTACTTTTCATACCTAAAAAAATGTCCGGGGGGAATTTTAAAATCATCCAGGATTTTGGTCGACTACAGTGCAGCAGAACCAAGCCATCAGCTGCGGCTGTTCCAGGAACCCCGGCGTAACCCAGCTGGGGACGGAGTGACCGAACCCGACCTGGTGACGGTAGCTTGTACAATGGCGGCCCCGTGCTGCGGTAAAATACTTAGAGCAAATGACCAGCTGAGCATCAAACTTTGCAGAGATCTTCTGATAGACAATTCTGATCCATGCCTGTCGAGTCTTCTGATCCTTGGGAAGAATGTGAACATGTTCCCCTTTCTCCATGCAGCCTAGAACACTGCATTTACGCCCGTGGTTCTGGCCTTTTTTCAATGGAGAAACTGCCTGCTTTGTAATTCTCGTAGAAGTAAACCCAATTGTAGAATAAACAGCTAAACTGGTGTCTTACATCTACCTCTATTCATGTTCTTGGGCCAGTGAACCAGTGGGCTGGCCTGTATGTCAATTTTGCCAAGTTACAAAAGTACAAGCCAGAACCAAATAAGGCAACATTAACAAGTTTACGTCAATTGTGGGCGTCGTTTGGATTCGCCCGTTTTATGCTCGAAGTTCAGAATTGTGAGATTTGCAGAGAAAGGATGTGTCGATGAGGTTTGAACTCTGTACGTCCATTTCACCCACTGAACTATCGTTATTCATCTATGACAATCTATATAAACTTGGTTTTGCATTCTGCGACCCCTTTAAGTATCTTTGTTGCCATTCTGGTTAAAGATTCTTCATGCTGAAAATATGTGTTTTAATTCTACTCTGTTTGACATGATCTCCAGGAGATATTGTTAGCTGTGCAAAACCACTTCACCTTAAGGTTTCAATAATAATTTACCTATGAACCACTTTGGCCCAACTGCCTCATGTCTTCAAAGTAGCCTCTAAACATAAATTAGCTTTCAGACACTTGAAGCAATTCTTAAAAAAAAAAAAAATGAAATTGGCTTATGTGGCAGTCGTATGTGAAAAATGGAGACCTTAACCGCTTTGGCTAAATGCATTATAGCTTAACATATATCCTATTATGAAACTGACCATGTATACATTTAGTTATGTCAAGTCTTTATGGCTAAAATCTGTCTGTAAGGTTTTACTTTTTGCATAGACTGACTATATTTCACTGGCTACACCAAAGCTATTAGCCCATTAGCATTCAAAATGCTAACAGACACACTCATGTTTAATTTTAGAACAGAATACAATAGAATATTACTTTATTGTCCAAATATGGGGAAATTCTAGTGTTTACAGCAGCAAAAAGATTATAGAAAAAAAGATGACCCAAATATGGACCTTAGAAAAAAAGATTAAAATAATAGTGAAGAATTAAAAGATAGACAATAAAATACTGTACTTTAAAATGTTTTAATAATATAAAACCTGTGCACCTGGAGAATAAATAACAAATATACAGCTATGGACATTTTTACAGTAATGGATATTTGAAAATAGCAGCAACATCAGAGATGTACAAAATGACAGCAGCATGGTACAGTATTTAACTGACTAAGATAGAAACTGTTAGCCTGACGTAGTCCTACTCAATTCTAGTCAGAATATGAGTCTGATGCTGCTCCATAGAGCTGTGATTATGGGGCGTGTTTTGAACGAACCAGGAAAAAAAATGCCTCTGCACTCAATTGGATAGACCTACAACCAATAAGAGCAACGGAGTGCGTGACCTATGATAAGCGATGCATAGTTGTTGTCAACAAAAACCAAAGCGTGCAGTTGCACGCCTATAATAAGAAGATGAGCCTTGATCGCGTTTCTCTGTTCCTCTTTTAAAATTAATTTGCTGTCGATATCTTCTAGAACAGACCTAATAGCAGAATCTACTCACCTCAACTCTCCAGCGGCAGCCATTGGTGTTGTCACCCAAGCGCGCTTTGGTCACGTGGTTGATTACGTTACTGTTGATCATCTGTCCATCATCGAACAAAGCCCGCCCTGACAATTTGATTGGCCCGCCAGATATTGTGCGAGCATACTCGCACTACTGTTGAGCAATGCCAGACCGAGCTTCCCGACCTCAAACGTTGTGGGCGGGACTGAGTTCGGAATGGCACCCTGGCTAAGAAACTGTGCAAAATCAGCATAAATTTGTACAATGAGACGATATTGCAAACACTAACCCTGTATAACTCAAATCTAATCCATCTAATACTTTACTCCAGATTTTATCCATTTCCTAATTTAAACCCCCAGCCATTCAAGAAAGTCAACTTGTACCACATGCTATGTCTATAGAGAGACAACCATGCATGTATCATCTTAAATCTATCATACATGTTCTTAGACTTAGGATGTTAAAATACCTAGGAAAAATAAGCCAACCAAATGGAGAAAACCTAAACCCAAGACTTCCTTTACTTCAACCTGAAGGCATCTGAATATATCCTCTGTATGTCATCACCCTGGTAGCTTTACAAAAGAAAACATATGTGCATCACTTTCGACACGCAAGCATAACTTTACAGAGAACCAGTGTTGTCGTAAATTAGAAGATGTGACAACCAGACTGTGAAAGCTTTAAATTGTCTTTTAAACACCTTGATCTGATAGGATGCTAGAAAAAGCCTTTGATAAGCACAGCTTAGAGACATAACTCTTTTATTCAGGCAGAACATTAATAAAGTATAAGATTACAGCATAAATAGGCAGACGAGGCCAATAATTATACCTCAGATCAAAACCTTTTCTTAAATTAATTAATGTTTTTCATATACTAATCCTGGTATGGCAAACTAACGAGGTGTTCTCCCTCAGCTTGTCTAATCTACTCTGTAAAACTCTCCATACTTTGATTTAAAGTCTCTGCTGGGTTACAGATTGCTTTCCATGAATGCTGGTAAATTACACTTTGCTTGTGTTACTTGCAGTGTTTTCCAGTTGAGGTTCAGCTACATTGGTTTCCATAGCGCTGTTTTGATTACATATAACACATACAAACAGTTACTATTCTCCTCTTGATCCTATAACACTCTGGTGTTGAAACATCGACCAAAGCACACACAACCACAGTCTCATGCTAGCATCACTCTCTCTCAGTATTTCACATGCTCCTATAATCGCGCTCAGTTACACATAGAACATTCACTCATATACGTACTCTACTCTTTATCACACTCTGAAAAGATTTTGGCCCATTAGCTCTTCTGCACAATTTATTATGAAAATGAAGGGGGAAGAAATCAAGGCTCATCGAATTTCTATGCAGATGAGTTGCTAAATGTGGCCGAGCAGCAGGTTTGGATGGATAGCGTTGACGGGTTTCAAAGGGGAGTGAAAGCAGAGAAAGAAAGATTAAAAAATGTGGGATTGATATTAGAATTGTTCCTTTTTTGTATTAACTTTGATGGGTTTCTCTGGCTGAATGAAATTCAGGTACAGATGGAGGCGTCACATTCATCCTAACATAAATGTTACTTATCTACACTTGCATTGTAATAAAACTCTAACTTATTCATTGGTCAGACTTCCATCAGCTGCAATCTGATCATTTTTGCAATAATTACAGACGGTAAAGAAGTAGGGTTATCTAGCCATGGTGAATTTTCCTTGCAAATCCCTCCAGACTGCAAATTTTCCATTATAAGTACCGTATTTTCACGACTATAAGGCGCACTTAAACTTCTTTTTTTTCCCTCAAAATGTGCGGTGCGCCCTTTGGTGCGGTGCGCCCTATGTGTGTTGTAACTGCGACTTTTGAGACCACCTCATTGAGGAGATGATGAAAGAGTGGCTGAATGTAAGGAGACCAGGTGTTTTTTTCGACTCATCACCATCGCTGTTAATATGTAACTCCATGCGTGCCCATCTCACAGCTGATGTGAAAAACATGGGGAAACAAATTAACCCTGTGCTCGCTGTTCAACCGCTCGACATCGGTGTGAACCGGACCCAGCAGGTGCAGCAGAAGCAGCGAGTTTACATGCAAAGTCAATGGTTGACGCGCGTATAGGTGCAGCAAAAGGTCCTGCAGCGCGTTTTGAGCTGCAGGTGCAGCACGTCGGGAGCGTGCCGCAGTTTTGCTGCTGGACGCGCCGCATCAACCAATCAGAGAAGCTGATCTGGGAGCTGACAGAGAGACAGACACAGCGCTCTGATGACATATGATATTAACGCAAATGAAACGGGCTGGGGAGATGATGAAAGGCAGGTGTATGTGAGGAGACCAGGTGCTTTTTTCCACGCATCACCATCGCTGCGTCCCCATCTCACAGCCGATGTGAAAAAAAAAGATTAATCAAATGAACGCTGTGCTCGCCGTTATCCCGGGGGTCTGACAAAGGAACTTCAACCGCTCGACATCGGTGTGAAAGCGGCCGTTCAAAGTAAGGCTGCGAGCGGCGTGGGAGCGATGGATGACAGACGGAGAGCACAGTTTCAGGATAAGTGGAAGGCAGCGCCGGGCAAGTTACGCCACAGTTTGCGGATGGATTGTAGATGCTTGGACTAACGTGTCTGCTGGCTCTATTGTTCAAGCTTTCGCAAAAGCCGGCATTATTTCTGAGGAGCCGCGCTGCACGGAAAGTGACTGACAGCGAAGAATGGGAAACTGGCATGTCTGATTTAGCGCAGCTGTTTAATTCAGAAACAGAGGATGATGACTTTGATGGGTTTGATTAATACTTTGTAATAAATACATGAATAAAGCACAATCATACTCAGTTTTGCTCCCGCTCTATTTTTCTACCTGAAAACTTAATTCAACAGCAGCCTCTGGGCGGGTCTCCTCCTCTTCACCGCGGCGGCTGGCAGGTGTTTTTTCATCTAAATAATCTAAATCTTGCAGCTATATTTGCTGTGATCAGTGGGAATAAAGTAGTTTTAATATGTTTTTAAGTGAGAAAGGCCACCTGAAAACTTAATTGCAGTCAGTTCATCCAGATTATCTATTTCTGTCGGAGGCGCTCAGACCCCCACATACCAGCGGTGCACCGACAGTAAATCCCTTCAACAGCAGCCTCACACGGCGGCTGGCAGGTGTTTTTCATCTAAATAATTTAAACTGCAGGCACCAGGATACCGGTAATAAAAGCGAACATATTCCGTCGGCAGGTTTCAGGATTTTAAGTTAATTTAGGAGTAATCACAGCGCTGTGTCATCTGCGATGTGTCTGTCTCATGGCCAGCACGCAGGTTTGATTAATTTGTAATAAATACATGAACAAAGCACAGTCATACTCAGTTTTGGGCCCGCTGTATTTTTAAAATACGCAGTAGAGGTATTTAAAGGTGGTAGAGGACATGTACCTGTATATAAAAAATGCGCCCTATAGTCCGGTGCGCCTTATGTGTGTGTTAAATACAGAAATGGCACACATAACTGAGAGTCGTGAAAATACGGTAATACTACTTGGGAATTACAGTTACAATTAAACCAATACTGTTCTTGGTTTAAATGTTTTCATTCCGTGTGTGTTTTTTTTACACACCATACCTACACATTTTTTCTAAGTTTATTCATCATAATGATCAAGTTGAAAAAAAATATATACCATTAAAAAGCTGTTGCCTGTTTTACCTGTATCCTCATTGCATCTCACTACTGCAGCAAAAGGAACTTCTGTAATCTTTATTTTTGTTTTCTTGGTTGTCTCTCCAGTCTCTTAAGTTACATTAAAAGGTGGGCTACGGTTGTATCATTTTATTATTCCCTAGTGGCCTTTATTTTTGTAAATTAAAAAAAAAAGTCTGACAGGAAATGGGATTAGAGAAAGGGGGAAGACATGCGCCAAAGGTCATCAGGACAGGACTCGAAACTGTGACCGCCTTTCTTAAAGAGACATTAAGTTTGTACTGAAAAATATCTTTAAAATAGCCTTTTTATTTGATCCTCTACTAATATAACATTTGATGAGCAGACCGATGCCTGGGTAGTTCAGCGGTGATTCATCTATTAGCCTGCAGCCTATTTTCCTTGATTTTTTTCGGGTCCGAAATTGACGCACTATTCAGCTGACTTCAAGTGTGTTCGTGTTAAAGCGGTCTGAGCTAGCAAAAAATCTAAACGTTATACTCAAGTTTGATTTTGTGGATTTTCAGGAGCAACTGACATTTAATTCAACTCCGAGACAACAATGGCAACTCAACATAAGATGAAAAAAAATAAAATAAAAAATGTGTGCAAGCGGCGAGAAAGAGCAGAAGAGGGCTGCAGTTCTGAGTTTTGGCCACGGGTGGCAGTATCATTAGAAAACTCTGGAATGCCTCTTTAAAGTAAAATATTCATTTAACTTTATTTTTTTCTCTTTGACCTATTCTCTTGAAACAGTTTCAAGTAGCAACCAAAGATCACAAGGATTTGCACAAACACAAAATTCCTTTTTAAACTATTTTGAATATCTGATAAAATCAGTGACCAACAAAAAAAGGCTACAAAGTAAACGATGCCTCTGACTATATAATAAATCATGGTTACACTTCTTTAGTTATGTGGAAACTAATGGAAACTGCTGTATGAGTGGAACAGCTCTTATTTAGTCATCTGATAATAGTTTGATCTTCTGTCCACACATAATATGGAACAATGTAAGTGAGGAGAGAAAAACTAGACGTTAAAATCAGCATATACTATCCCTATTGAGTAGAATGATGAATTTACACCCTTTATTCTGATACTGGCGTATACAAAAATCGTAGATATTCTTTCTTTCTATAGTTTGTCAGTTAAATTGAAAATAACCAGTAGTTGTAAGTAATTTTTCAGTAAATGCTTGGTGAAAATTATTAGTATTGATAAAGTATTGATATTTGTTTGATAAAGTTATTTTAAAAGATTAATCCAGGTTCAGTTAGGTTTAACTCCTTTCCAGTTAAAATCCAGATTATGTCTAAAAAAGAGACAAAAATCTGGTAAAACAAATGTTGTTCATACCTATTGGTGAAAATTCTCAGTCATCCAGGTCATAGTCCAAAATAAAAAAAAAGGTTAAAAACAATCAGCTGGAGTTCAATTCTGAATTGAAAAGGCTTCCTGGATGGGAAGCGAAACGTCTGCAAACTTGGAAACAAAGTCCAGTGGATTGTTTTTAACTTTTTGGGGGTTTTTCATACCTATGCAGACTATGATTACACAGTTAAATGACTTTCCAATTAAACCTTAAAAACATGTGTTTCAATGTTGCAATCCAAACAACTAGTAATTTTCCATTGATTTTAACAGTTTTTTCTTTAAATAGTTATGTCAGAGATTGTGTGAATAACAGAATAAAATAATAATGCAGCTCATTAGTTCATGATGGAGCTGCATGGCAATTCACTGGAGCTATCTGCTTGGTGAGCAAAATGAGAAAAGGAAACAGATGGAGTGTTGCTTCCTTTTGAATTTTCCTGTGAGACAATAGCTGCTGAATGTTATATGGCTGAGGCAGCACACCCCTTCAGGCCTAAAGGCTGTTTAGATTTGAGTGTTGGTCTGATTGGCGGCCTGCGCAGCATCATGGCAAAGAAAGGACAAACATGCTTCTACTATGACGCTTGGTTCTGACTAAGAGCTGGGCTATAAGCAGAGTTGTGGATACGTGATCGTTCACCTTGCACCACTGAGGTTTGCTCTCAGATAAGGTGTTAAAGCTCTCTAGAAGGCTGGGAATGCAGCCGGCATGCCAGATCACATTGTAGGGTGATTTAGCATTCACAAACACATTTAAGTTTTTTCTGCATAAATCATGAATGCTTTCAATGTAGAGTTAAACTCTAAGATAGCATCTAGACGTGACCTACCTTTCTCTCAAACTGTTACTTTTGTCTGTGACAAAGCCTTTACTGTCTCTACTTTTATTGTCCATCTTTTAATCTGTGTTAAACTATAACAATAAATCCCTGTATAGTACCCAGGCTATAGAGCTGCCATCACTCCCCTCGCAGCGCTTTAGCGTTGTGCGTCTCTGAAGGCCAAAATAAAAGCCGTAGCTCTGTCAGACAGTTGTTGCTGTTTGCAGCATTAAATATTCAAAGCATAACAAGTGTTTCAAAGCATGAAATGTTAAAGCTAGGTCGTGTATATTGGCTGCACTCAGCAAAAAAAAAAACGAAAAAAAAAAAAACAGCCCTGTGAATATGATATGGCAGTTTGTTTGCTCTATGAAGTGTTTTTCAGGAACTTGTCTCAGTGTGGTTTCAGAAACGGCAGCGTCTGTAGGGAAACATGATTCCCTTCTTCTCCTGCCTTTTGAATCTTTCATTTGGAAACTTGTAGCGGGGACGTTTGCAGATGTGTTTTACAAGGTTGGGAGTCGACAGCTGTCCTGTGCGTGCATGTATGCGGGCAGAACACCTTGGACCGTCTGTGTCCTGGTGTATGCATCAACTGGGACATGTGTATTACTGTAGGGGTCAGTGTGTGTGAGTGTGTAAGGTAGGGCGATAAAAGAAGATTGATAGCGTACAGCGGGACAAATGCGCTCCCACCTCAGCTGATGGGGTCAGCAGAACCATAGGACAGAGCCTTCATGAAGGAATCATAGGTCGATGTAGGCTGTTTTGGCGCTGGTTTTATAGATAAATGTGCTAAAGGCGCTGACCTTGAGAGATCTTTTACATAATATCCTTTTTTTTCCCAAATATGTCCTGTTGAGCCATTTAGAAAAGCTGATTTAATACATATGCGCATTTTCTCTACTGAAAAAACATCCGAAGTTGGAACCCTAACCATCCAGCATCAACACATGCAACATAGATATAATAGTACTGTAGCCAACACCTTTGTTATTATTTCCTGTCTGGTTGCTGCATCCCCCCCCAGGACGACAAATACAGTATCTCTCAGGTGCAAAAACAGAAGTACACCAACTTTCCAACCTCTGGCAGACGATGCTGAGTCAGCGCTGTGGGTAATGCCCAGTGATAGCGGCATTGTGTATGTGTATTATCAATCAACGTGATAGATAATCAGTGTCTATGTGTGTGGATGTGTGTGTCTGTGTGGAGTTTGAACTTGAATTTACAGCCGAAGCAGGAAAGGCGACAGGCAGGCTGTCACAGCAGGACAGATGGGAGTTTGTAAAAAGAACTGAATTTACAGCCGAGCTTTCTGACTGAGTCGGCAAATACTGTCATTGACTAATTTCTGGTGTTATAGGAAAAATCCTGGATGGAGCACAAGATTTTTTTATTTTCTTCCTTTGCGGTTTCTCTTTTGTTTGCTCCCACTGAAAATATAATAAAAAATATGACGAATTTTATGCATTTTTCTTTAATTTATCTCTGAACGGACATTAAATCGCAAAGATGGACTTGTTATGGGGCCAATTTAATCTAGCCAGAAACTAAAAGTGTAACACACTGTGGTGTAAACTGCTGCAAACCTCTGCATTAAATGGACTCGCACCACTTACTGGAAATATTGGTATTGGCTTCCTTGTAGTTTAAAAAACTAAGTGTGCATTAACACCTACTAAATTTGGGCTGCTTTAAACACATCAGAGTTCATTCCATCCTCTCCTTGGTCTGGATTTTTGTGCAGATGTGAATAAAGACCAGCTGCTCTGGTGCAGAACAGTTGGTGTTGTTAACTTAAGGTATGAATACAAACCAGCAAAGGTTTGATCCAAATGCAGAGATCTTTTTTTATTTTAATGAACCTGTTATGGCGACTTAGCAAGTCATGGTGCAGAATGCTGTTTCCCCTTACCTCTGATGTTTGGTTGATTTTTTCCCTGTTTCGGGCGGTTTGACTAAAACAAACACCAAGCGCACGACAAAGAGGCCTGCTCACTCAAAAAAAAGACTAATCAACTACATAATGACTGGTGCGTATCGGTGATCTTCATAATTACGTAAAATTCATCCGATTTCCGAGCACTACTGATTGACCGATGGAAGTCTACTTGTTTATAAATGTTTTTCTATTTTCTTAACTGGAGGTTGTGTAGCATTTGTTATTATTATATAAATGGAGGGAGGAAAAGCAATAATGGCTAACGTAAAATTGGCAGCACACTTCAGGGATCGATTGGACTGTTGACCAAATAGTCTCTAACTGTGTCCTTCTGTATCTTTCCATCTCTAGTCTGGACAGCCTTGGATGACATCTGGATATGTTGTCATGCTGCCAGGAGCTCTGAAACAGGCAGCAAAACAGTTGCAAAAATGTATCCTTAGAGTAGCTATGCATGATAATAAATGAATCGGAAAAATAATCTTGTTTTACCACTGCAAAATCAAAGACACTTGACATGTACTTTATTTAGAGTATAAGCTCTGGCATGATTGGTCAAATTTCTCTAAACTGACTCTACTTTTGTGGTAAAATGAGGACAGCAAACACATTAAGCAGACCAGAATGGATGTATGGCAGGTTCTGAGAGCTTTTAATAATCAAGCTACAGTTGCTGCAACAGAGCAGTTGTTTTCAATCGATTATACACGTTGATATACGGCTCACATCCTTCAGTTTGCCATATTCTAAATGATATGATCAGAACAAATGTTTATGCACACCGTTTATTAATAAGTCTAAACCTTTTTTATTCTGATCAAGGTGAATCCAATCCTAAGCTTATTCTGATTAATTAGCTGCTGTTGTTTTGTATGCAAAGAAAACTAGAGGAAAAATGAATGGCGTTTATCAACTAACCACCATTCGTTGTTATCTTACTTTGATATCACACAACAGGTTATGACCATCTCCAGAGCATAGCAGGGAGGGGGAAGGGTTCTCGTCTGTCAGATCTATTAAATTTTTATCATTCAAGATGCTGCATGTGGTAAAATATTCATAGCAAGAGCCAAGTTTTTTTTTAAGTTTTTTACTGAATCTGATGAATTTGTTTTAACCTTAAAGCGGGCTTTGTGCTCGCTAATTCGTGTAAAGTTGGCATGTTAGTACGTTTTTGTGTCTAGATGTCTCCTTTGGAGCATCTTCTTCCAGCTTTTAGATCTGTTGATTAGGCGGTCTGTTGTTGACCTCATTTCAACCCAAATGAACTCTAGTGGTCTCTGAGAAGAGAGTTTTAGGGGGATAGGAAAAGGATTTAGTGGTTTGGAGATAAGTAGAGATAAAAGTTACATATGGGTCGGGCAGCTTGAATCCTAGAAGAAAGATGCTTGTACGCAGCCAGAGGTGCCGCTGCTGAGAATAAATGACATCAAAGATTAAGAATCTTGCTTTGGGACAAGACTTTAAACTTGAAGGTCTGACAGCATGAAATCATCTCCTTATGGCTGGCTCTTGTAGCTGACGGAGCCTTAGGGAGGGTTCTGTCGATATGACAAGCAGTTCTCCATATTAAATCAGTTAAAGTGTTTGAAATTCTGTTTGTTCCTAATATATTTCTGCTACTTCAAACAGTTTGGATTTGCTTAATTTAAGTCATTTTTTCCATCGTTTTTTTCCGTCCTAAAAGGACTGTTTTTATAGAAGGTCATTTAATGCTCTGCTACTTTGTACAATGTGGCTACTTTTATTTCTTATGAGACTTTTCATGATATATAAAGTGTTAACATACACTAGAGCAGTTATTAATGCTCTCAAAACATCAGATCTAGTGGGATAAATACAACCAGCTATTCCTGTTAACATGAGAGCAAAACAGAACAAATAAACAACAGGTCAGTGGTTTTCTTAGATCAATTAGCTTAGGGCTGGAGCAATTAAATAGATTTATCGTGATCAATTTATTATTGAGATAATCGTCAAATTATTTAGAAATCATTTAATCGTTAACTGGAGTATTTTAAAAAAGTATTTATTTTTTGTTTGGAAAAGGTATGAAATGCATTATTACATAATTTCATATGGAGTTTACATTTTCCTTTCCCCTTTTTTCACTCAATGTGCTGACACATAAACAAAAGCAAATTACAAAAACAAGACAACTTCACATAACAAACACAAAAAAGCAACAACAATAGAAGTTTTTTCCTCTTTCCGCTCACTATCAGTTCCCTCCTTCTTTTTTTCTCTTCCCTTTCTTCGTTTCCCTTCCTCCTTCTTTAAGATATAGTGGAGGATGTTCTTTTTCTGGGTGGATCATCACAAAAAGTGGTCCTCCTAGTTGTTAAGCATTTTGGTGCTGAGTTTGACATGGAGGAAGTATTGCAAATCTTTTTTTGGAATGTAAGCCTGCATCAGTGAAGTAAACAGTTATTTTTAAACAGAGCGTGCACGAGGAGAATGGGCTTGTGCACGCTCTCACACGTGTTTAATAGGCTGATGAAGATTCTCAGTCATCCAGGTCATAGTCATTCCGTAAAAGTTCAAAAAAATTCCACTGGACTTGGTTTTCAAAATTTGAAGACTTTTCGCCACCTCTCCAGGAAAATTTCTTAACTCTTGTGTTTGCTTAAAATAATTTAAACATTAACTTTCTGTTTCCTTATAGTTTAAAAATATACCTTAAAAAAGTTTACCAAATGGGTAAAATAAGAGAGGATTCTGTTCAACCAACCAGTTGTTTTGGAGGCATACCTTCAGAACCCTTTTATGTCATAACCTTAAATGTGAAATGCTTTCTAAACTCGTATGGAACTTCAACTAACACTAATAGTATTAGTAAACTGCCACTGTGAAGTACAGAGTAAAACACAGTCTGGATGCCACTGGCTCCGTCCTTATCTGAATCCTTATCTTTTTTTTCTTAAAAAAAAATCTTAAGAATCATCCCCCTCCTTAAATGACCATCCTCCATAACAACCCCTGTGACATTTATTAGTACATTACTGAATGTGTAAAATTTTCACAATGTAAATTAACAGTAATGGCAATAATATTGCCCTTTCAACATTTGGCTCAGGAGTAGCCTGAGCAAAATAAATAAAATCAAAGTGTCCTACCATGACATTGGAGCTGATACCAGTGGGTAATTTGATCCCTGCATTTGTCCCTTACTATGTAGGGGCAGTGATAGCCATGCCAGTCCAGGGACTGACTGCAGTTCTACTGAAAGGTGCCTTGGTGAAGGTCAATGACCGGCCTACCTGACATGTGACAAAAATACCATGCATATTGCTTTAGGTTGATAGATTATATTAATTAGGCTTTGTATGCTTTCCGGACTTTTTTTTTTACAACTAGACTACTGGTGGGAACTCCATTTGTTTACCTTGATCTGCATAATCAGCTAGAGGGCATTTTAATCTTTACACTCAAACTTTTCTGTGCAGAAACCTTATTCATGTGAAGTTAGCCTGAATGTCCTGCAGCGGTACTGTTTGCTTAAGGGTAAAAATGTAATGCATTATTAATAGAGATGGGATCTACATTTTTACTACTGTTAGCAATGTCTGAAATGAGTTTGAGGGTAGTACCAGTTATCCTCCGATCAGTCTTTACCTTTCCGAGGGCCTTCTGCTACAGCTTTCCTTCCAGATGTACAGTAGATGTAGTTGGTTCTGTAGGCTCTGTAGAAAGTGGTGAGGGTCGTAAAGGAAACATTTACTTTATGTGCTCTCCTTAGAGAGTATATCCTCTGATCCTGTATCCTCCTTTCTGCTAAAGCGGCGGATCTGTGATACTGTGGGCTTGTTTCTGTTTCAAAGATTCTGGAGGACAGTGCTGAGCTGCCTGACCTCATGACCTTTGAAATGGAATGGGACTGGAAACAGTTCACTATTGCATCTTTCAAATGGATTAACATCTTGTATGTCAGTCACATTAGTTGGGTTTATATTCAATAGAAAATCTGTGATGAAAACTAAAAAAGAAAAGGACATATGATGTAACGCAGCATTTGAAATATGAATGGGGAAGGATGTTTTTGTCACAAACGTGTGAGACGTTATTTCTGATATTTAGCACTGCTCTTTGTTTAAATATCAATAGCAATAGGGGGGGATGTGTTCATAGTCCAGTCTTAGATGATTTTCTATGTCTAAATAAAAACATCTTAACATTACAAGGTTAGATAAATATTTGTTTTCATTTTCCTAGGCTGGGAAACAGAAGCCAGTGCTAAAGCGGTTATAATAAAACTGGGATGAGGGAGAAAATGTATAGGGAGATACTGATAGCTGGATAAAGGTCTGGGTAATTTATTAAAGGGCACAGCAACACAGCTCATCTTTCCTCTAGAAATTTGATACAAATAGCAGAAGATGAGTTTTGTTACAATTTCAATTTACAGCAGGCTTTTAGCAATAACCACCTCTCTTTCTTTCTCTTTCTTTCAAACAGCCCCCCCAAAAAAGGATTCTGTACCCATGAGAGTTGGTTTAGGCTTTAGGTTGAATGTTTTTATTTGATAGAAATATTAATTGTAAAAAAAAAAAATTTGATTAGATTAATAAACTGCCTGTTCATCCCCAGAATTGTAATAAATAGATTGACATTTGCATGGAATTCAACATTCCCAATACAAAACCCACGTATTGCCATGTAGTGTTTCCAAAATCTCAGTCATCGTGTCAACTTCCTTGCTAAACACATTGGGCTAGATCTTAAAAAAAATGTTAATAAGAAGTGCTAAAATGAAGGAGAAAAAAAGTGTTTAAAGTTATTTACAAAGATTGCACGTGCAAAATATAAGACGTGCAAACTGGACCCACCCCATCTTTTTCCAGGTTTTAGAAGCCTGATCCATTAGCCAACCTGCCTCCATGCAGAGCACATTCCGCTTTTCAACAACCACCTACATTTATTTTTGTTTTTCTAATTTTATCTTTAAATACATCAGTGGTAACAAAAAAAAGCTAATTTTAAGTGTTTTATCCAAAGCTTCTATACTGATGAGCTGTTGTTGGTACTAGCATATACATACAGACATTGTATAAGTACATACATTCACCAGAGGTAGATAGTAACTAGTTACTTTAACTCGGCTACCTTTACTTGAGTAATGTTTCGAGAAAAATGTACTTTTAGTTTCACAGCTTTGTATTTTTTTTATTTTTAAGTCAGATTATAGTGGAAATGTCACCTTATGATCAATCATTCACTGATCAGAGCAGATCATCAGAGCATGAATACTGACGGTAATATAACAAAATCCCGTAGATGGTGAAATGGTTTTGTAAAAGCAAAATTAGGCTTTCCGATTTAAAAAAAAACACAAAACCAACTTTATTACATCAAAAGACAAGACTTCTTTTTCGTTTATTTTGAGCCTGGTTTGGGGTAGATACCAGTTGGATGTGCTGGATTGCAACAAGGAAGCAAAAAAATCTCTCTGTCAAGCTTTATTAGACAAAAAAACTCTTAAAGTTTAGAGGAACTAGAGTCTGACGCATCAGCACATTAAGGTTAGTTTGATAAGTCATGCGGTGCATTAAAGTGAAGCGCTTAGTCACTAACACAGGTGTGTGCCTGCGTGTGAATTGCAGTAGATTTTATCTGTATCCATAGTAACAATGCCAGAGTAACAGCGAGGAACTATCACTTCTATAAATACTAGTTATTCCTTTTCTTAGCAGGATTTGGTTTTGATTCAAGCGGTCTCTCTGTTCCACGCCGCTCTGCTTTGAGTCACATCGACACGTCTGCTTGTCTAGCTAACCATCTCAATCAAAGTGGCGGGAATATCTGTAATCTGTCAGTAATTAGCATAAAATTGGATCTTTGTTGCTGTTGGGAAACATGGATGAACTCATCCAGCAAATACACAAAACAAACTCCTCCTGCAGGGAAGGCTGGAAACATTTTGTGTGATTTGCTCTGGCGCCTGTTAACTGAACACACACACACACACTAACACATATGTTCTCGACTAAAAATAACTGTCAGTCTAGATGATAAAATCTGTGTATCATGACACCTTATTCCCAGCTTAAAGAAACATCCTTGATGTTCTTAACACAAACATACCACCTGTCCTCAACTTTACATCTAGATCTATAACTTCTCCCACAAAATAAGTGAAAATTTAAGGCAGAGAATGAATAACAACGAAAGAGGTGTAGAAACAGAAGGAAGAATCATTGACAATTCTCAATGAAATGAGGCAATAAGGCATGATGAAGGGTGAGAGATAGAGAGGCAGGAAAGAGATGAGTGACAGAAGGCAGACAGACTGTCATTATACATTGTTTTCCTGCGTCTAAACTGTGAACACAAAGCTGTATCTCTATATGCAGCAAGGGAAGGGATGCGTATTTAATGAGCGCAGAATTTTCTCTTCGCTCTCTGTCTGTGTTGCTTTTCTCATTAAGATTTTATGTTAAACATAATTTAGAGAAAGGTCTGTTTCGTTTTCATCATACTGGAGAATATTCTTTTTTTCCCCAGCTTTTATTGTCATTACACTGTCACAAGTACAGAACAACCAAACTAACATTGTGCAGGGAGCAGTGTGGGGTTAAGGGTCTTTGCTCAGGGAATCAGAAGGGCAGTCTGTTGGAGTGGGGCTTGAACGCTTCTCCATTGCCATTAGACCGCTAAATGTTATTTAAAATGAGTTATAAAAATAAAAAAAGAAGTGAATAACTGAATGTTAGAACTGTAAATATTCAATCATATGTTTACATAATTGTTTTCCATCACAATGTTTTTCATCACTCCTGCTTAAAGGCTGCACTTTAAAAAATGAAATAGTTTAGCTGTTCTTAACGAAATTTCTTTTTGTTTAAACTTGTGTATAGAAAATAAAATCTAAGTCTAAGTGTAACTCAGAACCTATTGATTCCAAGCAAAATGCCCTTACCACTAGGCTGCCACAATGGAAAAAAATCGAAATCTAGATAAGTCATTTTGTTCTTAAAATAAATGCATTTGTTCTTGGATTGAGGAGGTAAAAGAGACATTTTGCCAATGGAACAAGACAATTCACACTTAAAATAAGAAAACACAATTGCATTGTCTTTTTTCAAGTGCATATTATCTAAATATCTTATTTTAAGAGTAAAAATACTCATTCCATTGGCAAACTATCTCATTTACCTACACAAATTAAGGGGAAATACACTTAAGTTAAGACATTTTTACTTATTTTTAGATCGTTTTTCCAGTGCACTCCCCGTAACTTCCACACGTTTGTTGAATCCTCTGCATAACTTTTACAAAAATGCGAAGCAGATTATTTTTGACTATGGGTTTTTGTCCCCCTGATCCTTAAGGCTGGATTTGGGCCTAACTAAAGGTGTTCTCAGTCTATTTGCATAAAAAAATCAACACCATTTATGTGCAGGTAGTTCATTATACACTAATGAACTATCACATCTCGAATACATTAAACTGCTTTACTATATGCAAGTTTTGTGTGCTCAGCCTGTAAAATGAAACATCCCTTTTTTTCAGACTTGAATCTCCACAGACATCACAACCATTCCTTTAAAAATAGAAACACTGTTTGTTACTCCATATTTAATTCCAATTATGTATTTACCTTAACAAAAAACCCCCAACATATTTGAATCTGCTGTGCTTTCCTGGTAACTAACTGATGTATTTTAAGACAGCTAGTTGCTAAAATGATAGAAAAATAGAAAAATAAATAATATTTGTCATATGTTATTAATGAATGTAATCTGTTATTTTTCTCAGAACCTGAACATTTAAGCTCATTTTGCTCTTTACTTATTGTATTTGTTTGTGTTTTATACAAAACTGCCTTTTGAGGGCAGCACTGAGCTGTGTAAAGTGAACCATTGCCTGCAAACTGCTACATGAATCCTGAAAACTCTGAATGAATTAAAAAGGAATAAAATATGAGACAAAAACCCTATAAAGAGCCAACTTTATAGGGGATTCTCTTCATGTTTTCACTTATACTAAATCTGACATTTTTGATTAGTTCCAACAGCAATGGGTTCATTAATCAACAACTTTCAAGTTGTATCGCCACATAGAGGCGTCGGCTTCACTTTGGACTGTCTTTAAGATGTTTAAATCTTCTATCTTGTTTGAAAAATGCAAATTATACTTTAGTTGCTTAAAGATAGAATCTAATGAGAACTAAAGAGAACATTGATTTTCAAATAAATTATATATCTTATCAAATAATTAACAGCAATGTGAAAAGCATGCACTGAATGAAATAATCAGTATTCAGAAGGGGTGATGGTCGTTTTTTTATATATATATTTACATACAGTAATTTGTACCCCTGCTGTTTTGGCCCAATTTTCTTAGTTGAAAATAAATGGTCTTCTAACATATAAAGTTATATAACACAGCTTTACTTTAGGTTGCTTGGTAGGATTTAGATCCAAGAGCTGTGAAGGCTGTTAAAAAGTGGTTGAAATTGTAGCTTTGTTAGAACAGATTGATGTTAAAGACCATTATCCTGCACAAATACCCAATGATGATCCATTTTCACATTTTGAATGAACTCTAGCAAATTTTACAAAGACTTTTAAGGAGAAATAAGCCATTAGCATCACGGCTACCCCCTCATACCTAATAGCAGTCATTAGCTCCTGTCCCACTTATTTTTTGTTTAGTTAAGATGAAACCTGACAATCTTTTTCCACAGTAGCATCTTCTGGCTCTAACAACAGTATGACATGTGTAGAATATGCAAAATGTCACTTTTTCTTATTTTGCAGAGTAGAATGCATTTTTTTTTCCAAGAAAGGAATTGCTAATGTAGAATTGAAGTTTTCTCCAAAGTATATAAGTATTAACTAAGCTTTTGAAGTGCACCAATGAACTGAAATGCATATCACAATTCTAGCTTGACACGTGCTCAGTACTTTATTACCTTTTCTTCCATCATGGCAGAAATAATCTTGATTTATCTGTTTACTTCCTTTTTTATAAATGAAAAAATAAGGCTGTGAATCCTTGGGGTTCTTAGCTCCTTAATTGCTTCCTTAGACTGCAGGCCCCCTAGGTTTCTCAGATAAGGCCGACTTGCTGAGTCATGAAAACTGGTAAACGATGCCCCTACATATAGCCACCATTGTGACTCATATACTCTGAAGTGCCCAAATGCCACTGTGCACTTTTTTTTAGTTCCCTTTTTCTGCGATAAGTTTGCTGTTTCCGCACTTAGTTGCTGTAATTTGGACTAATACTGAAACCTGAGGTAATGGAGATTAAATCCACGTCTGAATATGAGTTCATTTCTAATCGAAGTGTTTTGGGTAAATGAATAATCCCTTATTGCCACCGTTTACAGCTTGACATTATTGATACTTGACCCCCTCAATTACGTGGCCCTCAATGTAATACATTTTGGCTCATCAAGTAGGTTAGAGCCAATTAAGCTGATAGTTTTGCAGGGAGCCTTATTATCTACACTGACCTTTGCTGCGACTTGGTCATAATGAGGCAGCTTTTTAAACCTGGTTTTTGGAGATAACACCCAGAAGAACTGCAAACGCTCCGTTCAAGAGCCAGCTTAGTCCGTAAATCAGGTTTACAGCTCAACTGTTTCTAGCTGGGAGTAAACACAATGTATACACACGCACACTTACACAATCATGAAGATTGTTTGAGCCAGTTTTGCGGTCAGCAGTGACAGCATTATTTAGGACAGGCATAAATGAGCCTGCCGAGTACTGGACTAACGCTAACAGAGACTTAAAAGCCTGTCATTCACAAAAACACACAAACACACTGTGTACAGTGGTACAGTGTTTGCTAACAACTACACCAGATTTCATCAGAAATGCATGAAAGATGCACAAATCTATTTTTTTTATGGTGCATCTGTAGAAGTATGCAGCAGAATGATGAGACACAGATGATGGATATCTTATGTTTACCCATTAATCTCTGTGTGTTTGTGAGTGTGCAGTGTTAACAGCTTGTCTAAATCTTCGTTCCCCCCAACAAAACCCCAATGCGTACAGAAGGGAGTAAATTAGAATAAGCCTGGAGAGGAAAACAACTTTGTGGTTTGCAAACATATCCACCCACACACACAAACATATATAAGCATTAGGACCTTGTAAAAGTGGGTGTGCATGGACGTGTGTGGCCGGTTTATAATCAGCAAACAGGACATTTGGACCAGTTTAGATCTGCATCTTTCTACTATTCTGTAACTCTCAATAAACATATGAAACCAACGAGTGGATAACTTCATTTAAAGGTGTATCTTCTTTCTCCTGTACATTGCAAATACCGTAATTTTTGTACTATTAAAGCTACAGTGCGTAATAATTACAGGGATATACAGTCAGAAATGTAATATGTTATACATAATTGTTATTTATCATCATCTACGAGCTCAGCCTCTTAACCTTAATATTTGCGTTGCCTTAGAATTCGTTATTTATAATTACATAGGAGCGGGTCTCGCAGCCATGGAGGCAGACATCTTTGCGCTACGGCAGCGCAGAGCCAACAAACTAGCGATTGCGAGATCTCCCATTACGCTCGAAAGTAACTACGGCAAGTTGAGAGAGATGAACTGAGACGGTACTGAACAATAGATGGCAGTATTATGCCTGAGAATACTATCTGTAAAATTATCTTTGTAAACAAACCTCATCACTTGAGAAGGTAGGTGATGCGGGCGTCGTGGAAGACATTTTGTCCCGTAACGCTCGCCGTACTGTTGGGGGGGAGAAGCGGTGGGGGGGGGAGATGTTCATGTTGCTGCGGTCTGCAGTCTGGACGTTAGATGTCGCTAAAAATTACACACTGTAGCTTCAACCGCACCTGAATATAAGCCGCAGAATCTAAAATGCATAATTTGTTCATATACAAGCCGCACCGGACTATAAGTCGCAGGCTTTTTATGTTTAACACAAACTGTCTTATGCTCTCAATGTCCGTCTTTCTTGCTGTCGTTCTGTCTTGTACCACTCGCGGTAGAAGTCTGCTTCCGGAGGACCTCTGCATTCCTGCGCGCACGGCTACCGTACTTGCGTGCTGAAGCAAATGTGACGTCGAAAAATGGGGATAAAGTCACAGCCTATAGTCCGAGAATTACGGTATACACTGCAAAAATTTAAATCTTAATAAGTAATTTATTTTCTAAAAATAATAGCATTTTTTCTTTGATTGAGGAGGTAAGTGAAACACTACCAGTGGAACAAGACAATTTACATTTAAAATAAGAAAAAAACATCTCTAAAAACATAACTTATCTTATTTTAAGAGTAAAAATACTAATTTCATTGGCAAATACTCTTCTTCACCTACTCAAATTAAGGGTAAATACACTTAATTTAAGAAATCTTTATTTATTTGTAGATTTTTTTTGCAGTGTAGGTAAATTGCCTCTCATAAATGGCATGTTAAATATGTACCAAGGTTTTAAAATGTTACTGTAATAAAGGAGTACTTTACAGTAATTTTAATGAGAAATTACAGAGAGAATCTGACTGAATGGAGGCTACAACACAACATACTGCTACACATTATTGTTAGTAAGTTGCAGTGTTTGTACCCGATCCATCCCCGAAGCACAATCCGCTCATTTGTACATGCACATCCAGATAAACATGTGGGTCGTCTTCGATTTTATTTTGTTAAAAATACCTAAATGACGTTTTTCCTCCCGAAAAATAGCAAACGTACTCAAATATAAGTTTAATAATGTATTTCCTGAGCAAATCATTGCCTCTAAATCCTTCTTTTTTTATCAGTCGTCTCTGCCCGATCTGCACCGGAAATGGGATCCTACGCTACTTCCGGTGGCTAACTTTTCCGGCTTTGGATTTAAACATTAGTCTAGTCTTTTTGAATTTTATGTTTTAGTTTCATTTTACCCTTATGTTATATAGTGCGCAATCTAAAGAAAGCATCAAAATGGTCTCAGAGAAGTCATAAAACATTTTTTAAAGATGTGTATTAGCATTCTGTAGTGAGTTAAGGCTAGAAATAAGAAGTTTTAGTACCATAATTACATTATTTATGGACACCCGGATGTATATCTGTTCTGATGTATATCTGTTTTGGGACGGATCGGGTAGTAACATGCAGTAATATGGTTTTAAAACTACAGTTAGGAAAGATATTCAGTGGGCAGCAAACTGCTGTTGAATAATTAACAACTGAATTGAGTTAACCGTTATATTCATTGGTGCTTTTGTTTTCATCTTTCCTTTTCAGCAAAGCTCTTAGTAGTTGATTAGGTTGAGTAGGCTTGTTTCTGTCCTTTATCCATTTCTTCTATATGAGTTTTTTTAACGACAATGTACATAATAGTAGAGGGCAGAAATATTTTATCCCGCTAACATTAGCTCGATCTTAAGTCCTTAGTGTATCCATGTAGTAATGGTATTGTTTTCTAAACCCAAGGGATATATAAAATCTATCTTTTCTTATGATAACACCAATATATATGGTTTCAAATGCTCTACGTTTACTTGCTAACTACATTACTGGTCAGAAAGTAAATGTTTCTCGCTAGTTTAGCTAGCTAGCACTTTACAGTTGTTCCTCAGCGTTTTCAGTTGTGACATATATAATTTTAGTATCTACGGACATCATTGTCCCAAATAACTGTTAAACCAGCATTGTTTAAGTAAATTGTTTCGGCACAGACACATCATTGCAATGGGGTCAAAAGTACACACGTTTTACTTAAAGGAATAGTACACCCAAAACATGATTAGCCTTCATTTTCTACTCACCTCCATGCTGAACAACACTCTGGAGTACTTTTTTGATATCTCAAATGCATCTGGAGATCTGGGAGACTTCTTGCTGTCTGCTGACATTCAAATAATGGAGGTCTATGGCGCCCGAGACAGAAAGGTCCACAAAAGTCCACAAAAACTTGTCAATATTCCTCCATACTGCTCGTCCAATGTAATCCAAGTGTCCTGAGTGGGTAGCATCCAGAATTTACTCGAAACGAAGTCATTTAGAACGTTTTAGAGCCTAAACAGTAGTGTATAGGATTTCCTAATAGCGCCCCCATGCGCGCTCACGATTCTACGGAAGCCGGCAGACCAAACCAGCGCATTCAGCTCGGCAAAGAACTCATGCTCTTCCTCAACACTGAAGTCCTCAGACATTTTTCTTTCGTTGTTTCTTTCTTTGCACAGGTAAACAGCACATTTCTTCTTCTACGCTTGCATTATCGGCAGACCAGACGCTGAATGCGCACTTCCTTCCGGTTTGGTCTGCCGGCTTCCGTAGAATCGTGAGCGCGCATGGGGGCGCTATTAGGAAATCCTATACACTACTGTTTATGCTCTAAAAACATTCTAAATGACTTCGTTTCGAGTAAATTCTGGATGCTACCCACTCAGGACACTTGGATTACATTGGACGAGCAGTATGGAGGAATATTGACACGTTTTTGTGGACTTTTATGGACCTTTCTGTCTCGGGCGCCATGGACCTCCATTATTTGAATGTCAGCAGACAGCAAGAAGCCTCCCAGATCTCCAGATGCATTTGAGATATCAAAAAAGTACTCCAGAGTGTTGTTCAGCATGGAGGTGAGTAGAAAATGAAGGCTAATCATGTTTTGGGTGTAGTATTCCTTTAAGTAGAAGTATAGATACAGCAGTTTAAAAACACTGGTAAAAGTTGAAGTATCAACTTGACCTCTTTACTCAAGTAAAAGTGAAAAAGTATGTGCACCAAAAATTACTTAAAGTATAAAAGTATAAAGTAACTATGTAGTATAAAGCCAGATGCCACTATATGAATTTAAAGCTCAATTTTTAGACTATTTCGAAAAATTCTTTGAGATAGGGGCCAAGGATGAGGGAGGTCTTGTTGGTCTCCATCTCCCGATACGCTCTCGCCTGTGTTCGACCTTTCAGACATTCAGACATCTTTTTCTGAATCCGACATTGTAGCATGGCATAGACAATTCACGTCTGCAGTTTGAAGAACACCTGCTTTCTTCTAATGATTTCCTTTAGCTAACCAATGAGTGTTTGCGTTATATGACTCATCCAGTTACACTAGTTTTCACTAGATGCGGATGGCGCCAATGATCTGCATTGGATGGCACACATGACGTGAAATAATTTTTTATAAACATTAAACTGAAACCAAGAGTAATGAGTAACCTTTGTTTTAAAAATGTAAGGAATGGTAAGTACAAATACTTTTGTGAAAATGTAATGAGTAGAAGTGGGAATAAAAATAAGTTATGGCGTAAAGTATAGATACATAAAAAGTGTACTTAAGTAACCAAATATTTGTACTTCGTTACTTGACACCTCTGCATCATTGCCAGATTAGCTACAGTAAACGTTAGTTTACTAGCTAGCTAGCTTTCATGAAACAACTGGTTAGATTAAGGTTTTTTTTTCCTCATTAGCCCTTGTTTCAGAAGCAAAGGATGAACTTTTATAAATTTTTCTCAGAAATAATGCTGTAAACTGTTGTGAATTATCTTATTTGAGTGACGGCTACTAAAACTGTCCGATTTCCTGTGATCACCAGTCGTCAAATGGCCATAATCATAATCTCCTATGGAAAAATTAAGGCTATTATGACTTATAAATTCTTAAGTTGTGTACATTTTTATTTCAGTTGTAGGTTTCTTTTCAGTCTTGTATCAATTCATCTCTTTATTCTTTACAGTACAAAAACTAAATCTGTGCACTAAAAGACCAACCCTCTGTGACCCTCACCTGTTCTTTTTATGAAAGTCTTGACATTGGTGGAAAGGCTGAATTCAACTTGCTCATATTAGGCTGTTAATCTCTTCTGAGGTAGTCACAACCTATAACTACTATAAGGATGAAAAACAGCAACAGCAGATTACAAAGTTAGGTTGATCTAATAGGAACAAGTAACTAGCAGCTTCCTCGAAATGTAGTGGAGTAGAAAGTTATAAGTACCGCCCCAAAAAATGACTAAAGTGAAGTAAAGATACTAAAAAAATGCACTTAAGTACAGTAATCAAGTAAATGTACTTTGTTGCTGTCCACCACTGGTAGCAATGTGATACGAAGGTAAAACAGCTGCAGAAGCCTTAGTTTGCAAAGAGCATAGCTGCAGTTCATCATCCTCCAGGGTCAGTCGGAGAATTAGAAAGCTCAGCATATAACAATGCTTACACGTTTAGGTTTGAGAACTCAAGTTTGCTTATATATAAAGAACTCGAGGTATTTACAAAGCCTGGATAAGGAGCGTTACATAAAGCTCAGCCCTTTATAAGTCCCCTTCAGGGAACCTTCACAAGACCAAAAAGATCAGGGTAACCTTGCCTAGGTAATGCTGTTTTAACCCACACAGTTCTGATTCCTCAAATGAATCAGAACTGCGTGAAATGTTACTTTCACATTATTTCAATGTTTTATGACATGAAAGAACTAAGTGATCCATAATAGGCTTGTTTATTGCAAATCTGAAGGGGTCACATTTCGTAACATCTCACTAAAAGAGCTGCTTTTGAGCTGAATGATTGTGGTTTTCAAATAAGGCTGACTTGAAAGACTGTGAAAAACCTTGATAGATAGACGACGACTCTTTGTGTTAAGTGAAGAGTGAGAAATCCTCAGCATACTGTGACAGCAACAGCGTGTCTCAGAGGCCTAGCAGGGGATCAGGTAGTTAACACATGTATTCTCCCTTTGGATTTACTATTTACAGTAATGTGAACCACATTTTTAGAAGCTCCTGAGGCCTGTTGGACTCCAGCACGCTGTCTCATCCATCTTGCAAGCGTGTATGAGCACACCCACCAACACTGGATCACACATTTAACTTTTTAAATCCCCACAGGTTTAAACAGTTTGTGCTTGAAGGTATTAGTCAGTTATTCAGGGTGGCACTGTTTGTGAAAACAACATGTAAGAGCACACACCAAATGACACTTAGAAAGGATTTATGGTGAAAGAAATGAGAGGACATCAAGTGAATGTAGTTCATTAATAGATCCATGCTTGGATACTGAGAAACTATCAGATTGATTTTGCTGCAGAGTATGTAGCTCTCTCTTTAGCTATTAATTAGCACTATATTTATAACTTATTCATCACCCTATATAAAAACAACGTACCTGGTAGAAATATGCACTTCAAGAAAATTTATTTTAGGAATGATGTGCTTTATTTTTATTACCTAAACGTTTGATGTGAAGTGCTGCAGAAGGAAGAGGCTAAGTGTTTCTTTAACGTTCAAGGGGGATGTGCTTAAGAGAATGAGTTTTGCATTTGGCTTCATTAGAAGACAGACAGTAAATATTTCAAATATTTAATTTTTAAAGGTTTTAAACAAAAAAAACTCAAATGCCCAAAAGATTTTATGTTTTGAAGAAATGAGGCACACTTGGTGCAACGCTCATCTGGGTCATTTAAGCTGGTTAATGTTACAGATCTCCTTTAGGTTTGAACAGATTTAACTATACTTTTAGAGGCTTTACCTGTTGAAAAATAAAGAGTCATGGCTCTAAATGCTGCTATAAGTTATATTCTGATTCCTCTGCCTCAAAATTGGAATCCAATCACATGGTGAAAGTGTAAAACCGCCTCATTCAAATAAATTAAAACTTGTTATATACCCAAACTGTCATATATTCAGCCCCATGTGCTGGCCTCAGTACTTAGCTCTATTATACTTTCCTTGTTTTGGGTCTTTGTTCTTCTCTTTGTCACCAATACTTGGTTCCTTCATGAAATGTTATAGGTCAGTCATTCTTAGGCATTTTTCTTTACATTTCGATGACTCTCACTTTAATATGATCTTGGTTGGTGGCACAGAGGCTCTTTGGGATTTACCTGAGATGCAAATTTTATAAATGGGCTAGTGAAATGCTGTCTTTCACCTCAAACAAAACCAGATCAATTGGTGGCCCTCTGTTTGACTAAAACCTAGCTTGGTGAGTAACCAGGCTCCATATTGCAGATACTAGGCTTCTAGCTGTTTTGAGTTGGCTACAGTACGGAGCTCCCAAGGAAAAAGGGGTCTTTTCACAGTTCCTACATGCCGATTATGTTGTTAACCTTCCTGCAATTCCACACATGCATGTAGCAACAGTGGAAAGGAAAACTCCCCTTTAACAGGAAGAAAACTTCAGCTGACCCAGGCTCTGTGTAGAAGGTCTTCTGCTGCAACTCACTGTTGGTTTTAGGATTGTTCGTAGATATTGTAGATATCCACATTACAAAGAGTATAGAGACTTTATATTCTTAGAATCTTTCCAAACTATCCAACTAGCAGCAACTCTCCTACAAACTCCCAGAACTTGACTGAATACTGAGGCTGTTTAAATGTCGAAGTTCCAGGCAAGCTGAACCAGGTAACGAAGCGCTCATGTGGTATGGTGGGGCATTGGACGTCTTCTATTTTGGCTCCTCCCCCAAATGAAGCAAGCCTCAATATACATCTCGCGGAAATGCCCCCTCCATTACTCGACACGCGCCTCGAAGCCTCATCTCATGACATCACTACTATTCTTTTATTTGTTTTTTTATATGAAAAAAGCTCAAAGGTATTGTTAACAAGGAAGTCTTAATGGGAACATGTTGGTGAAACACCTTCTTACCCGTTTTTAATCCACAAAGAACCTTGAAGTGCTGATAATTCAGATTTTTTCAGTTCTACTCAAGAGCTTTTTAGCCTTCTACTCCGCTCTTTTTGGATGTCTGCACTGATTTTCTTCTATTGTTACACACGGATAAATGTCAGGAGGAAGCACTGCAAAAAAGAGTGCAGGTGATTTACCTAAAAAGAACATATTTAAATCAGGGGACCTTATTTTCACTGTTCTCCTCTGAAACTGAAGCTACCTGACATCTACTGCACCATAAACAGCAACTCTGTCTGGTGGAAGTTGATTGTGTGAAAGCCGATTAGGAAAATGATTTCTGTAGCTCAGAGGGTGAAATTGTGATTCCACACTCAGTGACTTTTGTGAGAGAAGATGTCTGCCTTAGACCAAACAAGACATGACAGCTACCAGCAGATTTACTTAAGAATGTGGCATTTTACAGGGATCATGGGTTTTCCTTTACAACTTACCTGTCGACCTTTTTCTCAGGAAGAGGTTCAAGTACGTATTTATGTTTGGACGGGTGGAGGTTAAAAGGGGAGAGCTTATGATGCAGAGGCTTTTATTTTTCACCTAAGAGCATTATTACAGATATTTTAGAATCATCTTACACTGGTAGATCACAATCACTTTCTACTGTCTAAATAGACTTTAATGCAGCCACATTTTATTTGCATTTCTTCGATATACCAGGTTAAACACAGCAAGCATCCAAACAGTTTTCTATGATTTTCCAGTTGATCCTAAACAGATTTGCAAACCTTTATTTTTAAAAGACCAACTTGTAAAAACCTAAGCTTTAAGTCTACAGTAATCTGCACATCTGTCGCCTACAAAAAGTCTGACTTGATTAAAATATTGCATTGTTATTTTGCTTGTTAAGCAGATTTAAAGCAAATGTTTTCAGTCTCATTGTTTGTACACCACTGCCTGGAATGGGATACGGCTGAAACAAGGTTTAGTTACATATTTAAAAGGCTGTCAACCTAAGCGATAAAACTGGACTTAATCAAACTTAGAATATTATTTGATTGAATAATATTTGGATGTGGCAGATATGCTTCTAGGCTTGTGTGAACTTCAGGTAACCCCTGAAGAAGAGTGTCTGTCTCTGTCTGTGAAAAGTCTTGCTGTTCCCTTTGACATCTTTGGGAGTCATCTTCTATCAGTGACTGAATGTGTCAAGTGTTAAGTAATTCATGCCAGTCTCATTCATTTCTATAATATATTTCTATGTGCGATTGAATCGAATTATATATTCTGACATATATTTTGTATCACAGGTGTGAGACCATCTTTTTTTTATTTCCTTTTGTAAATATAAATCCCATAATGTTGGTACTCCTCCCAATATAGAATCTCTTTTCTTTCTACTGTTGATCTCCTTTCTCTCCCACTGCCAGTTATTCATGTTTGCCTGTTTCTTCTATCCTCTCGTCCTGCTCTGGCCTGATGTATCCTTCTCCTCATCCCCTCCCTTCATTTCCCTCTATCTTCTTCCAGCTCCTTTCCTCGGCTAATTAAGTGATCCTCTCTGATTCCTCTCCAAATCCGTTCTGTAGTTTTCTCCCCCTCTCTCCTCCCCCTTGCCTTAAACATTTATGGAGTTTTTAATTACAGATTCCCTCCTTCGTCCTTTGCTACCTTTCCTCATTCCTAGAACCTTGTTTTCCCTGACAACAGATAGGGTTGTGTAATCTACGTCTCTTGGTATTAGTTATGCAAATCATGCATTTTTATTTACATGTGTCCTTTTTTCTCCACCCCACCCTTTCTCCTCTTTCTCTTCACCTTTTTTCTTCTTTTACCTTCCTTTTTTTTGCCCCCACTTTTCCCACAATGATCTACCCTCCTCTTCATCTCCCTTTCACTTCTGCCCTCCCTCATCCCTCCATCCTTCTATCGTCCCCTCTCAATATCCCTCTCTCTCTCCCCTCGCTCCCTTCCTCCCCCAGCCACCAGCGGTCTCGAGGCAGAGAGCGGAAGGCGCGGTGGCAGCAGCAGCATCAGCAGCCACGGCGACGGTAACCACGGCAGTGGCGGCGGAGGCTGCGGCGGCGGCAGCTCGGCCCATTTCAGGTCTCCATGGCAACAGAGCGTGAACGTGTTCGGCTCGTGGAGCAGGCCAGAATGTGTCGAGGAGCTGCACCAGCAGGCGCAACTCAACCTCCAGAGCCTGCTGCAAGGTAAGGATGCAGGAGAGGCGAGGATGAGCGTGCGCACCGATGGAGGAGATGAGTGGAGTAGGAGGGTGTGTGTTTGGGGGGTGTGTGAGGTTGTGTGCTGTGTTTTGAGTGGGTGGGAGAGGCTTTGAGGCAGGGGCGGATGGCAGAGTGTTTACATGGACTCTTCTGATATGGGTGTGTGATGGCCACCTTGAACATGCTTGTGTGTGTTTGGATGCAGATATGCAGCCGGTAGACGACTGCGTGTTATTTTCTCTCTTTACCATGTGGCTACAGCGCACTGCTGGGTCTGTATGTGTGTTGCCTCGAACGTAAGTCGAATTCACCTTGCAGGCTTGTTTTTAATCACCCTGCTCTGTGATTTAACTCTTAATGTGACTGATTGGTCGATCGTGTCTCTTTGACACATGTTTTCGTTTTCTGAAATCAAGCCTGATCGGTTCTGGAAATGGGTAAATGTCATTTTAATATTCAAATCATATTTATGTGAGATGCTGCTCAGCTGCTCTGTGTATATGTGTCTGTGTATGCTTGTGCATGTTCATCCTCTTCAATGAATCAAAGCTTTCTATTTGGATACAGGTACATCCTGCTTCTTTAATCATTCCCATTCTAACCAGTACTGTATGTGCTCTCTGATGTGACTCATGCTCTATTTGCCTTCCATTATTGTAATTGCTGGTGGATGTGAACTGAATGGACTTAAGGGAGGTAAAAAAAAAAAGCATCAAGATAACCTTTAACACCCCAGGGAGTCTATAAATGAATGAGTGAACCAACTCGTTAATTAATCACAGCTCCATTGTAGGGAATATGTATCTTCAGTCAGGTGCTTTAAAGAAATGTGGTCTGTACAAAATTAACAGTCGGCTTTGAGGTTTTACTAAGTAAGATGATAGTGCGTCACCGATGGCTAATTCTGGCCAATCCAAAAAAAGGAGAACAAAAAAAATATATATAATGTCTACAGAAGCGAGACTTTCAAAAGGATGAACACAATGCCTTGAAGTCTTTCCCCATCTTCAACATCCCAGCTATTCTAGGGATTTTATGTGATAGGCCAGCCGATTTGGGGGGGCTCGGGGGGACTGTAATCCCCACCTCACAAGTTATCACAAGACAACATACCCATGCCCACACCTATGGGCAACTAAAGGTGACAAATGAACAATAGAGTCGTGTTTTTGGCCTGTGGAGGAACTTAGAGTACCTGGAGTGAATCCAGGGATGCACTGAGAGATTATGCAAAATCCAAAAACAATTACAACAATGCTTCCAGCTGCGCCACATTGGAGCCTGATATGTTCTTGAAAAATAGACAGAAAATATGAATTTTCACTAATGTAAGATTAGATTAGATGGAGAGGATGTGTAAAAGATCATCAGGCATGGTACTGTGCGTCAGGCGTGGTACAAAAATGTTCGCATTTACAAAATATTTCTGATTTCCATTTGGTATTTACAGTCTTGATAAAAATTAATTACATGAAGATAACCTGAAGAAAACCATGGTTTTAATTATTACGGAGAAAAAGCTACCCCAACCAAGCTGTGGCTGCAACTAAAAGTAATTGGCCCCATGTTGAATCATAAATTAAATGCAAAAGAGCCATACATGTTTTTGAAAAGCTGAGCTTAAGGCAGCCACTTGTACATTTTAACCACTGGAGGTGATGGACCTGGAACTTCCAGTTTAGCACCCCAGAAAGCATTGGGCTACATGTACAACTAGGGCTGGGCGATAATTCAATAACGATATATATCGATCGATAGACGTGTGGCGCAATAGAAAAAAATAGGCTCGATAAAAGTTCGATAAAAAAACCAGCAGTTTTCCTTCCTTCTCATTGTAGCCTAGCATGTAGGTTTATGCTAGTTACTACTTCCTCCCACCAATCACAATCGCGGACCCAGGCACGCCGTCACAAAGACCCGCCCTCTCAAACCACAACACAGAGCACATGAAGATGTCGCAGCAAGGAGAGGCGGAGGAAATTGTTCCAAAGAAGGGTTTTTGTAGTTCGCCAGTATGGAAGTATTTCGGTCATAGCAAGTCGGACAAAAAACAAACCACAGTCATCTGTAAAATGTGTCGGGAACTAGGGCTGAACGATTTTGGAAAATAATCTAATTGCGATTTTTTACTTTGATATTGCGATTTAATGCGATTTTTCTATCCTGGTTTAATTTCTCATGTCTTTTTAAACATATACAAACAAATCTGTTTCATAATAATCAGATTTATTTAAAGCACAGATTACAATAATAAACGAAACAAATCTGTGTGCGTTTACCTTATTAACATCTTCTCATGTTTCATGAAACGCAATATATAAACATATAGACTCCACTCCTTAAACATTGTCAGATTTTAACAGGACAGTCTATAAATAAATAAACAAAATAAGAAACGAAATGAATCACTGATCTCCAGTCAGTGGCATCAAACATACTAAAGTGCAGCATAGTATACCGAATGAATTACTTCTTTCAACCTGTAAACATTTTAATAGGTCAATCAAACTCTCAAATAAACAGAAAATAAATTAGTGTATGACCTTTTTAAATCCTAAGAAACGTTTTGAACAATCATATAAATTATATATTCACTCAGTAAGAGCAGCAAACAACTATTGTAAAGTGCAAAAAACATATGGCACTGTAAGCCACAAAGATTTGTCTCTGTATTTTTTTTAGAAGTTCACAGATTTTTTGCCAGGAAAATCAGCATGTCAACTTTTGCTGGTTTCAAAGAGGAACGAGTGCAAGTCACTATATTCCCTCCAGCACTGAAAAGACGCTCTGAAGGAGCACTTGTGGCTGGGACACAAAGATACTTGCGGGCCATGTTGCACAGTTGTGGAAAGTTAATCCTGTGCATCTTCCACCAGGCCAAGGGGTCTTCCTCTCCATCGATGGTAGGAGTCATGAGGTAGCTGTTTAACTCTGCCTCAACAACATCTTCGGGTTGCATGCAAGAAACAGAAGAGCCCACAGCAGTCTTGAAGAAACTCCCAAGAGACTTCTTGCCTTTTTCAACAGAGGGCTGTGCATTTTTAGGCATCGTTGTGGTTTCAGTACGACTTCTCTTCTCCTGTCAGATAACAAAAAAAATACAGTAATTAGTGTTGAGGTTAAATTATAACTAGAAAGATATATTGTGTTTATGGAATCATAAATGTGATAATTACCAACCTGGTTATATGCACGCCTTGCTGGTTGCATAATTTCAGTTTTGAGTCGGGTCTTAATGGTGGGAATGTTGTCTGCAGCGATGTACTTGGTTTTGAACCTTGGGTCTAGAAAGGATGCAACATCCAAAAGAGATATTCTCTCTCTGCGCATTCACACACACAGATATTCTCTCTCTGCGCATTCACAATCACACACACACACCCACACAGAGATATTCTCTCTCTGCGCATTCACAATCACACACACACACCCACACAGAGATATTCTCTCTCTGCGCATTCACAATCACACACACACACCCACACAGAGATATTCTCTCTCTGCGCATTCACACACACAGATATTCTCTCTCTGCGCATTCACAATCACGCACTTTCATGCTGAGATATGTTACGTACCGATGGCAAGATGTTATCGGTGCCCAAAACACTGCAGTCTGGTCCATTCATTTAGTTGTGCTGCCAACACCATGTTTGATGCGTTGTCCGTCGTTATGCAGATGTGATTTTCTTCCGGTAAATTCCAGCTAGCCAGTCCCTCTCTCAAGCCAGCAGCAATGTTTTCCCCTGTGTGGTCGTCCGGGAAGTAGGAAGCTTGAAGGCAGCGAGCTTTAAGATTTAAGTCCTCGTCAATATAATGCACTGTTAGACTCTGGTACGGCTGCGCTGTTCGGCTTGACCACAAATCTGTAGTTGTTGCAAAAAACTCCACTGTTTTCAGCTCCGCAGCAACTCTGTCTCTGCATTTTTTGTATAGCTCAGGTATTGCGACTTGGTTAAAATATGTGTGCGAGGGCATTGAATACCGCTTATCCAACGTGTGTACCAAAGCCGTAAACCCAGGCTTGGTCACTATACTGACGGATATCATGTCTTTCGCTATAAACTCCGTAATTGCCCGAGTTATTTCAACGTGCCGTTTCGCATTATGTTCATAGGGAGTAACACTTTCAAACAGTTCGGTCAGTGATCCCTGTCGGGTGGTACTTTGCTTAACTGACGCTGAGGCACTGGTAGTTGCCATTCTAGCCATGCAGCTATCATACATAGCCTTGTGGTGTTTTTTCAAGTGCTGATAGAGGTTCGTCGTGTTACCTCGTGAGGTAGCAACCATAGCAAGGCATGTCCGGCACAACACCTGAGTTTGCGCAGCGTCTTCTTTCTTAAACCCAAAAAAATTCCACACCAATGATGTGCCGCTCCTCTTTGGTACCAGACCTTCAGTTGTGTCGGTGTTTGTGCATTCTGACGCCATTGTTCAGCAAGTTAGTCGCAGACGACATCAGCTTTCCCTCTGTGTTGTTTGGCTAGCGCGTCACCGTCACGTGACCATCACGTGACCGTCAAATCGCGTCCATTGCGGTTAGAAAATCGCGTTTTATCATATCGCGATATTATTGCAAATGCAATTAATCGTTCAGCCCTATCGGGAACCAGTGAAAACGAAGTCTGATAACACAACCAACTTTTTTTTTTTTTTATCATCTCAGCCGCTCACAGCCGCAGGAGTACGAGCTGTGTAGGCCCCGGCGCGGCTCTCCTCCGAGGAATCTTCGGGAATTTCGGGAAAATATATATATTAAGTTCTGGGCAGTTTCCCATGTAGTTCCAAATAGTAGTAACACTTGAGAGAAAAATGCTGAGGGGCCAGCAACTTCAAAGTACTAACTCCGGTTAAAGCACACATTCTTCTAGGCTGAACCAGCATTTATTTGTTATATTTATTTTGGTCACTTTTCTGGTCACTTTAGTTTATTCTTTGTCAGTATTTAATAACATAACTCAGGTCTCTTAAGTTATTTTTCTTTAAAACAATTCTGTTATGGTTAAAAAAGTTGGTTTAATAAATATTTAATTGGAAGTCTGTGTTTGTGTTCTTTATCAAAATTAAATCATTTAGCAATATCATAAAAATGTCCAGGCAGAGCTGCACATAAATTATTGTTTCAAATCTTTGCAATAATTATCGATATCGATCAATATGCATTTTTTTTTATCGATAAGCTTTTTTTCTATATCGCCCAGCCCTATGTACAACTCCACCTCTTCCTGAATTTAAGGCAGCTCTTTTGTTTCCTGTCTTTCATTACTGGATGAACTGATTAATCCAGGTGTGTCTAACTATGGTTACTGAGGTGTAGCACACCTGGATTAATCAGCTCATTTAGTGGAAAAAGACAGGTGACTAAAGATCAGCGTTAAATTAAGGAAGTAGTGGAGTTGTGCATAGAGCCCATTGGCAACACTGATAGAAAATCAAACAGGCTTCCACCAAATAGTGCAAATCTATAAGGACACCTACAGTACGCCAAAGCAAAAATGTGTCAGTTAGCATAGAAACTTCCCAACATTCCCAGGTTTCCCATTATCTTTCAAATGAGTGGACATATTTATTTAGTGTAGGTAAAGCCCACTTCATGGAATTGGAAAAAACAACATTATTTTGAGACATTTACTATGTGTGACAAATTCAAATCTACACATCTTCATATGTCTTAGGTTTTTTACAGCTTTAGCTGTTCGCTACATTTGTGTAATTTTGTAGTTGTTTACCTAAAGGCTGTAGTTGCAATTTGACCAAGCATCATAAATGTACATGACATCCATGACAGTCTGGATTCAAAATAGCAGTCCAGAGCTCCTTTCCTACCCTGGAGAGTGTTTTTACTGTTGACCCGACAAAAAGTAAAGTAATAGGAATTACAATTTGAGATATTCATAAGGTTTCTCTCTGTGTTTTGTATGAAAAGAGACTGCTTTGGACCAGCAGACTGAGACATCATGGAGTTAATTTACCCCTTTAGATTAAACTGTACATTAAAGAAGCAAAAATATGTCTCTCAAGTAACATACGGTAGTTTTTGAAAAGAGCAATCACCCGGACAATTAACAAGCCAAGTTCTGTATATTTGCCCAAAAAAAACAAGTTCAAGGCATTTTGCTTTGATTGTAAAGGCAAAACTATAATAGAATAATTTTAATAGGCTTCCTAGACCTTCACAGGAGAGGCTGGTCAACCATGCTTTACTCAGAGAGCATGTTGGGCATTAAACAAAGCAGTCACAGATCCACCCAGAGCAATATTTAAAGGAGGCTTCATTTTCTCATTTTAGGTCAGTTGAAGATTAAACAATAAGAAAATTTGACACGGGAAAGAGTGTCTTACATTTGCCAAAAAAACACCAAGATGATTTTTGGGGAAATTAACCAACAGGATACAAATTTAGACTTTTGGGGAGATGTCCGGCATGTTACATCTGATCTTAGCTATCAAATGTAGAGGACGCAGTCCACCATACTGACAGTCAAGAGTGACGCTTGCAGTGCAAGGGTTTAGGGTTGCTTTGCTTCCCTAAGACCTAAAAACCTACTGATCATCCTGCAATCAGTACAAAACCTGAAGCCCACTCACACAAATCACACCCAATGAGAAGGACGATGCACAAAAGCTGCGGACAAGGCCAAATCAGAAAGACTCAGAAACAGAAAAAAGTTGATAAGTGGCATGTCGAAAGTCCTATCCGGAATTAAATTCATATAATTTGAAACAACATTTTGGAAACCCTTCTCCTGACTGAGTTAAAGCTAATCTGCAAAGAGGAGTTAGCCAACCTTCCCCTGTGGGGATGCTGAAGACTCATTGTCATCTACCAGAAACTCTTAAAGACACTTGTTGCTGCTACGGTCAACTTATTATTAGGTTTAGGGGGTTCTAACTTTTTTGAAAACTGCTTTATCATTTTAAGTCATTATTCTTAACCAGTATTGAAATAAAAGTGTTAACATTTCACATTTGGGTGTAAAAAAAAAGAAACGTGAAGAATGTTGCGTATTGTAGCTCTGTCAAACTGCCTCCTGAAACAGGCGACCAGAATATTATCTTTGATACATTTCTACAGAGATACAAAAATAAGAGTCAAATCTCTCTTTTTTTTTTTTTTTTAGATCTTTGATCGTAGTTTTGCTTTCTCTTGCCTTACTCATCCAAATAGACAGTGGAGTTGTCTTTCAAAAAGTATAGTGTGTTTTCAGATGGCTTCTTTAATCTCTGCCTCCTCTAAATACATCATTAAACATCTTACTGAATCTGAATATTACTTACTCTGAGTTTATAATTTTTTTTTTCTGACAGTAAGAACATCCACACCCAAGAGTGTTTTTGCCATTGATTAAAAGTGTTGATCTGGGTGTAAATTGTCCAATTCTGACCATCAGCTAGTGTCATTGGCTTTTCCACTTTTTTATAGCAGCTGATCTCTGGCAATCTACGATACTTTAGCAAAATTGTAGTCAAAGACTTAATTTAGCCAAAAAATGGTAACAGTGATGTGATTGTAATGACTTGTGCATTCAAGCTTAATGGTGCATGATGCTCACCTTCTGACCAGCTCCTGTTAACATGCAGAGAGCGATGAGTCAAACTTAACCAGCCTTAAATTCAGTGAGGTGTAACTAAAATTAAGCAGTCACTTCTTATCTTTGATTTATATATTGTAAGAAAAGACACAGAAGTTATTAATCATTATTGAGTTAGTTATATATATTTATTTATGGAAGTTATCAAGCAGCTAAAGCGGCGGGTACCTCAAACAGTAGAGCAAGTTGCTCCAGGTGTTTAGATAGCTGGTTGCCTTAGCTTGTGCACCCTATGTTGGCCTTTTCAGCGAGTTGAGAAATACACAGCTTAGTTTCTGCATATAAGAATTTAATGACTGTGTCGATGTTGCAGAGTGGATGCTTATTTGAATGTGCAAATGCTTTATTAAAATTTCATTCTGCGTCATCTTGTGTGTGAGGAGTGCACAGCTCGATGCAAGAGGACGGACACTTAAGGATCTCTCCTGCTGTACTGCTCGCTCATGTTTTTCTCGAGTATCTCCTAGCAAATGTTTCCTGTTTGATAAGAGCACACTGAATGCTGCTCCAAGGACAAGATTTGTGGAAATGTGTGCAAATGAAAAGCACATCAAAAGAATGGACGCTGATTAATCCACAGTGTGACACAGTTCAAACAGATCCGTGTTTGTTTTCAGCTTAATGTAATGGTTAGCATATAGAACAGACTTTGACTCAACAGGCTGTAGGCTACTTTAGAAACACATTCATACCCCTGTCATACCAGACCTAGTTGCACGTCTTGTCATGTTACAACCATAAAATGTAATGGATTCAGTTAGCACTTTATTTAATAGACCAACACAAAGTATTGCATAATGGGAGTTAAAGGCAAAATTATACCTAATTTCCTAATTTTTTGCAAAACAAGAGCAACTTAAAAGTGTGGCATTAGCATAAAATTTTAGAACCTTTCTTGCTCTGTAGAAAAATAATTGTTTGGTCATTCTTTCCAAACAGCCAATGGTCAATCAGACTGGATGGAAATTATTGTAAACAGAAGTTTTAGAGGCTTGCCCATCAGATTCTTCGCTGTGGAACTGTGCAGCTTCTCCAGAGTCTCTATGAGCTTCCTGGCTGTTTATCTGATCACTCCACTGCTTACCTGGCAGGTGAGGTGAGCTTAACAGCCATTACTTGGTATGTTTTCAAATGACTGACTGAATCGAACCAAATTTGAAGAAAACTTTAAAACTACATGTAGTTGCTTTATACAGCTTTTCTATGCAGTCCAAGTCTATGGCTGTGGTCGAACGTCTGCCCTAACCCCTAGATCCCTCAATTACTATATAGAGCGGGGACTATATGGTGGACTTTATAGTGAACTCAGTTAACTGACCGTCTTTACAGATGATCACTACTTTTTGCTCCCCGTTGGTCATATGACTCCACCTCCCCAAACGGTGCCTGCGCCATCTTTATTATTTATCGCCACTGTCGGGTAGCGACAGCCATAGGCGACAGCGGGCCGTCGTGACAGCAAATCCCATGATGCTTTGCAAGGAGAGCTCTCCACGCTAAGCATTCTGGGATATATCTGCTCGTCTAGTGACCATGGATGATCACTACTTTTCAAGGTGCATAGTGAGAAATTTTGAGTCCACTATTTTTTCATCCACTAGATGTTCAGAGACTCATTTTAAAAACTATATAGTACCCTATATAGTGGTTAGGGCGGACCTGCGGACACAGCCTATTACTTCCGCCAACGTGATGTTTCAGTCGCGTTTGTCTATTAGTATGATTATTTGAAAAGTTACAAAAACAGATTTTAATAAAGTTTCTACCAGAGTGTGCCTTATGCCAAGAAACAATTCATTAAAATGAAAATGATCCAGATCATGTGCGAGTTTAGGTGTAAGTCACAATATGGGGAAACATTTGCTGCTTGGCAGAAGTATCCATCCATCCATCCATCCATCCATCCATCCATCCATCCATCCATCCATCCATCCACCCATCCATCCATCCATCCGCCCGTCCATCTGTCCGTAAGTATCCGTCCGTATAGCCGTCCGTCAGTTTGTCTGTCCATGTGTCCATAAATCTGTCCGTTTGTCCTTAAATCCTTCCATCCATCCATCCATCCATCCGTCCGAAAGTCCATCCATCCATCCATCCATCCATCCATCCATCCATCCATCCATCCATCCATCCATCTATCCGTCCGTATATGCATCTATCCATCTATCCGTCCGTAAATCTGTCCATCCATCCGTCCGTCCGTCCGTCTGTCCATAAGTCAGTCCGTCCGTCCGCCCATCCTTCCATCCATCCATCCATCCATCCATCCATCCATCCATCCATCCATTCATCTGTCCGTAAGTATCCGTCCGTATAGCCGTCCGTCAGTCCTTCCGTCCATGTGTCCATAAATCTGTCCGTTTGTCCTTAAATCCTTCCATCCATCCATCCATCCATCCGTCCGTCCGAAAGTCCATCCATCCATCCATCCATCCATCCATCCATCCATCCATCCATCCATCCATCCATCCATCCATCTATCCATCCGTCCGTATATGCATCTATCCATCTATCCGTCCGTAAATCTGTCCATCCATCCGTCCGTCCGTCCGTCCGTCCGTCCGTCCGTCCATCCATCCATCCATCCATCCATCCATCCATTATACTTTGAGGACATCTTGTTGTGCCTACCCAGCTCATCATTATACAAATCACTTCTTTTTTACTGTATGTATCAAAGGGAACTCAAGGCAAATATTAGTCCATCAGTGAAAAAAGGTTGAACCGGACTCTACAGCATGGCAGTGACCCAAAACAGAGCTGTAAATCTACCAAGTACTGGTTGAGCATTTAGAAATGGGAAGTCTTTGAAACAGTTAGAGCCAACATTGAGTCTAAGTTCATAAAGCAATTGCATACAGTAAATACATCTAAGTTACAGCTGCAGGTTCTGTAGGACACCATCTTATATTTCTATCCGCCTCCCTCTCCCCATCGTGCCTTTTTTTCACTCAATCCCTGTGTTTATGTGTGCATTAAGCCCGGTATTGTCCAAGACAGACTTGGCATCTTGTGTATGGTGAAAAAAAGATGGATGAAAACACTCATGGGTGGACGGCATCAATAGTGGCTCAGAATGTGCATGTGTTACGTGACCATTCATCACTTCTCTGTCGCTTTGTGTTTCCTGCACTCACTGCTGTGTGTACCAGTATTGTGTAAGGTTTCAGTTTCTATATATCTGTGTTCTGCTCTTTCTGCTATGCATGTCCATTTGTTTGGGTGTGTGTTAAATAACACAGAGGTGAACCAGCTGTAGTTTCTCTGGCCATCCTCACCATCGTTCTCCCGCTGGCCTCGGCTCCATAAAATATTCATGCTCCCGCCCGCTCCTCAACACTCTGCCCTCCATATTTATGAAGCTGGCTGTCTACCTCTGGTGTTAGGCAGATTGAGATCCTCGTGGCTTGAAGATTTATGAGAGATTTATTTTACTGTCGCCGCTGAATGTGTGTGACAGTGAGACTCATGGTCAATCAGCGGACCACCTCACTAAACATTAGCATACTAGGGTATTTCTAAAGGACAGACAGCTTCCTGTCTCTCTTATCCTTGATTGGATGAGCCATCTTTACTGATTTATTGTTTATAAATAGATATTTTCTTCCTTATAAATGAAGGAAATACATTTCTGATTAGTAATATTCACTCTCAGTCTTATTAATATAAATCCAGTTTACTACAACTTCACCAAAAGGTGCTCTGATAAGGAGTTTATTTTCTTAAATCTATTAATGTTTGATGACTCTTATGTCTCTTTTTTAGCCTTCCTTGTTCATTTGTTGTTCATGTGTGGGTGAGAGATGTTAAACCATCTCTAAGAAAGCAGTCTCCTTAATACAGGGTCAAAAGTAATGAAAGTTTACAGTTTTTTTACCCAAATAAAGACTTTGTTGGGATATTTTTTGGTATAATCTGCTCTATAAGAAATTATCACATACAGGTTTTCTGTAACCTAAAAGTCTTATATGTCTAGAAAAGTGGTTTGTCATATATTTTAAATTATAGAGAAAGATTATCTCTCATTTTTCCTCATTAACTAATACCACAAAATGTCCCCACATTTGTTAGAGGGTTGATTTTGTTTCTGGTCTCTTATTGTGAAAACCTTTTTTGTTCTTTTTTCAGGATATGGGTCACTATGTCATTTAAAAAAAAAACCCTACCTGTATTTGGGCAGGTTTGATAAATTGCAACGTTTAAATCTGCTTTTCAGCTAAAGTTGTTGGATGTTTGTGGATCATTTATTATAAGACATTAAGGAAACATAAAAAAACATGGTTGATAAAAGTTGCTAGTGTGTTTTGTGTTTGCTTTTCCATTAAAAAAGCTAAATATTTCTGCAGTCAAGCAAAATCATTTAAAAGGATATAAATGTAGTTGCCTTTGTCTTAAGCTACTACCTGCATTACATGTTAGAGCTGCTGCTAACCATACTACCACTACCACTAGCCATGAGCAGCCATCTCTGGGGCAAATGCATTGTCGGGCTGCTAAATGATAACAAACATCGGGTTTATATGTGCTTCCAATCCTGAAACTAAATGTAAAAGGGATACATTTTAGAAACAGTGTTTGAGTTATTATTAGTTTTCTTATCTGGGGTCCGCTGGGTTGCTTTAGGGCATTTGGTCTAGGAGGTGGCAAGCGACAGATCGAAAAATCATAGATGCTATTTATTGTCAGTATCCTGTTGAATATTCTCAGTCAAAAAGGTTTAAAAAACACTCCTTAGACTTAGTTATTGTATTTAAAAACATTGAATCTGTTATTTGAAGTGCTTTCTCAATTCAAAGCTAGCAAGGGAGAAGTTTTAGGTATTTTATGCCTGTTTTGGAATTCCCATTCTGAAGATAAGGATTAACATGCAAATGGACTTTCCTAACCATAGGGTGTTATTGGAAATGATTGCCTGGCGCACTGAGGGATATATATATATATATATATATATATATATATATATATATATATATATATATATATATATATATATATATATATATATATATATATATATATATATAGTACAGACCAAAGCTATGGACACACCTTCTCATTCAAAGAGTTTTCATGACTATGAAATTTGAAGATTCACACTGAAGGCATGAAAACTATAAATTAACACATGTGGAATTATATACTAAGCAAAAAAATTGTGAAACAACTGAAAATATGTCTTATATTCTAGGTTCTTCAAAGTAGCCACCTTTTGCTTTGATCACTGCTTTGTACACTCTTGGCATTCTATTGATGAGCTTCAGGAGGTAGTCACCTGAAATGGTCTTCCAACAGTCTTGAAGGAGTTCCCAGAGATTCTTAGCACTTGTTGGCCCTTTTGCCTTCATTCTGCGGTCCAGCTCACCCCAAACCATCTCGATTGGGTTCAGGTCCAGTGATTGTGGAGCCAGGAATGTAGAGTCCATCTGTTCACCTTTCCTGCATCGCACAAAGACACGAAGCAGTAATCAAAGCAAAAGGTGGCTAGTTTGAATAACCTAGAATATAAGACACATTTTCAGTTGTTTCACACTCTTTTGTTGAGTATATAATTCGATAATTATATACTTAATTGTGTTAATGTATAGTTTTGGTGCCTTCAGCATGAATCAACAATTTTCATAGTCATGAAAATAAAGAAAACTCTTTGAATGAGAAGGTGTGTCCAAACTGTATATATATATTTTTTTAAACTTTAGTCCCTAAACTTATACAGAAGCATCTGATGCAAACAGCCAACGACAGCCATAACTTCGACACAGTAGAAAATATGTTAAACAAGGTAGGAGATAAGTTTCTATATAAAGTAGTGAGTTGTCTTCCACTGGGCTCTGAAATAATTTCAATTCTTCTATAGGACTAGCAATATCTCCTAGATTATTGATAATAAATTATTACCACTTATTTGAATTATTATATCTAGTTGATGAAAAACCGTGTTTTCTCCATTCACTGTTGATAAAGTTTTGCCAGACGGAGGTAAAAAAGTCTGAGTGGGAATAATTCTCTAGAGGGAATAATTCTCAACGTAACTTTAACACATTGTTGGGACTTTTAGTGAGACCAGACGGAAGAATTTCGAAAATTCAGACATCCTGCATTTAATCCCAGCTCAGATCTCCTTTTGTATGGCTCTTAGACCTAATCCGTGTACCGCCTCCCTAACCACATCTGAGCCCCTCTTGGAAGAAAAAAAGTAGTCATCTTTCATAAATGAACATTTGGGTCATTTTCGCTGGTAAGTCGAAGCATTTTAAATCTCAGTTTGTGACATATGTTGTACTTTAACATATGTAGGGTTGTATATTAACAATGTTACTAGAACTTTGGTTTTCATTAAACTGCTCAACATTGTTTCGTTAAATGTGACTTTTTATATCTACCCCGAAAGTATATCTACCCCAGTGGTAGATATACTTTCATTCATAGAAAAAAAAAAAACTCTTTACTTATTTTCTCCTGTCAACCTGTTATCCTCCAACCTAGAGCATTACTAAAAGGTTTTTCTTTCTCTAGCATACGTCTTCATCTTCCAAGTTATATATATATATATATATATATATATATATATATATATATATATATATATATATATAAATATAAATAATGTATAGAGAGAGAGGGAGAGGGAGGGACATCTTAATTGCATTTCTCAAGTCTGCACCACCATTAATTATTAGACGGTCAAGTTCGTCCCATTCATTAATGGTTTACTTTTCATTCCTTATGTCTGTCCAATGCTACGTTCAGACAGCAAGCGGTGAAAGCAGCAAAAATGGTTCTGCTGCTTCATTTTTGATGCTTGTCCACATTAAGGTCAAATGCACATGAAGAGAAGCTTTGATGCTCCTGAAGTGCGTCTAAGTGTGTCTAGACGCATCTGATGCTTCTGCTGCTGCTATGTTCTATGGCAGAGAGTAACTTTGCTATATATCTGCTGTTATAAGTGGGTAAAAATAGTTTTAATAAGTATTTAAGTGAGAAAGTCCACCTGAAAACTTAATCTGTGCAGTCAGTTCATCAAGATTACGACATTATTTCGCTGTCGGAGCCACTCAGGCCTCCATACCTTCTCTGGTCCGGGTGCCTCTTCGCATTTTTCCGCTATTGTTAGCAGCGGCTGTAAGTAGCTTTTAGATTGGCTGATTGGCTTTTAGATTCTCTGATTGGCTGATGTGGCGTGTCGAGCAGCAAAAGTTAAGTTTTTCCAACTCCAGCAGCTGCTGCTTTCACAGCGCTTTGCATGCGTCAGATGCTGATGGAACTTTAGTTGCGCCTAAATGCGCGTCAACCATTGACTTTCTATGTAAACTAGCTACTTCTGCTGCTTCTAGCACCTAAAGAAACGTAATGAACGTTGCATTTGCAGCCTGATGGGGTGTTTTGGAGGCAGCTGCTTTCTATATTTTTTTAATGAAACATTGAGCAAAACTGAAATATTCTGATTCCATACATTTTTGTAAACTTATTTCACTCTGTTGTTGCAGCTATTATTACTATAATATTATTATTATTATTTTGGGATAATTGCACATTAAGAAAAGGCATTAATTTTGCAACAGTTTGAGTCGATGCACTACTTTTAAGTTGATCCGTTAGGTAGGTTCATCATCCTTAATGGTGGCTGAAAATAAAGTGAATATTGAAGTTACTGTAAGGCAGCTTGTTGTGTCTCTCCTCCCCCACAAGGAAACTGAGTCTGTTTGTTTGACAGCTGAGAACTTGATCAGCAAGGTCACTGCCTTAGACGCTTTTGTCACACTACGCTGCTTTGATTTCCTAATTTATTGTAATAAGTTATTCTGATAGAAAAAAGAAAACGTCTTGTTTTTCTTGGCATGCATGCAACAGATGGAAAAATACAATAAGTCAATACAGACAGCAAGAGCATGTCGTATAAAGTCATTGTATTTCTTCTGTCTACATTTAACAAAACCATTTCAGAGGGATTACTCTGAAGGCTAAATTTATAAAGATGTCTGCAACCACTTTATTTGTGCAAAGTACACTTTCAAGGAAATCTATTAAAAAAACATCTAAACTGGGCAAATAGTCTCTGTCCAGTGGAGAAGTTTTTTAACATTTGAATGAGCCATACTTTTTAACATTTAGGGCTTCATTGCATCGGATTTTACAGACCAGTGCTTTGTGAATTACAGATTGTACTCATTATTTTCTGTGTCTTAAAGTAACTGGTGATTAGGATTCAGGTGCAAAAAATAGGCAACCCGCTGCAGCTGCTTTAGCAAAATATGGTGTGGATTTAACATTAGCTAAAATCACACCTTCTTGTTTAATTATAGTTCCTGCAGGTGGGAATTCAGCAAGTCTACATCCTGCAATCCAGGAAAAAGAGACTAGGAACATTTCTGTTATTTACTAAGTTGCATTTTAAGGTTTTAGTCAAGGTCAGGCAAAGAGAGCTAGAAGTGTATTTTCCTTTGACACTTTATTACAAATTCACCGAACAGACTAAATAAAACAATGAATATTTATATTATTTGACACATAATAATCTGGAACATTGTTAACCTTATTTAGCACTCTTTATATTTCAACAAATCAGCTTCATAATGTGTTGAATGCATTTACCTTTTTTTTTTTTAACTCACTCTGCATAATTATTAGGCATGTGAACTAGAGCTGCTCTTATTTCAATGCTCTGGGGCTGTAACAATATGAGGAAATACTATATATATATATGATGAAGTACCTGAACATATACATGCAAATGAATATACATAAAAACATTAATCTCTGACAAAATAATTAAATTTAGAAAGCATAGCGTTCAATAGGTTTGATGAAAATTAGTTTCATTACTTTCTACTTTGTATTAGTTGAAATAGTTACTGCTAAGACATTGGAGTAATATTTTTGCAGGCATTAAAATAGATAGTGGTGCTTTTTCAGAAGGAGACAACTAAAACAATGATTAGATTAGATTCAACTTTGTCATTACACAGGTGTCATGATGGGTTTCAGAAAAGCCCAGTATGCAGAACACCATGGAAACTGATGAAAAGTTTAACAAGTTTTATTGAGCACAAGCACATGGAATAAACACAGGAACTGGTTCAGGCCTGGGGGCTGGTTCACTGGAGTCTGTGAGGATGACAGTTCAGTTAGCTTGGGAGCAGATGAGTCTGAGTTAGAGAGTATCTGATTAATACCTCGAGGAGTCCGGGTTTGGCTTTGAGAGAGGAACTGTTGGGTCCAGAGACTGTTTAGTTCAGCAGAGTCCAATAACCGCTTCAGCGTCTTACTTCTAGCGTCAGGGCAGACCTTGGCTTTGAGTTTCCAGCTCTTAGTCCAGAGCTGCATGAGAATCCAGAGAAGGGTCTTCAGGTTTGGCTCAGAGGGCAGGCTCGGCAGGTTAAGCTCATCCAGAGCTTACAAGGAAAAAACTGGATTCCTGAAAACAGAGACAAAGAGGGATTAGAATCCAATCAGGGATCAGGAGTAACAAAGGTTCTCAGAAGAAGCTAGGCTCAGGTGCTAACCAAAATGGATAAACACTGCGGCGTTGAGGCAAGGTCTGAAGGCAGGTTATATACTGTGGATCCTCTGATGATGAGATGCGCCTCAGGTATGTCGAAGGCTCAGCTCAGGAGGATCCACGGCGGACTCTGCTGGAGAAAGGTGGAACTTCTCCAGATCCCAACAACAGGTACAGGCAGAGGGCAATGAAATGCAGTTTAGGTCTAACCAGAAGTGCGATAGTAGCAAGTGCAGGATAAATAATGGTTCCAAAAATGCAGGACATGGGTTTCTACTGAATAAATATAGAGATGAATACCATTATAAACAGAATTTTACTGATAGATTTGTCCTTTAAATATAATATATTGATAACTAGTGTTATGAACTAAATTTACAGCTGATGCAACCCGAGATTGAGGATGATGAGTCGCTGCAGATTTTCCTTATGAATGGATTCGTCTTGTAATTTCTGCCCGTTTTGAATGGTTGACCATACCTGACCTATTTATTAACTAATTCACCTCGTTCCACTATTTCAGGTAAAGGTAATTGGACCAGAATAATACACTCACCGGCCACTTTATTAGGTACACCTGTCCAACTGCTCGTTAACACTTAATTTCTAAGCAGCCAATCACATGGCGGCAACTCAGTGCATTTAGGCATGTAGACATGGTCAAGACAATCTCCTGCAGTTCAAACCGAGCATCAGTATGGGGAAGAAAGGTGATTTGAGTGACTTTGAACGTGGCATGATTGTTGGTGCCAGAAGGGCTGGTCTGAGTATTTCAGAAACTGCTGATCTACTGGGATTTTCACGCACAACCATCTCTAGGGTTTACAGAGAATGGTCCGAAAAAGAAAAAACATCCAGTGAGCGGCAGTTCTGTGGGCGGAAATGCCTTGTTGATGCCAGAGGTCAGAGGAGAATGGCCAGACTGGTTCGAGCTGATAGAAGGGCAACAGTGACTCAAATAACCACCCGTTACAACCAAGGTGGGCAGAAGAGCATCTCTGAACGCACAGTACGTCGAACTTTGAGGCAGATGGGCTACAGCAGCAGAAGACCACACCGGGTGCCACTCCTTTCAGCTAAGAACAGGAAACTGAGGCTATAATTTGCACAAGCTCATCGAAATTGGACAATAGAAGATTGGAAAAACGTTGCCTGGTCTGATGAGTCTCGATTTCTGCTGCGACATTCGGATGGTAGGGTCAGAATTTGGCGTCTCCAACATGAAAGCATGGATCCATCCTGCCTTGTATCAACGGTTCAGGCTGGTGGTGGTGGTGTCATGGTGTGGGGAATATTTTCTTGGCACTCTTTGGGCCCCTTGGTACCAATTGAGCATCGTTGCAACGCCACAGCCTACCTGAGTATTGTTGCTGACCATGTCCATCCCTTTATGACCACAATGTACCCAACTTCTGATGGCTACTTTCAGCAGGATAATGCGCCATGTCACAAAGCTGGAATCATCTCAGACTGGTTTCTTGAACATGACAATGAGTTCACTTTACTCAAATGGCCTCCACAGTCACCAGATCTCAATCCAATAGAGCATCTTTGGGATGTGGTGGAACGGGAGATTTGCATCATGGATGTGCAGCCGACAAATCTGCGGCAACTGTGTGATGCCATCATGTCAATATGGACCAAACTCCCTGAGGAATGCTTCCAGCACCTTGTTGAATCTATGCCACCAAGAATTGAGGCAGTTCCGAAGGCAAAAGGGGGTCCAACCCGTTACTAGCATGGGGTACCTAATAAAGTGGCCGGTGAGTGTATATTAATGGAGGGAACACTCTCAGCAAATACTATATAAACCATTGTGAGTTTACCAGCAATGATATTACTGATAGGTTAAAGCTGATAAATGATTTTAAACCCACAATAGTTGTTGTTGGTGCTTTTTAGGTTTAGTCTGCTTAGAAATGGTAATACATTTTTTTATCAGCATGCATAAGGTATCTAAGATTAAGTGGTGGACAAAGTACTTAACAAAGTACTTGAGTAAAAGTATTGATACTAGTGTTGCACCGATACTAGTATCGAGCAGGACCCCGATCCAGCACTAAAATGGTTGTATTGGTATCGGCAAGTACCAACAAATAGGGCACTGATACCATTCTAGAGCCAAAATTTTATTAATCTATTGTCACCCATTCCAGGTAGGCAATAAAATGTTCTACTGGATTCACTTTGTTTTAGTCTTTTTCCTGCTTCACAAAGGTAGGAAGCAGCTTGACAAAGCCATGATGGCAATTATTTTACATCCAAGTAGTATGTGGTTCTTCATATATATACACACACATCAATTTCAAACAGATGTTATCGGTATCGGCCAATACTGCACAACCAGGTATCGGTATCGGGGCTAAAAAATGACATCAGTGCAACACTAATTTATACTCATGGTCAAATATTATCTTAAAGTAAAAGTTACTCGGTCAATAATCTACTCAAGTTAAAGTATTGAAGTACTCACTTTTTAAAATACTAAGTATTAAAAAGTATGTGCATTTTGAAGTACTTAAGTTTTAAGCATTACATTTTCTAATTGTACATTTCTGTACAATTAGAAAATGCATAGAGATAGAGATGTCTGTGGCATGCACTCACTTAACAATAAAAGTTAACAATAACTCTCAACTCCCAATAACAGATGATACTCAGCCTCAGCAATGAACGAAATAATGTCTGTTCTGTAGGCTATTGGAAAAAATAAATTAACAAATGAGCTAATTAACAAAAAATACCTCTTGTGTAGCAAAAATAACTCAAAATGTACCAAAAACGAACAAACATATCAATAGACTATCTTTACTTTCGGAGTCCAGGTGGCTTTTCAGATCCCTTGCACCTCCATTGGACACCGAGACATATGTGCACAAGGCCTCCCATTTGTCTCGACCCGGTCTGAAAGCGGGGAAACTCTTTTGTAAATCGTCTGTAAACATACATTTGCACTTTAGCATGTTGTTGGCGTACTGACAGCCACGCAATCTATATTCTGATTAAGAACAGGGCTGCCCGCACTGATGCGGCTCAGGGATTACGTCACACGCAGCGTCGTGCGCAGTGCCCTAGTGCCTGTAAATTTAATGGTCCAATTAAGGTAATTTAAAAAATCAGGACATTTCCTCACTTTCTAAAAAAAACCCGGGACGCCCGAGACAGGACGTGAAATACGGATATGTCCCGGGAAATACGGACGTTTGGTCACCCTATAAATACCGCCCCAAAAAATGGCTCAAGTCAAGTAAATGTACTTTGTTACTTTCCACCAGTGTTAAGATTAATAAATGAATTAACTTCCTGATTCTCAATAAATATTGACTGAAATACAGACACTGATGTGCAACCGTTAAGCCTCTCTTCCAGATTTCCTAGTTTCAGTAAAATTAGGTTTGGCTCATTTTGAGTAGGTGGGTTTGTTGATAACCTACAAGCAAGAAGTCTGAGCAATACCATTAGAATATATAAAAAAAGTATAAAAAAAAAAAATGAAAAAAAAACAATACAGGGGATTAAACTTCCCTTTGGATCACAACACGAGAGAGCTCAGAGATTCCTTTCCCAATCATCTACATCATGCAGTACCTGACAAACAGTTTGCAGAAATGAATGGTTGTTTGTCTGGGAGCCTAATTAGGAGAATATGACTATCTCATGGGGCCACCCTGTGTCTCTTCATTTTATAAGCTTCAGGTTTTCTATAAAAAAACAACCTGTCATCTGCAGGCCAGCCTTGAACTGGAGGCTGTTACTGCTTCATTAGAGAAGAGTGGAATCAGCCATTTGTTCATAAGACAGAGGAGATCATAAATCATATTAGAAGGATAAGAATATCCAATATACTTTATCATCTGAGAAAAGCTCTTCTCATTTGCAAACTAGTTAGAGAACTGCCAGTGTCTGTCAGGATGTCAAAAATAACCCCGGTCACATACTGTCGTGTGAAAAAGTTGGGGCACACCAGTGATTTAAAAATATTTCATTAAACAAGGTGCAACCCTGCAGGGATAAGTGGCTATAAATGGACAGATGGAACTAAACTCTCAAAAACTTTGTTTATTTTTCCAGGCAAATACATTTTTGGACACCTTACCCCCAATAGCTAGAATTACACCTTGGGCTCAGTGTGAAATCACACTAAAGGATCTCAATAAGATCAGGAACTATGTTTAAACTCTAGAACAAACTTTCAATATCAAAGTCCTCAGGGAGTCCTTCCTGAATTTAATGTTTTCCCATTTGTTTTTAGCACCATCTGATAAAATGTGCATGATGGTCAGCCCTTATCCTTTAACCATGCAACTTCCACCTACTATGAGGTCATTTTACTTTAAATGTGCTTGGTCTAGGCTAAACTTTAATTTAATTTAGATTCAGTGTTGAACTGGTTTGTCTAAAAAACGAGATTCCCAAAGTACATATTTTCTCTTCATCATTCCCAGGAAAGTCAGAATTTTCTGTTTTTAATATAAACTAAATGTCTCCTTCTTTTTTTTATCTTGCACTATTTTTAAATGTGTGCCATCCCTTTCTGATCGCAAACGCTCAGCGATCTCTTAGTTTGATCAGAAACCTATTTTAGTGTCCTGGTGTCTGGTTTCAGGCTTAGCTGCTAGGGACCCCATGTGGTCGGGATTCTGGAAGGTATTTGACAATTACAGACTATTTTCCAGACAATAGAAGGGCTGATTTTTAAGACCTCTTTAAATCCCTTAGCAGACGTATAAGCTGTCTTTTTTCTGAAGGCCTCCTAAAGTTCCCTAGTTTTTCACTTGGTTTTCACTCTCATTTTAGTGTTGAGAGCACCAAAGTAAATGTCTTGACTTATTAGCAAGTTAGTATAGGGTTGCAAAGAATGATTACTTTGCAAATTGATTAATTTGTTGATTACTTTACAATTAATTAATAATCGGATAGCCAAAGATTCCTTACAGAAGTTTTTTTTACAGAATTAAACAAAGTGAAACTCAAACTTTTCCACTTGAGGAGTTCTGCGGGAGTATATTGACAGGTGGAAAAGTTTTTTTTTCCTTAAATGTAAGATATTTGTATTTGTAATAATATATATATATATATATATATATATATATATATATATATATATATATATATATATATATATATATATATATATATATATTTTTTTTTTTTTTTTTTTTTTTTTTTTTTTTTAGGTATAATTACTGCTGTGAAGGGGTTGCCCTGTCAGCTAAAGGCATATTTTACTCTCTGTAATCCATTTCACGATTAATCGATTGCTAAATTAGTTGACGATTATTTCAATCGATTTATTACGATTAACCACAATGTTTCAGTCTTAAATTAGTATTTATCCTATTCAATCATCCATTCACTGACTCCCATTAATTATAATCAATCTCTTCAACCTATATTAATTTAGATGTGTTTATTAAGTTTCATATTGTCTGTTTCTTGTCTTCGTAGTATATATATTTTTTTATCTGTGACATCTTGGAGGTTTTGTGGCGCATTGCTTAGCGTACACAACCCATGTACGGAGGCCTTAGTCCTCGATGCGGGTGCCTCGGGTTCAAATCCGGCCTGTGGTCCTTTCCCGCATGTGTCTCCCCCTCTCTCATACCCCCTTTCCTGTCAGCCTACTGTCGAAAAAAAAAAAAAAAAACGAGCCACTACTGCTGAAAAAACTTTTTAAAAAAACAACTTAATCGCAGCAAAGTAGGTAGTTTTTTTAGGTTGCAAAAAGCAACACAAAAAGTTGGCACTTTGGTCTTTTTGGGCTGAAATACATACTCAGAGAAAATACTGGTGGGTTTAGAATCAGGAACCTCTTAACTTTGGGAGACAACCAGGGAATCTAAACATCTAATCAGCTGTTTTTAGTTAATTTTAGGTGTTTCAAACTTTACAATAGTTCGAGACACAACATGAGCTGGACAGTGCCTCTTAGAAACCATCCAGATCTTACTATCGTGACAAATATTGACATGTTGAATGTCAGTTATGTCTGTTGGATCCAAATAAATAAAGTTGTCTACCTTAGTTTGATAGAAAATAGATCTACAATTATATCACACCTAAAAACCGTTTTGTGAAACTACATACAAATAAGCCTAATTGGGTTCTAATTTTCTCCTCCAATAGTGGACAATAATAAGGTTTTGCCTAACCGACATAAACTAGGTCGCTAACCGCCAAGTGTGTTGTAGTGGGCCACAAACATCTTCTTCCATAGGACACAGACTCTTCCAAACACTGGCCCTTTTTTCCCTGTAATGGATTGATTAGTTGTGCATGCTAAATTCCCAAGGACGCAGACATGACATGAATCTTAGTGCATGCAAACACACACTCGTGCATGCAGGGCATCAAGCATGCAGGCTACTAGACAAACAAGCCTCTCCCCCCCCCCCCCGTGAACCCCCACCTCCCCTGGCAGCGGTGAAAGAGCAGTATTGTTAATATCAACCTTCGCCAATCCGTCTTCCAAGGGGAAAGAAGAAAAGATGACCTAAATTTGACATGACCGGGGTGCATGTTGTCAAGGATGACTGGGTTTATATTCTAATGGATGCACTTTACACAAGCATGAAAATGTTTTCACTCTCTATTGATGAGGTTGTTTAGTATAGCGATCATTAGACTCAAAAAGATATTGTTAAACTCGATGAAACTTTATAATAAAGCTAAAATAAAACCAAAACAATCAGTTAGGTAATGTGGTTAAGCACAAACACCTGAGGATACCTAAGGTCGCACAAACAAACACACAAAAAACAGGTTAGTAACGCATCAGTGCTTGGCTTGCTTGTCTGGTCTAAGGAAAAGGGGGTGGGGTAGGTCGTCTTTAACCCTTCTATGAGTGTGTGTGCAAAAGTGGGAGTGACCGGCATACCTTTACACCCCAAACACCAATAGAATCCCTCCTGCTCCCCCTCCCTCGTTTTCCCACCACAGTAGCCCGCAGTCATTTAGGCAAGCTGCACTCAGCAGAGCCTGGCTGCTATCTGCAGCATGGATCTACATCTGTTTACCTCCTCTCTCCCTCTGCTTTAACGGTGCCGTCTTCTACAGCCAACTCCTCCTGGCCTGTGAGCACGTATCACGTTGGCTGTTTTTAAACTTTAACCTGTAATGATGGACCAAACATCAATGTTGTAGGAGGCATTCTGCTGAGGCCAAGGAAAGATGCTTTTCGTGTAACCTGGAATTTGGTGTGAGAAGCGTCTTATGTAAGTAAAAGTCCATACCTTCACAGAGAAAGGATTCAAAGGAAAGCATACTGGATGTGCAAAACAACTGGATCTTACTGCTTAAACTCTGCTTCCATTCATGATTAAATACACTATGATTAGTTACTCTGTATCCTAACAAAGAAATATAAACCATATGCAGCGTATGCACAGTAGAATTGCTCATTTTATCATTAGATTTTTGTATATTTTATTTTAAGTCTGCATATCTAATGTCAAATTTCCAAAGTGTGCTGGGAAAAAAACCCTCCAAAAATCCATACCAGTTGAGAAGTTTATCTTTTTCATTAGACATGGCTTGCTTAGTATTAAATTATTTATATTCTTTTTTTTATGGTAAAAATGTGTTGAAGTTTTATTATAGTCGTGGTGAAGATGCAGTGGCGGATGCTGCCCTCTATAACAGCAGAGGCTCAATCGTGTTAATTAAATCCAAACTTTTTGTTCAATTAACAATTGTTTTAAACACATAGAGCACATCACTACCATGGGTGAAAATAGCTGTTAATCTCCACAAACCATGGCAAGATTTCAGCTCAAGATGACTGTTGTGACTGAATTATCACTTTTCCTCTCGATTCATGACGAAAACCTCCTTGCTGTCTGGCCAATGTCTTTCAAAAATACTTAAGTATGTTGACCAATCAGCTTTGAGTACCCAGCTTCACAACCTCCACTGCTCCATAGGCCCTCTAAAGCCGGGCATATGCTGTACGATTTTTTGCCCTTTTCAGAACGATTCTCCAGTAGTGCGAGAATTTTTCGATCGGGCCGACTCTCAGCCTGATCGTGCGTCGTGTAGTGTGCAGGGGGTAATGAGGGGCGATGAGCCTCTCATGACCACCTCCCGATCAGGAATGGTAAGGCCGAGAGAAAATCAAACATGTTTTAAATTCAGTCGGCGGTTATAAATTGGTCATGGGAAAATCGCTCAGTGCGCAAACAAGGATTCTTCTTCTACTTCTTCCTCTCAGAATAAAAAACAGAAGCATGGCGGGGGTGTGAGTAAATTGGAGTTTTTCTGTAAGATTGACAGACCCTAGTAGCCACGTTTGCTCAGCCTAATAAGTCCAAATAAGTCGTCGCCTTTTCATTTTAGGGCTTTCAGCACAGAAAATTGTACAAATTGCCAAGGAAGCACGTTTCACTTTAGTGAGCTTAATATTCCTCCTCTACTCATTTGGCTTCCGAATAGACGAGTCTGAGTAACGCCATCTAACTGCGGAGCTGAGTCTGACGTGGTTTTTAGACGTACGGTGTGAGCAGGTAGATCACATCAGTGCGTCCGGCCACACATGAACAATGAGCTGTAGCTGTGTGCAACGATCGGAAAAAATCGAACAGTGTATTTCCGACTTAAGAGGATTTGCCTCACTGGAAGTTAAGTATTTTGCCTTGTTATCCAATCAGGGCTCTACTTTCTCACTGCATATTTCTATAGACAGAGGCTTAAACCTCAACAGGGTTTTTTTAATAGAGGCTGACCAGCAGAGTCCTGCTGCTCCAGAGTGAATGAGCCAAATAAATAGCTGATTAATGCACAACATACTCATTAAACCAGGCGAATTTTAGTCTACATTTAATGCAATTTAATGACTGCATTTCTGAAGTTTAATGATGCATGTTTTACCAATATTTTTTTTTCAATTTAGAGGGGAGGTTTAGCCTCCCTAGTATTTAATGGGAAATCACCACTGGGAAGATGTAAAAGTTAGTGCTGGATTGGGGCCCCCCTGATACTGGTATTGGTGCAACACTACTTAATAGTACGGTAATCACAAATGTAGCTAGGCAGTTTTGAACTAGAATTATTATCATTAACCAGCTGTCAAAACAAGTATAAAAGCAACCTTGATTTGTATTCATGAAGACCTGTGAAGGGATCAAAAAGATAAAAAACAAACTGAGACACATACTGTATGAGAGACAATTATGCCTGCATCCAATCACAACCAAGAGGTATTTATAATTCAACATATCAACTTCACATTTGGGCTGAATAATTAATATCAGCTTTAATATAATGGGAAATTAAAAAAGTGCAACTTCTAAAAACAAAAACAGAGACACTCACTTTTTGCCTTGTTATATTTAATGAGGGTAAGACATCATTTCTCATTCGAGCCCGTTAGATGTTGGTAAACCCAAAACCTTCAATTGGGTCTGCCGCCACACAGAACGGAAGAGAGAGGTGCAGCTAGTGGACGAGTGAGCACATTTTCACATTTAGTGAAGTTCTGACAATGGATTTTAGACAACAGAGTGTAAGCATGTGGTTAGTGCAGAGGACATTCAAATTTTATTTTTTGTCAAAATGGTAAAGCCTTAACTATGGAAATAAGTACCTGCAGAAACCCTTGCATGAAATTAAAAAGCTGTAAATATGTAGATCCATGAGTGGAATCTAGCTTATGATAACATGTTAAATGTTTTCCCGGCTTTGGAATTGTATATTGGGGGTTTTGGTCTGAATTCTGTGGAAATTGACTTTTGATAATAATACTTCATGAAGTTGTTTTTGTGTTACGGATGATATTTTGGCGAGCTTTGAGCCTCCCTGTTAAAGCTTTTGCTAAACGACCATATTTTTCTGACATTAGACCTGGGTGTTGAAATGAGAGGTAAACTCTTTCTGTTTCCTTAAATGTCACCGTGCCTCCATCATGCGCTCTCCACAGCACTCTGCTGTTAACCATGAAGGTTCTACACAGCAATTCCTTCTCTGTTTCACATAACTTTGACCTATCGTTTGAGGAGCCACATTATTCAGATTGAGATGTTGCAATAAAAATAATCATATTTCAACCAACTCTGAATGCGGTTTGGGGTTGAATTTGTGTAATTATAGTGTCATGACTTTTTAAAATCTATGTGGAACAATGTGGGTATAGGCCCTAAAGCTGATTTTGGCATTCTGGACAAACCCTCAAATAAAAGATGCTCTTATTCAGGTCTGATTGTGAGATTATTCAGAAAAAATCTCTTATTTTTACCTTCCTGTCTCATAACTAACAGTCCTTGTCACTCTCTGCCAGTCGCTTTGTTCCCTTTCTTTCACCTAGAACCTTAAATCTGTACATATATAGACAGACTGGCTGGCATATAAATTGCCTTCCTTCTTTTCTGCAGCTCACTCTTGTTTTTTATGATCATGTCCTCTTCCACTGCTGTGACTTTTCTTTTCCACCTACCTCCATCTATTTCTGTCATATTACTTTGTCCTTGGCTTTCCCCCCAGTCGTTTTCTGCCTATTCCAACTGCGGCCCTCGGTTTTGACAGTCTTCATTTGCTTCCATATCTGATTTTCTTTTAGTTATTTCATCATGTTCAGCTTCTAAAAAATGTATCCGTTATATTTACAGTGCATAAGGCCTGTTTCATCTTCTTTACCTCATATAACATTACATTCTTCCATCTCCAATGATTTTCACCACTTTCCCAACCCCCCACCTTTACTTCCTCTTCCCTGTATTCTCTTTCCCCGTTTTTCTCCTTCTACCTTGTGGCTCTCCTAGGCCCACGCTAATCTCACTCTTCCTCTCCTATATCAGTCTTTTTGTCGCCTGTTTCTTCAGGCTCTTGCTGATACCTCACTTCTTCGGGCCACTGCAGTTTGGAATAGACAACTTTTGGCTTGTTTTGACAGTTTACTAACTGGCTGATTCTGCTATTTTTCACATGCTGGAGTCGGGTCATTTCTAATCTTTGCAAAATTGACAGTTTTCTGTAATGAACAATGGGTGAGAAATGTCCCTCTGTAAATGTAGGCAAGACAAGCACTTGCAACTGGTGAGGTGTTAGAAAATATATGACAAAACTTTGCAACTTAAAGTTTGACGTGGCCCTCTGTTGGTTTCCAAAAGCTAACCGAGAAGCTCTAGCTCCGCCACTGTTCCTCCGCTTGGCGTGGCACAGTCCGGCCTGCCTCGGTGATGCTCTCCAGATAGCAGCAGCATGTGCGCTTAGTATATAGTCCTATATTTTATTATTTTCTATGTTTAGTAGAAGCAAAATACGGGCAGAGAAAGCTAGCAGGCTACAAAAAAAAGTTAACTGAGACACCCGAGCTCTGCCGCTGCTCCTCCACACCCTTGGGGCCGGTCTACCCTGGCGCTGTAGACCGACTACAGCTAGACATGAAAGTTACAGGTCTAGCACCCCCTAGTGGCCAAAAGTTACATTGCGTGCCTTTAAGTTATGAGAACTTTAAAGGTTTTTTCCTTAAAGTAAAAAAAGTTTTTTCAACTTGTAAGAAGTTCATGATTTTTGGGGAAAAAAAATATGGAAGCCTTTGTGTTATTGTTGATCTGCAGTGGTTCAACATATTCTCATTATCAGTTCGTATGAAATCGTACGAAAAGTTATGCACAGTATTTCGTACGTTTTCGCACAGATCAATGCGCATGCACAGACAGACAGAGGAAAAAAGCAGATCCGCGGAGGGATGTAAAACTGGGAAAAACAGTGCAATAATCACTTCTTCAGGTCTCTAACCAGGTTGCTTGCTGTTTTGTATCTTAGGGTTAGGGTCAGGGTTAGGGTTAATTGTATGTTAAATTCTATGTTATTTAATGGTGTGTAAGAAGCGCATGCGCAAGGATATCTTGTCTCGACGCAAAACGTAAAAATAAGATGAAATGCGACGAAAAAAATTTCTAAAACGTGCAAAATTACGGTGTATAACTTTTCGTACGATTTCATACGAACTAATAATGAGAATACACTGAGTGGTTTGGGCTCTCAGTCTCTCAGATGGCATTTTTGCCCAGATCCCCTATCATAACCTCCTACCCTAACCAAAGCAAATGTTGCGGTTGGACTGCAGGACTTTAGATGATTTGCTGGGTTCCTTTGTTCTCTCCACAATGACACGCGGTTTAATTTAGTCTTCGAAGGCTCACCAATGTTTAATGTGCTTTTCGGTTTGCGGATCGTGTTCACATGTCACCCAAAGCTTTAGAAATTCCTTTAGATTGAAATATTTCTTTAATGTAATTAAGTATAAAAAAACAACAGCTCACATTTAACAACTGTTGGGGTTGACCATGTTGCTTTTTAAGTTACTTTAGCTTCTTTTATTTCATATTCCAGCGGTCCAGCAATCATGCAGCCTGAATGGAGCCTAAACCAAGCTGTCTGTCACGATTTGTATTGAAGTCAGTTGATGACCCAGATGCTGAGACCAGGAGGTAGAGGAGAATCTTGTAGCTTTAATGAAAAAAAAAACAAACAAAAAAAACAGGCAGACAACCAAAAATGCAAAATACTAAGAACTAGTGATTTTATGAGATAAGCCGAGGCTTCAATGCGTGTTGCGTACTGGAGGGGGCGTTTCCACGAGGCGCGTATCAAGGCTTGCTTCATTTGCGGGGGGAGCCAAAATAGATGACGTCCGAAGCCTTGCTACCCCACCATAGCACCTGACCGCTTCGGGAAGTGGTTCAGCTCACCTGGAACTTTGGCAGGCGTTTTCACTGCCTTAGTATTCAGTCAAGATGTTGGAGTTTGCAGGAGAATGGGATGGAGTTTGGATATATTCTAAGAATAGATTGGTGTTTTTTCCAACCAATCTAGTTGGTTAAAACTAGTTTGGTTAGATTAAACAATGTAATGATCAAAATCTAAGCAAGCTATTGATCTAAATCATACAGCTTTTTGTTGCATAGTAATCTACATAGTGGCTTTAGTTGTACGATATGGAATACCAATCAATGGGTTGTTGGTTCAAGACCCCCCTCAGACTTTTAAAAGTTTTGATAAAACACATCTAATGTTTTGGCTAATGTGACTAATTTGCATTCGTTGCCCTAGTTTAAATATAGATCGGTAAAAACACAAAAAAATAGTTTGGTGGGTTTAACCAAAAGATTGGTTGAACACATAACTTTGAACCCTAATTAAAACCACAAACAGTGGAAAAACTATTACGTTTAATTAAAAATGACTAACTCCTTTCATTTTCACATCATTGGCCAATTTGCACAATGGCTTTAAATGTCTGTTGGGGCTTATTTCACTAAAATGGCAGAAAAACTGTGTACCTAAAATTGTTGTTCTATTCTAAGACATTTCACAAACAAAAAAACTTACTAAAGATTTTATTTTACAGACCAAACATTAACACTTTCAAATGAACTTATATGAGGGAAAAAAAACAAACAATAAAAACAGTATTGCAATGAATCAGTTATATTACAAACTGTAGTTCTGCACTCCACCAGTAGGTGGTGACATGTTCACATGAGGCTTCATGAACTGTGAGGATCGTTGAAGCAATTTGGCCAAACGGTTCAATGCCTCATGAGGCTTCATCTCACCATCACTACTAATAATCAAAAATCCAGAAAGCATCAGGGAAAACTCACGTGGGGAACCGGAGACGAGGGAACACCAAAACAACAACAAGGAACCAGCACTGAGTGACTGCAGAGGTGGAGTATATAAGGGGAACAGAACAAAGGATGGACTAATGAGCTGAATAAGGAGCAGGTGTGAGTGGAAGTAACTAGAAGGAAGCAGAGGGGAAAGGAAACAGGCACAAGGGGGCGACAGAGAGTAACTAAAGTCTGAACAAACCAAAGATCAACAAAACAGAATAACTAAAAACTGAAAAGTAAAAACTCAGAGTCCCAAAAGGGGAGAACCAAGACACTGTCCAAACTATTCTGTTTGTCAGTATTAATTCATGGTTTAAATTATTTGCTTATATAGGCCTAAATTGACATAGATACTTTTTTTTTCATCAGTAACTAATATCATCATTTGAAAACTGCTTCTTTTACTAATGTTTAACCAAAAAGTTGTTAAACAGTAATCAAAAACAGGAGAGGAGTTTGATCAATAAAACTCTGCTTTTGGGTAAATAGTAGCCAGTGTGATCCCTATTGTGATGAATGAGCAGAGGGAAGAATAATAGCAAGCAGATTAACTTTTAAGGGTTTGAGCAGGAATGTTCGCCTCAGGGAGGTTATTCAGGTATATTATGTGCTTTATTTACACAACTTGCTCCCAAAAAAACTGTTTTCTACAAGGACCTCTAGCAGCTTACATCCCTTCAAAGACTACTCAGGCCTATTCCTCTCAAATATGAGCTAATTTAAATTACTTATTTTAACTAGAACTAAAGCTATTTTTTGGATGAAACATTTTGGTGTCGGAGTCTTATGTTTTTAAACTTTAATGGCTAAAAATGCTCCATATTATGGTTAATATAATTAAATATAATTGTGAACTTCATGTTCTGTAAAACAGAGAAAACAGATTTGAGAATGGCATCTTAATATATTGTATTTTTTCTTTTATTGTGAGGGGGGGTGTAATTCAAAAGGCTTCCTCTGCTTCCTTTGATGTCAGAGGACATCTTAGCACTCACACTGAGTGAGATCCCATAAACAGTTGTCTTTCACTGGCACATTTTTTACTGGAGCAAAGAAACATGCCAGCAGCAATGTTTCCAAACGCCATTTAAGTCTTCACCAAATCTGTGGGTGGTTGGACTGTCTAAGCCTGTTTAAAAATTCAGTACCATTATTATTTTATACACCGTTGCTGTGCTGTTATGTGTTAATTGCTGTTCATGATTCTGAGTTTGAATCCAAATTTCTCCCACATTGCCTCGCTGACTTAATGTCACACATCCACCCTACTTTCCATTAATTGCTTACATGAATAGAAAAGCTTTGTGGAAACAGAATAATAAGCAGATACACTAAGGGAACTTTATTCGCTTGGTGAAACCTTAAGGGACTTTAATTATGACACATTCATTACCAAAGTGATATATAACTGTAGAAAATAAACAAACAAGAAGAAACTGAGTTCAGCATCTTTGACGTAAACTCTGCATTCTGTCAGTGTTTAATGTTTGTGTAAACAGCATTATTTTGATTTTCTGTTAAACCTGTGGACCTTTACTATGCATTTTAAAGTTTTTTATGTCTTCTGATTTCAGTTTTTTATTAACTAACCTTTTATGCACTTTTTAGAATGCATTAATTTTTAGAACTCTTACAGAAAAAAATGAAATGCAGCATTCTCTCCTAAATATGTTACAAACCTATGTTTTATGTAGCCTGTTTATTTACATTGGCTTGCAAGCAGCTTATGCTGTAAGTATTAAGTTTCTCTGAGCAAAACAAAAAAGTTTTTAAATGCAAAATGCAACATTTCAAATAAATCATCTGTATTTATATGCATTTTGAGGACATTTCTAGCCAGATGTATGGATGTTATTTCCATAATAATAATAATAATTATTCAGACAAAGGTAGACGATGTTTGATTATTGGTTTTGCTAAATATTTTAAAGATCTATCTATCTAAATTCTATTTATAATAATATCTATTTTAAAGATCGATCTATCTAAAAAGATCTGTTTCTGCTTTTGGTTGCTAAGGATGCTACAATTCTTACAGAGCTTACCTGCAATGTCATTCCTGGTAGTGCTATGCAGTGTGAGGGAAAACCTATTTTTTAAATAAAACGTGCATTTTTATCCAGACATTAAATTTTTCAAAAATTCTTGCAGTTGACTAAAACACTTTCAGCACAATGTGAATATGTGCTGGTAATTATCTACAAAATAGAAAAAAAAAATGGAAAAAACTGTATAAAGTAGTCGTACATAAGCAGAGGTGTGAAGAAACAAAGTACAAATACTTCTAGTGCTATAACTTACAAATATTTAACTAATCGATTAATGTCTATAATTTGTTTGAATTATTGATTAATAAGCAGATAACCAAAGATTGCTTAAAGAAGACTTTTGAAAATAAGTAAACCAGGTGAAACTAAAATTTTTCCACTTAAGAAGTTCTGGATAGAGCATATTGACAGATGGAAAAGTTATCTTTATATCTTAAATGGAAAATGTTTATATATTTGTTTGCAGTTTTGATATAATCACTGCACTAAGTGGGTTGCTCTGTCAACTAAAGACACGTTTTAGAGTCTCTTTACTTAGATTAACGATTAATCGATTACAAAATTAGTTGACAATTATTTCAATAATCAATTAATCAGATTAATTGTTTCAGCCTTAAATACTCTGTTATACTACTTAAGTAGAAATTTTGTCTATCTATGCTTTAATGGAGTAACTTTTTTAGACAACTATTTACATTTTTTATACAATTATCTCTAAATTCCTCTCCTTTCATTTTAAAAATGCTGCTTAGTTTTTTATTCATTTAAGCTCACTTTCCTTATAGCCTTTATATAAAAAAAAAATAAAAGCCATCAAAATTATTTGTTTTATCCAGACAATTCATTTCTTTGTGGTTGGACTCAGTGCTGCACCAACTCGTTGTTCACCACGTACCAAAATAAATCGTTTTTCAGGATGATGCAAGTTAGATTTGACACCATTAGTTACAATTAAGTATAAGGAAGTTATCGTCCAGAATTGTAGAAAAATGGTCCTTTAATAGGGTAGTACAGTAAAGCATCTGTCCTCCCCATGCTGGTGTTGCATGTAGCCCATCTGTAGGATTGTACTGGGAGTATCCATCTGTGGGGGTGTGTACACATGTGTGTCACACAGCTTAGTGGCGACCGGGGTTTGGGTCAGGAGTGTGTTTTTGGGGTGAAGGATTGGCTGAACAGTTGTTGGGGGAGTGGGTGTGTGGTTAGGAAGGTGGGGGGATGGGGGTTTAGGAATCTGTTTACAATAGCTTGAGGGAGAGAGTAGGGATATCAAGAAGCAGATTGGTAACCAGTTGGAGAATGTCTGGTTTAAAGAAGAAAAAAAAGGAGTCATGAGAACTCATGTGAGGATTAAACATAAACCGAGGCAGAATGTTGAGCTTGAAGAAGGTGCATGAGGGATTCTCAGGAGGGAGGTTTCAAGTGACTGCTCTGCTAGATCTCTTTCCTTAGCCTGAAACAACGTAACGTGTGTGAGATTCTTTTTAGTCATTCTTCAAAACGTCCGTTTATTTTGTTCTCACGGGCTACCTCTGTGTTTGTGCTGTGTTCTGTCTGTCTGTATAGAATTTGAGGAACAGTTGTACGACACCAAGCTGACTGGCCAGACGTTTCGCCATCCGTCCTCGCAGAGCTCAGACGACACGTTCACGTCGCTCAACCGCTCGCCCATCTCTCTCAACAACAAGAGACCGGACTTCATCTTCCTGGTAAACAAACACGTATGCAGGTGTATCATGGTTTAATGAGGCAAAGACTTTCCTCTTTTCAGGTTGCTGAACCAGCCTTTGTAAATCTCCTTCTTACTATGTTTCTCTGGTAAATAAAGACGTGCATTCATATGTCAACACCCAAAGCTCTTTTTATCTTGAGATTTCCTTAATTCTTATAGAAATTACAAGGTCTCTTATGCGTTCCTGAGAGATTTTGGTTGAGAAGGTAGCTGTAGGCAGTTGTTGCAGATTTGTTGGGTCCAAATCCATGATATGAATCTCCTGCTCGAACACATCCCCAAGGCTCTCTGTTAGATTGAGATCTGGTGATTATAGAGGCCATTGGAATACAGGAATCATGTTGAACTTTTCTTCTTTTTGAAGTAGCTACAGTATGTGAGAATGGGCATGATGTTCAACACCACGTGTCTAGGCTATATAGTGTAAATGGTGCACACTGTTATTCATGACATTTATTTGTTTTCTTTATGCATCTGAGTCTTTAAAATGTCAGAACTTCAACGTAAAGTCTGTTTGCCAGCATCATTTATAAACATTAAATATGATTTTATTATCCAACAGTTACCCTCCACTCAAGTAGCCTTTTTACTGAATATTTTTTTACTTTTACTTGAGTAGTTTCTTAGATGACTACTTTTTTATGTTTTCTTGAGTAAAACAAATGTAAAAGTGTTGCTACTCTTACTTTTGTACAATTTTTGGCTACTCTACCCACCTCTGCATCCTGAAACATTTTTCCTTTTATTAATGCAGGTTTAATTTATTTATGTTGAGATTAATGGGATCTTTTGCATTTCTTGTGTTTTAAAGTAATACCCCTTTTCCCACTGTTTAAACCTGGGAACAATCTGCCATTAGTGGCAGTGGTAACAGCTCAAGCGACCCGAGTTAAAATCACCTCGGCTCTGATCGGCATGCCGTGAGAACCCCAGACACGGGTTGACATGTTAAATTACAGCCGCTTTTACACTGAAAACTTGGGTTTTTCTAAACCAGGTTGACCCGCTTACAATCGGCTTTTGTTTTTTTTCCCATTTGACTGAAAAGCCGAGTCTACCCCTCTGCTGTCCATCTGCATGGGCATTGTCCCCCATCACTGCATGTCTGATGACAGCATCACGCTGGGGGAGCATTGCTTATGTAGACAGTGAGACCGAAATCAGGGAAGTAGATAATGGAGATCAACATGGCCAGCAGCTGGAACGTACTCGAACGGTGCCTGAAACTTAGCGACGAATCTCCTCTTCTCAGCGGATCATAAGGAGCTCACAAATCTCTCTGTCTTGCCAGCCATGTGCCGCGTTTCTGGAATACAAGCCGAGTTGTTTGGGCTTGTCGTTTAACGCGACCGGCGCAATGTTGTGATGTGTACGTTACGCGCAAAGTTATCACGTAATTTAGCGGGTCAACCCGGTTCTGATGTTTCCACTGCATGCCATTTACTTCACAGATTTCTGTCACACTGTCGACATCAGCTTACCAGCAGAGGGTTGAGTCGGCTTTTCGGTCAAATGGGAAAATAGCCAACAGCGGAATGTTAGCGGGTAAACCGGGTATTGAAAAACCCGGGTTTTCAGTGTGAAAGTGTCTCATTGTTCATAACCCAAAGCATCATTCTCACATCAGTTAATGAGATGTTTAATACAGTAATAGAGGTATTTGGGGTTAATAAAAGCAAGTGTTTTCTCAATGAAACTACAGTTTCTCTGAAGGATCTTCCATTGAAACTTATGAATTTGAAATTTAAAAGAGAACTGCCTCGTTTGGAATGCCCTTGGTTTGTATTATTTCTTCTTCATTTAAAGTGCTCCTGTTCCAGACTTCAATTACTAACATAATGCAGTGCGATCATATTTTTTTTTCTCAGTGAATGGAGCAAATGACAGCTAAAAGTTGTGTTTTGACTAAACGCCTCATTATGTTTATCATCCTGCAAACAGAGCAGGCCGAACATGAATAAGCCAAAATCTGCTGTACAGCACATTCCTCCCCCTCATTCAGATTTAGCAGTTAGTCATCTTCCTCTTCTTTCTCTCAGCTGCTGTCTATAAACAGATCCTTAATGATCCTTCAGTGTCTTTCAAATAGAAGTATAATGCTTAGAAAAAACACACTAAATAGAGCTATCTGACAGATAGTTCCTGCATACAAGGATGATACTAATAGATTTTTTTAAAGCAAGATAGTAATTCATTAGTATTTTTAGAAAGAATGTACGTGATGACAACAGTATCTGCAGCTAAATCTACTCTGTGCTCTGGCTTTATTGCTCTGGAAGCTAAGACTAATTTCTTGAACTGCGTCACAATGGATTCACACATTTCCTCTACCCCAAGAATACCGCCATGCTTCCTGCTCATTACAGCTCTATTAGTTCAATTGTTTCCTTTGTGTCTCTGTCTAGTTTTGTTAATTTTTTTTCCAGCGATCATCGGTTTCCAATCTCTACAGCCGACATAGTTGTAATGTTGGCTTTTAAAGATGCACTGAAACATTTCCTGTACTTCAGAAGCCATGACCTCGTGAATATCCTGTCATGTTACAGTCAGATTCAAAGAAATGATTGTGGGTTTAATGAGAGTAGGAAGGAAGCATTCAGCTCTATTGAGCCCCCCGTTAGTCAGAAAATGATTACATTTGCAAGTCTCTTAGGATATATCTCTCTACTAGCTTTTTACATGTAAAACTGTAATTCTAGGACCGTGCTTCGGTGGGGCAGTGGTTAGCTCCAAAACCCATGTATGGCGGCCTTAAGGGCTGGTTATACTCCCGCAGCAGTGTGTCACAGTGAGATTGCCCCAGACATTTTTGATTTATGCTCAATTTTGAAGGGTGGTCTGCGCTATGTTATTCCATGCCACAAGGCAAGACGGACAATCGCGAACTAGCTGTGGGTCAAGATACGCCGAGGCAGTCAGGAAGTGGTGGCAAGTTTGTGCGACAATTGAGGGACATGAGGGCGAAAAAGCGGGGATCCAGGTGGAAAAAGGGTCCTAGCGTTCTTGCACACCTCGCTCTTCTAGCTGATCCATCTTCACGAGTCGTTTTCCGCAATGGCGGTCGTACAAGCAGAACAAGCCGGTAAGGTACCAAACAGGAAATACAAATAGTGTAGAGCGGATGTAGATTTGACCAATCAGAGGCCTCCTGTCTGCGGCACTGTCTTTTGTCACTTAGTGTTTTGGAGAGGTGCAGCAGAGTGTCTGCGGTGGGGGCGGGGACTTCTCTGCGTTCACTGCAACACCTACTTAGACTACCTAGTTTCGAAGTATAAATCAGTATTTGGTCATCGACGTAGCTGACCCGGGTTCGAATCTGACCTGTGGTCCTTTGCTGCATGTTTTTTCCCTGTGTCTTACGCCTTTTCCTGTTAGCGCAGTTTACAATGAATGATCCACTAGTACCATAAAAAACCTCCAAAAAGGAAAAAACAAACAAACCGTAATTCTATGTTCTTGCATGGCTCAGCTTCGGTCAGTTTTTTTGTGGAGGTAATACAATAAATTCTCATTTAAAATTAAACCTGAACGATTACTGAGCTCTCTTAACGCAAGAATATGCTTAAATCTAAACCCTTTTATTTGAACTTTGGCTCCAAGGTTAGTGTCCTGCTAGAAGGTAATACTATGGAGCTGCTTCCACTTCCCCCTCTGCTCTGGTCATCCTCCCTTGCTACAAAGTACATTTTCCAAATATTAGCTGGATCCCCAGTAGCTTGTGTTAAGATGGATGATAATACTTCATGGGTTTCTTTGCACAATAGACTACTCCTTAGTTTCATTAATGTCTCTATAATCCACGAAGTGCATAATCTATTATAGTCTGCCAGTTCATATGGATGGTTTTGTACTAGTGACTCAGTTTAGTTAAAAATACACGTTAACTCTTGGTTGTTTAAAATGGAAACAGATTTTCTATAGCAGATAATTAACAAAACTACTGAGAAGTTTTGTTTTATTAAAAAGTCATAATCATTTAGAAAGCTTTAATATTTGTAGCTCTAAACAGCTTTTAATCACCCTGACTCAGGGCAAAAGGGATTTGGATTTTAAAGGTTGCAGACCGTTCTAGTCAGTTTTTAACCTCACATTCTCCCACCAGCTTCGTGTCTTTTTCAATTAAATAAAATTATGAGTGCTTCTCAAAGACTCCATTTTTAAGGAACATGGTTGTCAAATTTTTTTTAAATTTTTTGTTAAATATTTAAAAACATGAAAATACGCAAGAAAAGGTCTGTTTTTTTATGTGATTATTTTATGTGATACTCTCTAGCCCGTTCACACAAACTTTAATCACTGTGTAAACCTGTTTAAGATGTCCTTCCATAGAAAAACACTAAGTTCATCCCTTTGTTCTTCTCCTACTTCTAGCCGGCGTCCAAGCAGCTTTATGAAGATGAAACCACCTCCTCCGTGTTTGGCCTGAGGTCTGTGATCAACCCCTCGCCTTCCCCGACCCCGTCCCCCTGCGGCTCAGATCGCCCCCCTCTGGGCTGGAGCAGCAACAACAGTAGCAGCAGCACAGCTACATCTGCCACCACAGGGCCGCCCGTCGCTGAGAAACCACGCTGGCACCCGTTGAGACGCACACAAGCTCAGTGCATGCCACTCGATGTTACAGGTATTTCATTCATATATACATCAAAAGATCATTGTTTGTTGTAAGATGCAGTAGGTCCATTTTAGGGGAAAATTGACTCCAAGTCATTTCTTTGACTTTAATGAGGGATCCAACAAATTTACAGATTTTATTTATATTGAAATATTTCTCATATCTTCTGCTAAAAAGGAGCAACAGCATTTTCCAGACTATAGAGCGCACCTCACTATAAGGTGCATTCACTAAGTTTTTTGAAAAAACAGGAAACATAACTATATAAGCCAAACCGGACTATAAGCCACTTATATCTACTGTCTCCCAGCAAACCTGTAGGGGGAGCTCTACATTAAGGTGACCAGATTTCTGCGATCTAACCTATGGACATTTTCAGCTCATAGATAAAAATAAATGCATTTAATTAAAATTAAAATAGGAAATGGGGACAGTGGTGTTTTCATCCATTTTTACATATTTATTAATATAAAAAAAAAAAATCTAGTGTGAAATCCAGGAATGAGACTCTTCCATTTCCTAAAATAAATAATATTAATCAATTAATAGTGCCATCTGGTCATTCTGTCTTCTTCCCTTGTGAGCAACATAAGATTGTGTTCAGCGACAGGCCACTTGGCAGTAATACAGAGGAATTTAACCGTTTCCATTCCAAAAAATTTAAATGAAACTTATATATATATATATATATACAAATTTAAAAACCTTTTTTTTTCTACATAATGATAACTATAAAATGTAATGGCCTCCAGTTGTTTATACTGTATCCTGGACAGCTGCATGGGTAGGGGTTTGGGGATTTTTTTTTAATGTGTCATATTAAATTAGGCCTTTGTTTGCGCATGTTATGCTCCTATGAATTTAATATTAAATAGCGCCTGCTTTTTTCGAGCTCCAAGGAAGTAGAAGCAGAGCAAGACGGGAGGGACAGCGGAGCCTGTAGGCTTTTGGGGTAACACATTGTAGCTGCGTCCAGCCGGCTGTGATAATGAACTTCCTCGTCTGTTTTAAAACTGGTGCACTCTGCCACTCGTCTATACATTAACAGTTGTTTCTGTGTGCAGCGTGCTCGCATGCTCTTTCTACAGTAACAACAGTTATGCAGTCGAACAGTCATTCCTTAAACGGTAAAATCGGGGACATTTCTGGGGACAGGTGGTCGAAAAGGGGGACTGTCCCCAGAAATCAGGGATGTCTGGTCACCCAACATATAGCCTGGAGTATAGACGAAGAAGAAAGCTACCTCTTGTTAGGTTGTTAGCTCGAAGCAGCAAGAGCTTCTACTGAAAGATGGAGATGAAACCAGTCTTCACATTCATTCGGTAGATTTAATGCAACAAATAAATGTCACAATGTGTGAATTCGGGACATTTGTTCTCCATCATTCCTGCTCCTTGCATGTTTTTGTGGTAAATGAAAATTAGCCCCTTATTCTTCATTTCCAACTCTGACCTTTCCCCTCTGGCAGTTAATAAAAATCCCCAGAAAAGCTGTGCCGTCTTATAAGCTGCATCGGACAAAACCTAGGAAAAAAGTAGCAGATTATGGTCGTACGGTAGTACTTCGAGCCATATTATAAAAAATAAGATGGGATTATCTTAAAGGAGCAGGAAGTGAAGATTTACCACTAGGTGGGCCGTTGAGCAACCTTATTGTTGCGTAGAACAAATGATCATCTCCAGGTGAAACGGTCGATCGACCAAATGTTTCTCCACCATTTGCTCCTATGCTAAATGTTTTTCTGTTAATTACAATTTATGGGCACGAAAGGGCTAAGCTCTGACTGGCAGCTAATCACATGCACATACATTCACACACAGCTGGCTTGTAAAGTATGTACATCTATGAAAGAGGTAGTGCATGACATCACACCATTTTCCATTTAGTCCTTCAAATGATAAATTTTTACTTTTTTCTAACTAAGATAATAAATTATTGCTTATAGGTCCTTTAAGGTTGTCACTAATGGAGGATTGGTGCTGCATGTAGCTCCTTCAATCCCTATGTCCTTAAAAAAAAAAAAATCAACCCATTAAAAGTCTGTCATGAACTGCTACTATTGTCTTCAGCTTTGACCTGAAGGTCAGGTCAGTTCCATCGATTCTGATTTCTGCCTAACAAGAACTCTGGCCTGTTACACAAAACATAACAAGGCAGATTGTTCGCATTTTCCTAAATCGTGACTGGAGATGACAATCAAAGAGTATTATTTTAATTATTCTGAACATTTTAGGCCATTACAGTATAAAGTAAATTAAATAGGGTTGACATTGGTCTTACCTCCAAACTTGGCCCTTTTACTATACTGCTTGGAGCTGACAGCCTAATGAGTCTCCCTGGAAAAAGCCTCCCTGTTGACATTTTCAGTTTTTCACTGGATGGCCCCATAAATCCTGTATGACCTACTTTTTTTCCTCCCAGTTCCTTCCATATTTTTCTATTTCTTGCCACATTTAAGACCAAAAAACTAAAAATTATGTCAGACACATTTTGATGAAACATATTCAAATGAACATGCTTTGATACATCATCGTCAGCATGTTGCCCAACTAATACAGACCCCTTACAAAGTAGTTCTGCCTTTTTAACTTCTTAGATATTAAATTATGTGATGTATTACATTAGTTATGTGATGGAGCAATGCATTGTGCAGTAAAAGGTAAATAAGACAATCAATTAAACACTTGGAAATGTTTCATGATTTGCATTCAACTCCTCTGATACCCCTAAATAAAATCCAGTTCCACCAACAGCCCACAGATGTCAGCTAATTAGTAAATAGAGTCCTCTTGTGTGTAATTTAATCTCAGTAAAAATCCAGCTGGTCTGTGAGGCTTACAAGTTTATTAGAGAACATTAGAAAACAAACCGAATAATGAAGACTAATGAATGAGGCACACATTCAGGGATAAAGTTGCAGAGGAGCTACAGAGGCTGTATGAAACAGTAGCAAGAAGAAAACCATTTTGTAGGTTGCAGCTATTTGTGTATTTGACAAATCAAATATGCTAAAGGTACAGTGGGGGATGTTCTTTTTAAAGGAATAGTACACCCAAAACATGATTAGCCTTCATTTTCTACTCACCCCCATGCTGAACAACACTCTGGAGTACTTTTTTTGATATCTCAAATGCATCTGGAGATCTGGGAGGCTACTTGCTGTCTGCTGACATTCAAATAATGGAGGTACCCAGCGCCCGAGGCAGAAAGGTCCATAAAAGTCCACAAAAAACGTGTCAATATTCCTCCATACTGCTCGTCCAATGTATTCCAAGTGTCCTGAGTGGGTAGCGTCCATAATTTACTCGAAACGAAGTCATTTAGAAGGTTTTTAGAGCATAAACAGTAGTGTATAGGATTTCCTAAAAGCGCGTTCACGAGTCTACGGAAACCGCGGCAGACCAAACCAGATGAAAGTGCGCATTCAGCTCGGCAAAGAACTCATGCTCTTCCTCAACACTGAAGTCATTTGAGATATCAAAAAAGTACTCCAGAGTGTTGTTCAGCATGGGGGTGAGTAGAAAATGAAGGCTAATCATGTTTTGGGTGTACTATTCCTTTAATAAAGTGGTCCTCTTAATTGTCAATCATGCTGGTGATATGTTTACGTAAGGCCGTCCTACATGCTCATTCCCATTTTAACTTTACCGGTGTTGAGTCTGACATGCTGGAAAAATTGCAAATCTTCTTTTTGAAAGTAAGCTTGTATGAGCGACGCAAGCAACAACTTTTAAACAGAGCGTGAACGAGGATAAATTAGCCTGTGCACACTCTTGCACGTGTTAATTAGACGTTCCCTCTCGGGAGCGAGTACAGTTATATAGTTTTCTATCTAACGAAAAAAAAAGTTGATTGCATCGACTCACTGACTCGAATGCAATCCCTCATACTAAGCATGCTTGTAGAGAAGGTGGAGAGAGAAAAGCTCCCTTTTAACAGCAAGAAACCTCCAGCAGAACCAGGCTCAGTGTGAGCGCCCATCTGCCGAGACCGACTGGGGTTCAAGGAGACATGGAAAAAGCAACTTTAAAAGGCTGCCCCTTCCAGGAAACACAGCCAGGCAGACGAGCTCCGAGCCAGCTCCCATGTCAGAAGATGAAAAGAGCACATCCAGCCAGTCACAGTCAGAGAAACAGGACTACACTGGAAAACAGGCTAATCTCAAATATCTATAAACAAAGGCGTTGATGGCGGCAGCACAGCTGATATTTCTCTCCAGGATGGAGTTACAGCCAAACAGGAACAGACGAGGCGAAGATACTATGAGAAAAAGCAGAGAGAGCAGAACGTTAGAGATTGAACTAACAGATTCTGCAGAGTGGGAGAATAGAGATAGAATGAAGGAGAATGATGAAATAGGGGTCCCTATGTCCTCCAGAAGTCTAAGCCTATAGCAGCACACTGTAACTATAGAGATAGCTTAGAAACAACACTGAGCTAAAAATTCTCCTTGGAAAATATTTGTGTCAAAGCTGAAAATGATTTAATAACTTAACAGCAGGAATCAAAATCTAACAATTACTTCCTAAATGTAGTAATAAGAAGGTGCAGCTTTTCTGGGGATGTCTTAATGTGCTTATGTCTCTTAATATCATTACAATAGCAGCCATTTAAAATGGCCCTTCCTAGTTAAACGCCAGCCGAATGGCAGCCCAACTATTAGCCACTAAAGTGATCCCCTCTTTCTCCTGGTAATGCATATGTTTTGCATGACTCCACCCTTTCACTGAATTACAGGGTCCGACCAGGAGAGGGTGCTTTTCTTTAGATATGATGGTGAGGATTCCCGGTGATCCAGATCACAGTCATTCCAAAAAAATAAAAAAATAAAAAAAACAACAACAAAAAAACAATCCACTGGACTTTGTTTCCAATTTGGAAGACGTTTCGCTTTTTCTTTAAAAAAAACCCAAAACAACAAAAAATTCTCTTCTTCTTGACTTTAGATCTTAATGTCCACAAAGCATGACAGAAATAATATTCCAGTACAAAGATTGATGTGTAAAAAGGAATTGTAGGGGACCCATCAAGGCACCATCAAGCAAAATGGGGAAATTTTGAATGGCTACTACTGTAGGAGATTGGGTGTAGCATTTTGGCCCAACCGCAGGTGACACAGAAAACATTTGGTCCAACACAGCTTAAATAAAGTTACAGCAATTTAGTCTCAATGTGATAAAAGCAACATGGAGAGGAAACAGTTATCTCATCCTGAATGTAAATAAAAAAGGACAATAAGTGCTGTTATAAACACTTTGGTGTTCATACTCCTACTCTGGATTGGAGAATCTGTGAAGCCATCTACAAGTAGGGACAGAGCAGAATGTCCTTCCTAAGCAAACTTAGGTCCTTAAGTATTAGCAGAAGCATGCTATAGATAATCTATAATGCTGTCATAGAGAGTATGATCACCTCTTACATCCTCTGTTGGTATAGCAGCATCAAAGCAAAAGACCTAAAGAAGCTCAAAAAGCAAATAAAGAGGCCGGTTCCTTTTTGGAAGCTTCCCTACAACCTCTGGAGATGATTTAACAAACAGTTAATGAAATGATAAAGATTATGAACAACCCTAAGCCTAAGAGACTAGCCTACAATAACAGACTGTCTTCAGTCAAAGGCTTTTACAGATCAGCTGTAAGACAGACCACTACAGGAGATCCCTTCTGCCTACAGCTATTATTATCTACGGCAACTTGGTGAAGAAACACATACGGAATAACAACATTTTATTTACTGTTGGGAGTGACATCTCAACTGAGCATATTAAATTGAATTGAATTTATTTTCTTTTGGGTTTTTTTCACCTAATTCCCATAGACATGTATTGTAGTTTGAGCTAATATTGGTATGAAATGTATAATATATGATTGAGTTGAATACTTTCTCAAGCTATTGTTAAAATGGGCTGACCAGCCAATACTATTCAATGAGATAAATGCAGGTTTTTATCATGTAACAGAAATACAGTTTCACTGAACCAGTAGACTTGAACATTTTGTACTCTGCATCCAGTATATTTACAGCTCACCACTTCCTAGTGGAGGTAATAACTCATGGTTTTCTACAGAAGGTGTAGACACACTCTAGTCTCACACATATGAAGATGGCTTCATTTTGTCTCAAGTTTTTGTTTCTGCCGAAACAAGAAGTGACATCCAGAACATTTTCTTCCCATGTTTGCATTCTGAAACGCCCTTGGTCCTGTCTGCCAGTCCTTTTACCTTGCTTGATGTTTCCGCGCCCTAACAGAGATGTTAGTATGCCGCGGTCGGCCTCAGGAGCATCGCCCTGACACCCCTGCTTCCACTCATCTCACCAAGTCTCCCTCTTGTTTGCTTTTTCTGCTTCTGTTTGCTTGTATGTGTGTATGTGTGAGTGTGGACCTCCTGGTTTTTGGCATAGCAACTGCTTCGTCACCGGGTGCCTCTCCCCTCCTTCTCTCCGGCGTATCCATCTATAGTTAAACATCTCTTTCTCCTCCTCTCTGCTAGTGGGTGAGAGCTTCAGAAGGTCAGGTATATTAATCCATGCCTACAGTCTTGTATTGCGTGGTATACATTCTGTCATAGATAAAAGAAGAGGAGTGAAAAGTATATTTACAGAGAAAAAACAAATCAAAGGTGCACAGAACTGTTTTTTTCTGGCTAGCACTGATTTATGTTGTTTTCTAAGTCAGACCTACCGATTTATTTTAAGAATAATAAAATGTTAAAGGACGAAAAAGTGCTGAGGCTTCTTAAATAGAGTATTTTCCGATTACACAGAAAATGAGGGATTGCAAAAATGATTCCTGTAAATGTCTCATTACATCATAGGGCAGGATAACATCGGATTTTTAATACGTTGGAAGAAGCGCATTAGATCACTGCTCCTCACTGGTACACTTAAAAAATGAATATAGTAGGATTTCATATTTTCGATGCATTTAAATAATTAGTAAATAATACATTTTTTCAACAGTTGACCTACCAATTGCAAATCACAACCCACAAAGGAGTAATTTGCTAATTCTCATAATTTGACATTCTCTACTAAAACACACAATAATAAGAATAACAACTAAACCCAAAAAATCTAGTTTTGTTTAGCAAATAAACAAGATAGATTGGGCCTTAAGGTTGCGATCACCAGAGGTAGTACTAAGTCATTTTTTCCCCCAAGTCATCCCCTCACCAGTTGAGGGGAGTGTTGTCTTAGTGGGTTAGAAAGGTGCATTTGTGCTCTAAGAAGGTTGCAAGTACCTGGTTTGATCCCTACAGTCTCCACTCTGGGTCCCTGAGAAAGACCCTTAACCACTGGCTGCTCCATGGGCGCCACACAATGGCAGCCCACTGCTCCCCAAGGGGATGTGTCAAATTCAGAGAGTGAATTTCTCCAATGTGAGATCAACAAAGTTCAATTAGTTAGTCAGTCTAATGTCTGTCACCTCAAGTTCCAAGTCAGGTCCCGAGTGGAGACAAGCAATTCTTGAGTTGAAACAGGGAGGTCTTGAGTCAAACCCCTGTTTAACTCAAACTCAAACCATAGTTTGAGTTTGAGTTATTCTGAGTCCTTCTAACCACAAAGTAATACTATATTTTCACAAATCACGTGTGCTTCTATATGTTTTTTACACTATGTGGTACTGAAATAGCAGTCAGAAAAAGTAGGGCTGACATTGGTTAAGGTTATTAAAACATAATAATAATAGAAAACAACCATTGTATGTCATGTTTTTTTTAAAAAGATTGCATTTTCTGTAAAGTTGATTTACAGACACAACAGGTCCACATAAAAAAAGAAAACAACTAATGAAAAATAAGAAAAAGAGTGCAGTGGAAACAAAGCTTTTATTCAATACAAATGGAAGACAGAAACAAAAAATGTTGAACTATCATCCTCCTCACTTAGCTTCCAGAGTTGACCTAACCCCTACTCTGCACTCCAAACCCCTGGTAGAGAGTGCGTCAGAGCAGGCCAGAGTTAGCGGACCTCACCCTGCCCTGGTGCACTCTGCTCAGTGTCCGATCCCAAGTAGACGTTGGGTGCTCAGTCAGGAGTAGCAGAGATCAAAGCGGGAACCCCCCACAGAGAGCGAGGCAGGGTGGGGCAGAGTTGGCGGAGTGCACCCTGCACCATGCTCTGGAGCAAAGAGAGTAAAGAGTATTAAACTCACAGTCATCTCTGTCAGTAATTGAAATTGACCCTTGAACCAGGAGGTTGGCTAACAGTTTTGCTGCTGAAGGTGGATGTTGACAAACCGATACAAAACAACAACAACAACATGCCATATGAGAATATTTAACAGCAGGCATATGATAATGTTTGTTCTTAACATGATCTTCTTCTACAACTTTTACACTGCTGTCACAAAGAATATTTAAAGGGCGTTGCATAATATAAATTAAAGTGGAATACTGAATACTGTTTCATCTACTTTTTCTTGCCTTGATATTGTGGCCAGCCGAATTATTTCGCACGGTAGGCGAATTCACCCGGAGGGTGAAAGAATTCTATGTCATAGTGTCTGCTGAACCCTCATCATGGTGGACATGAGTTTACAAAGCAACTGGCAGTGTTTTTTACTTTAGGAAGCCGAAAAATGCTTTCGTCGTTTCTAGCTTCACCACATTCCCAGAGATAAAGCATGTATGGGGAATACCAGCACCACCTCCAGAGGCTACGTCTGGAAGTCTGTCACTTTCAGCTGTACTTCTATCTATCTGTCAACCAGTTCAGTGCCCTGCTGTCCTGCATTGGGGGACGAATAACTCGGACATCAGAGGGTTAGGTGAGACGGCTTTCTGGAGCTCAGACAGTAGCAGCGAGAATGCAGTGTGAGAAAACCGTCAGAGACCAGAACCAGCCTGCCAACCATTTCAGGTTCTGGAACTATGCAACCACAGTGAAATATCGGAGGTCATTCCCAGCGAATCAGCACACTAGAGCAGGGAAATGAGGATGAGCGGTAAGCCCGCTGGGAAAAGAGCAAGAGCAGGGAGAGGCTTCAGCCAGCAGGGGTCAGCAATAGAAGCTAACTGTGATTATCTAAAGCTACAGAGGAGTACAGTGGCAGATCGGACACGTTTACCGGAAAGACAGAACACTTAAGACTACAGTTGCCTGGGAGTAGGACAGTGGTACATCAGAGAAGAAGATACCACTGTCCTAAGAAGAGTAAGAAGAGTGGTATATCAGAGAAGCCAGCCAGGTGGGCAGGGCAAGGAGAGGCTATGACTGGCTGGAACTACGGAGCTGAAAGGACTACTGGAGAGGGACAATGAAGCTTACCATGCAGACATCGCATGGCGAGAAGGCAACCGTGTGCGCTGGGAGGACAAAATTAAAAGGTTTTTAAAAAGCTACCTCAAATCCCCATAAGAGCATTCCTACTTCATCCTTAGTCAAAATTATTTTTTCTGTGTTGCATTTTTAATAAAAACATTTTCATCTCTGCTACGCTCTTTCACTTTAGCTCACAGCCAAATCTAGACCCTGAATGGACTTTGCGACACGATTGTAAACAAAAGTACAGATTCTTCAACTTCATTGGCAGGTGAGGCAGCAAACGTGACCAACTTCACCAAAATGGTGTTGTTTGCCTCCCTAAATTCCCTATCACCTCACTCATTTTCGCTCTGTTCTGCTTTGCTCCAGATCTGCCATCTACACAGAGATAACATGGGAATCCTTCACTCCAGCTTTAGAATTCGCATTCATCAATCGGGTGGGGCCGATAAAATTTATCTTTGTGTTGGATCGCGCTGACAGCATCAGATGTAGACCGAAGCTAAGAGTGTTTGCTACTACGGTATAATTTCATTGCAAAGTAAATTCCCATTCTTGTTGTTGTTGTGGAGCACAATTTATCGGCCTCTGGGTTCCCTTAGAGGGTCCAGGCAACTGCCTAGTTTACCCGTCCGCAAGCCCCGTCCTTGCGTTTACATTCTTTTTAATCTTTGAGTTCTGGGGAAAGAAGCAAGCCTTGTCAAGTCAAAAGGCTCTTGTCCAAGTCAAGTCACAAGTTAATGCTGTGAAAGTCCAAGTTGAATTGCAACTGTCTTGATATTTTTTGAACTCGAGTCTAAAGTCATCAGATCAATGGATCAAATCTGACTTGAGTCCAAGTTATGTGACTGGAGTTCATACCTCTGGTAGTCTCTATTTTACTGTTCAGTTTTTAACTTTATTGTCTCTTCCTACTGTTGCCCTCTATAAGTGAAAACGGGCCTAATGTAGTCAAATCTATATTTTGGTTACAGCTTCTTTCTATATAATCTGTAAGGCGTTACAACTTCGATGAACAAACAAATGTCACCATAAAACCATCTCCCTTGGTGAGTCGGTAGTTGGAATTCCACTTCTCCCAACAACTTGGGAAGAAACACTTTGGTGAAATTGTCTGAAAAATGTATTTTAGGGCGAGTTTATGCTTTGACATTGGGGTTAGTTCTTTTTTTAAATCCAGCATCATAAAAAAAAAGAAAAAAAAAACTAAATTGTTATTTAATTAGTCTGGTTTCTGGCTTTTCTTTCTGGTATTGATGAACACTAGTTATGTGCTCCACCTGAGATACTGTACACTAAGCAGTAACAGGATAGTGATGTTGTGGATTCTTCAAAGTAAAGACTAATCTTTGGTCACTTTAAAAGCACGAACAAATCACCTGTGCAAGTTGATTTATCATAACAAGTTCCCTCTAAACAGTTTTACTCTTTGCTTCTCTATCCCTCTCCATCTTTCTGCTATGAAAGCCAGCGAACGGGTAGCTCGCAGACAGTTTGCTGTTACCATGGAATCTCAACGTGCTTCCCCTCCCACTAAAAACAATTAAGAAAAAAAACAGTTAAAAGCAAAGCAAGAGAAAGGGTATGCTGTTTAAAAAAGAAATAAGAAGGATGAAAATGTAGATGAGGAAAACGATGACAGTGGTGAAAATGATAGATTTTTAGGAATCGGGCTGAAAAAAGGTTAGTCACTGCTTTCTCCTCCTCCTCCTCCTCACATCCCACTGCCTGAGTGTTTCCACTGTTGCACATCTCGCTCCAGCGAGTTTCATGAATGACTGTTAGTCAGTGAGAAAAAGGGACTGTGGAGCAGGCTGTAGACACATAGATTGAGTCTGAAGGGCAGACTTTAGAAAAGCCTTTGTTATTGCTGGTGGGTTTTTTAATTCATGCTATTGATTTATATCAAAAACACAACCTAGAATTGAGTGCTGATTTGTAGCCTTAAATTTTCATGAGAGAGAAACCCTTCCCTCTTCTTCTTGTCCCTGTTCAACATCTAATAAGCAATGCTCATTGTAGTGGATTCTTCATTATATTACCAATGATATTATCTATACTAACTTATACTTGTTTTAATTAGGATTTTAATACTAACTAGCTCAAAAACGACTGACTCAATGGTTACAAACATGTACATTAGTCAACAGTTGGCTATACTTTTTCAAGTCTCTTTCTTCTTGCTAAACAAGGCAAGTCTATCAAACAGAAATTAGTGGATTAAATAGTAGGCTGCTCACGTAACAAACCGGAATTTGGCTTCTTTGTCACATAAGGTTTGATAACTACTGCATTTGGCCATTTATATAGTCTTTTGCTGAAAGTAGCTATTTTAATGCATAGACAGAGGTAGGAATTGGAGTTAGCAATGTCTGCATGTTTATATACATGTTGGAAGGAAAGTAATATAAGACAAGACATATATACAAGACATAATATAAGACTTACTTTATATTGTAGCAATTTAGAAATTCAGGTGGAGAAGTGGCTTGAAACAGTATATAATAGAAAAAAAAATTGCATTGCTAAAAAAAAAAGAGACCAAAGAGAGACCCCAGCCTATTTGCACAGCACACAATACAACGATATACAATATGTATAATTGTGAAATGGTATCTCAAACTACCATGTTTTTCAGACAATAAGCCGCTACTTTTTCCAAACCACCAAAGGGGAAGTCAAAGTTGGAAATCAAATAATAAGGAGTTCATTTTCACTTTGCACAAAAACATGCTAGCAGCATTCACTATGGAAAACAAATGTTCCGAATTCACACATTCACAACAAAAAATGGTACCTAAAGTATTTGCATCTAAGTGGACAGTGTCAAAGTAAATACCTATATAACATGTGGGTTGCTGTGATGACTAAAAGACTCAAAGCTGGTCTGTTCAGTCAGTTTTGGGGATTTTTGCCTTGCTACCAATCCAATTCCTCAGTGGTGGCCACATAAACTTACAGAAGGTCTTTTTTCCTGCTTTCCCTGTCAAAGTCCTACTCCGATGTTCAAGTTTTATTATTATTATTATTAATAGTTGTATTGACTTTGTTGGCCAATTCTGACTCCAGGAAATTCAAAGTGTATTAGAATGATACAGATTAACCTTAAAAGAAACAATTACCAGTATACATTTTGAAAATTAAGTTTTTCTGGAGGTTGAATTCCTATTAGTCTGACAGATTCTGCAGACATGCATGATTGCTGTAGGTGCAAAAAGAAATTTCGCAGCTCAGCTTGAATAAAGGTCCATCAGTAATTCAATTGTCTACCTTTACAATTCAAATAGTAATTAGGTTGTTGACTCTGACTGTTGTCAGCATTGTGTACCATGTTCTCAGGTACCTCAACCTCTGCAATGAGCTATTTCTGTTCATTTTTTGTTTTTGTTTATTTTCTTTCCAAAACTGTTTTTGGCACAGTGACCTTCACTCCTTAAAAAAAAGAAAGAAATAGTTTTACTCAATTGCATGTTTTTGTCTTAGACATTATTTTACAAGAACACTGAGAGAAAGACGCATCTGGCTGAGTATGTATGTAAGCTGTTTATTTAATGACTTACTGTTGGCACTGACAGTATATTAGATTGACGACGGAGCAGCAGGTGTCTGTTAGCATCTGCTGCAATTCAGTCTGCGTTAAAACAGGAAAAATTTAAACCTAGAAGGAAGCTGTTTACTGGAAATCTTTATACCTAATCACATATGCTTGTTTTATGAGTGGAATACACACATCTTATTTACAAAAATCTGACCAACCTAAAGGAAATAAAATCTGACATTTAGTTGTCACTAATTCCACACAAATTTTTCAGTTTGCAGTGTTGCTGGTTAAGATTGGTTAAGAGTGTCGTTTTTGGGTGCTAAAAAAAGAAAAAACCTAGAAAATGCATCAAATAGTTCATGTTGTATGCTTACTGTCCACTTCTGTCTGTCTCTTTCAGGTGAAGTGGGAACAGTGAAATTTCACGGCGTCGACCTCCTCCAGCACTCTCCCTCTCCTGGGGACCCCTATCCCAAACAGCCTCACTCGCTGGAGCTATTTACAGACACATCTCATCAAAACCTCCCTCTAAGGAAGACACATTCAGAGCTTGACACAACCATACCCCAAGGTGGGTAAAAATTATCTATTTATTTGTTCTAGGAACTTCCATATTAATTGATTTATTTTTACTGATTACATTAATATCCGTAATTAATCTCTGTAATTAAAGCTGTTGGTACACTGTCTGTTTATTTACATATTTATAATAATTTATAGATGCATATTTTCAGAATTGTAGAATGTTTGCAGTTGGACCCATAATGCAGAAGCGGAGGCTGCTTAGTTTTCTTGTATATTTATTGCGACAATGCCACTGGAAGGAATAATCCAAAAATAAACCAAAAACAGGAACCATTGTGAAGCGAGAAACAGGGATCAATGAAGACACTAAATAAAGATGACAAACCAGCAAAGACAAACTGCAGAGGAGGGGTGTATATATATCTATATATGTGTGTGTATATATATATATATATATATATATATATATATCTATATATGTGTGTATATATATATATATATATATATATATATATATATGTGTGTATATATATATATATATATATATATATATATATATATGTGTGTATATATATATATATATATATATATATATATATATATATATATATATATATATATATATATATGTGTACAAGCCCCACACTCCCGCAGACTGCCATTGTGGGTCTCTGAGCAAGCCCCTTATAGCCCGATTGCTCCCTGGACGCCCCACGATTGCAGCCCACTGCTCCCAAAGGGGATGGGTTAAATGCAGAGGTAAATTTCTCCACTCTGAGATCAATAAAATTAAACTACTGTTGTATGCAAACCTAGGCATAAAAAAAAAAAAAAAAAAAAAAAAAAAAAAAAAAATCCAAAAACCATATCAATCTCTATCTCCCACCAGTGAGAAGATGCAATTTCAAAGTTTTGCAAAATGATATATTCCAGCGTACTTGTGACTTTTTAAATAATTGCTTATGTTTTGTGGTAAGAAAACAAATTATCAAAATTTATGTTATTTGTTTAATGTTGATTATTTTTATTGCTATTTTATTGGCTTGGAGCAGTAATAATATTTTCAAATGTTTAAGCAGTAAGTATTCTAAAGCCCCAGCAGCGTTGTGTAAAGTATGCATATTCAATTAGCTTTTAGATTAAATGTTTGCTTGTAAGTCAAAATCTACAAAAGCATTGATGATTATGCCTTTTTTTTTTGGACAGTTTTCAAAAAAAAAAAAAAAAAAAAGGTGTATAAAGGTGTTTTCTATGAAAATTATGAAATTTCTTTAGGGGAGTTAAAGAGAGTAAAAACAATATTTTTTAATTCCCCTTATTCTTGACAATAAACTACTTGTGGTAACAGGTAACAGACTTCATGCTTCTTTGTTTCTAATCCCCCCCTTACAGATAACAGCTTGGGGCAACGTGCCTCAGAGCAGTTTTATTCAGGAGCTATGGACCACTCTGGGTTGCTGTGCTCTAACACACCCACATCTTCTTGGAATGGACCTAAAGGATCAACATTTTCTCCTGCTGCCTGGAATGAGACTTACAATTACAATATGAGCAAAGGTCCAGCAGTCCCTCCCAAGCATCACAGCGTCATTGGTCATGCTGATGGGATGCAGGACGGGGTCATGCTGGTGAACTCAGGACAGTCTGTGAGCTCACATTCTAGTTCATTCACATGTGTGACAGACACTTCTGGGAGAACAGGAAATATTGGGTCCGGGATCATGCCTTCTGTAGTCACAATTGGAAATCGGAGGGAAACTGAGGGCGCACCTGCAGATGGAGGGCGAGGAGGTGGTCATGAACCAGGACGAGGAAGGCAGAGGTCAGCACGATCCATAGCCGCACAGAATGCCTTCAAGTTCCGGGAACGTTCCCTTTCTACGCCCACTGATTCTGGCTCCTTTTGCTTTACAGAAGGTGGGATAGAGCCAGACTTGACTATCACCACTACTGGGAATGGGAACACTATGGTAACGGACCACTATCAAGAGCATCACAACTATCTGGGTTATGGGGAGAACTATGCCCTTCTTTACCCTAGAGGAAGTTCTGAAGACAGTACAAGCACTGCGGACACTGTCTCAGTCACAGCTTCAGATTACAGCGCAGAAGGACGCTTACGTCTTCGCTCTCGTTCCATCTCACTTAAAAAATCCAAGCGCAAGCCCCCACCTCCTGTGAGAAGTGTTTCCTTAATGAAAAACCTGGGAGAAGCTGAGGGCAGAATAAGGCATGGTGGTGGTCTTTACCGAGATGGTAGGCCAAAGAGCCTGCACATACCTAGGGACAATTTTCCAGACTTCCAGCCAGATTTCCTTTTGACAAGCTCATCTTGCTCATCTAAAGCCAGTGTTGATGAAAGGGAGATAGGCCAAGGGGGCAACAATGGACCACCAAGTCTGGAAGTCCAGGCTCCGGAAAGGGAAGGGGAAACAGAGATGAACTTCCCAACTCACTGGCAGTTGGGAGAGTGGAAGAGCAATGACCCCTACAGGTATAAAACCATAGATAGTTTTGTTGATGTACTTCATTTTATAGATGTCACACAGTAAAATGGCTGTCTTTCATTCTTCCCTCTGCTTGTCTTCCACAGGTCTTTATCGGGCTCCAGCACAGCAACAGGTACCACAGTGATTGAATGTATGAAAGTCAGGAGTAGCTCAGAGTCCCTTCTAGACTCTCCCTCCACTTCCAGAGCCACGTCTCCTTCACAGTTATCAATGGAGACTGATGTTAAGGCTTCTTCGCCCTTAAAACCTCCAGGACTTATATCGCCATCAAGCGGCTATTCTAGTCAGTCAGAGACTCCAACTTCGACAGTTCCAGTAAATCAGGGGACCGTAGGGACAACAGGATGTAAGATGCGTCCAAAGATCCCGGAAAGGAAATCATCCTTACCATCCCCTAAGGACCCCGCTGCAAGGTCAAGGTTGTCATTTGAAATGCCTGGAAATGCACATTTAGAGTTGTCATCACTAAAACCAAAGCAAAGGGCCAGTAGGCGGCATTCGGATACTTCTACTGCTGCCAAACCAGGAAAAAATAGCCCCAATTCTTCACAGGCATTACCCGTAGTTACCCAGAATGAGCTAAAGACCATTAGACTCCGGTCTGTTTCCAGAGGAGACTTGGAGCACTCTCCTGATGGAGCCTCTGACACAATCGAAGAAGAGCAGCATGGCAGAGACATCAGCGATGGCCCGAGCCCACCTCCAACTCTACCAAAGCCTAAGCCACCAGTTGCAGTCAAGCCTCCATTGCCCAAACGGCCCATAAACCTCCTCATTAAGTCTCCTTCCCCTTCCTCTACCTCCCCCCTTGGCATCGAATCTCCTCCTGCCTCACCTGTGGAACGTCCAGTACCTCTTGGCAACATATACAAAGTAATGAAAAAGCCCAAACCGAAAAAGCCCCCACCACAAACTGCCACAAGTCCTGCTGCTGTGACAGATTCCGCCAATGTACAGATCAATACCTATGATCACACATTCCTTTCTCACTCGCAGTCTCTATTTGACCTCCCACCACTCCCAGATCCCCAGCCTTTGTTGGAAGATCCAACGCTGGAACCTGAATTTGAAAGAGAATCAGATATCCATCTAGGACCAGGGGATGGAGGATCACTCCCTTCTCCATGCAGTTCCCAGGAGGCCCCTGAGCTCCAAGACAAGAGCAAGACACTACCTTCAAGGATGACAATCTCCTGTCTTGCAGAGCTTTCTGACAAAAAGAAACCCAAGGTGAGTAGGATATAATTTGCTCTTATTCAAAGGCGGGTAGATCACCTAGTGTCAAACAAAATTAACAATCACAATTTCTGCTACACTTTTCAGGTTCCTCCTCCAGTTCCCAAGAAACCAAATGTTCTACTCCTTCCAACACCACATCATTCTTCCACCAACGGAAGCACAGATAGGCAGATTACACAATCTGAAAGCCCTGTGGGTCTCAGTTCTCCCGGTGGAGCATTTGCAACGGATGATATTCTGGATAGTTCTGGTGTTCCTGATATGTCTGAGAAAGATGAAAACCATTTGGAAACAGATGAGGAAAGTTCAAAAGAGTCTTCTTTGCAATCATCACTCCATGATTCCTCTCTCACTGAACTTGGAGAAAAGATGGGCAGCACCGGGATTGGAGAAGGTATTTCTGTAGGAGCAGCTTGCTTTAGAGCTTATAATGGTCTATTCAGGACGACAGTGGAGTAGGATGCAGGATTGTACCGTGCAACCAAAGGGTTGCAATTTAACCCCCACCTCTGGCTTTCAGTGTCGTTGTGTCTTTGGTGGTCAAAAGGCTTGGTGGTGTATGGCAGCCTTGCTCCTGTCAGTGAGCCCCAAGGCAGCTATGGCTACAATATAGCTTGCCATTATAAGTGTGTGTGTTAATTGGTGACTTGAAAAAAGCACTCTATAAGTACACGCTATTTAACATTCAAAATTTAACCAAGGATTTTGATTTCAAATCATATAACCTGGACCTTATGGAATAGTTCCAAGAAAACCATTGTGGAAAGAAAGAAATATGTTCTATTTACAGTTATCCCAAGCAGAGTAAATCGGTGAAAAAATGCCCTACAAAAACTGTAAGTCAGTTTTTCTTAAAATAAGTACATTTTGTCTTAAATTGAGCAGGTAAGTGAAACATTTTACCAATGAAACAAGACAATTTACATTTAAACTAAGAAAAAACAATTGCATTGTCTTATTTCAAGTGCATATTATCTAATTATCTTATTTTAAAAATAAAAAGACTCATTTTAATGGCAATCATTTTATTTACCTACTCAAATTAAGGGTAAATACACTTAATTTAAGAAATTTTAATCCATTTCTAGATAATTTTTGCGCTGTGTACATTCTTCAGATAAGGTCCCCATTAAAATAGACCAAAATGAAAGTGATAATAGTCTATAGGCAGAGAGTTTTATATTTACCTAGCTTTTATTTCTTTACCTCAAAACTGAAGACACAATTGCAACATATGTTCTGATATAATTTAAATATTGTATATACAATATAGGACAAGGAAGTATCTAATGGAAATCTGAAGACATTGTGACAGATTAGAACCAAAAGCATAAGGAAGATGCTTTGTTGAAATAATATAATGAAAATCTAGTTTACTTCTTGAATTCCTTTCCTACCAATGGTTCTTTAGTTTTAAACACTCTTCTTACCATTTTAAGGGATTGTATCAATACATTTTTGCAGCAATACGTCTGCTTTTTAAAATTATCCCTGTAAAGATAATTATCTTGTAATTTTTGTGCAAAACCTCTTGATTGATGTTGATACTGAGGCTCCCTAGTTTTAAAACCAGTGTAAATAAACACAGGCTAACGCTCTCTTCTCGTTTGGTTATAGTAATGTCTATATCATGCAGTTATCTAATTTTCTGTTTAACCTAGTCGCACACTATGAAAATTACATTTCTAAAAAGGTTAATCCTTGAGCTGTGTTTTAATGTGAGTTCTTTGCAATCATCAGAGGATTCAGCTGGCGATGAGAAGACTGCTCTCCAGATTACTGAGGAAACAGAAGATGACTTGTTGGCCAGTACTCCTACGACACACACCACAGAGGACTTGTTTACCATCATACACAGGTTTGGACACATACACACAGACAAACTTCCTCTAAAAGGATTAGCATTAGCTTTTTAAAACCCAAAGGTCTGAGAACTGAGTTCCCTAGCAACGGCTCCATGTACAGAGCTGACCAGAAATTCTTACTTTGTCCTCGTTCCTCTCTCTTGCACAGAAACATTTATAGATGAAGGCACACAAAGACAAGTATAAGAGAGCTAGTCTCTAAGCAACAGCTGTTAATAATTTCATATGTTTTGCTGCTTTAAGAGCTGAAAAGAAATTTATGTTTTCATCAAAACAACAGAGGAAGTAGTCTGAAACCTTCTCCTACATCAAAGTTGCCAGCAATTGAGCAATGCTTGAGGTTGATGAGATATTCTCCAACCATTTGAATTTATATGACTCTCTTCCAGGTCCAAGCGAAAGGTCCTGGGCCGAAAGGAGCCGTCAGATTCTTTTGGTAGCCGCCAGAGCCTGGTATCCCCTGTGAAGCACAGCGTCAGCGGAAATGACCATCGGAATCTAACTTTGGGGAGCAGCCAGAGGTCGAGCTCTCGTAACGAGAACTTCATGGCCCTGCTTCAGAAGAAAGGCAACAAGTCTTCCAGTGGAGGAGCGAGAGTTTCTGCAATGGAGCTCCTGAAGAGCACAAATCCTCTAGCCCGACGTGTCACAGAGTTCTCAAACAGCACCGTATCATCTACCGACGGAGGGGAGATGCCACCTGGGAATGAGAAAGCCAATGATCAGTGAACGGTGTTACGGTTTCCAGATGTTAATCTGGACTGGTTCCTGTTTACTACAACACAAAACAACTCTACAATCTGCCACAAACTGAGGGCAGGCCCTGAACGCCCCAACCTCTGATTGACCATTCGGAATATCCAAAGAAATTGGAGCCAAGTCTTGGGCAAAATGGTCCTTCCTGTGGTTGGAGCTCAGTGTTTCCCTGTGAAATTCCTCTTTGGATAATAAAGGTTTTTTTGTTTTGTTTTCCACTATATATAAATATAAAAGACTTGCTGTTCAGCGGGGGAAAGTATGGGCACATTGACTGGTGAAAATGACGCTGGGAATGTAGAAATACATGGTGGATATCCTCATGCCTTTTGAATCAGAACTAACAAAAGATCTGAATCGTATCTAAATCTGCGACCACACTGATCTACCATGACACATCCGAGGACAAGGAATCAAATTGATCCACGGAAATATTGGAGTACAAGTTAACAATCTGTATGTGATTAACCTGTAGGCCTCTATGACGTTGAGGATGGGGCATTGGTTTTGCGATGGGGACACAAAGAAGGGTAAAGTTGGACTTTCTTGCTCCTTCTTCCTCCAATAGCATAGCAGCCCAATAGTGAAGTGCCATATTGAACATAGAAACTGCGTGGGGGATTTTATTTTATTGTTTATTGTTTTGCCACCAAAGATAAGGCATGAGCATGTCCCTCATCTTGTAGCTCGTGCTGTGACCGTGAACGTGGATCCTCACAAAGCATTCCACAAAGGCACCAAGCCGACCGACTGCGCTTGGAAAGCGAAGCACTTTTCTTTCCTTTGACCTCAGAGGTCGTTTACACGGCGGAATCACTATTGCGGCTTCGCCTTTGGTTTCCTCTTGTCTTAACCATCTTTTTAACCCGTTTTTAAATGTTACGTTTCGTTCCTATTTTTTTATACATTCTAAATGTCTATTTACTGTAAATGTTTAATGGTATTATATTGTATGTATCATGTACAAAGAGAAATGGAAAGCATCTATCAACACAGACTTAAAGAAGTGTACAAAGATGCAAGAAGCTTGGACTTCAAACAGCCCATTCACACCCTTCAGCACACACACTGACAAAATTACTCTACAAAACAAGAATGGAAAACGACTGTTGACACGTGTGTGTGGAAGCCAGCATGCCTGCTGATGTTTCTGCTCAGAGATCATGAAGCAGGCCTGGTATTGAACAGGGTTTTTAACCGGTTTTGGTCCCTGGTTTTGGGGGACCTAAGAACTGTTACAAACTGACCACATAGGACCTACAGTAACATTGTATGTGTGCAAGTGTGTATAGATGGAATATGGAGCAAGTGCACAAAGGTTTGGATGGTTTTATGTTCAATGTGAGGTTGTCTCCTCATTAGTTTCCATTGGTCTCAATTTGTGGACAGTCATCCCGCATGCCCTCAGTAGGATAGAACATCTTTAGTGGAATCCCTTGAGGTGAATGTTATTAATCAATTATCATCTTTGAAAGTGTCCAAGTGACTCTCTTTGGCTTTACAAGGAGAGGTCTCTGTTTAATTATGATCAGACCAAACCCTTGCTAGAACTGACAAGATTGTTGTGTACCCTTAAAAAAGGTTACCATACCCAAGATAAAGTCTGAAAACCTTCTCACTATTCTTTAGGGCTTAATCCAGACATGAGGTATAAGTACATTGAATATGGGGAGTGGTGGATTTATGGCAAAGTGACCCTTAAAAGTGTTTCCCAACAAACAGGTGCCAGTGCTAAACATTGGCACCAGTGCTTTCTTATACCTGCTTTACCACCAAAACATTCACTCTGGCAAGAACACAGAGTATTATCTACTAAACCTTTGATGAACCAAGATAGGAATCTACATTTGTTTGGAGCTTGAAGTGAGTTTAAGAAGAACCAATCTAAGCGTTGAGTGTCATATTTACTTATTTTTTTTGGAAGGGTAATGCAGATATACAACTGATTAACAACTTCTGCCAGCATACAATTATTTGTAATATTGCTTTTATCAAGTGTCATATATTATGACATATTCTATGACTGTTTTCCAGTGGCTTTATTGTTTTTTTTCTTTTCTTCCATCCATAAGTCCATCCATCCTGTGACCGGTGAAGAGGCAGGGTAAACATTTTGATCAAATGATTGTTGCATTGTAGTCTTCTTTGGCTTCTCCATAAATCATAAAAATATTGAATTCCAATTCAGTTTACTTATACAGTGCCAATTCAAGACAAATATTGGCATATCCACAAATGCTGGTTGATTCATATTCTACCTACAAAGAGGAGTTTTTGAAAGAATTCTGCTACCATCTAGCGGGCTGTTATAATTAGTGTTGCACCGATACTGATACCAGTATCGGACGGGGCCCCGATACTGCCCTAAAATGGCGGTATTGGTATTGGCGAGTACCAACAAATAGGGCACCGATACCATTTTGAGAGCCATAAGTTTATTCAATTATTGTCACCCCTTCCTGGTAGGCATTAAAAAGTTCTACTGGATTCACTTTGTATTAGTTTTTTTCCTGCTTCACAAAGGTAGGCAGCAGCTTGACAAAACCATGATGGCAATTATTTTACATTATTATGGTATCGGTATCGGCTGATACTGCACAGCCAGGTATTGGGTATCGGGGCCAAAAAATGGCATCGGCGCAACACTAGTTATAATTATGCCCAATTTTAATGGTCTTAATATTTAACATCTAAAACGTATATCCATTGTTTTGGCTTAAGCATCTAAGTGACTGGAAACACAATATTTAATTTTTCCTAGTTCAGGCAGTAAGAGGTTGCCTACAAAGAAAAATGATGTGATAGTTATTCAAGTACATTGGCATAATGTGAATTAAGAGCACAAAATGAATATAGGACGGTACAAACTTGGCATGCACAGGAGAAATGGCCTCAGGTTGACAGTAAGAAAAAATATTCCTTACCATAGAGGAATCTTAAGAACAAGGATAAAACCTTTACTGGAAGATATAATTTAAGAATAATAATGGCATTACCCTGAACTGGGGCTCTAGCTGCAGGAAATTGACATTTCTCTTAGTTGTCTTTTTAAAGTAACCAATTAGAAACCCACTCTAACACCCAGCTCTGGTAGCATTAGAACCACTTAGAGGAAAACCATTTAGAGGCGTGACGCTATACCTGAGCACTTATTCTACCAAGGATAACATTAGAAAAATAGCAGGGCAAAGTAACACCTTCCGTCCATTTTCATTTATCGCTTAGAAGCCATAACCTGTTGGTTGAATGAGCAATCACTGCCATTTTCCCTCCCTGTGTCTGCAGAGCTTACTGGAGTCTTTTCCAGTGTTGTTTCCATTTTGTGGCACAGTGTCATCAAATCCATTAACCAGTTGGTGTGCAACAGACTCTAAGTTCTACAGTCTAGGTCCATCATTTCCACTTATATCTGAAAGATTGTAAAAAGATAATTCACTCATCTCCATAATGACTCAAGAATCCAAAAGTTATTTCCAGAAATTAAAAACCTCCCAAAAACAAATGAATATCCCAAAACTGTCAATATCAGAAATGCTAAAAGAATTTGTTAAATAATAGATTGTGGAACCTCCTGGAGCAAACAGTGAGAACCTTTTAAAGAGTCCACTGATTTCGGGGACTCGGACTGTCAGACTAATGCTGCAGCTTTAGCAGATGATGGGGTAAAAACTGGTTCAAACTGAAGTTCCCTCCATCTGTCCGGTGGCACTATGGCAGAGGGACGCTCCGGGCGCTGAAGAGGTTCTGTTTGTTTTGCCCTCCCCTTTGTGCATTTTGTCCCAGTGACAGTCTGAGTCACCCAACCACTCCCAGCTCTCCTCCTCCTCCTCTCATGACTATGGGATCCATCTCCATCTGTCCTTTTTGCTCCACTGTAACCCCTTCATCAGCCCAAATAGCGCCTTCTCTTTTCCCTCCTTTTTATTGCATCCTCCTCTATTCCCTCCACCTCCTCCTTTTTTTCCTTTTCCACCTCACCGTTTCTCTCTGCATTCACCCTATGCATCTGAGCTCAGCAGGAGAGACGACACAGAATGAATGTCAACGAAAGGACTGTTAGAAAACATTAATGCTGTTGTTTGATTTGGAAAAAATGCAAAAACGTTCTTGTTTTAAGCTCTTTTTCTTTTTTATACTGTTAGCACCCACGTTACACGGAGTTGCCATGAATGACTGAGGGAGAGAAAGGTGAACGAATGAATTAAAGAGGTGTTTTTGCTTGAAGGACATTGACTTTCTGAACTGTGAACACAACGATTATCGGTTCTGGATGACCAGAAGAGCAGCATTCCAGATTCTCCCCTCCAGTATGGATGGAGCGTGCAGAGCAAGGAGGGAAACCTTTCATTTCCTGACTCTTGCTTAGCTTAATGTCTCTCTGATGGTGCTACTGAGTCAGAGCTCCATCTTGTGGACGAAAAAGAAAGCATCACAAAAAACAAAAACAAAAAACAAAGGGAAGACAAAAAACCCAGCCATCTAAGTCTTTCTTCCCAACACTCTTCTTACTTCAGGTATTCAGTCATTCTGGAAAGACGTACATAAATCCATTTATGATGACTAGTAAAGTGATGCTTGTTTTAAATATATAGTGAATGACAATGATACAACTATAAAACTCTGTGTTTGTTTGCCTTGTATATTGAATTATGGGCGCTGCTGCAGCGACTTCTTGGTATTTTTTGTTTGTTTTAAGATTTAATTTTTTTATTATTTCGCCTGACTTCATAGTGGAAACATGAGTTTTGTAACAAAACTGAGTGGTATACAGCAGGTACATAGGAAACAACTTGCATATGGCCTAAAATATATGTATATAACACCCAAACTTTCTCCACCAATACGCAAGGTAGATGTTCCTCAGATTTATGGAGATAAAAAAAATTAATAAATAAGAGGGGGCGAGTATAAAATGAAGGAAAAAAAGGGCGTTATTTTTGTACTGAACCCAGCTGAACTGAAGCCAACTAAAAGACCAGAAGTAAAAGGAATGGGTTCATTCCATGCGATTTAAGGACAAGACACTCGTAGGTTCATAAAAATAGGGGTTTAACAGTTGTTAGACAGTCCCTTTCCTGTTTTTGTTGCACATTAGGACTCAACGGTGTGTTTGTAAGATGGATTCCTATAAAATGAGAAGTCAGGAGCCAAAACATAGGATACAGTGCCAAACAAATAGGGATGTGATCCCTTACATATGTGAAGAGGTTTTCATTAATTAACAGCAAGAACGTGTTGCTCCACAATCAGCGGAAATGTTACCGCCACAGAGCTGCATTTGTGCAATTGTGTTTGCCTTGAATAATAAGCGTCATAATAACCAGCGAGACATTTACCGGCACACAGATCTGGACTGTATTTGAAAAAATCAGAACCAAAGAGATCTCTCTGCCTAAAGCACTAAACTAAAGAGCAAATAGAAGCAAATATATTGATGGCTTATTATAAAGTATTATGGCATATCTAATAAGAGGACTATATTAAAGATGATTCTATAATTCCAATGGAAAAAAAAATTCTATATTAAAGAGAAATGAGGGTTCATTCAAAATGTTTTATGTTTTTCATCCTCTTTTCATCTCAGCAACCATAGCTTTACATTACATGTTATTTACAGCACCCTCTACTGTTATGGTACCTCTGGTATATCATTGTTTATCTCAGTAGCTTCATTTCACACTGAAAATGTTTAGAAAATCCCACCTTTACATTAATTTCTTGGATAAGAGGGGTAAAAAAAAAATTAAAAACTAAAATTTATTAGACTCAAGTCGGGCCAATAAAAGCTATACAATTTTGGTATTTATTACTTTTATAAGTGAGTAATTGATTCAGAAAAGTAGCAGAGTGTAGCATATTTGGGCTGATAACCATTTTACAGAAGTGATGTCTGGAAAAAAGCTGTTTTTTCCCCTTCAAATCTGTAGGGACTTAAATTGGTCCATTGATCAAATTAGACTCAGATAGAGCATTTCAAAAATATTAATGATTAACGATCAATATTAATGTTGCCCAGCAATGGGCACCTTTTTCCTACTATTAACGATTTCTCATTTGTAATAATTGCATTAAGCTTTATTAGAGAGATTTGCAGAGTCTAAATCTAAGATGTATTGTTTTCCTTTCTGTTTTTTATCCTTTATTCTGCCAATAAAGGCTTGGCTGACAGGTGCCTAACACCTACATGCAGCTCCAGAGCTCTGTTGCAGACCCCAAATCAAAAGTCATCAAATGTGAGACAAAGACAAAAACCTGTTAATCTGTTTGCAAAGAGGGATTGTATTCATATTTTAAAGCAATGATGCCAATAATGGGGAAAGAACACAAAACTCCCTTTCTAGTGTGAGATTATTACGGAAAATTGCAATTCTTTACTAAGGGTGTTTATAAGTAAAAGTGGAAGGTGCTGCATTACATGAAGAAAAAGAATAAAAGGCTCACACAAAGTAAAGTCTTATATTTGTGGATGAAAGTTTCCATGGATATTTGGGATACAAATAGAACGTGAATAAAAAAAGTTTTAATTTTACCACTGAATGAATACAGAAGATATATCTGTAGCTTAAATAAAACTTTTATATGAGAGTTGTGTTTATTAACTGCGGGTGTTTTTAACAGCAAGTTAGAGGTTCACCTTTACACCAACATGGACAAAGATGAGCATGAAGGGATGTTGATATAATCCAATGTAAACTGGCCACAATTCTGGATCAATGAGGTTTATGTTTTTAGAAGGCAATATAAGTGAGGTCTACTTTATGTGTGTCCAGGTTAAGTCAAGCAAACAGGCCCCCCCCAACCAAGTGTCTCACACAGCGCTGTCGCTGTGCAGGCAGCTTCTAAAGACACAGATGTTAATTAGAAAGAAATAAAACAAGAAAGACAGACAGATTTATTTGAATGATTCTATTTTTGTTACTTCTTATTAGAAAAAAAAATGCATATTTAAAGGAAAATTCCATGTATGTATTGAATATCCTGTTTCCTGGCCCCATCAGATGGTGTAATCTGTAGCTGCAAAGTGGCGTGTCACACAAATGCTCCTCTCTGCAGCTATCCAATGCCAATGTAATGAAAAAATTTTATTATATCATTATAAATAAATTATTTTTCTTGCCTAGACTCTTGCTTTGGTCTGTTGGATTTTCCTTCTGTCCTGCAATATTACAAGGTCACTTTTAGAAATCTGATCTTAAAGCTGAGACTTTTTGTTAGATTTTTATTTAAATATGAAGATACATATTATACGAAACAGATGCTTTCTTTCAGGAAAGTTTTTCCTAACAAATCCAAGCACTATTTTCTAAGATATTAGGACAGAAGATAGAAGGATATTATTCGATGGTAAGAAAACCAAACAAAAGCATACTGTAGAAAAGTAGATCTTAAAACATATTTTTTTGGATATTTTAATGTTATTCTGTTGTGGAAAATCAATGGGTTAAAAGCCAGAAAAGCTTTCAAGACTGGAATGCCTTCTTCTACTAGATTTGTTTGTTCTTTATATCACTTTAGGCCTATATTAAGAGCCATTGGAGAGGCTCCAAAGAGCCACAGGTTAGAGACTCCTTTGATAATGACAAAAAAAATAAGTCGTGTATAATTATAAAGTTTAAAAAAGTGATTTTTTTAACATTTGTTTCCAATGCATTTTAAGTCAGAATATCCTGCTTCTGCCTGCATCTGAGGAAATCCACAAAATGTCAATAAAAAAGCAAAACATCTATTTTTGATCTAAGCAAAATAAAGGGAGCATAGTGTGTGTTTGGTTCTTAGTGGGATCCTTTCAGCCAGGAGAGGATAGAAGGAGAGGATTAGGTTGCAACTTGGTATAGATTGAAGCCTCTGAAGAGTACGAGCTGGTTTGTTGTTACCCACAGTTTGTTGCCGTCTGGATCTTGTAATCAAAGATTTATCATCTATAAAGCAGGTATGCAGTGGGTCTTTCTTCCTTTGATGTGTTAATGCAGGACGGTGCAGGGAAAGGGGTGGGGGGGCTCTTAATTTGTGTCTGTGTTTGTCTTCAGAACATGAAAGCTGCTGGAGGTCCAGGGAGAGTTGTTGTTTGAGCGTTTAGGAGGCCCACTTGTCTAATTTAGTTGGCCCTGAACTCGCTTTGTTTCAGGGTGGTTTATGAGGAACATGTTTTTCTAATCTCAAGAAGTATGCAAATGTCCCCCAGATCTGCCCCTGGGGATATCACAGAGGGTTCTTGCACCTATTATCGGACAACATGCATGAAAAGTTCCCAGTTTTCTGCTGGTGTTCATTGCCCTCTAGTGGCTGGATTCCATCTTTAGAGGAAGCTCAAGTTTCTAAAGCATCATTTATATCTGTTTGGATAAGGATGAATTGAAAGATAAATGAATAGATTTCATGGCCTGGAGTCGTTATGCAAGACATTTGCATGTCCTCGCACGGCATGCATGGGTTCCATCTGTCCAGAAACATGAATCTTAATCTAAATTTCCTATATTTTGCTTTGTGCATAGTTGTCTGTGCTACGTTTAGCTGTGATAGTCTGACCAGGGTGCCTCCAAAAAATGCAAAATCCAAAGAGCCATTTTGACCAGAGTCCAGTGAAATTATATTAATTTAAAGCCACATGTTAAATTTTAAATATATGCTGTTGGAAATCTTTTGTGTTATTAGGTTTTAAAACATGAAGAAACATAAAACATTTCGTAAAAAGGAAGCTTGGATTTTCTTCTATATGATTTTTTTCATGTTTAAAAAAAAGAAAAAATATAATATTTCCAAGCTAATAAAAAAAAATAGGCTTAAATACAAATTCATTGTATTTTTTTATGTCATTCAATGGTGAAAATTAAATTAAAATTTGGTTTTTAATAAAAGCTAAAACTTCTAAGACTGGTATTTGTTATTATACTATATTCGGAACCATTAACTTGATCTTTATCATTTTTAGCCACTATAGAGAGCCATTCTAAAGGGTCCAAAGAGCCGCCTGCAGCTCAAGAGCCTAAGATTGCAGACCTCTGCCCCAACCTCTCACCTACAGTAATGGAAACTGGAGACTGGCACCAAACCTGCCGCTACCATGCATCTACTTACAGGCATTGACAATGGATGGATGGGCAGGCCTAAAAAATATATTTTACAAGGATCAAATCTAGTTATAAATTGTCATTTTATCTTTTTATACTCAAGCTGGGGACTGCTGCCCTAAAGTTCAGAAGTGACGCGTCGGCAGGCCTTTGCAACTAGAAGTTGCATTGCAGATCTCCATGACTGGGATAGAAAACTCATTAAATAGAGTTAGAAATATTAAATTATAAAATATGCAACCGTGACCCAAAAAGACATCAAATTCAGTGGTTTTCATGCTCCTTCTGATGCTTTCTGAACGCATCATCTTTGCCTGAAACACAAGGTCTGTAATCAATTCCAATGTGGTTATATAGTAGCTCAAAGTGATGCAATATTGAGCCTTATCATTTATAAGCCTTTAATCATTCTTTGTTTGTGGGTAGAAAGTAATATCATTATTGAAAATGACTTCAATAATCAATAATTCCTTCCAGAATGTCAGTGAAGTTCTCATATCTGCCATTATCCACCTGGATGGTCTACAGACAGCTGACTGGTAACCACTAATTTATTTGTGTCATATGCCTCATTTTGTGTTGATTTATCCTGAAGGAAAGTCGTTGGATGTAGGAGTTTGCCCTGAAATCGAAGGGTTGACCTTTCAAACCTCAGCTACGGCTTTCAGCTTCGTTGTGTCGTTGGGTAAGACACTTCACCCGCATTTTCTACTGATGGTGGTCAGAGGGACTGGTGGCACCAGTGTACGTCAGCCTCACTTCTGTTAGTGCGCCCCAGGGCAGCTGTGGCTACAATGTAGTTTGCCACCATCAATGTGTGAGTGTGTGCGTGAATGGGTGAATGAATGTAGTGTAAAGTGCTTTGGTCAAGTGCTCTGACTTCAAAAAGCGCTATAAAAGTACAGGTCGTATTCTCTTCTCTGTAAATGTAACTTTCAGATTCATTGCTGTAAATTAAAGATATAAACATTTTACCAAGTTACCTGACATTAACATAATTGATAAGATCTGATAATTTTTTTTGATCCACCAACAGAAGGTTCATTGATGTTTCTTTAAAATCACCAAAAGCATGAAAGCAATGAAATGTACATTCAGCCACAGGCGTCTGACAAAGCAGACCAGCTGAGAGCAATTTCAGACTGTGTCAGACCAGAAATAGGCCTGCAAAGTTGTGTAATGTAAAAACCTTTATGGGTCATGGACAATGAGATCAATTGAGTGTGCAGTGTAACAAAGTGACAACCTCACAATAAAGTGTTGGAGTTTAATTATAGCACTCACCTCTGACCCAAGTGTGCTGAAACACTCTCTTCAATATACACATGCACATGTTTTTATGAAGCCATTCGAAGTGCCTTGCAAAATGATTCATGTAGAATTAATTTTTTTTTGTGATAGATATTTGGAAATTAGAGATAAATTTTGGATATTTTATCCTTCCATTCATTTACCGTCACGCTTTTCCCAATTGGGGTTGCGAGGGGTGCTGGTGTCTATCTTCAGCTGTCAATGGGCAAAGGCAGGGTACACCCTAGACAAGTCAACAAAACATCATGTACACACTCACACCTAAGGAGTTCCCGGGGAGAATCAACCCATGCACAGGAAGAACATGCAAAGTCCATGCAGAAAAAAACCCGGGGGTGAGAATTGAACTAGTAACCTTCTTGCTGCTAGGCAGCAGTGCTACCCACTGCGCCACTGTGCAGCCGCTGATTTGTGTTTGTTTTTTTGAAGAAAAAAGTTGCATCTTTAAAAATATTTAATGATGGATGTGCCTATGAAGCCTGGGTCATTGGCGGAGGCTTCTCCAATGTTTGCGGTACGTGGGGGTAAGTGGTGTCTGTCATAATGCTGTCAGTCAAAGGCTGACACTTACCTAGTATGTTTCCTTTTTGATAAAGCTCATAGTTTAAGATATAGGTTATCTTGAGCTATCTCTATAGTTATGCTCCTATAGGCTTAGACTGCTGGAGGACATAGGGACCCCTTTTTCATCATTCTGCTACATTCTATTTCTATTCTCCCACTTTCAGAATCTGTTAGTTCAATCTCAAACACTAGTCTCTCTCTGCTTTTTTTTCAATTCAAGAACAAATGAAATTATTTTAAGAAAAAACAACTGGTTTGGATTCAAAATTTTCGGGTGTGGCCATCAATACTGCAAAAACAATCCAAAAATGAGTCGCAACTTAACCCTTTATAGGGCACTCAGTGAAATACTTTGAAAATCAAACTTTCAAGCCAATAGTGTTATTCGAAGAAACGGCAACTTGCCTAAATACATTAAGAAACATAACAAAAGTGCTTCTATAAGAAATTCATGAAAAACACCCTGAGAGTGAAAGCAACACATTTTTTTGGTACAACATAACCTTAGAGGGATTAATGCTGATACTAGCACTTACATTTGTTGTTTATAATCCTAAATATAATTGTTAACTAGGCTTAACAACTTTTTAACTTTACTTTTTAACATTTCAATTAGCTTTTTATCTTTTTTTCTTGACCTGTTAACTTTAATATACATTTATATATATTATTCAAGGGCTCATCTAATTGGTAAAATGCCAAAGTAAGATGTACAGCCATGTAGCAGCATCTTCACTGAATGGCTGGATATAGATCTTGTCCTTATAGACTTCACTGAGGGACGGGTTTGTCTTGTGATCAAAAATGGTTATTTTCCCTATAATGGGTTAAAAAAATAAGTGTCTTTGTCCTTATATTTGAGTGGGTAAATGAGATGATCTGCCAATGAGAGAGTATTATTACCCTGAAAACAAGATTATTTGATATTATGCACTTCAAATAAGACGTTGCAGTTGTTAATTTCTTATTGTAGATGTACTTACCTGCTGAATTCAAGAAAAATAAGAAAATACTTTTTTGCAGTGAGCTCAAGGACAAAAACAAAAAACAAAACTATCACTAATCTGAACTAAAATAGATAAGAACTAATGATACAACAATATGTTAATATACCACTGCTTATACTAATAATTAGGGATGGGGATCGTTAATATTTATTGATATCAATACCTTTATCAATACTCCTTATCGATCCGAGTCTTTATCGATACCACTATCGATACTTTTCTGTTATTTGGTGGAAAGACGATGCGACAATATGTTTTAACAGAACTGGTATTGCTTCTATTGCTTAACAAGTGAGCTTAACAAAAACGTTTCTAGCCTTCAATAAACATGGCTAATATAATAGGCCACTTCGAAATGACATAAAACTAACTAGAATATATTTTCACAATTGTTGGTTAATGTATTGTCTACTGTCACTTTTCATCATGTTTTTAGTGATTAGGAAAATATTTAACAAATAAATAATTGTATTTTAAATTAAATTAAATTTTTAATAAATGTTGGCATCAGTAGTTCAATTATATATAGAGCAATATACAACTGTATTACTCATGTTTCTCGCCAAAAACAAAATTTCCCGTTTTCTTTACGTTACACTTGAACGCATCATGATAACCTAATTGTCGTTTTACTGAGCCAATCTGAACACATCATCACGCAGCACGTCTGAAACTTTATTTACTTTTCAAGCTAACTAGCTTGTATGCTGGCGATTATAACACGGATTTCACAATTACTATTTTTAACTGACCGGACAAGCTACAAAGTCTGTGTGCGCGCTTACCAGTGGTACTCTGAGTGGATGATGAAGACGGGCCCGACTGTGGTGCGGCGGCAGCCGCAGGAGGAGGAGGAGTCTTTTCCGTTCAGCCATTCTCGAGTCGCGAGCAAAGTTAACTGCCAGACTTCACTTGTTTTACTTTTAATATCTGTTTGCTTACAATTTCATTCCAAAACATTGGTGGTCATGCTGCAGTTATTGGATTGATTAGATTTAAATGCTGTGACGCGACTCGAGGGACACACAATTATGTCACAGGACCTCCGGGAGAAAAAAAAAAAAAACGACCAGACTCGATAGTGGTATCGATAAGCCCAAACGTTATTGATTTTCAGGTTTTGAAAAAAGTGGAACCGGGCCCTTGATGGAACCGGGTTTCGATCCCCATCCCTACTAATAATTATAACAATACTATAACTAATACACAGCAAAGATTTGGGTGTTAAAAATTCAGCATCTACTTATTTTACTCTATATCGAGTATTTACAACTATACTGAGTGTATGTGCAGTGTAACATTTACTCTATGTAGTGTCGTTTACCTGCCACTCTCTGAGAGTTCTTCCTGATTTTGACTCTAAAATGAGTAAAATTGGCGTGCAGGTGGTGCAATGGTTAACGTTCATGACCCATGTATGGAGGCCTTAGCCCTCGACGCAGCTGACTCGGGTGCGAATCCGACCTGTGGTCCTTTCCTGCATGTCTCTCCCCCTCTCTCATACCCCCTTTCCTGTCAGCCTGCTGTTAAAAAAAACAAGCCACTAATCCCATAAAAACAAAAAAAAGAAAACAAAAAAAAGAGTTAAATTAATTCTGAAAGGTTGACACTGGCTATAGAGTAATTTGGAGGGGACCAAATATTATCTGAAATGTTCAACTCTGTAGGTGTTAAAGTAATACTTTATTTATTTATTGTGTACCATTACTACTACTTTATAATAATGATAATGGAATGGCTACAACTACAAAACACGGAATACTACAATCTATTTGCATCACTAATACAACCATCATTCTTTATGCTGGTGTGAACCAGTCTTTGCTCTCTCGCCTGCAGCTGGTGCAAAATCCAGCTGCTTGTCTTTTAATTGGTGTTCCAAAATATGAGCGCCTGACTCCTGTCCTGGTCTCACTCCATTGGCTGCCTCTGCATCATAGAGTCATGATTGTCTTTCTTTTTAAGTGTTTTGTTTTAAGTCTTATCTCTCTGAGCTTCTTCAACTCTACTTGCCTCCTCAGTCCCTCAGGTCAGCAGAGCAGCAGCTCCTACAGGTAAGGTTTAAGAGTAGGGTCAGAGGGGCAAAAACTTTCACTATTGCTGCTCCTCTTTTAGAGAATAACCTCCAGATGCACATTAGGGAGGTTCTGGGGTTGGAGCTGGGCCTTCTGAATTCACATCTGAGAGCGCTAGCCAGCTACTGTCACGGTAGGCTGGAAAGTTCTGCTCTGACCTCCTTGAAGGCAAAAAGGCCACTCATGGCACACTGGTGGGCCTGTTGCTTTGTGGCCACCAGGCCATGGTCGCAGCTCAGGGCAGTAGCGCTCATCAGTGTCCCATGGTTGGCTGTACAGTTGCCTTTGTGGCAAAGGTGTGTCATAGCAGATTGTGCTTCGTGTTTGATCGAACCTGCTTGTTGCTCCATAACTAGGAATTGGCATGTCCTGCATCCTTTGTGGTCTGAAACTGCTCTGCTGGGAGGAACTACACACTACACTACCGAACCTTCCCTGCTTCCTCACGTTAGCTCTCAGCCCTGTGGCTGCCAGAGGAGGACCTCCCCTGGTACCCTTTATATCAACCCTATCGAAAGCAGGGGTGGGTTCACTTTCTTCTCTCTTTTGTGATCCTTCTGCTCCTTCTGGTCCTTCTTCTGACCCTTTGTCTGATCCTTCGCTTGACCCTTCGTCTGACTCACTTTCTCATTTCAAGAAGGGAACATTTTCTGTCTCCTCAAGGAGTTTTCTATAAAATTAGCCATAAAGAACCATTTATCTACCATTCAATGTATATATTACAGAACTGTAACCAATTTAGTAATGTTGCACCGATACCGATAGCAGTATTGGGCAGGGCCCTGATTCACAACTAAAATGATGGTATCGGTATGGGGAAGTACCAACAAATAGGACACCGATACCATTTTGAGAGCCAAAAGTCTATTCCTTTATTGTCACCCATTCCAGGTAGCCAATAAAAAGTTCTACTGGATTCACTTTGTATTAGTCATTTTCCTGCTTCACTAAGGTAGGCAGCAGCTTGACAAAGCCATGATGCAATTATTGTACATCCAAGTAGTATGCAGTTCTTCATACATATACACACACATCAATTTCAAACAGATGGTATTGGTATTGGTATCATTATCGGGGCCAAAAAATGGCATCTACAATTTAGTCAACACACATGTATAAATATGAGTAGATTTATTAACGAGGGCTTGTATGAAAATCTAGTCTCTCTTCAATGATTTATGTGGTAACTATGGACGTTCATTTTTTCTTCATTTTTCTGTTGGTACAGTGTGTACAAACTGACCCTAAACTGGTTTTGGCACCTGTCAATTTTTAGGCCCCCCCTCGGTTCAAACTGGTCCCTGCCTGGCTTCACCCATGAACATTGCTGTGACCTGTTTTATTTAGTTTAACGAGCTTTAGTTTATCATTATTATGCTGAATGTTATTTTTTATTGCATACTCATTCTATTCAACACTTTGTTTTCAGCTGTTTTAACCCACTTCACTCATAAAGTTGATGACAATGATCACTACTACCACTATTACCAATAAGAACATTAATATGACTTTATCAGTTTACTGTCACTAGTAGTACAACTATTAGTGTTGTAGTAATGCTACCTCTAATAATAATTGTGTTTTTTAAAACATGAATGAAAAAGTAAAACAAAGTGTTGTAAAAAAAGGTAACTAATTATGTTTCTATGGCAACAGTAATATTAATGATAATGACAATGATAATTATCTTCTTGTATAAGAAAGTGGTGCTCTCTCTTCCACCAATGCTCCAGTTTACAGCTTCATTTAAAGGAGAAGAACACCCACAGCTGTGCTAGTGAGTTTTTCCTTACACTATTCCCTGAACCAGTGCCTTGAGACACCCTGTGGCGGTGCAGCTGAGCACTGCCCAAAGTATTCCCAAAATGCTGCTTTTCCCACAGTGTGGCCCTCTGGAATAACACACTGCACAGGGGAGGAGGCGCTCTCATCAGGGCCAAACTACCAAGCTGCATTCTTCCTGTTTCTGACAGCTGAGAGCGTGCTGCGCTATCTCTGTCCAACACACACACACACACACACACACACTTAGTGGCAAGCACAGGAAGGGCTGACAGCAATCTGCAATCAGCACAGAGAGAAACAAAATGAGAAACACTGCAGCTTCTTCTGAGTTTTCACTAATTATTCAGAAAAGTTCAATATTAGGGAGGAAAAACAGACACAGTTACATATGGTGAGTGAAAGCAAATGAGCTTGAAAGGGGAGAAAATAAATAAATAGAGAAAAATAAGCAAAGGAGGAGTAATGTTAACCTAGGCGACAAAGGGGTGGGAAAGAAAAAAACAAAGAGAAGAGGAAGCAGAGCCATAACAGCAAATGGGAGGAGCTGAAGCCTGGAGTCATATGGAGAGGAGGAGGAAGAGGAGGGGAGGAAAAATGACATCAAGTGCAGGAGGGAAGAGAGAAAGTGCAGTTATTCAGAAAGGAGAAGGAGGAGTAGCAGAGTTTCTCTCCTCTGCACATGATTTCTACACCTGAGCCTCCAACACACCCCCATATACACACACACACACACACAGGCTAATGATACTGCTGAATGAACCGGCTGTATTCACCTCCACTCCAGCTGTGGACATATGAGATTCGCTCCTGCAGACAGACATGCAGTTCTACTATGTGGTGAGTAAACTCTCCTGAATCCTTCCTTGTGTTTGACAGCAGGGATGGCACCTCTGGGAATCTCTAAAAGGGACAATTTCAAGGGTTTACGGAAAAATATTAAAACAAAGTTAAAAGGTGAGAGATGACCTCATTTGATTCTCTGTACTGACTACAGCTCTAGTTGATGATCCTGAGATGTCTAAAGAGGAAATCCTTCATAAACTAGCAGCATATTCTACGCTTTAGACATTTTTGTGTTTGGGACACAAAGAACAAATGGTGTCGGTGACAGAGTCAACTGCAGACAAGAACATGCATGACTTCTTCTTACACATTTAAGCCAAAATGGAGAAGTGGTTCCTCCTCATTTGTTCTGGTGCAATGATTGAGTGGATTGCCTTTAAACTTGGGATTCTGCTCTACTTTACTTCTGAGGCCTTGAAGCAAAACAGATCTACAGCAAAGGAGTCTTCTTGAGCTGCAGCGCTCCATGCATATGACTCCCCTGATGCATTAAATTGAGATTAGCTGTTTAGTCTGCTGATATGCTGCCTGCTTGAGGAGATTTGGTTCATCTTAACATAATTAGAAGCACTGCCGCTTGTTTTATCAGAAGGAAATAGGAGAGCGTCAGTGAGCAATCAGCTTCATGATCATTTAAAGGCTGCTTCTATCTTAATTCCTCATAATTTTATTCTTTTATGAGCGTTCAAGTTTTGTCCTTACATAACATTTTAGTGTCTTGACTGGCCCAGTGTCAGAGGTTCGTCAGCGATAAACACCTGCCTGCCCTGCACCACCTGATTTACAGCATTGGCAGCTGGCTAATGAATAAACTGAAGCTTCTTCTTTAAATAAGGAGCCAAATATTCCCCCAAGGAACAGATGGAGACCAAACCCAGTTACTTAAAGGGTAGCTGGTAAAAAAATGCTAATTGTCTCCTTATCTAAATATGATAATGTAGGGTTAGCTTTGGTGTTGGCCTCACTTTGCTGTCTGGTTACATTAAAGCCAATGGTAGACTTTTGGAAGTGACTTGATTCTGCTAAAAATGAATATAAGCCATTTATCTGGTTAAAAAAAGGACATAATTTTCACACATAATAAAAGCTGAGTTCATAAACCTTATTCTGACACAAAATTTACGATACTGAGCTACTTTCTATTAAAGCAGCTAAAAAACAAACAAAGTATTTATTAGTAAATATAGAAATATTTATCTTTATTTTTAACTGACATGAATTATTTTGTCAATGACCATGTTAATTCACACATACAGCTAAGCTGAAGTAAATCAATCATTCATCATTGATTGAATTCCCTAATAAAACGTTTAGGTTAAACATTTGATTGGCACAGAAGTAGCTTTGATCTTTATAATAGAAACTTATCCCAAGTTAAATGTTGTAGTCAGTTGCAAAATGGAGTCCATCAACGACCCCAAATCAGCTAAGATTTGATCCATTAGATAAGGAATCGGATGATATGTTACCTACTGTAAATTCAATTGCAAACAAGTTAATAAGTTAAGTTAAAAAGATAGAAAGCAAAGTGAAAAGTTTGAAAAGTTAAGTCAAAAAGTTGATAAGCGAAGTTAAAAAGTAAAAGAAATGAAGTGTCTGTATCAGCATTAATGTTTTAATGTTATATTGTAACAAAGGATGTGTTTTTTTGTCAACTGACATCTATTTTTTAAATGTTACAAAAGTATTAACCCTTTATAGGGCATGTTAGCATTTTTGATCACTTCCATACCCCTAACAATCGGAGTCCCCCCCCGTCCCATGGGGAGTTCTAGAAGCACTAGATCTATATCCAGCCATTCAGTGAAGATGCTGCTACATGGCTCTAAATCTTAGTTTGGCATTTGACCAATTAGATTAGCCCTTGAATGATATATTACCTACTGTAAATTAAGTTGAAAAAAAGTAAAGAAAAAAAGGTACAAATCTAATGGAAAAGTTAAAAAATAATAAGCCTAGTTAACAATAATATTTAGGTTTATAAAATAAAAAAATGTTAGTGTCAGTATCAGCATTAATGCCTCTAGTTAATGTCGTATCAAAAAAAAAAGTGTTTTTTTCACTCTCAGAGTGTTTTTCTTATAGAAGCACTTTTGTTATTTTTCTTATCATATTCGGGCAAGTTGGCGTTTCTTGTTATTACTTTTTGTCATTGAAATATCCATATTTTTTGAATGACACAAAGGTAATAAGGTCTAGTCCTGGATTCCAATTACACTCTTGGCATTAAAATGTTGATTTTCAGAGTATTTCACTGAGTTCAATTCAATTCAATTCAATTCAGTTTATTTATATAGCGCCAAATTCACAACACATGTCATCTCAAGGCACTTTACAGTTCAACCAGATCATACAGTCAAATTGATACAAAGTTTTCTATCTAAGGAAAACCAGTTGATTGCATTGACTCATTGACTCAAATACAATCCCCCACACTAAGCATGCTTGTAGCGACAGTGGAGAGGAAAAACTCCCTTTTAACAGGAAGAAACCTCCAGCAGAACCAGGCTCAGTGTGAGCGGCCATCTGCCGAGGCCGACTGGGGTTCAAGGAGACAGAAGCAGAGATACAAAAAGCAGCTGTAAAAGGCGGCCCCGTCCAGTCCAAGTTCCTTATGAAGAATTAAGTTTCTTGTTGACAATCCCTTTAGGACAACTTCTCTATAGAAAATCTAGTCACATGTGTTGTTAAGGTTTGACTTGATCCACTGTTTCACATGAACTGTCTTGAAGGTTCTGTTGCTTCATCTCTAAGAACTCTGACCCAGTCGACTGATTTTAAAGTCTTTCCACAGACGTTTCAGTCAGTGTATGGGGCCATTTCTTTGGGTTTCTCTAAAAACCAGGAAAACCCCCCAAAACATTCAACGTTTAATGATGAGACTTACAATGCATCATGGAATAGTTTACCTGTAATAGGTCATGTGCTTCCAATATTTTTGGGAGATTTTGGACAAAAAAGAGTGATTTTCTACAAAGGAAATGTTATGGGATGTGAAGAAAAGTATTTTTGTATTTTGAAGCTCAAATCAGTGTCAGAGTTAAGGCATCAACACTTTATTTTCTCCAGTTTTCAAGTTTTCCTCTTATTTCTTTTTATCTCATGACAATAACTCTGTTAATTGTAACACAGACATTTTGCAAATTGAGATTTTCTGCTGAATATGCATCCGCTGTCAAAAAAAAGAAGTTTGTAGTGAGAAAACAATTTGTTCACTTCCTAAAAAAGTAGATTATGCGAAAAAATATTTCAGCTGACTTGAAAAAAGTGAAATATAAATAAAATTAAAATGGGTATTTTGAGGTGAAGACAGTCAACCTGAGACAGTAAATTCAGATATGTCATACAGCAGACTGATAAGGTTGTTTTCATTAAAAAAAGCCCTTTCCAGCAGATTTTCAGCAGCCGCTCTAGCAGGTTACAGCATCAAAGTGTAACCACTTTGTTCAGAGGAGAGATGGCGGTGATAAGGACAGCACTTGCAGGTGAAAAGAGTTAGTATGTTTAAGGCTTGCATGTTTGCTCCATTCTTGTGTGGGTTTCCCCATGTCCTCTGATTACCTCTCTCTTTCTGAAAAACATGTTTTGTCCACTGGAGATTTTAGATTACCTTTAAGGGTTGATTATGACATATATGTGTCATGTGTTGTGTTGTGGCGAGCCGGTCCCCTGTTTTTAGGCTACCTTCCACCGTGCCTGAGTGTGCATTCACACCAAACATGAATGCAGTGCAATGAGCAACTGATTTATCTGTTCTCACTAATGTAAAGGCTCGTTCATGAGTGAATTAACTGCATTAGAAGAAGCGGATGAGGGCATGGAGCGCGTCGGATGGACCGAAACAAGGTTTATCTTGTGTTAAAAAATGTTGTACGTTAACCAATCAGGGACTGGATGTAGTTGTGATGGGAGACAAAAACCCACTGGAGGTTGGTTCGTCCAACTGCCTCTTCACAGCAGCTCCTTCTTATAAGTCCTGAACAGATGGATATAACACTGGAAGCAGCAGCTCAGAAGGAACAGGGTATACTGGTCGAACTGGGAGCTGATCTGTTGGACTCCTCAACAACGTTGGTCAGCTTTCCCGACCATATACAGAACTGTCACCTCGTAAAATCCAGGTCCGACAAAGTTAAACAGGCAGGAATCTGCAAGTGGATTGCAGAGAGAGAGGAAAGATATCCAGCGACCAACAGCAGGCTCAACATTTATTGTGAACCACTTTCACAATCACCTGTCAGATGCAGATGTTAGAGCAGGAAGCCAATAGATCACAGGTGTCAAACTGGTTCCAGACAGGGCCGTGTGGCTGCAGGTTTTCTTTCCAACCAAACAAAAGCACAACATACTCCATTCATATCATGAAGTCATCATGTTCAGATTGGACTCCCTTGATGAGATGACTGGAGTCCGGTGTGCTGCTGCTTGGTTGGAAAGAAACCTGCAGCCAGACAACCCTTTCTGCAACCAGTTTGACAGCCCTGCAATAGATGGATGGATATTGACATGACAATTCTGCCAAAGCATTGAGCTGGACAGGAAATGTGATTAAAAAAGGAACAGATGGAAGGCAAAGAAAGACGTCTTCGTATAGTGTATCTGTAAAACACAAGTATGGCTTTTGGCAACAAGCATATTTAAAGCTGCAATGATTAGTGCTACATGCTGGCACAGTTTCTAGCACTGTTGCCTTGCAGGATGAAGGTCTTGGTTTCAATTCCTTTCTGCATTGAGTTTGCATGTTCTCCCTGTGCAGGTCGGGGTTCCCTCCAGGTACTCTGGTTTCCTCCCAAACATAGCAGTCTACCTGGCATCTCTAAGCTGCCCATGTGTATGTTTGTACGTGTTAAACTGTAATCGATTGGTGACCGGTCTAGTTTGCACCCATCCTTTTCCCCACAGTCCGCTGGAGAACAGCAATGGCTCTCTGATGGATAAAACAAAAGACAAGGGACGAAGTAACCATGACCACAACAGATGCACAGACACAGTTTATTGCTTTAGGCTGTGGCTATGACAGATACATAGATCTTACAAAGGTTAATTGGTTCTGCTTTGTTTGGCTTAACTTAAACATTTAAACAACATTTAATGGTCCAATCCCACCAGCGTGGGAACGTGCAATCAAACCTGTGTGGTTCAAAGAAGCTAACTCTGCAAACACATAGGACTTGGTCGCCCTTAAGAAAACCCAATACAGAAGGCAATGTGGGGCATTTTGGGGAATCTTAACCAAGCATATTGTAGAATAGAATCAGAGCATGCATATCTCAGCTGCTGGGAAACCAATCAAAAGAGCAATTAGGCAGAAGGATGGACATAAAAATGACTTGTCTAAACTTTAAATGTTTGAAACACAAAAATGTTTAAAACCAAATTAAGCTTGATTATAATCTAAACTTTCAGTGTTTTTTTTTTCTTTTTTTAAATACATACACATCTTTAAGGTTGAATAATTAGTGGTTGGTCGCATCATTTTAGGAATACTTAATACCATACAGGTGCTGGTCATAAAATTAGAATATCATGAAAAAGTAGATTGATTTCAGTAATTCCATTTAAAAAGTGAAACTTGTATATTATATTCATACATTACATACAAACTCATATATTTCAGATGTTTATTTTGTTTAATTTTGATGATTACAAATGACAACAAATGAAAATCTCAAATTCATCATATCAGAAAATTAGAATATTACTGAAGACCAATAAAAACAAAGGATTTATAGAAATGTTGGCCAACTGAAAAGTATGAACATGAAAAGTATGAGCATGTACAGCACTCAGTATTTAGTTGGGCCTCCTTTGGCCTGTATTACTGCAGCAATGCGGCGTGGCATGGAGTCGATCAGTCTGTGGCACTGCTCAGGTGTTATGATAGCCCAGGTTGCTCTAATAGTGGCTTTTAGCTCTTCTGAATTGTTGGGTTTGGTGTATTGCATCTTCTTCTTCACAATACCCCATAGATTTTCTATGTGGTTAAGGTCAGGAGAGTTTGCTGGCCAATTAAGAACAGGGATACCATGGTCCTTCAACCAGGTACTGGTAGCTTTGGCACTGTGTGCAGGTGCCAAGTCCTGTTGGAAAATGAAATCTGCATCTCCAAAAAGTTGGTCAGCTGCAGGAAGCATGAAGTGCTCTAAAACTTCCTGGTATGTGGCTGCGTTGACCCTGGACCTCAGAAAACACAATGGACCAACACCAGCAGATGACATGGCACCCCAAACCATCACTGACTGTGGAAACTTTACACTGGACTTCAAGCAACGTGGATGAAGTGCCTCTCTTCTTTTCCTCCAGACTCTGGGACCTTGATTTCCAAAGGAAATGCAAAATTTACTTTCATCAGAGAACATGACTTTGGACCACTCACCAGCAGTCCAGTCCTGTTTCTCTTTAGCCCAGGCAAGACGCTTCTGACGCTGTCTGTGGTTCAAGAGTGGCTTGACACAAGGAATGCGACAGCAGAAACCCATGTCTTTCATACGTCTGTGTGTGGTGGTTCTTGAAGCACTCACTCCAGCTGCAGTCCACTCTTTGTGAATCTCCCCCACATTTTTGAAGGGGTTTTGTTTCACAATCCTCTCCAGGGTGCGGTTATCTCTCTTGCTTGTACACTTTTTTCGACCACATCTTTTCCTTCCCTTCGCCTCTCTATTAATGTGCTTGGACACTGAGCTCTGTGAACAGCCAGCCTCTTTAGCGATGACCTTTTGTGTCTTGCCCTCCTTGTGCAAGGTGTCGATGGTCGTCTTTTGGACAACTGTCAAGTCAGCAGTCTTCCCCATGATTGTGTAGCCTATAGAACTAGACTGAAAGACCATTTAAAGGCTTTTGCAGGTGGTTTGAGTTAATTAGCTGATTAGAGTGTGGCACCAGGGGCCATCAATTTTGAACCTTTTCACAATATTCTAATTTTCTGATATGATGAATTTGAGATTTTCATTTGTTGTCATTTGTAATCATCAAAATTAAACAAAATAAACATCTGAAATATATGAGTTTGTATGTAATGTATGAATATAATATACAAGTTTCACTTTTTAAATGGAATTACTGAAATCAATCTACTTTTTCATGATATTCTAATTTTATGACCAGCACCTGTATGTCAGTAATCATAATAACATATTTAATGATTGGTTGACTGGCCGATACATTTTTATTCTTGAATATAATATTATTTGTCTTTTTCATTGAGTAAGATGCACTACATAGATTGGTAGAATAAACAGATATGTAGTCTGTTTAGTTTTTGTTTTCTGTTTTTTTTTAACCAGGAATCATAGGACTGTAGGACTAAAGCGTACAAACAGAATAAAAAGCAGATTAAACCAACTAAACAGGATTTTTTTCCTAATTATCAAAAATGTGTCTGCTTTAATAAAACGGTCATGTTTACCGTGCATTTCAGAAAAACTTGAAGTGTGGTGTTAATTTTTATTACTTTGACAGATAAAGCTGTAAAAGAGCAAAAGTAACTATATTTTTAATGCTTTCTAGCCTTCCAGCTCAAAATATACTTGTACTGCCTTCATTTTCTTAAGTTATGGTTCTCCTTGCCTTTTTAGGGAAATTCAGTTTGCTTATTTTTTACTACTTATTTTTACACATACCTGCCTTATTCTTTTCCATTTTGAAGAATTAATAAGTAGTTGGTTTTTTTTTTGTTGTTGTTGTTTTTAAACTGACCTTTTCAGTGTAATCGTCCAGGGAATGAACTTGTAGATCACTAAAGTAAAGCCCTTAATAAACATTTATCAGCTGGGAAAAAGTAAAATATCTGAAGATCTGATAAAATTTGATAAATTCATCTCTCTGGACACAAATAAGCCAGATTTTTGTAATGTTTTCAAAAGAATTCTTTAAACAGGATTTTTTTCTCTTCCCTTTAAATGAAAGGTTGAATTTTTTCCAAACTTTTTTGCACGAGACTATGCAACTGCAAAAAAGATTGATTTGTTTTTTTCACTTTAATACACTGTCTTACAAGGGATGCTAATATATATATAAAAAAACCTCAGCTAAATAAAAGAAACGTGCATTAAAAAAAAAATCAACTGACACACTGTCAACAAAGTTTACACAGACACATCTTTATTTCTGCATTGTTTCAGTTCCTCCCCATCTGCAGAAAATCAGCTCTTTGAAAGTGATCAAACCAGCACAGTTATTTGAAAGAAAAATGTTTCTTTTTTGTTTTGTTTTTGCATCATATTAAAAGGTCCAGATGGTCATTCTCATGTCTAACCCAGGAGACGTGCTCCTCTTTATCCCATCTAACACATTAAGAATGTGCAGGGAGCTTCTGCACTTTATCTGCAGTTGCTGTTCACACATACAGTTCATAGTTGAGGATTATGTGGGTGGATTCAGATATTTGGAAGCGATGTGTTGGATGGAAGCATCTGTTTAGAGTGGACATAGTGTTAAAATAACGCAGCGCTGAACAGAGAACGAGCCTTTTTGGGGACTGATTCTGGTGCTGATGATGCAATGTGTTTAAATATGGCCATATGACGAATGACGGAATGAAGGGCAGCATGTGCAGCAGAGCGGACTCCTAGCACAAAATCACACTGGAAAAGTTGTTTTTTTTCTTTCTGGTGTTTATGATTTTTTTTAATTAGATGGAAATAAACAAACAAAAAAATAATAATACTTATTAATATGAAATGAAATGAAAGGCTTATATCGGAGCCAGGCTGTCTGACCAAAATAGGTCCTGTCCGTGCTTCAGATGGCAAGCTGAAGCCTCTTTTGATCAGACGTGTTCCTCCAGCAGATTCCATGGATGATTCCATGGATCTCCAATCCATTATTGTGCCCCTCATTGTTAGGCCTGCTAAAAGAGGCCAAAAATACCACCCGCCGTGTTTTCTGGACCTGCAGTAGCTCAGTAGTTGGATCAGACCAGGCTGGTAAACCATCAATCATCAGTGAGCCTCGGCCGTCTCTAAACCCTGCTGCCAGTTTCCCACTGGTCCTTTCTTGGACTAGTTTGGGTAAACACTGCTCACTGGGAAAGCTGCAGTTTCTAAGTTCCTAATCAAGCCATAAAAACACAACAACTTGGCTCTAAATTCCCGACATCCTTATGCTCACTTATTCCCTTTGCAAACTGTTTTACTTTATCCCAGCAGCTGACATTATGAAGAATCTGCTTATTGCTTTAACCTTCACCAGCTAGTCTTCATTACATTGATGTACATCAACAGTTACTAAATACAGAGTTCCAACAAGTTAGTCATCATCAAATTCAAGAATTTTTAAAGGACTTTTTTGGATGTAATCTTTAAAATTCAAGGACCCTGCTCAGTACCTGCTGCTACCACTGAACATTTGACCAATAAATGACTTTAATTCAAAGCAGGTTCAGTTTAAAAAACATAACTTCCTGCATCAGATTTAATAACAAATGGAATGACTATACAGCGCACATTCATAGCAAAAATATGCATATCTGACATTCATACCCACTATTTATGGAAATGTGTCGTGACGGCGAGATGAGGCTTGGTTTTAGCTTTAGATCTTTTCTGCATATCTTTTGTGAAAAGGACTCATAAACGTTGAATGCTCACTGGGCCAATCAAGTGGTGAATAAATAAATATTCAGCAGCACAAAATCTGTCCGGTCCACACGTCCTTAAAGTAGGAATTTATGCACTAGAAAAGAATGATCTAAAGGAATCGGCACAACGTTAATAGCACCCTGCCTTTGGGAGGGGCTCTCAGGTCTGTAAACGGCTCTTTGTTTGAATAGCGCCTTATTAGGAGAAATCTGGCTTGTGAAGTCACAGTTGTATTTCTCACAGAAAACATTATCAAAATTAACCCTATTTTACAGCAATAATAATGCAAACAAATCTTAAAAATCCTTGTCTTTTCATGTTAAAACAAGCCTCATTACATGATATTTAGTTGTGCTTAATAGTTTACATACCCTGCCAGTAAAATAAATTGAAGTTGACAAAATTAATGATAAATAAAAATTATATAAAAAAAATGGAAATCGTGACATTGGTTTTTAATATATATATATATATATATATATATATATATATATATATATATATATATATATATATATATATAATAAATAAAAAAAGTAATGGGAATCTCTGTTCCCAATACTATGCATTTCTGCATAGAGATGTCTGTGGCATGCAATCACTTAACATAGGCCTACGTAATCCTAAAATAACATCATATTTACAGTTGATTTATAAAAAATGCTTTTCAGTAAAAGTTAACAGCAATAGCTCCAATAACAAACGATAATTTAATTCTAAATGTATTTATTAAAAATGCTTAACAATTCCTGTAATGGATGAATAGCACAATGAAAGAAATTATGTCTTATCTTAACATCCCTCACTTATCAATTAAAGTTAACAATAACTCTCAACTCCCAATAACAGAAGATACTCAGCCTCAGTAATGAACGAAATAATGTTTGTTCTGTAGGCTATTGGAAAAAATTAATTCACAAATGAGCTAATTAACAAAAAATACCTCTTGTGTAGCAAAAACATACCAAAATGTACCAAAAACGAACAAACATATCAATAGACTATCTTTACTTTCTGAGTCCAGGTGGCTTTTCAGATTCCTTGCACCTCCATTGGACACCGAGACAAATGTGCCTGCTTTGCACACTGTGCACAAGGCCTCCCGTTTGTCTCGACCCGCTCTGAAAGCGGGGAAACTCTTTTGTAAATCATCGGTAAACATACATTTGTGCTTTGGCATGTTGTTGGCGTACTGACAGCCATATTATCTATATTGTGATTAAGAACAGGGCTGCCTGCACTGACGCGGCTCAGGGATTACGTCACACGCAGCACCGTGCGCAGTGCCCTAGTGCCTATAAATTTAATGGTCCAATTAAGGTAATTTAAAAAACAGGACATTTACTCACTTTCTAAAAAAAAACCCGGGACGCCCGGGACAGGACGTGAAATACGGATATGTTCCGGGAAATACAGACGTTTGGTCACCCTATGTTAGGATTATTTTTATGAATGTTAAATGAAATATTGCATGTTGTTGCTTCACTATGCCTAGTACTTGACTTTAACTATTGTGTTTAACCGTTTGCATTTGCAACTTCTTAAAATAATGTGTTGTTCAGGGGCTGCAGGGTGTTGCCGTTTGTAGCACTGCTGCCTTGCAGTAAAAAGGTCCTGGGTTTGATTCCTGGCTAAGGTTCTTTCTGCTTTAAGTTTACTCTCTGACCTCTTTCCACAGTCCAAAAACATGACTGTTAGGTGAGCTGGTGCCTCCTTAGGTGTGACTGGTTATTCATGGCTGAATGTCTATCTGATAAACTGCTGACCTGTCCAGGATGTTCCCTGTTTTTTCCAATAGACTGCTGGAGAAAGATTGGGTCCAGGACCCCCCCTTGTGTCATGATTTTGCCCTTTCTGGGCTTTTTGGTTCTGTTTAACGTTAATTTTTGAGTTTTCAGTTACAATTTAGTTCATGTCATTCTGCATTGGTTTCATTTTCATTTTGTGCCATTCTAGTTGTTTTCTGGTTGTATTTGAGTTCTTATGTATTTCTTGTTTACTCTCTTGTGCCACTCTACTTTCCCCTTTCTTCCTTCTAGATCCCTTTGTCCACACCTGCTCCCAATCAGTAGATTACTCTATTCTTTGTTCTGTTTTGCATTTATACTCCACCTTTGCAGTTACTAGTTGCTGGATTCTCTTCATTGCTTCATTCCCTCTCTAACCTACACGATGCACTTTGTTCTAATTCCTGTGTTCCCTAATTACTTATTTCTGTATTTATGCTTCTGTTGCCACTGCTCCTAATTAAATCTGCAAGAAATCACCTCAGCTTCCATCTCTGCATTTGGGTCCTCTACGAACCTCCACTCACCTGACACCTTGGTCCTGACAGATATGACAGAGAAACACTATCAATTCTCACAATTTTAAATTTGAGCCTAAATAATAAGCTAAATGTCGATTAAAAAGTGATTTAATTCTAAACCAAATATTGCAGTGAGCCAGTAGGATGTGTTAATATAATCTATCATTATGAGCAATTGATCTACAGACAGATTTATTATAGAATTTGAGACCCTGATAGAAAACAAAAAGCAGAAAACTGACATTTTCTTTCACATACTGCAATATCTATATGTGCACATTATTGCATTGTGCTGTTTTCTTTTTTTATAGGAGAGGATTCACCCAAACCTAGAAAGTTAAGATGCTAGTATGAAAGTTGTCAACGACATCCCAATGCGTTTAACGAGCTACATCACAAATTGGAAAAATTATGTTATTGACTTGTTTGCAAATGTTGGATGGTTAAAACGGTTGAATTAAAAGACTAATCTTCTTTCATTTTAAATATTCCTGTGATCAGCTGGTGCAGGATGGCTGGGTTTTAATGCTTTTCACTTTGATTGATCTGCAGCACCTGGAAAATGTTTATTTTTTAGGCCTCTTGCCAACTATTCAGCTCTAGCTTTCTTAGGAACGCCATGCATAATGAAATTTGCATCTTCCATGTATTTCATGCCCACTAGATGACTGAGTATGACTGGTAATCTACCCATGAGGAGATGGTACACACAGATGCTGCTGCTACGATAACATTAACTCTGCTGACTGCATCACAAGAATGCAGCCATGAAAAAACAAGAACTTATCACACGTTGATGACGGTCACCATCGGTGGAGAATTTCAATCCCACCCTAAAAAAATCAAGCATTTTAGAAAACTTTTAAGGACCTTATGTTTATTTGCAAGCATTTGAGTGAACAATGGTTATAACTTGTGTGTCTTATTTGGTAAATTATGCTTTTCTTGAGGCCCAAGACAAATAAGTGCGGAAAATAATGACATTTATTGCTTTATAGTCCATGTTTTTTCTAGATAAATTTATTGCTCACAGTCAGATGACAGTTTCCAATGCAAACCAACTTTAGAAGAAACATCCTGACATGACTTTGCCTGCATGTCAAGATTCACTTAATCATCTGAGATGCAGAAGTTCGAATCTTTGTGCCAAAGTGCTTTGGAGGGCACAGAAAAGTTGATGATGCTCTAAACTGTCCATTTCTGTAGATTAATGAGGTCTGTGTAATGCAGAGTATAGAGATGCATAAGGCTGAGAGCCACTGCCATCTGCTCTGGTGCATCACTTGGCTTGGACTTATAAAACAAACGGAGGCTAAATCTTAAATTTATTGGCACTCCATTCGCTCTCCATCTCCCTTTCTCCTTCCTCTCCAACATTATCAGACAGCTGCATCATTTTAGTCCCAAATAATATTTCTGCATCAGTCCATCTGTCAACTTGTCCCCCCTTCTCTGTCTGCCTGAGGTGTTATAGGATCTGCCTCCTCCTCGCCGCCTCCGTCCTGGTTTGGCTCAGCCTGCAGGACTCATATTTCACGCTCGTCGTTTTGATTTGCGGATCTGGCTCTGGCACGTTGATGGCTACAAGTAGATCCCGTTTAAGTAGGCTGGGATTTAGCCAATGTGAGCATTGGCTTTAGCCTCCTCAGGGGCCTCTTACTTGTCACTTTTTGTGAAGTAAAGCCAGTGGAAGCAAAATGAGCTTTTATTTGAGTCTTATAATTGATCTGCTTGAAAATGGAACATTTTTTTCTTGAGATGAATTTCACTGAACAGGAATAACTCTAAAGCTCACATCAGATATTCAGTGTCTATCATTAGGACCACCCTTTACTATAAAAGTGGTCCTTTTGCAGAAAAAAAACATCAAAATAATGAATTTGTCAGGTGCACAGCAGTAAAACATTAAAAGGCATCCAAAAGACCAGAAGTAAATTAATCATTTGGTCGAAGCTGAAGGGAACATTTTTGTTTTTAGTTCTTGAAATGAACCTGTCAAAGACCAGGGCTTAGTCTAATGAAAAAAGCTTTGCAGAGACTTAAAGGATTGCTATTCACTAGCAGAACTAATCCAGCACTAAGCACTTGAAACAGTTATGCATTTAGGCAAGATGTGCCAAAAGAGACACGCCTAGAAAGTATCTTCCAGGAATGACAGCAGAAAACAAATCATTTCTTTTTGGGTTTTTTTCAAATTCACACATGAATCTTTTTGAATACCAGAAAAACAGAGGGTTTGCAGAGTAGACTCTTGATTAGCACTGCTGTGCTCACATTTTCACCTCCATTCTGCCCTTTGCTTGAATATAACAACCAAAATGATAGCTGATAAAAAAAAGGAAGAAATTTGTCATCTTGACAATTTCTGCTTTTAGTTCTGTAGTTAAATGATGCATGATGAAAAATTAATGCAATATTTACTCTGCTTTTTTATGTAAGGAGGAGGCATTATTATGGACAGCTTTGCAACACCATGAGCACGGCTGCTGCTACAGGTCATGGGTTCTGCAAAGTGTGACCGTTTTAGTTAGAGTTCAAACCACCCTGCTGTGATGGGACTGCTTTTAACCAAAAAGTCCTGATTGACTATCTGACCGTCTTTAATGACCTTAAACTCAACCACGCTGGTTATGCAGAAAAGCAATCTCCCAAAACCCACCAACAACGTAAATTCACCTATACTTAAAAAAATTATTCAAGCCCCACTTTTAGGTGACACAATTTCGTACAATTCAACATACAAAATAACATTTAAAATTACACCATTGAGAAAAAATGTATTGAAAGGAAAAACTGCCATCAATTAAACTGAGTTAATCAAAGGAGTCATTTTTATTAGTGCATGACTCCAAAAAAAAAAAAAAGTTTTGGAATAGTCTAGTCCAATCCCAGACACTAATCCAATCAGAATGCATTTCAAGCTCTAAGGCCAGCTTCACATTGACTACTTCCTGTTTCTGTTGTAAAACGTGCACTGAAAAAAAATAATGCAACCATTTATGCCATTTTCTTAATAACATTTAGTCACTTTAACACAATTGTTTCATGTTAGCAGGGTAGGACATAAAACAATTGCATTATTTTTGCCCTGCTTGTGTGTGGGTGATCCGTTATGCATCTTATTAAAAGCATCCTCAATCTGATTTATTCTCCCCGCATCTCACTTTATGTCTGGCTCATCTGGTTTTTAGACTTGATCAGTATATATTAAGGACAAGGTAGCAGGGCTGTCCGTTATGCTGCAGCACCGTGGAAACAGTGAGGGTTGCTGCACTTTCTAGAAAATCTATTTCCAACGAAAGGGAAATACCTTGTGTGAATGGGGTATGAACCACTCCAGTGGAGCTTAACTAAACAGAACTCTGCAAAGAAGCAAATCCAAAGAATAATTCCAGTTATCGCATAGGGTTGATGGCAGCTGCTGTCACTAAGGACTGCATAATCTACTAGAACAGGTTTCTCCTAAATAAAGTAAATAATCATTAGAAAACTGCATTTTGCATTTACTGATGTATTCGTATAAAAGTAAAAACAAAAAGAAGAAAATGTCAAGACTTGGCCATTAAAATTGTTACTCAGCAGAACTTCATATTATAAAGCCAGATAGAAATGAACTATCGCTGAATTGCTGAGGTGTGAGAGACATAAAACATGACTTGTATTTCCATCCAGAACAACCCGCTACTGCTTTTCTCTTTCAGTGACTCACATGTTGACTATCTGATCCTGGTTCCAGCATGTTTTAAATGAAATTGTCAATACTTCCTTAGAAATATCTTCTTTTTTTTTTTTTCTTTTACAGTGCAATACTTCAGCTCTTAAAGGTGCTGGAAACCTGAAATAGTCCAAAGGCAAACAGAGGCTATCCGCACACGATTTCATCTTTTCATGTGAGCTTGCAATCTTCTAGGGATACAAGTGTGCAGAAATCCCCTGTTTGCCTTTGGACAGTGCAATACTTAAAGAAGCGATAGGCTTCTTTCGTTAGGGAATCACTTTAGAGAACAAACATTGGTTGAACTTTGGTGTCATTTTGAATTAGTTTTGTCTGCAGCTCAGCTCTACATCACTGACAGTCAGGTTCTTCAGCTAACTGGAAGGAACCAAACTGACTGCTCATTTTTAACCATTCTATTGTTTGCATGTGTGAGGCTGCAGAAGTACAGTCTGGGCCTTCAGGGTGTCTTCATAAACAATCTAATCGCTCATCAGCCTGCTTGCAGTTATATAACCAAAGCAAGACTCTTCCAGCCTCGGGCTCAGTCTTCACTAATCATCCTGTTGATCATTTATTACTGTTGACTCTTATGGAGGAGTTTTTGATCAGTGTTATTTCATGCAGCGCTGCGTAAACACGCTGAACTTTCCATTGCCACATGTTTTAATAGGTGATGATTAATGGAGCAAGTTGTTCTTCAGAGAAAATTTGGACTGGAATGTTTTGATGCAGAGTTAATTTATGTCAAACCAAACAACATCTGGTTGTGTTTGAGACGGAAACCTGATATGGGTCTCGAATGAGGAAAAACTTTGCTATGAAAAGCCTGCCTGTAAATCAGATCGGTGCTGCGTTCAAGTCAGTTTGCTGTTTACATTAAATTTAAACCCACTGCAGGGTTTTATTGTGATGTAAAAAACAACAACATTATTTTTTGTTGTTTCTGTTTTACAACTGTCTTTTTTTTATTTAGCCTTTTAACTTCTGCTTAGATTTACGGATAAATGATTGTTTGTTGGACAAAGAAATAAAGTTTGTTATGAAAGGAGGGAGAAGAGTGCTTAAAGATAGATCCTAATCCAGAGGGCAGGGGTCACTTACAATCCAAAGATTTATTTTTGACTTCTTTCCAGCTAATAAAACTCTTTTTGAGCCACAAACATTATATGACCTCTATTTAAAAAAAGATATCACATAATTAATACATCTCTACCACAGGAGATTTATCCTTTTATAACCATAGTGCCATTTCAAAATTCAGGTTTTAAAATGAAGGAAAAAAATGTCCCAGTAGAGAATAAATATATTTTTAATGTGTTGCTGATATTTTTGGGAAATTTATGTTTAAAAAAAGGAAAATAATTGTATGATGCTTGGTCACTAAGGTTAAAAATATGTATCTCAGGCTTTGGCATGAAAGAAACAAGCAATACTTTAACAAATGTAAATTATTTAAAATTGGGTTCTGTAATAGATATGAATAAATTAGGGGATAAATACTCATTTTAAACACAATGTTTGCTTGTTAGTAATGCCTTTTCAAATATTAATTTTTTCATCATTATAAAATGTTTTACTGTTTCTTTATCCAAATGTTTTCTGACTTTATCTAGAGTCAGCATTACAACCGCGTATTGAGTGTGCTCCTGTCCAGTTAGATGTTTTGTTTGAGTTACGACAGGAAAACCACAGAATTCCCAAGACTAAAATATGTTTCATCCCCAAGAAAATCTAGTAGAGGAAAAAAAATAAGACTGGAAACAATTCTCTCATGTTTTTCTCGTTTCGTCTGTTATTCTAACTGTGAAAATAGTCAATAAAAAAAAAGAACTTCTCCTTGAGCCAATGATCTGCTATGTCAAACATCACTGACATCCACGTGTTCCTTTTTCTTCATGCAAGTGTATATCTGTCAAATTTGGCAGCTCTCTCTGTGCTGACAAGCATCATTTGATGGATCTTCAGCTGGACACAACCTCAAGCATCTGGCAGATTTACAGGCGCCTGCTGCTGGAGGATCACTTTGTGCCACTTTGCTGCTCATGAAGCAGAGGGTCTCTGTTATTGTTTCACTGCTATAAACCCTCTTTGGCTTGGAGCCCAAGCTTCAGCGGGAGATGAAAAGTTCTTGAGGAAAAAGAGAGAAAAAAACTAAAGATTTTGGCCTTTATGGATATGAGCTCATGTCTGTTTGTAATGTGTGATCAGCACCACTTGGCAGCTGCTGTTGCCAATGAAAATCAAATATATAGATATATATAATGGATTCAAGAAAATTATCAAATAAGAAATAAATGTGTTTAATTTGTTTGAAAGGTGCAAAACTGGCAAGAATTTGATCATGTCTGTTGCTTACTTATTGCAGTTATGTCTGTGCTCTTCATTTAGCTTTGGCCAATTTTAATTGCAAGTTTGCACCTGACTTTTAAACCGGCTAAGTAAAGACATGGAAACTGGACTGCAAAAAAAGCGTAGGTGGTAAGAAATTAAATTTCTCAATCCAGTAGTCTAGTTGTAAAAAAAAAAACAAAAAACAAAGGGGATGGTGGAATTTTTTTTTGGAAGAATGCATAGCTTAATTATTATAGTCTATTAACCTAAAGCAATGTGCATGGTATGGTTGTCACATGTCAGGTAGGCCGGTCATTGACCTTGACTGGGGAACCTTTGCAGTAGAGCTGCAGTCAGTCCCTGGACACATTTCCCACTGGGATCAGCTTCACAGTCATGATAGGCCACTTTGATGTTATCTATTATGCTCAGGTTTCTCATAAGCCCACAGCCCGCCAAATGTTGAAAGGGCAATATAATTGTCTTTACTGTTAATATAAAGTAGAAATTGTACACATTCACTATATTTTAAGAAGGGGGGTGCCATTTCCCTTCAACTCAAGTACCGTCTCTATCCTCCTCATATAATTTTCTTAAGATCAACATGTATTTTTTTGTCCTTGCATGTGGGACAGTGTGGGGTCCTATCACCATGCCGCTCACTGATCATGCGCCACGGCTACTTGGACAACGGGACATCCCTTTGGCTGACTAGTCAGCACGCATGACAGATCGAATCCCACCGGGACCCGGTGTTTTGCACTTTGCCACACATGCTTGGTGTGAGGGGTTGCTCAAGAGTCAATGAGTCGATGCAATCAGACGGCTTTCCCTAGATAGAAAACTATGAACCAATCTGATGACATATGTTGTGGATCTGCGCTACAGTATATATAAATAAACTGAAATGAAATGGATGCTGCCTTATTCAGGAGTCACCACAGCATGTTATTACCAATTGATCACAGACCTGGCTAAGCTCAACACCCAGATTCCACTCAAAGACGTTAACCTCTTCACCATGGTGAATAAATATGTTCATTAGGAATGGCCTGCTCTTATTATAGAGACGCAAACCAGGTTTTAACCTGGGTAGTATATCATTTTTCCATGTGATAACAGGTTTTTATGTTTATTATGATTACAAATCTTAAGTAAAATGGGACTATGATGGTCTTACTTTCTTGATTTAGAAAATGGGATTATCAACACTCATTCTAGAAAAGAAAATCTGCAATTAGACAAATGTTAGTTTTTAAAAATGCATAATGTGCATCTTGAGAATATCAAAACACTATTTTTTCTTCCTTTTATGTTACACTCTAAAGCTTAGTCCCACGAAAAATGTTGCTTTTGGCTTCAACGCTCCTCTAACTGGCTTAGGTGCGGACAGAATTTCCGCAAATTTGTAACTAAGTGGACAGATCCATGTGGAAAAACGTGGCGAGCGAGCAACAGCTCCTATAGACGAGGGTTCAAACATCTAAACATCTAGAGACATCCTGTGATTAAATCCATAAATACAACCAATATCAACAGATTGTTGGAAAAAAAACCTGCAAAACATGACTGTCGCTCTGGGACGGAATGAAAAAGGCTTTGAAGAAGTTGTAAACAGCTGTGTTTTTTATCTCCTCATGTTATGTGGTGTTGTCAGCTTGCTGTTTTTGCTGAATACGACCCCCCCTGAAGCCAGCCAGAGTATGAATGTTGTACCTGCTTGTGATGGGCAGCTAATTTTCTGCACCGATTTCTGTGCGATAAGCATAATGAGCCCTTTAATCCAAATGAATTAGATTAATTTAATCGATATTTTTCATATAATACTCCATCAAATTCAAGTTACAAGAAAAGGGAAAATTGTCCTATAATGTGTTAAAAACAAGCATTGAAAACAGTATCATGTGTACATTTTTTTCAGTCCTTCCAGACAGGATTAAGCTCAGGTTTGCTCTGTTTCCATCTTTCAAATGTTACCTTTTAAACGTTTCTTGAATTGATGTGAGTCCATCTTTGGTAAATTCAGTAGATTAGACATAATTTGCAATGTTTACACTGTGGTAAGAAGAATAACAAGCCATAAAGCCACTGATACACTGGTGAATCAATATTCTCAGATATGAAGCGTAGAGTTGGGTCATGAAAGGAACAAGTACCTGCATATATGCAGCTAAAATAAGCTTCCTAGGAAGCCTTGTAGAGCTGTTGCTACTCCATATAAAAATATCCTTGAATTAGTTCAAAAGATTTGCCATAGATATCTACTCTGTGTAGCAAAATACCTTGATTGGATTTTTACTTTACACCTTATCTTTTCCAAGGAATCTAAACACCATTCTATCTTCTATCCTAAAAAATAAAAGATGATAGTTGAACCTGTAAACCCCAGTATCCTCGCTTTTTAAAAAGACAATGAATGCCTTTTGAAATTGCAATATGTATTATGGAAAAGTCTTTTGGTTTAAGAGGCTTTCCTTCTGTTTTGAGCATTTCTAGTTATTGTTTTGCTGTTCATAAATCCACTTCTTAAAGTGTGTTAGTGTTGTTATAAAAGCTGTGGGTAAGCTTTCCAACATTCAGAGCAGTTCTGAGTAAGATATTGAAGAGTGAGATTAAACATTGATTTTAGATGGATTAGTGATTTTGTTCACTTCTGAAAAAAAAAACAGAAAAATCCTTGAGGAGTAGCAAGATGACAGTTATGTTATTTTTATATCTACAGGATGCCTCAGGACAGCGATATAAAAGCCTCTACTGGCCTTTTGCACATTTCCCCTCTATTCCCTGTAGACAGCCCCCTCCCATCCTCTTTGCGCCCACCAACAAACACGACTTTCACTTTAAGACGAGTAGTTTTTACTCCAGCTGCTACATGTTTTTTTTTAATATAAAGCAACAACTATGCTTCCTATTTACTTTATTTTTCCACTGTCTGCAAGTGTTTTGCAGGGTTTCTAAACATTGCCCAAGATGGTTTATGTCTTGACTCTGTTTCCATGTGTAAAAGTGATGCCTCAAGTCAATGCTCCAAGAGGTTTCTGCTTTGGTGATTTTGGAATATGTTTTTACCATTATACAGGGTAACCAGTCATGTTTTTGTTGAGGCTAAGGAATCTTAAAATCTGAATGCAACCCTGTTATCAAATAACATTCATTTAGCTCACTTATATATGATGGGGCCAAAGAGGGTAAAACTGTTGAAAGGAAGCCAGGGAAGAGTGCACAAAAGATGGGCGATAGATTGACACCTTTTTTTTTATTAGTAGTTGGTGGAGGGAACTCTGGATGCTATAAATACTTGGATAGCTTCTTCATTGCACTTTAAATATTTTCAAGGGTGACTGTAGAGTACTGATGTGTAAAATCTAAATAAGATCGACCATCACAAGCAGATTTTTCACAATGGGACGGCAATAGGAGGACCAATCATATTGTCATGACCAAGTGGGGGATTATTTTATCCAAACCAAAAAATCTCAGTTTTATTTTATTTATGCCTTTAGAAAATCCTCCCAATCAGTCCTGTACCTTTCTATGGCAAACCTGAAATATTTTAAAAGTAGGTTAGCTGCCATGGTTGGGTATTGATACATAAATGTGAATGCTGTCTATTAAATAGGGTCCAAGAACTTGTACCGGTACGTATTTTTAAAAAAAATCCAGAGGAAACATTTACAAGGCAAAAAAAGGTGGCAGTATTGGCCTCTGTGGCACAACTCAACCCAGGAGAGACATAGTAAAGGAGTACTGTCCTAGATTTAACAACAGGGGTCCGTGGAGGTATTGTATGGGGGTCGCAAAAGTTTTGGTTAATTAGACTTTTTTTTTTACATCCGCCCTGCAATTTTTTTTCCCCACCAATTGAAATGTCTTTAAATACATATAAACATGAATTCAACACACTGTAGTAAACAGAAAAATGGAGGCAGAAAATGTCTTTCAGGCATCATTGCACACATTCAGTGACACACAGGACAGGAGCTCTTTCAATCTGGGCACCGTTTCATTCACAACACCTGTCCCATCAACCAGGAATCAGAATAAAACATTAATCCATCTGTAATAGAGTGACTATAGGACCAGTTGATATAACACAATTTCATACATATTATATAATTACGGGGTCCCCGCTCCATTTCACCATCAGTTTGGGGGTCCTTGGCCTGGAAACATTGAATACCTCTGCCCTAATACATAGTAGTGAAATGCTACCAACTACCAATGTGGAAAAGTGTATAGATAAAGTAAATAAGTTCCATCTGAATGAGGAAGTCTGGGACCATTTTATTGGACCAGTTTTGCGACTTGTAATTCCAACGTTTGGGGCCATTCCAGTTGAAATATACGACTTTATGAAATTTTAACTAGAAATTGTTCATACTATCATACTTTGCAGTCTTTTTTTTATCTTTACTAATTCTCTACTGAGTTTTAGTCATCAAGTGAAATGACCTTTTGCATGATCTCAGCATGACCTAGCATCTTTCCCACAAATTAAAAGAACAGCTTTTTTTTTTTTTTTTTTTTTTCCATATTTTTGCCATTCTATGAAAGCACATAAATCTATTTTTGGCTTTTGCCATCTTCCTTCCCATGCAAATCTTAGCAAACATTCATAGAATTGATGTATTTTCATTTCAAGTCACACACTTCAAGAAGCCAAGCAAAGTAAAGCTATGAACAAACCGTCTCAGCTTGGCTGCTCTAGGTTTTGCACTACTGGCCTCTCTTTGGCTATGTGCTGAAGAAACTTTTCAATCATCAACAGCCATCCAGATATTATCACAGTAGCAGCAATAACTGTAATTCAAAGTAAATGGGCTCCTTCATAGTAAAGGGATATAAATATTGTGGAATGAGCTCAGCAGGGTTTGTGTGTCTAAGCCACCAGAGTGAGTTTATTCAGACATCTATCCTGTAGCTGGGATTTTATTTGGACCTAGGAAAGAATCAGGAGGATCTAGAAGCTTTTCTCTTGGTCGATTTTTTCCTGACGTCTAAAAAGGCTTAAAACAAGACGTCACATGGCTACTTCCCATGTTAAGGTGCGAGGGAATATGCTGATAAACTAAACTATATATATATATATATATATATATATATATATATATATATATATATATATATATATATATATATATATATATATACATATATCAAAGTAATCAAAGCACAAGGTGGCTAATTTAAAGAACTTAGAATATAAGACATATTTTCAGTTCTTTCACATTTCTTTGTTAAGTAAATAATTCCACGTCTTAATTCATAGTTTTGATTCCTTCAGTGTGAATGTACAATTTTCACAGTGATGAAAGTAAAGAAAACTCTTTGAATTAGTCCAAACTTTTAATCTGTACTGTATATATAAAACACAACGTCTGCTTTGACATTGAAAACAGTTTATTTCAGCTCTCTGGGTATTTTTTTCCCCCTTTCTATGATGTTGGGTGAATAGCAGCCAACTCCAGCCCTGGTTATTATCACTCTCCTCATAAATTAAACAAAGTTTTAAAAAACAGACCCAAATCAAAGCAGAAAACGCTGAAATCCTTACATGAACCTCTAATGAGCAAATGCAGCCTGACAGAAACTAAAAGTATGGTCACGCTTGTTCACGTTGTGCTGCAGCAAACAGACGCTGATTAATTTCCTCCGTCTTGTGGGGGCGGCTTAAGGGCAGCCAGTGAAAGAAGAAGAAATGAATCCATGTTTAATTGGAAGAAAACAAGCAAGTTACATCATGTTAGTTGCTCGGTTTTATCTTTGTATGAGTCAGTGTTGCGTTTTTAAGTTTGAAAGATAATGATTAAACAGTGACATGAGATATTTGGAAGCAACCTGATAATAAAGAAGCTCCCCGCCTTTAGTTATAAACAACATTCAAATGAAAAGGAGACACCTGATGAGTGTTGAGGTCTGCTTGAGTGAAATATTGGCAAACAGTATGGATCAGTGTCTCATGCCCCTCTCAGAGAAATATTAATTAGTGGATTTATAAATTCTTTCTAACTCCAACATGTTAGTTCAAGTTCTCAGTCTGTTGCTTATATCCAGTCTGACTTTAGTGCTTTATTAACTTTTCTTGGTTATTTTTGGTAAAAGACAGCCAATCAGATGTGTAACCATTGATGCAAAAAGATGATTTTATGCAGCCAAACATATATCTGCAAACATTTGTATAAATATCTTCTCAATGTACGTTCAAGGAGCGATTAGAGAGCAGCTTAAAGGCTGACTTTATCAGTGATCTTTGCAAAAACCCTTGACGATGCAGGTTTAAGAAGGAAGACTGGTGGCCTGCGTGATACCATGTGGTTTTCTGCCACAGCACGTGACAAACTGTAGATTTATCAGCATTTCCTAAACGTTAAAAAACACGATTCAATGCTTGCTGTTGAAACACACCATGCAAAGATTCTCTGAAATACCACAACCAAGTTATCATTTTCCTGATACTTTTCTTGAGAATCTTTTCATAATGCTGATATGAAACCGCAGTAAAATATGTATTTTATTAGCTGTGTTTACCCAGTTTATATAAGCTTGTTTAATCGTAGTTTTGTTTCCTCTTCTGTGGTTTCTGTTGAGGGTGGCGTTACCAAACAAAAACTTACAAGGAATTGTGAGATGATTAGGAAAACAAGGGTGTTACGGACACTACCTGCTCCTTGAAAGTTTATCGGTTTTTATTTGTTAAAAATCATGTTTAAAAAAAAAATCATTTAATATGCTATATTACAACCAGTACAGAAAAACAAAATAATGGAATGGAAATTATGGAAAAGATATTCAGAGAACATAGGAGCCTGTTTGTAGATGCAGGAAAATTCCCATGACAGAACAATGCTCCATTTTTTTTTTCTTCTTTTTTTTTTTTTTTTTAATATTCTGGTGCATAAAAAAAACAAAACAAAAAAACATTCATGTAGCTACAAGAACATCACTGCTCACATATCTTTGGCACAACTAAAGGCTCTCCAAGGAGGACTAACGTGTTGTCTTTAAGTGTTGTTTTTTTTTTGGAATGCAAAGCTGTAAGTGAGATAGAAAGAACAGGATGTACATCCTGAATAGGATCTTGGATGTATGTATTGAACTCTTTTAAAAACATACTTTAAGGTATTTAGTTGGAAATTTTAGAGAATCTGTTGACAGGTTAGCTGTTAGTCGTCCACCCTTTAAAGTAAGCCGCTATCAGGAGAAAGCAATGAAAAGTGCAATTATCTGTGCAACCACAAAACACCTGAAAGCTTCTCTGGGTTGGATTTTCAGGCCTACAAATAGCAGGTTAGGAAGAAAACCTAAACAAATCCCATATGTAGCTGCATCTGTACTGTGGAGCATGTTAAATGGAGCATCATCCTTTGGGGAGGATTTTCTTCGGTGGGGAAAGTAAAAGTAAATACAGGAAAGTCCTGGAGTTCATCCCTCAGCAAGACCATAATCTCTACATTCAGCCCGAGTTATGATAGAATCTTCTTTTTTAATGACATATTTGTTTATATTTATGCACCAGAAAGGTTGAAACCTCCATGTTAGAATGAGCTTGGGCTCTTTTCTGAAGAGGGACGGGTGAAAACTATATCTGCATTTATAAATCTAGTAGAATCCTGCTCCAGATATCTGCAATGCTTTTTGGGATTTTTTATTTATAACTGATGTAAATGTATGTCTCATTTTCCTTCTTGCATATAGTTTCACACTAACCTGTGTTGGTTACATGAAATAAAAGCTGAGTTTGACTGAAAGAGCTTTTGTTTTTGTTTGTTAATGGAAAATATAGCATCTCTTTTTTGTTGTTTTTCTGCATCACTGCTGCACAGTTTTCTTGTCAAGGGATAAGCAACATGTTTAACCTTTGGAAAAAGGGGTTCAAAGTGGAAAGGAAAGGGAAGCATTGACAGTGGCCTTTTAGTGATAAAGACTGACTAGATGTGTTAGGTCAGACAAGATGGAAAGTCACAATTTATTACCATGGTTTGCTCTCAGCTTTATCTTTATTTTAGTTGGTTTCTAAAGAAATTAAAAATCTAAATTCCATAAATACTATACTAATGGTGCCTGGTTACTGTTTTAACCATTGTTTAGGTCCAGTTTCTTTTTTTGCTTTGCACAAAAATAGAAAAAAATGGAAAACAAGCCCTCAGTTTTAATTTCAACTTGGTTATATTCTGTGATGTTCCATTTTGTACAACCAAAAGGTACATTTATGGGCTGGTTATTATTCTTAAAATGCAAATATCCAAATTGAATGTAAACATTTTAAATATTGATAGGAAATTCAAACATATGTTGCAAAAAAAAACTTGCATATTATGTCCAAAGTGTTGCACATTATAGTAGGAGTATACTTGTTATCTGTTTTGTTTTTTTTTGTTTTTTGCCATTTCTATGCAGTACAAGAAATGTTAACATGGATAATGGATAATTATTCTATTCTATTCTTATTTTGGTTTAATTGACACAAAACAAAAAATACTGGTGTGTTTTTGTTTTTTATTTTTATTTTCAAAGGAACTGCCTGAATGTGCACAGACTATTTTACTGTAACTGCAGACATATAGGTCCAATGTACTGTCTGCTGCCCAATCCCTTTTTCTAAATTCATTATGTCACATGCATGACTGGCGTCATCACAGACAAAACCAAAGAGCAATTTCCTCTCCCGACAGGAAGTCATTGAAAACTCGCCCGCACACTCACCAGAGCAAATTACGAGAGGAGGAAGTTTTAGGAGTCTGGAGGCCGTCCAACTCTGAGGGTGCTGATGGTTGGGATGATGGGCGTAGATGTGAATGTCCTGTTTAGAGAGGACGGACAGGGACAGAAGAAGAAGGACATGTTATCGATGGCTTCAGCGCAATCTTGTTTTCTCTGTCCCAGCCGGCATTTCCTCTCCTGCTCACTGAGAAACAGAAACAGATAAATGCCAACAGTGTATTGGAGATCAGGCCTGTTAAAGCAGTCAAGAGGCCAGAGTAGAACTAAATGCTGCTTTGATTTTTTTAATCAGGCTGATGATTTGTCAGATTGATATATACAGTATATAAATATTTACACATGCAAAAATATGCAGTATAAATGTGAACTAAAGAAACACTACAACTAACTCTAAATTCAGAGGTGGGTGGTAACTTACGGAAGAGCAGTAGGGCCACTGAAAAATTAAATATTATTCCGTTAATATGGGAAAAAAGTCAGAATTCTGACCTTAATCTCAGAATTTTTACCTTTTTCTCAAAATTCTGACTTTTTTCTCAGAATTCTGAATTTTTTCTCAGAATTCTGACTTTAATCTCAGAATTCTGGATCTTAATGTAGATGGGCACCATGAAGGAAGATATGTTGGCGCCCTCGGCTTCACTGACAAAGATGTTAGTTGTTTGGGAGGGCCAGTAACACATTAGTGGAAAGTGACAGAATTAGGCAACTTTTTACGTGCCAGAGGGGTCCCCAGTGATGCTTTTTCATTCATCGAAGAGCAGAAGGTGATTAAAACAAGAGGGCTGGTTTAGTCTCTAAAGCAGGCATGGGTATGGCTTGATGCTAACATGTTTTTTAGCTGTCAGAATTCAGTCAGAATTCTTAAAGTAAACTCCAGCAGAACCGGGCTCGGTGTGAGCGGCCATCGGCCGAGGCCGACTGAATCAAGGAGATAGAAGCAGAGATACAGAAAGCAGCTGTAAAGGCGGCCCCGTCAGGGAAACACAGCCAGGCAGACGAGCTCTGATCCAGTTCCCATGTCAGAGGATGAAGAGAGCACATCCAGCCAGTCACAGTCAGAGAAACAGGACTACACTGAAAAACAGGCCGATCTCCAGCATCTATAAACAAAGGTGTTGATGGCAGCGGCATAGCTGATATTTCTCTCCAGGATGGAGTCACAGCCAAACAGGAACAGATGAAGCTACTATGAGAAAAAGCAGAGAGAGCATAGCGTTAGAGATTGAACTATTGTTCAGAGTGGGAGAATAGAGATAGAATGAAGCTGAATGATGAATGATTTTACTAGATGGGTTATAGAAGATCCTCTAGACAGTGAAGCAAAATTAATTTCTATACAAGTACAGATCGCTTACCGTTCTATCATATACACCATTGTTGGGTCGAAATGAGTTAAATGTTTTTATTTCGTCTCTTCATTTCCTTTATGAAATAAACTGGTAGGATGCCTTAATAAAAAAAAAATAAATAAAAAAAACTACCTTCTACTTAAAATTGTATTTTACTTAGGTCATTTTCCCCTTTATTTGAGTAACATTTTGCACTGTCAACTTTACTTGTATTTGAGTCTGGTTTTTTTAATCATAGTTACAGTACTTTTACTTGAGTGATGTTTTGTTATTTTTGGAATCTTTCCACCTCTGCATAGCACCGCGTACTGGACAGGAGGGATCTTGTGCTTGGACATGTCAGTAATAAAATGGGGCGGGTATCATAGTTTAACCTTCTCCAGATGTCCAACTTCCACTGTATAGCAGAAGCCTTCTTCATAAGTATCTCTATCAGAAGATGTACTAGATCCAAAAGAGTCTGGATGTTCTGTCTTTACATTGAAAGGCTGCCATTATACAGGTGCTGGTCATAAAATTAGAATATCATGAAAAAGTAGATTGATTTCAGTAATTCCATTTAAAAAGTGAAACTTGTATATTATATTCATACATTACATACAAACTCATATATTTCAGATGTTTATTTTGTTTAATTTTGATGATTACAAATGACAACAAATGAAAATCTCAAATTCATCATATCAGAAAATTAGAATATTACTGAAGACCAATAAAAACAAAGGATTTATAGAAATGTTGGCCAACTGAAAAGTATGAACATGAAAAGTATGAGCATGTACAGCACTCAGTATTTAGTTGGGCCTCCTTTGGCCTGTATTACTGCAGCAATGCGGCGTGGCATGGAGTCGATCAGTCTGTGGCACTGCTCAGGTGTTATGATAGCCCAGGTTGCTCTAATAGTGGCTTTTAGCTCTTCTGAATTGTTGGGTCTGGTGTATTGCATCTTCTTCTTCACAATACCCCATAGATTTTCTATGGGGTTAAGGTCAGGAGAGTTTGCTGGCCAATTAAGAACAGGGATACCATGGTCCTTCAACCAGGTACTGGTAGCTTTGGCACTGTGTGCAGGTGCCAAGTCCTGTTGGAAAATGAAATCTGCATCTCCAAAAAGTTGGTCAGCTGCAGGAAGCATGAAGTGCTCTAAAACTTCCTGGTATGTGGCTGCGTTGACCCTGGACCTCAGAAAACACAATGGACCAACACCAGCAGATGACATGGCACCCCAAACCATCACTGACTGTGGAAACTTTACACTGGACTTCAAGCAACGTGGATGAAGTGCCTCTCTTCTTTTCCTCCAGACTCTGGGACCTTGATTTCCAAAGGAAATGCAAAATTTACTTTCATCAGAGAACATGACTTTGGACCACTCACCAGCAGTCCAGTCCTGTTTCTCTTTAGCCCAGGCAAGACGCTTCTGACGCTGTCTGTGGTTCAAGAGTGGCTTGACACAAGGAATGCGACAGCAGAAACCCATGTCTTTCATACGTCTGTGTGTGGTGGTTCTTGAAGCACTCACTCCAGCTGCAGTCCACTCTTTGTGAATCTCCCCCACATTTTTGAAGGGGTTTTGTTTCACAATCCTCTCCAGGGTGCGGTTATCTCTCTTGCTTGTACACTTTTTTCGACCACATCTTTTCCTTCCCTTCACCTCTCTATTAATGTGCTTGGACACTGAGCTCTGTGAACAGCCAGCCTCTTTAGCGATGACCTTTTGTGTCTTGCCCTCCTTGTGCAAGGTGTCGATGGTCGTCTTTTGGACAACTGTCAAGTCAGCAGTCTTCCCCATGATTGTGTAGCCTATAGAACTAGACTGAAAGACCATTTAAAGGCTTTTGCAGGTGGTTTGAGTTAATTAGCTGATTAGAGTGTGGCACCAGGGGCCATCAATTTTGAACCTTTTCACAATATTCTAATTTTCTGATATGATGAATTTGAGATTTTCATTTGTTGTCATTTGTAATCATCAAAATTAAACAAAATAAACATCTGAAATATATGAGTTTGTATGTAATGTATGAATATAATATACAAGTTTCACTTTTTAAATGGAATTACTGAAATCAATCTACTTTTTCATGATATTCTAATTTTATGACCAGCACCTGTATTGTCCAGGCTGCCATCACTGGGTCGGGTTCGGTCGCTCCGTCCCTCGCTGGGGCCCGGTCTGGTCACCCTACCCAAAGGGGATGTGTTAAATGCAGTTAAATGAGTTAATTTCTCCATTGAGAGATCAATTAAGTTAAATTTATATTTTATTTATTTTTGTACTTTATTCCTACCTTCAATAAGCCACATGGTGAATTGTGATAACAATTAATCCTTTTATCTTAGCTTAAAGCTTAAAATCACATTTTTAATCGGTTCTATTTTTTCTTTAAAAACTAAGTACATGTGTTTTATTTATTTGTGATACTGTGTAGTTATTGGATTACTTTTTGTTTTTTGACTTAAATGATGGTATAAAATAGTGTTCCCCACTATCTGAGGCATATACTGAACGTATATCCTCTATTAAAACAGCTAGTCTTTCCCTTTTGCAGCAGCTGAAACTCATCTGCAGAATATCCCTGCTATTTCCAGTACATAACTTGCGTAGAGATTGCGTTGTTATCAGACTTAAATTTGGAAGCACCTTATCTTCAAACCTTGTCATGATCATAATAAAACAATCAGCTTGTAATGATGTGTAAAAATATCCTGAGTGCTCTTTATCCTTAATTTACAGCTGCCGGATTACTTATCAAAAGCCTGATATTGCCACAGAGCTGTGAGCTGGCTTTATACGACCAGTCTGTGCTCGGTCTTCTTCCTGCACATTATATAATGACCTTTGCATGGAGAGTACTAAAACATCATAATTGCAACACATTTAATGGGGCCTTCTAGGTGAACTTTAGACTTTCATTCTAATCCAAACTTTATTACATTATGAAATATTTAATACGATATACATACAATAAGCAATAAACATAAAACTATTTGGTGAATTTGATGGTGTACCCAACTAATATAGGAAGGACTGTTTTCTTCTCCATTGACCAGCAGACAGTTATTGATCCCCTGCCTGTGTAGGCCACTGTGAGCCATGTAAGGTGGCTCGTCAAAGAACCTTAGTGGAAGGAAGTGTGGTAGAAAAGAATGTACAATGAGCAGGGATAAATGTAGCTCTGAGAGGACAAACTTATTAACAATAGGAGCTGTGCTGAACTCTTTCTTAACCAGAGACGTCATTCAGTTCCTAATTGGGCTAAAAAAAAAAAAATGCCTGGCTGTTCCAGAGGGTACAAAACTTTACTTTTAAAAAAAAAAGATCAATTATATATATCATTCCGAAATCAAGGTCCCAGAGGATGGAGGTACAGAAATGTCTTCAGGCCTGTGACCAGTAGTCTAGTTGTAAAAAAAGAAAAAGAAGGAGGATATTAGCATTTCTTTATATTTATGGAAGCATACATAGCCTAATTACTATAGTCTATTAACCTAAAGCAATATGGATGGGATGGATGTTACATAGCAGGTATGCCAGTCATTGACCTTGAGGCACCTTACAGTAGAACTGCAGTCAGTCCCTGGACTGGCATGGCTACTGCTGCCCCTACATAGTTAGGGACTCATTTCCCACTGGAATCAGCTTCACGGTAGGCCACTTCTTTGATTTTATCTGTTTTGCCCAGGATACTTGTAAGCCCTGGCAAATGTTGAAAGGGCAATATTATTGCCATTTCTGTTAAAATATAGTAGAAATTGTATAGATTCAGTAATAAAATGTCACAGGGGATGGATGGGGGATAGTCATATTAGAAGGTGCATGCCATCCCCCCTCAACTCCAGTACTATCTCTACATACTTTGAGTTAAATGTCATTCTGGCTTAATTTTTCATATTATTATTGCATTTTTTTTCTATTTTTATGTTGTTTACAAGTTTTCTTTCTGATGTATACCATACTATAAGCAAAAGAAAAGTGGTTGACTTGCTGTATTTAAAGGTGGGAGCAAATGCCAAGGTCAAATGATGATTCTGTCATGGTTTATGGTTTTTGTTATTTTTTGAGCTCTCATCTTTTTTTTGTTTACATACCTTTATCTCATGATTCTGGGTGTAGCTCCTTCCTCAGTTTATGCTTGCCTGCTGAAAGCCCAGCACACCTAACCCAGGTTACCCCCCCCCCCCCCCACACACACACACACACACACACACACACTCACACTTTCATTTTCTTTGCAGCTACCTCATTTGATTGTGTTGTTGATCTCTTTGTTGATCTATCTCTGCTTTATTCTTTAAGTAGCTCAATGTTGATTATCCCATCCATTCCCTGCTTGCCTCTTGAAAACAACTTATAGGGGCTCTTCGTTTCCTAAGACCAGGTTTTGAATTTGGAAATAGAAAAAGGTCCATAGCATTCAGAATTTTGCTTTAAACAAAATTGTGAAAAGTGCAACAAGAATTTAACAAGGTTTATTAAACGTCCCAACAGAGCAACTGTTGTTACATGCTTACTGTTTCCCTATGTGGAAAACAGCTTTCCTTCAACTTTTTTTCTCCATTCTTGATGATCGTTGGTTCTAGACCAATCCATAGATTTCCTCCTCAGCTGCGGCTCCTTGCTTCTCCTCCACAGTTACAGTCGACTTCTCGGTGGCCACTTCTGTCGGGTTAGGTTGACGATCATATCTTCATCGATTTTTGCAGTTTTTTTTTTTTACATCCTTTAAGTTTTCAAATGAGGAATTGAAAAGTGATCAATGAGTTTTTAAAAGCTTTATTAATTAGTAATTAATTCAACTTGCTAAATTTGCGCTTCTTCCTCCCTGCCAGTAGTGTATGGAGCTAAATTGGGGCCATACATTTTGTTAAAAAAATAGAAAGTTAAACCCCCACCCAAGAAAAAAATGTTTATCTGAAAGAGAAAGAAAAAAGTAGTTCAAAAGAAAAATAATCCAAAAAATAAAGTTTGTTTAAAAAATAATTTAAACCTGAAAAATAAAATATTGTTTAAAAGAAAAACTGCTTTTCAGATTCAAGTTTTTTTTTAATTGCACTTCTTCCCCCTAATTTGCAAGCAACGGGGGCTAATTCTAAGGGTACTTGTTTAAATAAGAAATAAAATCAAAAAACCATCATCACTTTTCCTTCAGTTCACAATTATGCACTACTTTATGTCAGTGTGCTAAAATATATGTTGAAGTTTTAGATTGGAAATGTAGAAATTATTTTAGAAAAAAATAGTATAGTACTATACTCTAGTTAGTACCACAGTAATCTCACAAACCAGATGCTCGCCACTGTGGTATTTTTAATCAATGCACAAACAGAGACAGCATCACTCAATGTGTCTGCTTTTCTTTTGATAAAAAAAAATATCTGCAGAGAAGCTTTGCATCAGCTTTTTCATCTCTCTATGAACTGCAGAGCAGATCTATTATTACTGTAGCTCCTTAGAAAGCCTTTCACCAGGTAAACAATGGTTTACACCAGTGGCTCTGACCTCCTACATAATGAAGTCACTGGGGAAACTGGTAATTGAGTTATGTTTGGAGGTGGATCCACACAGACCCGTACCAATTTGCATACAAAAGGGAATGAAGTGCAAGTGATGCCATTTGAACTGTAACAAGTCCTCCTTTTAATTAAATAGTTAATTAAATGTTAACTTTATTTTCTACCATAATAGGTGACAACTTATGAAACTGAACTTAGTTTTATCCTGAAACTCCCCTAGGCAGCACCAGTGCCCCTCCAGTTCACGTTTTTATTTACGCTGTACACCAATGACTGCTACCAGCCTAATCAATATGTGGTGACATTCTCAGAGGATACCAAAGCACCCAGCCTAATACATATTGATTCCAACCCAAGAAGGCACAGATCAGTATAAAAAGAGTGTCTTAAGTTATATGATGCTCATTAACACAGAAATTCGATGGAGATACTGCTGGACCCAACAGTTGTACACAGACAAAATATTCATCACACAGGCTCACATAAATACACGAGTGTACAATATCAGTCATTTCTAGAAAGCTACTATAGTGGCATGGCATTAACAGCTGTAATTTGACTGTAATAAAATAGAATAGGAGGTAATATAATAGAAATGGTTCCTTTGTTTTCATAAGTGTTTTTTTTTTTTAGTAATCCTTCCTCCGACAGGCAGACAGAATTGTATATGACTCCTCTAATGTGCTCCAATCTGAAATATGTGCTGCTGCACTAACTCCAGAAGAACATACAGGATAGTTTTATGCAAACTCAACAGAGATGCCAAACAAATATTTGTTTGTCTCAAAGTTGTTAATAATTAAAATTATTAATGAGCACATGCTTCAGATTACAAATACTGATAAGAAAAGGGGACGGGGACATGCAGGTAGCAACAGCTATGGTCTGTCATGATGTAGAGCAATGGCCTGGAGAGGAAGTGGAGCAGGTAGTTATTTCAATTTTATACATTTATTGTCCAAGTTAACATTTTTTGGCAACTTTGATATAAAAACCACTTTGGAGGTTGACTGTTAAAATGGGGAGGTCCAATGTGGTCTGCCAACTGTTAATTAAGCTTCAAAAAGTTAAAAAGTTAAAAACTATATAAGCTATGTAAAATGGTTAAAACAACAAATTTTTTAAGTTAATAAGCTAAGCTTTAATATAGGTTCTTTATCAGCATATAATTAAATATTGTCTTTCTGTATTTTTATTGAATTTCCTGTAGGAGCACTCTGGATTGTTTTTCTTAATTACATTGACGTTGATTTTTTTCCAATGAAACATACTTAAATAATTGTATAAATGTTATAAGGTCCTGTTGTGTCCCCCAGAAACAAACTTAATTACGTTTTTGAATTTCAACGTATTCTACTGAGGCCCTATAAAGGTTTACACTTACATTGAAGAACTGATGAAGCATTAGTTAAAATAGTATTATCCTGGTAAACAAGGAACATTTCTGGTAAGGGAACTAATAGAAATACTTTGACTTGGACCCTTTATCGAACCCCTACTTCAGACCCATTCATGCCTTAAAAGCTAATACTTCTTTGTTCATCTTGGACTTTTTTTGTTTAAATTGAGGTTGATAGTAATGAGTTAAAGATACACTTACTTGAGTAACAATTTGAAAAAAAAAACAAAAAACTTTTAGGAGTAGTTTTACTGTGCCGTACTTCTTACTTTTACTTTACTATTGTAAAGTATATATTTTTTTACTTTTACTTCAGTAAAAAATAGGTTAAAGTAGTGCTACTCTTACTTGATTACAATTTTTGGGTTCTCCACCCACCTGTGATCTTTCCTCACCTTACTGCAGGTATATAAAGCCAACTTGGAGCTGTGATATATGTGGCACTTGATGATTTAACCAGATCATACAGTCAAATTGATTCAAAGTTTTCTATCTAAGGAAAACCTGTTGATTGCATCGACTCATTGACTCTTCAGCAATCTCTCACACTAAGCATGCTTGTAGCGACAGTAGAGAGAAAAAACTCCCTTTTAACAGGAAGAAACCTCCAGCTGAACCAGGCTCAGTGTGAGCCGACTGGGATTCAAGGAGACAGAAGCAGAGATACAAAAAGCAACTGTAAAAGGCGGCCCCGTCCAGGAAACACACAGCCAGGCAGACGAGCTCTAAACCAGCTCCCATGTCAGAGGATGAAGAGAGCACATCCAGCCAGTCCCAGTGAGAGAAACAGGAATACACTGAAAAACAGGCCGATCTCCAACATCTATAAACAAGGATGTTGATGGAAGCAGCACAGCTGATATTCCTCTCCAGGACCAGATCAGGCAAAGCTACTATGAGAAAAAGCGGAGAGAGCATAACATTAGAGATTGAACTAACAGATTGTGCAGAGTGAGAGAATAGAGATAGAATGAAGCAGAATGATGAAATGGGGGTCCCTATGTCCTCCAGCAGTCTAAACCTATAGCAGCATAACTATAGAGATAGCTCAGGATAACCTGAGCCACCCTAACTATAAGCTTTATCAAAAAGGAAAGTTTTAAGCCTATCCTTAAAAGTAGACAGGGGGTCGGCTGATATTTAATTATTTGATAATTATGTAAATATTTGATATTCATATAAAATTATTTGATATTCATATATATGTCGAAGTATAAATATAAATCCTGTATATTAACATTCAACTTTCTAAATTGTGGTTATCTTTCACTTGAAAAAGTACATAAAAACAATATTTTTTATGTAAATGAACCCCCAGCAGTACACTCTAAAAGTAAAAGTCCCCTTTATCAGCCCTGATTGACTTAGAGAATCTGTAGTGTTCAGCTTGTCTTTAGTGATGCTTGCTGTCTGGTTGAGCATACTGCAGCCTGTAGGTGGTGCTGTAACCTTGACCTTCATGACTTGGTGTTTCCTGCTCTGGTCGATAGCATCAATTCAAGTGATTGTTGCCTGTGCATCATTCATCCTGTTTTGAAGAAGAGAGCTAGACTCAGCACTTAGGCTTAGGGACATGACCGCACAGTGCCACCTGTGACCTTTGACCTGGAAGTATGTGGCAGGGTTAGAGGAAGAGATGACGGGGACAACCACTGTAAGATATCCATGAAATCAGTGGAACAAGTCAGGCAGGGAGGGGCACAGGTCAAAATGATTTCTACAGTACTAAGCGCTTTTCTACTGCAGGAAACAGAACAACTGTTTACTCATCAAATGAAGCCTTTCAACCTTTCTTTTTCATTCATTTTTTGTACGTATGTAATGTTTGATTTCGAGGCTTTGGCTATGAATATCCCAAAAAATTTGATTTTGCCTAAGTTTTCAACAATAATGAAAGTATAAACATCATTTAGGACAAAGAAATGCCTTATGTACCAAAAATCTGATTTAAATACAGTGTTGATAATGAATAATTTAAAATTGCATAAAGTGGCAAACAATTGTCTGTATTGAAAGTGTGCCTGGATTCAATAACAAAAAACAAACAAACCAAAAATAAAATGTAGAACTTGCAAAATTTAACCTATTTAATTTTTGTCCATAAAGAAATTCCCTAAATCAATGATTACTATCAGTGCCACATATACTATTTAAAATAAAATTTACGTCTAAGTAGATAGTCTTCTTTGGAAAACTAAAATTAAAAAAATAAGTTCAACCAATGGAGGTACTGAATATATAACAGCAGAGAGTTATTAAAAAGCAAATATGAAAACAAAACCATAAGTACATGATTTGAATTGTATTTTGTCAGGATAAACTTGGCTGCTAATTAGATACAACATATGATAATTTATTAAAAGAAAATGATCTATTTTTCATTTATAAATATATATTTTAACACAATTTGCCTTATTGTGTTTCTCTTATTATTAAAATATAGCTTTTTATTTTATAACTACACTATATTGCCAAAAGTATTTGCTCACCCATCCAAATTATTGGAATCAGGTGTTCCAATCACTTCCATGGCCACAGGTGTATAAATTCAAGCACCTAGGCATGCAGACTGTTTTTACAAACATTTGTGAAAGAATGGGTCGCTCTCAGGAGCTCAGTGAATTCCAGCGTGGAACTGTGATAGGATGCCACCTGTGCAACAAATCCAGTCGTGAAATTTCCTCGCTCCTAAATATTCCACAGTCAACTGTCAGCTGTATTATAAGAAAATGGAAGTGTTTGGGAACGACAGCAACTCAGCCACGAAGAGGTAGGCCACGTAAACTGACGGAGCGGGGTCAGCGGATGCTGACGCGCATAGTGCGAAGAGGTAGCCAACTTTCTGCAGAGTCAATCACTACAGACCTCCAAACTTCATGTGGCCTTCAGATTAGCTCAAGAACAGTGCGCAGAGAGCTTCATGGAATGGGTTTCCATGGTCGAGCAGCTGCATCCAAGCCATACATCACCAAGTGCAATGCAAAGCGTCGGATGCGGTGGTGTAAAGCACGCCGCCACTGGACTCTAGAGCAGTGGAGACGCGTTCTCTGGAGTGACGAATCGCGCTTCTCCATCTGGCAATCTGATGGACGGGTCTGGGTTTGGCGGTTGCCAGGAGAACGGTACTTGTCTGACTGCATTGTGCCAAGTGTAAAGTTTGGTGGAGGGGGGATTATGGTGTGAGGTTGTTTTTCAGGAGCTGGGCTTGGCCCCTTAGTTCCAGTGAAAGGAACTCTGAATGCTTCAGCATACCAAGACATTTTGGACAATTTCATGCTCCCAACTTTGTGGGAACAGTTTGGAGCTGGCATGGACATGGATGACAGAGTCTGGTGTGGATGAACTTGACTGGCCTGCACAGAGTCCTGACCTCAACCCGATAGAACACCTTTGGGATGAATTAGAGCGGAGACTGAGAGCCAGGCCTTCTCGTCCAACATCAGTGTGCGACCTCACAAATGCGCTTCTGGAAGAATGGTCAAAAATTCCCATAAACACACTCCTAAACCTTGTGGACAGCCTTCCCAGAAGAGTTGAAGCTGTTCTAGCTGCAAAGGGTGGACCGACGTCATATTGAACCCTATGGATTAGGAACGGGATGTCACTTAAGCTCATATGTGAGTCAAGGCAGGTGAGCAAATACTTTTGGCAATATAGTGTACTTTTATATACCACTTTATTTCTTGTTTTTATGATTGATTTAGGAATAAATTTGGTATGATATGGTATAAAAGTTTCTGCACCTTAAACACATTTTATGTTTTAATCTACCTGTGATGACAATACGTGTCAGATATTCTAGCTTTTTATATTTATTTAACCTTTATTTTACCAGGAAGTCCCTTGAGATAAAATCTCTTTTTCGAGGGAGACCTGGCCAAGAGGCAGCAGTACAGTAAGACATATAAAAACACATAAAAACAACATAATAAAATCAATCATAAACTAGACTCTAGAATAACATTTACAATTTCTTTGTGCAAGCGGTTTTCAATAGTGATTTAAAATACTGTAGTGGAATAAGTGTCCGTAATTGCAGGGAGTTTTGAATATTGTGCCACGACCATGGTGCTGCATAGAAAAATTATGTTTTGCCAAGATCTGTGTTGATCCTGGGAATAGTGAAAAGAACACGACTTGAAGAGCGTGAGTTGTAACCACTGTTGGCTACAGACATGAGGTGACACAGGTATGGAGGGAGTTTACCCAGGATGGCCTTGTAAATAAAAGTAAGCCAATGATGTTGTCTTCTGAGGCTTAGAGAGGGCCATGAAACCAGAGCATACATATCCAAAGTCATCTGAGTAATAGTTCGAATAGAATAAAGAAGAATAGACAAGAAAATTCCTTTATTGTCCCACAATGGGGAAATTGTGGTGTAACAGCAACACAAAGATTATAGAAAAATGGTCACACGAATTCATTTGTTTTTAATAGCAGAGAGCGACTTTGTTGTATTTGCTGTGAATAAGTGGGTAAAAAAATTGTTTTAATATATTTTTAAGCAAGAAAGTGCACCTCAAAACATCGCTTGTGAAGTCAGTTCATCAAGATTACGATCCTGCCTTAAAATATTATTTCGTTGTCAGAGCCACACAGACCCCCACATACTGGATTCCCTGGGAATCCCCAGCAGAAGCTGACTCAGGCCGGGTCGCCTCTTGGGGGTTTCCTCCTGCTCTTTGTGGCGGCTGGAAGTAGATATGCATTGCTAGCTAAAAGCCTGATAATAATTGTTCACTGAAAAGAATAATGCAACCACCTTGGCATTTACTTACATCTAGTTACTTTAACACAGTTGTTTCATGTTAGCAGGGTAGGACTTAAAAATCTGTGTTAAAGTAACTAAATATGATAAATCAAATGCCAAAAGTGGTTGCATTATTTTTTTCAGTAGGTCAGTGGTGGCTTTGGCCCTGGAAATCTCCCATGGCTGACCATGACTTGATCTCTTTCTTATTCTTGTTGAATCATTAACTCTAACCATTATTAAGAGAAGTCAGATTTGCTGTGCTTTAGATGTCAGTGTGATCCTTTTGGGACGTCCTGGATGAGTCGCTGATGAATCCTTCCAGTTGTTTTGCCAGACCGGCCTCCCCTGGGTGGGTTCACCACTGCTTCATGTTTTCTCCATTTGTGGATAATGGCTCTCACTGTGGTTCCCTGCGGTCCTAAAGCTTTGGAAATGGTTTTAAAACCACTTCCTGGCTGGTAGATCTCCATAACCGTGTTTCACATTAGGTCATCTTATAAGCTGGGTCAGGATATCATGTGTTGCTTTTATGAAATTTTATGCTGATCAATTTTCTCATGGAGGTTCTGTTAATCAATTCCTGAATATTTTATCATTTTTTTCCTGGTTTTTAAGGTTTTCTTTATGTGACATGATAGATTTTTTTTCATTTCTGAAATTCTGAAATATGAGTTTGACGAACACAAATCTCTGTAGAGCAAGTACTTCACAGATCTGCAAACCTTGTTGAAATAAACTGCAGATGTTTTTTTTCATTTGCATTTAACTTCCGATTAGCCTTGAGATGGAAGAAAAGCTCCACTGACTGCTTATAATCAGTCAGAAATTCATTGTCCTTTAGTGTCTCATTTGGTTTTGTTTTGTTTAGTCTTCACAGCATTTCTTATTGCTATAATGTCTATAGTTTTTTTCTTTTTTTTGCTCCTTTACTGTGCAGCTTCTTCTACATTCTCTCTTGTATTTGTCAACATCACGTGATGTTCAGGGTCATAAAAGGCTTCTGTGTTGATCCATACTTACAGGGGCCTCACACATTTATTTTTCCAAGTTAAATGTTTTTGTTTGTAGCCTTTAGACGTGTTGACAGACAGTTTTTTGGCATATTCTCACAGATATCGACAATACCAAAAAATTGCAAAAAAACACACAAAAAAACGCTGAGCTACATGCTGGGAATTCTATTCTATTCATTTATAAATGTATCTTTTAAACTCTTTAGTAAAGTAGGTTGGAATAATATTATGGACTTTCACAGATTTTTAGAGACATTTTGATAAGCAGGTAAACAGGAGATGACATAGTCTTACAGGCTAACTGCATTTTTATGATCAGATTAAAACAAATAAATCAAAATACAGCACTGATATTGTTGCAAATCTAATAAACTAATTATGGTAATTTTATAGAAAAGAAGACCTTGACTTGAACAGATTTTTTTAAACTTCATCAGAAGGACATTGTACCTCAGCTTGTGTTGTAAAAAATAGCAAAAACACTAAAATGTTGTTGATTCTTAAAGTTCGGAGTGCACAGAATGGACCTTTTCCAGGTTCTAAGAGAAGTTTATTGATTTAAACAATTAACCCACATACTTATTGGTTTATTCTTCAAACAATCGGAATAAGTAGTACTACACTGCGAGGGCAAGAAAACAAAACAAAAAATCAATGTGTGCAATAAGTAGGCATGTTGCAGGTGATCTGCAGAGCTGCAAAAGTTAAGACGAATAATCCAGTTTAGCCCCGTTTAAACTAGCAGACTGACAGTGCTCACAGAGAGTATAGGAGTTTATATTAGTAGTAGAAGAACAATGTAACGTCTACACCATGGGGTTATTTAAAAAAAATAATAACAACTGTAATACAAATTGATATTATTTATTGTGCACTTTACATAGGTGTCTAAAAGTGCTACAAAAAAACAAAAAAAAACAAAATAATAGTTAAAAAAATAAGATTAAAAATAATTTATAAAACCTTCATAACCATCATAAAAGTTCCCTTTTTAAATCAAACTTATAGGTTTCATAAACCCCTTATGCAGGTGTTACCATTTGCATATCCTCCCCCCATAAATACGTGCAGTCTGGTCATTAGAATTTGTCAAACACCAAAAAAGCTTCTTTTCCTTTAAACTACACACGAAAAATCACTTTACACTTTCAACGAAGATCTGCTCTGCAGGTGTTAATAAGTTTTGCACATTTCCTAATTCACACAAACCATTTGAAGATCAGGCCCTGAATGTGACCACAGACCAGCTGTTTACTTGTTTATTTGAATCTTTCCCCTAAAGTTGGAAAAATGCCACACTGACATAAAACATAGATTAAAACATAGAGTTTTTTATTTGAACTCTTACCCTTTTACTTATTGTCTTTGTTTATTTTATATTTTAGACTCCGACAAGTTTTATTGGCATTTTGTTTACACAAAGTGTATACAAACGAAAATTCGTTTTGTACAGCTTTCAAGACATCTTCATTTCTTTTCATTTCTTAAAATGCAGCAGTGATCAAATCTAAACAGTGTGGGAGAAAAAACATGCGATTGAAATGGAAGTTCAGAGCATGAAATATATATTGTGCAATTATGCAGCATTTTGGTTTGGGGTTGTCAGTCTGCAGAGTACAGGTGCTGGTCATAAAATTAGAATATCATGAAAAAGTAGATTGATTTCAGTAATTCCATTTAAAAAGTGAAACTTGTATATTATATTCATACATTACATACAAACTCATATATTTCAGATGTTTATTTTGTTTAATTTTGATGATTACAAATGACAACAAATGAAAATCTCAAATTCATCATATCAGAAAATTAGAATATTGTGAAAAGGTTCAAAATTGATGGCCCCTGGTGCCACACTCTAATCAGCTAATTAACTCAAACCACCTGCAAAAGCCTTTAAATGGTCTTTCAGTCTAGTTCTATAGGCTACACAATCATGGGGAAGACTGCTGACTTGACAGTTGTCCAAAAGACGACCATCGACACCTTGCACAAGGAGGGCAAGACACAAAAGGTCATCGCTAAAGAGGCTGGCTGTTCACAGAGCTCAGTGTCCAAGCACATTAATAGAGAGGCGAAGGGAAGGAAAAGATGTGGTCGAAAAAAGTGTGCAAGCAAGAGAGATAACCGCACCCTGGAGAGGATTGTGAAACAAAACCCATTCAAAAATGTGGGGGAGATTCACAAAGAGTGGACTGCAGCTGGAGTGAGTGCTTCAAGAACCACCACACACAGACGTATGAAAGACATGGGTTTCTGCTGTCGCATTCCTTGTGTCAAGCCACTCTTGAACCACAGACAGCGTCAGAAGCGTCTAAACAGAAACAGGACTGGACTGCTGGTGAGTGGTCCAAAGTCATGTTCTCTGATGAAAGTAAATTTTGCATTTCCTTTGGAAATCAAGGTCCCAGAGTCTGGAGGAAAAGAAGAGAGGCACTTCATCCACGTTGCTTGAAGTCCAGTGTAAGTTTCCACAGTCAGTGATGGTTTGGGGTGCCATGTCATCTGCTGGTGTTGGTCCATTGTGTTTTCTGAGGTCCAGGGTCAACGCAGCCACATACCAGGAAGTTTTAGAGCACTTCATGCTTCCTGCAGCTGACCAACTTTTTGGAGATGCAGATTTCATTTTCCAACAGGACTTGGCACCTGCACACAGTGCCAAAGCTACCAGTACCTGGTTGAAGGACCATGGTATCCCTGTTCTTAATTGGCCAGCAAACTCTCCTGACCTTAACCCCATAGAAAATCAATGGGGTATTGTGAAGAAGAAGATGCAATACACCAGACCCAACAATTCAGAAGAGCTAAAAGCCACTATTAGAGCAACCTGGGCTATCATAACACCTGAGCAGTGCCACAGACTGATCGACTCCATGCCACGCCGCATTGCTGCAGTAATACAGGCCAAAGGAGGCCCAACTAAATACTGAGTGCTGTACATGCTCATACTTTTCATGTTCATACTTTTCAGTTGGCCAACATTTCTATAAATCCTTTGTTTTTATTGGTCTTCAGTAATATTCTAATTTTCTGATATGATGAATTTGAGATTTTCATTTGTTGTCATTTGTAATCATCAAAATTAAACAAAATAAACATCTGAACTATATGAGTTTGTATGTAATGTATGAATATAATATACAAGTTTCACTTTTTAAATGGAATTACTGAAATCAATCTACTTTTTCATGATATTCTAATTTTATGACCAGCACCTGTAGAGTTTTCCCAGCAGTTACGCATTCTGATGGCAGTGGGGAAGAAGCTGTTTTTTTCCTGATGTGCTCTGTAACACTTTGGGATTTGTATAAATATAAAGTGCATTAAAAATCCAATGTATTATTATTATTAACATCATTATTTTTAAGTGTTTAGAGGGACGCCATTCAAAGAGAGGTTCCGCTTAAACTACAATTCTCATCTAGAATATTATTTTATTCTGGCTGAGCCAAAAAATCTGATTGTGTTCATATGATGAGTTTTTATTTAGATCAGCCCTTTATTCCAAGTGCTTTTGTTCATGTTAAAATTTCAAATGACTTTCAATGACAAAATTCATGTTTGCCCTCTGACCCTCTCACTGCTACTTTTGAACACTGAGATGTTGAGGAGCAGAAGTGGTTTAGTTTGCTTGTCATATGTTGTTTTGAAGGCCGTTTGTTACAAATCTGTTGTGGTTTTTGAGTAATATCTTAATTGCAATGGAATTAAATTTCCAAGTTAGCTGAAAAGGAATTGCTTAAGACATGAAACAGCAAACCCAAGCTTTTCAAAGAGCAATACTGGACCAAAAAAACAACAAAAACAAATCTGTCTGGAGCTGCAAAGATGTTAGAGTCTTATATAAGCCTCGTATGGCAACACAGACTTTAAGTGTATTAGCCCACTATAAAACAAGACTATGTGGGTTTAAATATATAATAAGATTTCATGATTAAATGTTTATCCTGGAGAAAATGTCACATTATTTAATGCTTAAAGTTTTAATTCTATAGTAGCACGAGGTGATGGAGGAGCAGTGAACATTCTCGCCGCGTGCAGTTAACGCCGCTGCACTGCCCTTCACCGTGCGGTTTGTATGTATTAGGTTTTGCTGCATTCATGAAATTATAGAAACACGATAAAGGAATCTCTCTACGGTGGATGTGTTTCTGTTAGTGGAGTTAATTAAGTCATGAGGAACCGAGCAGGAACTGACATCCATATGGTCAGTGCTCTCTTACCCTGAAATCCCACATCCTCAATCACCAGCGTTCATTGGTGTGATTTTTATTTTGAGGAGTTGGGGAAAAAATGGAAGAAAGTTTCCAACCCTGCATCAGAGTGCTGCCTGTACGATCTATGGACGGTTTTCCATGCTTGAAACAAAACTAGCAGCATTAGTGGAGTTTTGAGATGCAATCCACTTCTTAAATCTATCTTTCCTCTCCTCTAATTTATCCATTAGTTCTGCAATCGCACTTTTTCTCTCACATCCATCTTGGTAGACAGCTGCAAATTTAGCATGCCTTCCCTGGAAATGCCTTTCCAAATTACTTTTTATTAGTTGACACCTTCTTATTCAAAAGCAAACATGCAGGTAATCCTTCTGCATTGGTAATGAAAGCAAATTATTTGGTTCATTCTTCTTTGAATCCTCTTTTCTCATCAGCTATCTTCTTTTTATTCCCCTTTGGGCTCCATGGCCCGAGACACACCCACTACATTTTATTTACAACCTCCACCTGCCTGGCACCGCGCCGTGCTAAAACATGTGCTGCAGGCTATGAAGCAATTTTTCGTTGACGGAAATGTTTACTTTTATTGTTTGAATTTATTTACTATCCAAATTTCTTACAGCATTGGAAAACATAATGAATGTTTGACCTCCTGCACAAAATAAATACATCATTTTCAATTTTCATATCACCACTGATGAGCCGCAGGGGGCTCTGGACCCGTAGGTTCCCTGGTTTAAGAACACAAATTTTTTTTTATCTAATAGAGAACGTTTGGGCAGAGCTTAAAATGTTTGTGAGTTCAATAAGGCCTCAATCCTGATTAGGTTTGTGAGGGGGTTGGACAAAGATTCCAGAAACTATTAAAAAGAAAATTAATTTATTAGTTTACTGAAAACTTAATTATCTGATTTGGATTTTTGTTTTTGTTTTTTTGAACCTCCAAATTCCTGTTTCCCTTAAAAGAAAATCTTTGTGTTGATTTAGTTATTTTCTTTTCTAGAAGTAAGTGAAGTGTATATGTATGTGTGTATTTAGTTTTTTGTTCCCACATATCCAACGTCATAGAAGTGGTTTAATTCCAGATCAATTAGGAGACATCCAGGTCAGATCAGGGCAGCTTTTGACGCACACTAAAATAACCTACTAGTTGATCATCTCTCACTTGAGCAGATTTCCTCAAGGCTTTTTTTTTCTTTCAGCAATGCTCTCCTCCCTGTCCTTTTTATAGACCTTTTATCCTGTCACTGTAATCCTCCTGGTCATTTGCTCCCTCCCTCCTTCTTCTTCTCCCTCCTAACTTCTCATTTTCCCTTCCTTTTCCAACCTGCCTTACATCAGTACCAATACTCTTCCCTTCATCTGTATCTGTTCTACCTCCAGCAGCAGTTAAATATTTCTATGTGGTCACTGAGCAATAGACCTGATTTTAACATTAATAAAACTAATACCGTCGTGGAAAACAATGAAACGTTTACCCATCATTGAGATATAGATGTTTGTTTTTCTATGTATACTTAAAGCAAACCTGCTTATGATACTGATATATCCTACTGTAAACAAGTAATACCTAAGGATCAAATACATAAAAAATAATAAATAGAATAACACAAAATGGAAATAAGACCAATAAAAACTCAAATATAAAACTTAAACAGAACCAAAACCATGACATACCACCTCTCTACTCTGTGCTTCCCTCTATCTCTTTGCTGTCATCACTGATTCTGTCCAGGAATTTTTCCTCTAGAGAACTTATTATCATATTGATGATAACTATAAAACTATAACATTGTGTATAATTTATAAGTCACTTTAGATGAAAGCATCTGCTAAATGCATAAACATAAACATTTAAGATTATTTTAACCTTTGTTTTTTCAGTAGACTGATTTCAGAATTACACAAGTGAAAATCGATCAATGTTTTGGGCTGGTTTAACTGGCATTGGATTATTCTGAAGTAATTTTTGATTGTTTTCATGGTAAATCTAACAAGCAGATAAAGCATTTGGAATTTGCCATGTTAATCTTGGAGGCATTTTTCATTTTCCCTTATATTTTTCTTCATTCTTGTCCATCTAATGCTTGTAGCCATTTTTTCCACATCCTCCTAAGTTGTTTCTTCAATATGTCCATAGTCTCCATGCTGTTTTGGAGATTTCAGAATGCTTAAGTCTCCTGCAATCACCTGCTCACCTTCTTCCTTCTTTAATCTTTTTTTTCATCCTTCTTTTATTTTCTCTTTCTTTTTGTCCAACTTGCCTCTTTACCTCTCATTTCTCCCCAAGGTTTGCTTTTGATCATTAGTTACTCAGATTCCTGCTTAATTTAATGTTCTTTTTCCTTTATTCCATCCATCCATCCATCCATCCATCCATCCATCCATCCATCCATCCATCCATCCATCCATCCATCTGCTAACCTCTTGATTTTCTCTCCTATTCAGTCTATTACAGTCCTTCTCCTCCGTTTCAGCATCCAGCTTCTTCTGTCGTTTCTCCCACCTCTCTTCCCTCCTATTTTGTTTGTGTTGTCAGTCCCTAGAAGTCAAGTCAGTGACTCCTCCTCCTCCTCCTCCTCCTCCTCCTCCTCCTCCTCTCTTAATCTAACACTCTGCTCAGCCCTCCCCAGTCAGTCTCTTTCAGCTTAAAGCTGAGATGCGTTTGTTTGGCTAAACAGCGTCTGGGTGACTGAGAATCTCTCTAAAGGGACCAAAAGTTTGGGATTTTGATTGAACTTGAACTCCTCTAACAGGTATGTGTGTGTGTGGGGTTGTTCATCAGATATATGCATATTCTGGATCCTGTGTTTTCATGTTAATATTTTTTTATTATCTAGTCTTACTGCTTAAAACATAAGACAAGCATTACTCCAGTCATTATTTAAACTCTGATAAATGGAAAGGCACAATGATCAGCATGTTTTTGCCTTTTGCTGGATGTTGCTAGAATAATGTCATGCAGTGTTCTCTTGAACAGTGCCGCTATCAAAGGGGGGCTAAAGGGGCACCCTAACATTTTTCTGGCCACTCGAATAACTTTACCAGCGAGATAATCTAATATAAATAGCAGCAATTCATGACTCTGAGATTCCATGTATTCTTTTTATCTGTGTCTGTTTCTTTTATTTTTCTCAGTTTTATGTCTATAATTGCCATGCTTTGAGCACATCATACACAATTTTTTTGTCGCTTTTAACACTATTTTCCAATCGTGCGACAAGTTTTTGGGATCAGGCCAACTCTTGGCAGAATTGTGTTTCGTGCATCTTGCAGTACAAGGAGGTCGCAAGAGGCGACTGGAACCTCATGGCGAGCTCCTGATCAGAATTCATGGGGCGCTGAAAAATTAATCCTGTTGGATATTTTGCATGTTTAAGCAGTAACACGACCAAAGTGAGAGCTCTTTCCTCTGAGATTTTTTACATTACACATTCTTTCTTCTTCTTCTGTTACTAGCTACCTCTATTTATTGCGTTGCATGCTGTGATAATTCAATACCCCGACCTTTCTTTAAGGACGTACAGTGTGAGTAGTCAGATCCCATCCGAGTGTCGGGTCATACAGTGTTTACATTCAAAACTTTGAACTTTTAAACTCTGCGATTGATTCCTGCAATTTTAGTTGGGTCTGCGAGCAACAATTAAAAATATCGCAGAGTTTATTCTAGGCCTTATTGAGCTGTCACAAGTTCTGGCCCTTTTATTGCCATCTGCCATCAAACAAAAGTAATATTAATTCTATTTTGTTCTGCTACCCCAAAGTTATCAACAGCAGACATTCCTCCTTAAGAAACCAAATACTCTTACAAAAACTGGACTATATTGTAGATTTGACTGGTCTGAGTACTGTAGTTTTTGGACTTGAGTTGGTCAAATACAGTCTAGTTTTGTATAATTGTAAAGAAAGAAAATCTTAACTTTTATTCAAAGAAACCAGAAAATAATTTTCATGAAAATATTTATAAAGAACTTCAAAAACTATGCGGACTAGATACAGACTAAACTTTATGTTAAATGGCACCTATCAGTTAGCAGCTGTCCAGTTTTATATCCTAGATCTATATCTATCTCTCTCTCTCTGTGCTTGCAGGGTTGATTCACAGTTCTTTTTATTTAAGGGCGAAGACAACATCTAGATTTTGATTCCTGCAGATATTTGATTACTGACATTACCTTTGCCTATAAAAGGTCAAGATTTCAGCTGTGTTTGTGCAGAAACATGACAGTTTAGTCAGGACTGACACAACAGAGCCGCTGTGTCGATAAATGATCTGTTTGTGCTGGTGAGGCACATGAAGTCTTCCCTGTTTACATTTCTGTGTTTGTGTGTGTGGCCATGCAACTGTTACCTCGGGGGTACAGTTTAAGGTCAAATTCCCAAGAATCTGCTATATTATAGGGACCTGCAGGTACCCCTGGGGACCAGTCGACAGGTTATATGAGGAGAAATTCTCTCCCTGGGTAGAGGTTTGGTTTTAAGCCCATAGGTTTAAACTGCTTGTAGGTTTAGGGTCAAGTATTCAGTGATCATGGTTAAATTTAAGGTTCTCCCTGAGCACCTTTACACACTAATCTATGTGAAGCATATTGTGTTGATCTTAATGAAAACCAGCCAGTGCGGCCTATTAATTCTCAGGACGATGGCCAAGATAATGATGCTTTATTAGATTGATAAAAACTGCTTTAAGATGTTCATTCAAATGCCTCAACAGAACAGAATAAAAAAAATCTATCTATCTATCTATCTATCTATCTATCTATCTATCTATCTATCTATCTATCTAGCTAGCTAGCTAGCTAGCTATCTATCTATCTAGCTAGCTAGCTAGCTAGCTAGCTAGATATGTTAATATCTTAACATTTGTTGCTCACATCTCGGCTGGCCTGGGTAATATCATGACCAGTAATTAAATAGAGAAGAAGAACTTATAAAAATTGTTTACTTCTTTGGTTTCTTCTTTCAAATCCCTTCACTTTACAATTTTGAATTTAGCACGCTCTATTTAAATGTGGCTTTTGTACCTGAAGAAAAAAATGTAATTTATTAATAAGTTTTTTGATGGCAGCACCTGTTAGGAAGAGAAGTCTATCGTCAGCAAATTGGTCAATCTTTAGCAGTGAAATAAAGTATTTGATGTAAGATTAAAGCAGTGGGAGATTGTCTTATTTCAGGAGCAAACACATGGATATCTTCTTATGAGAAAAATAAATTGAAATATCTATCTCTTTTATGTTTTTCTGTATCCAAGCTCCAAATGTATTTAAATTACAAATCTCCTACTTAATTTAGTAAATTAACATTTACCTAATTTACTGTTCTCTGAAGCAAAATGTGTTATTATGCATTTTTCTCCTTTTTTTTACCCAATTCATCTATAAGGCAAAGTTAGAGTTTACCTTGTTTTTAGCTCAAGATCAAAGACCTTCTTACTTTACCTTTTTTACCATATTTCCCCCAGATTAGGTCATTTCATTTAAATCCAAAAGAAATGAATACAAAAATGTTAGAGATACCCAATTATCTAAATCTCTAACTTTGACGGTCACCATTAGTCTCATTTGCTTTGTGTGGTTAACCAGTGACATCATGATGAAGGGAGCAAACGGACAAGAAGACAGAGAAGCATGTAGAAACTTGGTGGACCAGAGAGGAGATGTCAAATTGTTTGATCCTATAAGTAGATGAGAGGAGTGATAAGCACCTGTTAGTTGTTAGAAAGTTTTTTTGTAACCTTATCAGGAGGCAGGCAGAGCAGACTGGTCCACACATGCATGTGCATATTTTTTTTTTTTGTTGCTCTTATGAATATACATTTGAGTCTTTCATTGTCAGGTCAGTGCAGCAGGTGTTTCTCTGCAATGACTGTTCTTTCTGTTAGCACACATGTTATGCAGATTTTAACAGTTCCACACATCCATTTTTAATGCAATTTAACCAAACTTAGTGCTCCTGATTATTTCTAAGAATAAAATTATACCTCCCGTCTTATGTCCCTAGTTCCCATCTTATCTGGCTCCAAACTCTTTTTTTTTTCTTTTTTTTATTCACATGTGGAAAATGATCTTGCAAGCTGGGCATAATGGGCTTCATTGCTCAGACTTCCTGTGTGGGCTGGCTATCATGTGGAGCGAATTGTCTTGTTTCCTACTTCCTGCTATTGACAGCAGGCCATAACTATATGTGGTATAAGGAGGGAGTTGGGCGAGAATGGCGTTTTAAAACTAAAACAGGCTCTGAGTCTGCGAATCAGCAAACCCCCTGATGGTTCATATGAGCGCATTCTGGTAGTAAGACACTTTGGGTGTGGTTGAATTCAGTCACAGGGCGGTTATATATTATGACCCTACTTTGTTGATATATAGCCATCGTAAATGCTCACAAAGCAAAAGGGACAAATTAAACTTGGCATGTCTTATTATTGACCTTTACTTACAATGAAGTCAGAGTACTTACCCATTTGATGGCATTTTAGCAAGTGTAACTATAAACATTTTTAGTTTAAACTCTAAAATTAGATGGTTGTGACGGGTAGCATTGTTTTACTGGCTTTCCTTTGGCTCAGTGACACAGAGAGCCACTGACACTTCAAGGTGACAGGTTAGAACAGGATAAAAATAATATGGGAGTATGTCATTCAAGCTGCACAACCATAAATGAATGTAAATACCTTGTGAAAGCAACATGTGTAATTAACCTCAAATATCTACTTAAGACATGCATATAGTTTTCTTATTTTCTAATACATTTAAGTAAGTCAGAAATCAAGTTGTCTTGATTTCTGATTTCAAGTTTGTAGAAAAAAAAGAAACGTTGCAAATATATGGACACAAACTCTGGTTTATTTTATCAGGGAGAGAAAAAGAAATCCAGAGATTACTCAGACAGAAAATTAAAAAGGGTTCTAATTTGATATGCCTTTGCTTGAATTTGTGTTTAACCTCAAAGAATAATGACCCACAAAGAGAGGTAATGTAACCATGAGGGGCAGTTTTTTTTTTGCCTTTGGTAAAAAAAAAGAAATTTTTTTTGTGTATAAATTACAAATTTCATAGAAACAATCTCTTCCATTGTAATCACTCCATCAATAGGAGCAGCAAAAAAAAAAAAAAAGAAAGAAAGAAAGAAAAAGAGGGGGGTTGTGGCCTAGTGGTTAGGGCATAGAGCTTGGATTCCTGAGGTTTTGAGTTTGAGCCCCACTCCCATGGACTGCCACTATAGGTCCATGAAGAACGTCAAAGACCTTTAACCCCACACTGCTCCCTGGGCATCGCAAAAAGGCAGCCCACTGCTTGGTTAAATGCAGAGGTAAATTTCCCCGATGTGAGATCAACAAAGTTCAATTATTATTATTAAGACATTAGAGCTAAAGAAGAAGTTCAGGTTTAAAATGCTAGTCCTTCACAAGGTCCGTTGGAAACAACAAAACCTTCAAAATAAGGCTTGGTGAGAAAAATAAAATCCTTTGGATATCAAACAAGCGAAAGATATTAATTGATCATTCTCCTTTGGAGCTTTAAAAGCTGATTATGTTTGGTAAGGCAAATAAAAAAACATTATGGATCATCCCATGGTTACAGAAAGGGAACCTATTATTGACGAGACGTTGAAACAGAGTGAAAAGAAATTAGTTACAAACACCCTGCCATAGTTTGACTGAGATACTTTGCAGGTGGAGTAGGAACAGTTGCAGATCTGTCTTATTGTCAGACAAGGTTTGGAGAAATGTCTAATGCTCTAACTCAACTGAGTTTGGAGCCTTAAAAATGTTGAAATTTAAAAATGAGAGCAGTCTTGTTTTTGACAGCCATCTTAGATTTAGTCTTAGTCTTCAGGACGAAAACTATTATTAGTCTTAGATGCATTTTAGTCATTACGATATGTGATAGTTTTAGTCGACTAAACCTAAAAAGGTTTTAGTTAGTTTAAGTCAGTTTTATTTATTTTTTTAAACTTTAACCTTTACATTTTTTATAACAATCAGATTCTTTACCAGACTTTTTGAATCTTTGATTTATAGAATTCAAATAAACTTTTTTTTATGACTTAATGCTCTACTTTCTAAAAAAGTGTCTCACAAAAGCTGTTAAAATAGCAGATCTATAGTAGTTCAACACATCATATTGGTTAATATAGCAGACAGGAATGGTTTTACACATTTACGTTTTCCATCGTAAAGCAAACACTTTCTGATCTACTATGAATTATTCATTACACAAAGATCAATAAAATCTCCATAGCTCCAGAAAAGCAAATAACAAAAACATTTTTTGATTGATGCTCAATTTTGGTCTGCGCTATACGCTGTGGGTCTAGATACAGCCGAGGTGGAGAGGAAGTGGGGGCAAGTTTGTGCGACAATGGAGGGACATGAGGGCAAAAAATAGCTGGGATCCAGGTGGAAAAAGGGTCCCAGCGTTCTTGTGCACCTTGCTCTTGTAGCTGGTCAAACTTCATGGGTTGTTTTCCGTAATTGCGGTCATAAGAACAAAACAAGTCGGCCTCCTGTCTGCGGCACAGTCTGCGGTCAGTTACAATTTGGGAGAGGAGCAGCAGAGTGTCTGCGGAGGGCGCTGGGACCCTTTTTGTTTACTGCGACACCTACGCAGACGACCTAGTTTCAAAGTATAAATCAACCTTTAGATTACTACTGGCATGCATGGATCTGCGCATTAGGTTCAACTCTTTCTATCTTTCTGTTTGGAGGTAAACCCATTTAAAGTGTATTACTGCCACCTAAAGGGCTGGAGTGGAAATGTCTGGGTCTTACTCTTGCCAAATGTAACAAAATAATGGACACAAATTCAAACTGGAAGACTTATCCCAGCATCACCTGCATTCAGTCAACTCATCATGCGCCTCTGGTGCAGCCAATCACTGTCAAGTTTATTTCCTCTTCAGCCAATCATCCTGTAAGGTTCTGCTTAAAGCTGTCCATCCACAGACTCTCCTGGTCTTCAGCTGAGCTTTGAATCAACCGGTGTTTCTGACAATCTCAATATAAGACTGAGCGTTTAGCCTAACATAAGGCAGAATTCCTTTTTTTGTTTGCTTTGTTTGTTTAAAATAAAACAATGTAAGAGAAAGGAAAGTGTTTAAGTATATATTGTTCATGAGTGGGGTGAAGGGTCTTGCTCAGGGACCCAGAGTGGCAGTCTGTGGGAGTGGGACTTTAACTCAGAACCTTTAGTTTTCAAAGTGCAATGCCCTAACCACTAGGCCACCACTCCCCCAAAGCAAGCATTAGCATAAAGGGTCTGGTCCAAGGACCCACACTTGCAACCTATTCCCCCCAGCTGGGATACGAACTCAGGCTTCCTGTTTGCAGGACGGGTGACTTACCACTTGAGCTTGCCAGCAGCTAACTGTGCCTGTCCCCCCAAAAATGTTTTTTCCTCTTAGTTTCAAGTGCCACTAAATCACATAGGACATTCAGTTGAACTCAAATGTTTACACATGCCATGTTCAAAACATACAGCGGTTTTTCGTTTTATTTACATCTGATGTTTCTTTTTGCTAGATGGGGGAAAGAAGCGGGATAAATTTTTCTCAGATTTTGAGAGTCTTTTAAACACATCTTTGGTATTTTTTTTATTTCAAAGGCGGGGTGAGCCTTTTGAAAGAACTGTTGCATAGGTATGAACAATCTCATTTTGTATTTCCCAATCCCTATTTTAACTATTTTTTTGTGGTATGTATAGTCATTGTGGTATGTATAGTCATTGTGGTATGTATAGTCATTGATACAGCAAATCGATATTGCTGTATTAGGTTGTATTCTCATTGTGCCATTGTGGACTGAGTCACTCCTACCACCACAGCATGTATCTACCATCTTCGTGTATCACAGTCAGGATGGATTTTTAAAGGCTAGCAAGTTTAGCCTGTATCTCTCTGAACGTCAAAGGGTGTTATGCATAAAAAATTCAGTTTTACCTAAATCAAAAAGCAGATTTTTGTTAACACAAGTGCTTTTGGGCTCCGTAATCTGGCTTTTTATGTTGCAAAATTAGTAATGGCTTCTTCCTTTTCTCAGTAATCTTCCTCAGTGTTTATACTTGCATATAACTATTGGGACAAAGAAAAGTGGCGCCTTTAGGCATCTAGATAAAGTTGAACATTTGTTGGAGTCCATTATTCTCTTACTGGTACATGTCTTGCCAGATTGTTTTTGATCTTCCCATGATGTCATAAGGGAGCAAAATATTTGCTCTTAAAACTTCAGGAGAGTTTTAAAAATAAAAATATTTACTTAAAATTATGTGTTCCTGTAACTTAAATGTTGTAAATTAACCTACATATTTCACATCTAAGCTTTTAACATTTTGGAGCTGTAGTGAAATAGTAAACATAGTGAAAATCAATACTTAAGGAACCAATGGTGACGAAACTGGGTCATGACTGCAGAAACCCCACTTACCTTCTTATTTAGGGAAGAACTTCAGACTGCTGCCTCATCGTATACTTTCATTCATTTATCCACATTATTGTTCACTGTCGGTTATATATATATATTATTTTCACAAAAAATGTTATCAGTGTTTGAAAGACACTAATCTTTTTTGTTTAACAGCATTTCAGTCAGAGACAAAGTGGTTTGATAGCGTTATGGGGCCTTTAGGTAAGCCTTTGAGTAGAACTGTATACAGAAGATGTTTTATAGTGTCTTACACAATGCATTTTAAGAGTTTATGTTTGACAGTTTAGAGTAAGACACTGTTTAACAGCCATATAAGGATTTCCTTAACAGCGTTTTATTTCTCAGGCTGAAGGTCTTGTTGGATATTAAAACCAATACTAATCTAATGCTCCCAAAGCTTTTCTGACTTGTTTTCCAGCCAATATGTTTCTTAGATATTAGAGTGTTTTCTTTATTCATTTAACAAAACATTGCAGGCTCAGTGAGAGGCAAAATTCAATCTGTTTTTCAGCTCTACAGAAACAAAAAAGGAATCTTTTGATTGGATCTAGTTTTGTCTTTTGCGGACAATATTTTCAAGTGATTGAAAATTATATATATATTTTTTACCTTTACACTTAATGTAAACATTTAAGATACATTCACAGTGAATGCAAATTTTGCAGCGGGGTTGAAAGATTCCAATGTTATCTCTATGTAGAGGACAGATGTAGAATGAGGCAAAGCAGAGCGAGGCTGAGAGAGGCAAAGGTGAAGGAAGGCAAAAGGCACGATTTTGATGAAGTTGGCCAAATTGGATCGCCGCGTCACCTGCGAATGAAGTTGAAAAATGTGAACTTTAGTTTACATTCACATCATGAAATCCAGTCAGGATCTAGATCAGGCTGTGAGCTACAGTGAAAGGGCAAATAATGTTGAAAAAGGATGAAGCAGGAATGCTCTCAAGAGGATTTAAGGTGGCTTTTTAAAAAGCTGTTTGGTCTTCTTACCTCCAGCGCAGACGGATGCCTCCTCTCCGCAGCTCTGCTGGTATCTTTGTTGATCCTCCCTGTTACAGGTTTAGGTTATCTTGCAGTTTGGAAATTACTGGGAACTGTAATTGGAACCATGCTTTAATGCATTTTCCTTGATCAAGTGTGTATACCAATAATAGGAGTCTAATTCACCAGTAATAAGACCAAAGCGTTGATGTTACCAAAGATTCCTGACTTTTAGACATTTTAAGAGGGTATTTAATTTTAAAAAAAGGTCTTTCTGAAATCATTTCACAATGATCACATTTATGAGAAGGTATAAAATGTCTCTAAGCATCAGAGGCTGCTTTTATAGAGGAATTTTATATTTTCTAAAAAGAAAGAATAAGCTTGAGAGATGTTTTCACTGTATTTAATTTGCCTATGTCTAAAGAGAGGAATAGAAAGGAGTGCCTGAAAATGATCCAAGGAAAACAAACAAATAGTATATCAGTGGTACTTTACAAAGAACTACTCAGATAAATATAAGCATATGAATAACACGTGAAAAAACTATTAGCAAACCAGTAATGCAATATTTTGCACCTGTAAATATTCGTTTGTAGTTCTTTTGTTTTTCGGAACGAATGGTTGCTTGAGAATTTGAGTTAATATGACTTTAGATTTTTCCCTTAAGACTGGAGAGAAGGATTGTTTTTCCCTCAAGTACTTGATGGTTGGTTTGCAATGTTAATTGATTGAACCGAGGACAATCTAAGCATGTCTTTTGATCATTAATGGTACAAAAACAAGAATAAAAGAGAATACAGTCTCCACAATTAATGAAATTAAGCCTCTTGGTTAATTTATCTAATATGCAGACATTTTGAAACTGTTCTTTTTATTTGCAGGGAGACCACACCTGGGCAACCATGTTGGGACAGAGTGTGCGTTTGCAGCCGGTTCCCATCCAGAGCCTGTCAGAGCTGGAGCGCGCCCGGTTACAGGAAGTGGCATTGTACCACCTGGAGGAGAGGGACTTGGACTTTAAGATTAGCATCCCTAGAGGTATGAGAAGGACAATGGTCTGCTTTACTAAGCACTAGGTCTACAGCTTGTCGGTTCATACATTCAGCAGTTAACAACTTATTTAACTGTTAAACACCTGATTACACATATTACCAGACCCAATTAGTTTATCACGAGATTAAACAACATTTATTGGGATTTCTTGTCAATGAGAATTCTGTTCTGCAATGTAAAATCCAGTTGCTTTAAGCTTCTTATTCCTGGTGAAATAAGTGTGATTTATTACTTCAAGACTTTCTGCTGAAAAATTTCTTTAAAATAGCCTTTTTTATTTGACCCTTTCTGACTACAAAATTGTTTGATGAGCAGACTGATACCTCAGTAGTTTAGCGCAGATGCACCTATAAGCCTGTAGTCTGTTTTCCTGAATTAACTTTGGGTCCGCATGTGAGCTTAAATGGGTCCAACCTAGCAGACAGTCGAAGTGCTATATTCAAGATGGATTTTGTGCATATTCAAAAGAAACCAGCATCCAGCTCAGCTCAGACACTGGTGAAAAGTCTAAGTAAGTTGAGCAGGAGCTACGAGAATGAACAGACGAGTGCTGCAGTTCATTGTTTTGGCCACAGATGGCAGTATCATTAGAAAACTCCATCATGGCTCTTTAAACCTGGAAACATACCTTGTATTTGTTAAAAGGATCTTACATTGAGTCAATATGGAAACTAGTTTACAACTGTTGAACAAAGACCGACTAGTTGTCAATCCTTGTAAAACTATTTAAATATGTTTGTTTGGCATCATTTTTATACTAGATTTAGGATATGAAATAATATTGGTGAATTTTTCAATAATAATATGGCTTGCAATAATTGAACCAATCAAAAAACATTGATGTCTTTCTGCTTTGGGGTAATAGCAAATAAAAATCTCATATAGTAAGTAGTAATTTCCAATAATAAGAAGCTACGGAACAATTATTGCAATTCAATATTTCGATTTGAACAGTTTTAATGTGATAACAGAAGATTTAGAACTTTTACCACTTTACGCATGTTTTACCTTTAACAATCCTGTAATGATTTTTCTTACTATTGACAATATCTTTGTTGAAACCAAAAATTAGAGGCACAGATAATCCAAATGTGTGGTACTTAATTCGTTATCTGACTTTTATATTTGAATAACTTTGAAATTTGTTTAATTATATTGTAAATATCAAAATACTTCCATTGATCAAATTTGAATTAGATGCATCTGCTCGAAAGCAAGATTTTATGTAGCGCCATTTTGGATTAACAATTGAGTTTCTGAAGGGATAGGGGTTAATGACCGAAGGAAACCAACCAATATAAAGGGAGAACATGCTAAGTCCACACGAAAAGGCCCAGGCCCTTCTTTCTTTGAGGCAACAGTGCTAACTACTGCTGTATTAAGCTACAATGAGAAGTAAAGTTATGCCATTGGTGTTTATTGTCGGTCCAATGAATCCGGAAAACAAATGAAACACCTTTTGACCCTGCAAGGCAGATTCCAACCATGGTGCTGGGATTTTTTCATTTATTGGTATCCAAACATGGATTGAGATAGTATGTCACTTTCTTCTTGAGAACAGGGGTTTCTTTGCTTGACCTCTGATTTCCATGGAAGAAACCATCATCATCCTTTGGGATAGATTGCCAGGAAGAGGCTAAAAAGACAACAAACAGTATTTCCCAACAGTATTCCCAAAATCTCATCCGGTACTATATCCTATTCCATGCATCCTGCTTGTGAGCTCTATGAATGTCAATTCTGAGTCAACCTAATTTAAAGCCTTTTGGCCCACTGGAAGGAATTGGACCATGCAGAGGTCAAATGAAAAACCCAAACATTTTAGCTACAATGTTAATTGCAGCCAATTATTGACATGATCAATGTTTCGGACTGATTCTTGCTTAGTTAGATAACATTGCTCCTAGAATAACCTTTTCCCGACCTTCTAGTTCCATCATCTATCCCATGATAAACAAAGCTTAAACCAATCTGTAACGCATCACACGCTTGATTCATCCTTCCAGTTTTCCTTTTGTCTCTGGCCTGTCTTGTGACTTTGAGAAATATCTGTGAAATACTTTCAATTCAAACGTATATAACCCAAAGCAGCTTACACATTAGAAACGCTACACTGGGAATGTCTGGGAATTGTTCAGGAAGAAAATCAAGTCTTTTTACCGGTTCAGGCGTTTATTTGTACTGCATTCCTCTGCTTGATACTCCCTGCTTTGAAGGATTGTTTTTGCGGAACCCCTTGATCCGCCTGAACTCTACAGAGCTAAATCCATGTGATAATGTCAAATAGTTGCTCCAACAGTCTTCTACCGTGTTTTTCCTGTACACCTTGTAGACGGGGAATGTTTTTTCCTAGGTTTTATTGAGGCCTGAGGGGATGGAGTCCACAGCGGTAGATGGTTTAACTGGTTGAAGGGTGGGGGGAAGCGTTGGGGTGGTATCTGCATGGTCTCTCTCTCTCTCGCAGGATCAGAGAGCTCTTAAGCTGATTTTCTCAGACTCCAATGTTTTCTCAAATAATTGTTCTCTCGCAGGGTAACTGACCTCTAGATCAGCTCAACTTTGACCATTCCTCTATTTGAGGTTCAGTTTAAAGCGGCTGAGCTCAGTTATACATCTTCCTCCTAGTTTGTGGGTTTTGTTAGCATCCCCCAAGGAGAACGATCAACCCGGTTCAAATGATTTCCTCTGTGCGTTTACAGAAACAATTCCTAAGAGAAAAAAGAAACTGCAGCTGCTCATGTTTACATCATCTCTGGGAAGGGATGAAATGAATTCTCTTCAACCTGCAGCTTTATTTTAGTAAAGTAAAACAAAACAAGAGTTGGATCAGAAATTTAGTACCGAACAAATAAAAGTGCAAATAAATAAACTGGAAGCTTCCTGCATAAATTTACACCTGAACTCTGACTGACCCATTCTAGCACATTAATATGTTTTAAATGTCTGCATTGTACGTCTTGCTGGATGTTGTTTTGTCTTCTTGAAAGAAAAAACCTCCAACCGAGTCTGACAGGTTTTGCCTGTATAGTTATACATCATTGCTCTCAGTTCGGCAAATTCATTTTCCTAGCAACACAAAAAACATCGCAAGAGTGTGATGCTGTCACCATATTTCTATATGAGTCATCTGTTCAGAGTAATGCAAAGTGTTTCTATGCCAACCATAAATTGGATTTTTGGGTCTATTTGAACAAAGCCCCTTCTCTCACATGTCTACTTTGCCCTGAAAATCTCTTAGAAAAAAACAAGACTTATTGAGGATCTTTTTGGGACAGTGGATCTCTTTCTACCTTTCCCACGGTGACAGACAGTTGGCCTCTCAACAAACTCATACCTCTGTATTTAAATATAACAGGTCAGGACAGAAATCCATTCTGTATGTATTTTAGGTTTAACATTTCCTCAGAATAACGTTTTATATTTTGTTATGGAGACATTTGATCCCAGTTTAGGAAAATGTGAACATGTAAGACAACCATTCAAGCCTGAAAAAAGGACTTTCCCACTGGCTATTTGTTCATTTTTCAGTCTAAGACAGACGCCTTATCTTTGACCTTTCAACAGGAACGTTTTAAAACATCGTCTGGGTGACCAACTATGGCAAACCTTTAGAAAAATCCAAATAGACCAAAATAGTTCTCTGGTTTTAGAGGCTTTTGTTTTCTCAAAGATGTCCAAACTGATTAGGTGACAGAATGTATGACTCAGGGATAAAACAACATCCCATAAAGATTTTATAGAGTGAAATAAAACTTTAAAAAGATCACAACTTTATTCTTTTGTTCCTGCACACAGTTTGTGTTATATTTGTAACATTTTAGGACTGAATAGTCTCAAAACTCGCTTTTTTATTCTAATCTTTTAAACACTCCAACAATTTAAGTGTAAAATATTTACTTAGTTATGTTTTACTATATATAAATGTCTCCAAAATCATACTAAAATGCTAATGTTAGCGTCTTACTTGGAAATTCTGTACAAGGTTATTTTACTGCTTCTTTTTCTTTATTAAAACAAAACCAAAAAAACAAAAAAACAAAAAAACAATCTCTGATGTCTGATAATGGTTGAACAGAAGTTAAGAAGTAATTTCTTCCTTTTTAATATATATTTATAGATATATTTCCTTTTCAATAAATCTGCATGTATCTTTAGGTTTTAACCAATATCAATGAGCTAGGCAGAAACTTATAATGATTTTTGATAAAGAATATTGTCTAAATATTTCAAATGACCAAGTTCTAAAAATGGAAAAAAAAATCTTTTTTTTTTTGTTGCAAAATTATTATTTCAAGATTAAATAAACAAAAAAGGTTATCTTAAAGCTCATTTTTTCTATACCATCTCATGGTTTTAATACTTTTAAATTAATAAATTTTTTGTTTTATAAAAATAACCTTGTTGAAGAGATAAAACCATAAAGGACTAACTATTTGAGAATGATGAGATGTCCTTAGAGTCTGAACATGACTGCTAAGGAGCTAAGTGGGTATACAAATATTTATTTAAGGCAATCCTACAGCAGACATGGTATAAACTTAAAATGGACGAGCATGTGCGTCTCTCTCTCTTCCTGTCAGACTCTGCTCATTTCATTTTCTGGAAATATTCTCATTTCTTACGCTTGGCATTGTTTTGTTTTCACAAATCTCTGAATATAAACTGATGTATTTTTTTCTAAACTGTAAAGAGAAACAAAATCAAGGGAAAAGAGGATGCATCACTTGTAATTTCCTGTTTTTGATTCACTTCCATGGCAACAAGAAGGTCAAGTAGTTAATTATACAAAGCACTGGAAAAGATAAATCAATCCTCTTTCAGTTTAAGTATATTAACTGATTGTCTAAAAGTGGGACTACGTTTATAAAAATGTCAGATTTCTGCAGTGTACTGGTGTAGTCGTGCTTCTGAGAGATTAATTTAACTCTCTACAGCCATCAGGACAATTAGAAAAATAAAAAACCTGCACATGTATAAAGCTACTGTAGGTAGACCTGGGAATTTTGCAGGGACTGATTTCACCACAGGCTTCTCTATTCAGTATAACATCCCAATATTTCTAATGCCAAAAGCTTGTTTCGATATTGTGTCATGCATTAGATTGGATATTTAAAAAAAATCCTTGCTAAATTCTTGCAGCTAATGCTGGGAACTCAATGGGGGTTCTGGTGGATTACTTTTCTATTGCAGCTTTTTCTTTTGGTATAAGAAAGGGTAACAGGCTGGATCTGTTTTGCAGTTTTAGACACTTGAGGTTTCAGATAAACAATCCGGTAATTTAGTAAACAGAGAACCAATTTTACTGTTTCTTGAGAATATTTCACAAGCATGTTCTTCAAACCCATATTTTCCATGTCAAACAAAGCACAGTGAATTGACAAAATATTCACTTGATTTACTTAACATTTCTTCGTGGTACAACAAACTTTGTCGTATCTTTTTTTAGATTTAATGTCACAGACTAACACGGAGTGATGGAAGAATATTGATACTTGTTCAAAACATTTCGGTCACAGACATCTGCATTTATAAATGAACAACTTAGAACGTTAAGGCAGTTCAAAGTAGGGTTAGGTTTTAAAATAATATCCTACTGGACAATTATGATGTAAATATAACAGTTGAATCAAAAACAATGTAAAGATATAGAATAAAATAAAATCCTTTACACTTCATTTATAGCTGTTTATGCTATATATCCGTCCAGTGTTGGGGTAACACACTACAAAAGTAATGTATGACAGTGATATATCAAGTTCAGGCAGTATTGAAGTAATGAGATGCGTTAAAAACTGAATTTTGGTGATATTATTACAGTTGCTTAAGCGTATATTCCAGTACGGGTAAACGATAGCTGTCGGTTTTGAAAAACATCCAAGGGCCTACAGCGTAAATAAAGAGCAGAAGAAGACTGTTGTATTCTTTTTACTCTATACTAGAGGTCTTCAACAGGGGGTCCGCGACACTTAGGGGCTCCTCGGAGGTACTGCATGGGGGTCCGCAAAGTTTTGGTTATTAGACTTTTTTTTATATTCCCCTCTGCAATTTTCTCCACTAATTAAAATGTCTTTAAAATCACATTGACATAAATTCAACACACTGTAGTAAACAGATAAATGGAGGCAGAAGATGTCTTTCAGTCCTCCATGCAAACATTTAACGACACACAGGAGCTCTTTCAATCTAGGCACCATTTCATTCACAACACCTGTCCCATGAACCAGGAATCAGAATCAGAAATACTTTAATAATAACAGGGATGACTTTCGTTACATGACTCCATCTGTAATAGAGTGACTATAGGACCAGTTTGATATGACACAATTTTATACAATATATATAATTAGGGGGTCCCCACTCCATCTTGTTATCAGTTTGGGGATCCTTGGCCTGGAAAACGTTGAAGACCCCTGGTGTAGAGCTAAAAAATGAAGCATAGATAGAAAGCTTGTGTCATGTCCTATAAAGCTTTTTTTTGTTTAATTATCCTGTATTTTTCCGATTCAGTTGTCCTGACCAATTATTGTGCTCCTTCATTTTGTAATGCTTCTTCCTAAATGTTTATTTTGGCGAAAGTAATCAAAAGTTTCTGATTACCAAAAAGTAATCAGAAACAAATAACTGTCTGTCATATTGCATGGGGGGTTGCAAAAGTTTTGGTTGATTACACTTTTTTTTAAATATTGTATTAGTACAATACTTGAAGCTGATTGAGTGACGTGCTACTTATTATAGTTATTATAATACGCTTTTAGCAAATCAGAGCAGCGAAACAGGACATGTCGTTAGCTGATAAATCAAACTGTTTCCAAATCCTGTCGGAACAAAAGCACCGACATGTTTCCCATCTACAAATGCACAAAGCCCTTTTTTTTGTCTGACTCCCTGATTGTTACGGGACGGACGTATTAGCGAGAGTCTTTCAAGATGGATTTGTTGTGAGACTGAAAACTCGGATCTCGCAACAATCCAGCTTGCAGAGTAAGATTAGCTCAGAGGTACAACTGAGTTTCAGTGAAGGCAGGAAAAACCTTTTAGACATGACAAAATGCCTCAGAAAATAAGAGAAAATTTATAAGAATGCTTAATTTTCTCAGCAGTGTCTTAATTATCGTTTTGCTTTAGTTATAAATTCCTTCAAATGAGATTACGTGTTAAATTCGTAGTGAAATCATATTTTAATGTCAAATCATTCTGGCTTAAACATGTAGGCTATATAAATGTACTCTTTATCAGACGATATTGTCCCAAAATGTTGAAAATTTCTATTTAAAAAAAAAATCCTTTCTTAAAATCTGTGGAGTTTTTTTTTTTCTCATTATCTTATGCAGGCCAGTTAGTTATACACAATGGTGTCAAAAGTACCCACATTTGTTACTTTAGTAGAAGTATACATACTGCAGTTTAAAAACATTTTGGTAAAAGTTGAAGTATCAACTTGACCTCTTTACTCAAGTAAAAGTGAAAAAGTATGTGCTCCAGAAACTACTTAAAGTATAAAAGTATAAAGTAACCTTTAAGAAAAAGGCCAAATGCCGCTATATGAATTGAAAGCACAATTTTTCCACTATTTCTAAAAATTCTTTGAGATAGGGCCAAGGATGAGGGAGGTCTTGTTGGTCTCCATCTCTCTCGCCTGTGTCCGACCTTTCAGACATTTCAACATCTTTTTCTGAATCCCACATTGTAGCATGGCATAGACAATTTACGTTTGCAGTTTGAAGAACACCTGCTTGCTTCTGATGATTTCCTTTAGCTAACCAATGAGTGTTTGCGTTCTATGACTCATCCAATGACACTAGTTTTCACTAGATGTGGATGGCACCAATGATCTGCATTGAATGACGTGAAATATATATTTAGAAACATTAAACCACGGGTAACTAATAAAAAATCAGTGGGGTCCGAATAAAGAAAATCAACCAGTAAATGTCAGGAGGCATTTTTAATGATATGTTACTTTAAAAAGAATTTAACACTGAAATAAAATGACGTATTTATGCATTCATGTTACATTGAATTAAAAAAAAAAAAAGATGAAAAAATAAAAATAGAAATTGCGAAATATTGCATCCTGTTCTATCTGAGAGGAGTTTACACTTGTATGACTGTATTCTTGTATATCCATCAGTAGTTTAAAAGACAAGATTCAGTAAATGCAAATTCTGCCCTGTAAAACAATGACAGCGTAATTGTCGCTGTACGATCCAAAGGCTCATTTGGAGCTTTTAAACAGGCTTTTGAAAAAATTTTAATAATTTGCTGCTGTAATATTATAGATTTTTTAGAATAAAAAGCTAGCAGAGGTGATTAATAAAAAAATAAGAGAAATACAATTATAGAGCATTCAGTATTAGAGGAAAGCCCACATTGTTTTTGAATAAATACATTATTTTATGAGTTTAGTTCTGTTCCGTTTTTGTCTCTTTCCTTGTAAGTCTGAAATGTCCCATGCTCCTGAATGCACCATAGCTGTCTGACGCTCGCGAATGCATCACTGGTCTGTGTAGATGCGCGTTTGATTTTCAGTTGAAGACAAAGCTTTGCAGTGTTAAAACCCACGTGTGTGAATAACAAGAGACTACAACAAATACATCAGCTTTACCTCGGACAAAATCTTTGGATTTAATGTTGTTCATAACTTCGCAGTCTGCTAATCCGTGACCTCTGCTTTAAATCGAAGCCAAGAGTAACGAGTAATGTTTGTTTTAAAAATGTAAGGAATAGAAAGTAAAGATACTTGTGCGAAAATGTAATGAGTTGAAGTCAAAAGTAGGAGAAAAAATAAGTAATGGAGTGAAGTATAGATACCTAAAAAGTGTACTTAAGTACAGTAACGAAGTATTTGTACTTCGTTACTTGACACCTGTGGTTATACGTCAGCCTGAACACCTTAATTCGGCCAATCATATATCAACGGTCATCTGTCAATCAAATTTTCGGTCATAGCATCTTGATTCATATGTCGCAGCTAATATACGCAACGGTTGAAATAAGAATCATTTACTTTCCCATTGAGTTCCGTCCCAGTGTTCACGGGGATGGACGTCTGTGTCTTCAGCAGGCGTAGAGCTAACAGAACTGGCAGCGTTGCGAGGCAAGGGCTCAAACATGTACGGCTGGAAGCCTTCTACACCAAACCAAGCTTCTGCCGCCCTGGCGTCCTCTTCCACAACAACTTCGTCCCCGCTTTCCTTCTCTAAATAAAAATTTTATGACAGACATCCGACACAAAACTCTCCTCCTCTTGCATGTTTCCTCTGTCCATAGCGTTCCTTGACACTGTCGTTTCTAAGTCACCAATTTAGTGCTACTTGGTCCCAATGGAATTTCCCACTGGGAACCTACTAGCACTAAGTTGCTAACTGGTTAGCAAGATGCTTCAGACCAGGCATCCCCAAACTCGGTCCTCAAGGCCCCCTGTCCTGCAGGTTTTAGAGGTTTCTCTGCTCCAGCACAGCTGATTTTAATTGAAAGCTGATTAACAGGCTTTTGGTCTACTGCAATCATTATAATCAGCTGTGCTGAAGCAGAGAAACCTCTAAAACCTGCAGGACAGCGGGCCCTGAGGACCGAGTTTGGGGATGCCTGCTTCAGACAAACCAGCCACAATAAAACCTTCCGCCACAACAATCCCGCCCTCTTGATAAACAACCAATCATATTCACTTTTTTCACTCGTGTAAAGTCCGGCACAACCTGGGAGAATTCTGAAATGCCACAGTTGGAACGGCCGTTTCCCTACGCATTTAAATCTGCCATAAAGAATATAAAAGTCAGAACAGTAAAGGGTAATGTGAGGGATGCTTGCTGGTATCAGCTGAGTCACAGACAGAGTTTTTGTTTATCTTCTCCTGCTTGGTTTTCAGACAAAGGTCTCTGTTAGTGAGTGTGGGAATAGTTTTTTCTTCTTGTCTCCCTTGAGGGGGGAAAGGTCTCCTCAGTGCAGCATGTCTGTTACGGTCAAGGCATCAACTCCTGCTGTGCTCCCCTCCTCCCTGTTTATCTCCTGTTGCTTTCTTCCATCTACTTTACCACTTATATCACATTCCCATCCCCCTTAATATATTAGTGTTTTGTTTTCCTCACATTTCATATCAGTGTTTAACTAGGTTCCTGCTGTTTTTCTATGCACATTTTGGGTTATTTCGCTGTTCTTTCTCATGCCCCTGTTGCTTGAGTCTCTTTTCTACAGGGACTACAAAATTATCTGGGCCTCCACTTCGTCCTATGTGCCTTTGGTTTTTCCCAATTTTTACTCACCTCCTTTCTGCAGCCTGTCTGTTTTCTGTTAATTAAAAAAATAATCAAACCTAGAGTCGCAAGGAGAAAAACAAACACTAGATCTTTTCGTAAATCTCATTTTGCTTTGCATGTCTTTATTACTGAATATCACATTAGGAATTTAATAAAACCTGCAGCTGCTGTTGGTTTTGATTAAGATCAACAAGAGATATGGCAAATATTTTATAGAAACCCATGTCTTAGATGAAAACACAACGTAATTTGTACATTAGTCACTGGAAATATTTTAACGGATGTGTTGCGATATATTTTGAAATGTGTGTTCTGCAAAAAGTTGGAGGGATTTGGTGTTTAGGAGATGTGCAGAAGAGGGCAGCTATTTACGGTTCTGTAGGAAAGTTTTTCCCACTTCTTGATCTTTTTAAAATTGTGTAACTTTAAGGTGTAACCTGACTACCTTTTATAATTTTAGAAAATTAACTGTAAGGAAATTATCATCCAGAATTGTAGATTTATAGACTAGTGCAGTAGAGCTTCCCTAAGATTTATTAGTAGAGCTTCCGTCCCTAACATTTGTTCTGTATTAGATTTACTTTTATACTTTAAGTAGTTTTAAAAATGGTACTTTTACACTTTTACTTGTGTTTTTAAAAAGTAGGATTTATACTTCTGCTTGAGTAATAAATATTAATACTTTTGACACCTCTGTTTAGAAGTAGCAAAGACAGATGTTAGGTTTGATTTGTCAGTATTTACCCATGTAGTCTGAGTCACCCACAGATTTAGGGACTCGAACCTCCTAAATGGAGCCATTTACTAACACAAAAAAAATCTACATGTTAATGATTCAACATTGTTGCAAACATGGGGTATTTGCTACATAATACAGGTATCCTTTTATTTGACCTTGTTCATTATTGTACTTTCTCTGTCTCTACATTTTGCACTAATGCATGCACACAATACAGGAGCAGCAGCAGACAATCATCAGCAGAACATGGACCTCAGATGGAGGTGGCGTGTGCTCTTTGGGAGGAGCGGCGCACTTTAGAAATAAGCTTTAATTTCCTGCAACCGTGGGAATCTGACCTCTTTATCCCAACAGCACAAACTCAGTTGTTTCCTTTTTCCCCCCTCTTTCCCCTTCTATTTATATCAGTGGCGGCCGGCCCATAGGGGGCGCTGGGGCACCGCCCTCCCTGATAAGAAGAGAGAAACGTAAAATATATTTTTAGAAATTAACTCATAAATGTCAGTTTTACTGTGTACCTATAAGCAAAACAAATTATATAAACTACATTTCCCTATCTACTGTCATTAATTTGTGGATTTCCACAGACAGACTCCTACCGTCTCTGTTCTGGGGGCTGTGATCAGACTGACCCACATTTGCAGAGAATCTGTCAATCATGTACTATTGCTAGGTGAATTTAATGGCCAATCAGCGTCTCGGAACTTTATGGTATTGGGGCGCTGAAAATACTGCGCTTTTACAGGCTTCTGAACCCAAGCGCAGGTGCAGACAATTAGAGGGAAGATGGCGAATGTAACGAGCGAGATGCAGCTTCCACCAAATTCGGTGAGATCCTTATTTATCTACCCGTTTGCCAGAAGAACATCCCTGTTGTATGATGAACATTTCATTTCATGGTTATTGTGACTGTGACGAATCCACGTCGTCGCTTAAAACAACCTCTCTAACTTTGCGCGCCACACACACATTCCTGTTATACTGTGTTTGTGAGGACCAATACACTCGCGCTGAGATCAGTAGCTCTATTAACTTAAAACACACAAGCTGTTCCTGGTTACCTGCTGGCGTATTGAGGGTGCACACTTAATATTTCAGTGGGGTTAGCCGTGTGTGTGTGTGTGTGTGTGTGTGTGTGTGTGTGTGTGTGTGTGTGTGTGTGTGTGTGTGTGTGTGTGTGTGTGTGTGTGTGGGTATGTGGGGGGTGTGGGTGTGTACGTGTTTATGCGGGGACTTGTCATCTTCAGTCTGGCTGCGTCTTTGCTGGGTTCAAACCCAGTTTGGTGTAATTCAGTGGCGGCTGGTGAAAAATATTTTTGGTGGGGCTGATATAGCCTAGTGTATGTCTCCAACTAATCCGGAATAAGAATTCAAATAAACAATTGGACAATACATACAATTTAACAGTAATGATTTAATTTACTATATAATAACAGTAACAGTGATGATTTGGGTCACTGTGACGGGGTTCTTTGGCCTCCAAGAATCCAGTCTCAGTCGGGTTACCGGTGTTGGTGATTTATTGAGCTCAAAAACTCAAAACAGGGTGCAAAAGAAACTAAACATATACAAGATACTCTGGGCCTCAGCCTCCCTCCAGTTACCAGCAATGTAACAAAGAAACAGAAAACAAAAATTGCCGCTTTTCTTCCCACAGCCCTCATTAAATAGTTTAAGCCCCTCACCTCAGGCTCTCTTATTTCTGATTTCTTCTCATTAATCAGTTTTGTCCATATATTACCTCCACAAACAATTGATGTACAAAAACAAATAATTTTTACAACTTAATTCTTTTACACAGATTCATTGACTTATTCAATTACACCAAACTGGGTTTGAACCCAGCAAAGACACAGCCAGACTGAAGATGACAAGTCCCCGCATAAACACGTACACACCCACACCCCCCACATACCCACACACACACACACACACACACACACACACACACACACACACACACACACACACACACACACACACACACGGCTAACCCCACTGAAATATTAAGTGTGCACCCTCAATACGCCAGCAGGTAACCAGGACAGCTTGTGTGTTTTAAGTTAATGGAGCTACTGGGCTCAGCGCGAGTGTATTGGTCCTCACAAACACAGTATAACAGGAATGTGTGTGTGGCGCGCAAAGTTAGAGAGGTTGTTTTAAGCGACGAGGTGGATTCGTCACAGTCACAATAACCATGAAATGAAATGTTCATATCATACAACAGGGATGTTCTTCTGGCAAACGGGTAGATAAATAAGGATCTCACCGAATTTGGTGGAAGCTGCATCTCGCTCGTTACATTCGCCATCTTCCCTCTAATTGTCTGCACCTGCGCTTGGGTTCAGAAGCCTGTAAAAGCGCAGTATTTTCAGCGCCCCAATACCATAAAGTTCCGAGACGCTGATTGGCCATTAAATTCACCTAGCAATAGTACATGATTGACAGATTCTCTGCAAATGTGGGTCTGTCTGATCACAGCCCCCAGAACAGAGACGGTAGGAGTCTGTCTGTGGAAATCCACAAATTAATGACAGTAGATAGGGAAATGTAGTTTATATAATTTGTTTTGCTTATAGTTACACAGTAAAACTGACATTTATGAGTTAATTTCTAAAAATATATTTTACGTTTCTCTCTTCTTATCAGGGAGGGCGGTGCCCCAGCGCCCCCTATGGGCCGGCCGCCACTGGTGTAATTGAATAAGTCAATGAATCTGTGTAAAAGAATTAAGTTGTAAAAATTATTTGTTTTTGTACATCAATTGTTTGTGGAGGTAATATATGGACAAAACTGATTAATGAGAAGAAATCAGAAATAAGAGAGCCTGAGGGGAGGGGCTTAAACTATTTAATGAGGGCTGTGGGAAGAAAAGCAGCAATTTTTGTTTTCTGTTTCTTTGTTACATTGCTGGTAACTGGAGGGAGGCTGAGGCCCAGAGTATCTTGTATATGTTTAGCTTCTTTTGCACCCTGTTTTGAGTTTTTGAGCTCAATAAATCACCAACACCGGTAACCCGACTGAGACTGGATTCTTGGAGGCCAAAGAACCCCGTCACAGTGACCAAAATCATCACTGTTACTGTTATTATATAGTAAATTAAATCATTACTGTTAAATTGTATGTATTGTCCAATTGTTTATTTGAATTCTTATTCCGGGTTAGTTGGAGACATACACTAGGCTATATCAGCCCCACCAAAAATATTTTTCACCAGCCGCCACTGATTTATATGTCTGTTTTTAAAAACGTTGTCCTTAGTAAAGTGGAAAAAAAGAAAGCTGTTACTCATGTTACAAGTATTTTGGAAGGCGCAACTTTGAGTGAATCAAATCCCTACGTGATAGGGAAAAGAACCGTCAGTCTATGGATTAGTCATTCCTTAACACCACATCCCTGCATATAAACAAGAAAAGCAGAATGTGGAGCTTGTAAAAGAAAAACGACCTGCTTTGAAAGAGGTAAGGAGTCAGGGACAGTCTAGAAGAACAAAATATCAGTTGTGGCTTTACAACAACAACAAAAAAAAACTGAGAGTGATAATACTGTAAAATGTTGGATACAGGGGATGCATTCAAAAGTGTGCAAGTTTTCATCTTTTGTTTTTGTAAAAAGTTAAAGTAACTTTACTCACAAGCTAACTTTTCCTTAACTGTAAATATCACAATTCATATATTAAATATAAAAAAGTGAATCTAATGAAATACCTTAAATTTGACCCATTTTTTTCACATTTGCCTGTTTGATGTAATATGTACAGACTTTCACCATCACTACTAACAGTTGTTTCTGGAGTTCCCCATGGATGTTTACTCAGTCCCCTTGTCTAATAACAATATACAATATATTTACATTCCATCGGCCCACTTTCAGAGCTACCATTACAGTTAAACAATATACTGCTAAACCTACTTCTGTCATTTTTTTCTTGTTCTTTGTCTACTCAACTGTGCTCCTTGTATCTTTTGTATATATTTTAATTCTGTCTGAAATAATTGACCATTTTACTTCAAATTTTTTTTCAACTATGACCTAATAATTGCTATTATTATAGTTCAGTGCTTTTTCAACACTTTTGATTAAAAAGCAGTGATTTGTTTGTCATTTCTTGCTACAGTAATTTTAGCCTTATTAACAGTTTATATCAGATTTGTATTAAAGTATATATATCAGAGAGGGTGTGAGATTTCTATAAATACGCGGTATCTTGGTGGGATTATTTGTTGAGATTAAACACGATTTAAAAAACTCTGGTCCTTATGAAAGATGGGTGAGAAGAAAACTACTATTGAATACAGACATCAGAAGTCTGGTCTGGTCTGATGCAATAAAGAAAATTAAACATACTGACCAATAGACTTCGACTTAACTTAATTAATCCGTAGGAATGACTAAATAGCAAAATCTTGTATGGAATTACAAAATTTGGTTAAGAAAAAAAAATCAAACTCTTTAGTAACTTTAACTTATTAAAACATAAAATTGAAAGGGAAAAATAGCAAAAGGAATAGAACACCAAAGGAAATATAGGAGTGAAAATGACCAGTGACATTAAATTAGATCAACATGCTTAGCTGTATATGTGGACAAACTAACACACATAACCCTGAGTATATCATCGCCACAGTTGAGCATGGTGGTGGAAGCATTATGCTTTGGGGTTAATTTGTTTCAGCAGGGATAGAGAAGCTGGATGAACCATCTATAGCTATATAGAGCTGCAGACTGTAGCCCAGAGCTAGAGGAGTCCTGCAGTCCATAAGATCATAAGATTATATCATGTTACAATTACCAAGTCATAGTCAGGACCTAAATCTGTAGTGAAATATTGACACATTTAAGTCTCTGAAATTGAAAAAAATTGGTAGGCATATGCTACAAAACACCTGTATCTCCTATGGCAGGTCAGGCTGGGTCAAGTAAAAAAAAAAAACGGATACCACACATATCAGGTTTTTTTTTGTAAACAATTTAAAAGAAATATATTTTCCACTTAACAAACATGCAGCTTTGTGTCAATGAATCATGTGACGCCCTGAGTGCAAACATTAAAGCTTCTGATGGTTATCTGACCACAAAATATAAAGATTCAGGAGGCGCTACTACTCCTGCATTAGGTGTTTATCCCTCTTTTTTACATATTTCTTTGAACCTTTGTTTTTGTCTTGCATGTAACCATAAAGGAAAGCAGGCTGTTAAAAAAAAACAGCTAAGAGTTGCCTACAGAAACCCTTTGTTCCAATGTTGTAAGAAAGGAGAAGGAGATATTGCTAAGGATGCATTCTTTATAAGACGGCGGAAAAAAGACACGTTAGACTTTATGAGCAGATTTACATCTGTTTACAAGAGAGTGTAAACATTATTGCCTCAGTGTTTCATCTCAACCACACAAAATACAGCTAAATAAAAGACAGATATTTCAGATCATGAAGTGCCTAGCTTTTACAGTTCAGGATGAACAACAGATGATCCAGCAGTAACATTTACTGTATCTCTTTCCTTCACAGAAATACGCAAACGAAGGAAGTCTCTACGCAGGAGGTTTGACTCCTTCTCCAAAGAAAAGAAAGAGCGAGGTAAGTTCATGCAGCACACAGACATTTGAGTGGGAAAACAACATCCCATCTATGGCCATAAGCTTAACCCACATGATGAACCATGAATGCATTTCCGTGGATTTTATGTTTACCGCAGCGAACGTCATTATGAAGCACAATGTCCTTTCTGTCCACTGAATTCGCATCACCGCCGCAGACTTCCAGTGGCTTTTACCAGCTATAACCACTCAAGGTCCTTTTAGAAAGACGGTGTTTATAAAGCACAAGAAGCTCAGGGCTACAGACTGAATCATGCTGGGTTCACAGAGCGAGGTCTGTGCGTCTTTGTTTCTGCTGGGTTATTGTAATATAAACGCAATAATAAATGAACACAGTCACCCACTGGGCTCTTTTATACAGATGCTGTGTCACATTGAGAGTGACTCATTTAAACGTAATAGCATGCTTTCAGGAAGCAACCACAATATCCTGTAATCAAAGGCTTTATGATACATTTAATCACCAGAAAATGTCACAATCAATATTACTTTGCTATTATGATAACTGCTGAATCTAATACGGTTCTACCACTAAACTAAGACAAAGTTAAGCCGCTGTAACATCTTTACAATTTAGCCAGCAAATGCCTGAGGTCCCAGAATCTTCTAAAATGCTGGCATTTTCCATGTATTTTTTCAATTTTGGGCGTATAGAGTATTCATGACGAGTCCAGAACTTATGTCCAACAACAGCCTAACTTATGCCTAATGCTCATGAATTGTCACAAGCCAGTGTCCTGAGGGGGGCAGCAATGCGCCTGGCCTAATAACTTATAAAAAACGTACCCATAACTTATCCGACATATACCAGCATTTTTACCAGATTTTTCGTACGTCAGGAATACGCTGTCTAAATCATGAAGGTTTGACAGGGGCGTTAGGTATGGTAAACAACCTAATGTGTATTTAGTTTTATTTTTCTTAAATCTAATGATACCAACTGTTTTATTCTCTAGCCACATTTAAGCAATCGCACTCACAAACATGCACACATCAACACAGACACACAGATTGGTAGGCACTGCGCACCTGAGGACGGCACTCCGTTTAGCTACAGGGGAAATAATCATTTGGCAAGAGGAAACTGAGATAGAGCCCACTACTTTTGTAATCAAAGAGAACTACTACTGCTGAGGTTCAGCAGGAAAGTTTTTACTAACTCTGCTAAAGTGCAACTGGTTCAAGTTGAGTAAAAGTCATAGGAAAACAGTCGTCCCTACCGTTGCATTTCCTAATTCTCCTGATTGGCCGTTTATCAAGAGGGCGGGATTGTTGTTGCGGCAGAAGGTTCGCAAGCACATTTGATTGTGGCCGGTGTCTCAGAAGCATCTTGCTAACCAGTTAGCAACTTAGTGCTAGTAGGTTCCAATTGGGAAATTACATTGGGACCAAGTAGTACTAAATTGGTGACTTAGAAACGACACTGTCAAGGAACGCTATGGACAGAGGAAACATGCAAGAGGAGGAGAGTTTTGTGTCGGAGGTCGTGGATGAGTCTCCTCCGCCATGCATTTTTTATTTAGAGGAGAAAAACGGGGACGAAGATGTTGTGGAAGAGGACGCCAGGACGGCAGAAGCTTGGTTTGGTGTAGAAGGCTTACAGCCGTACATGTTTGAGCCCTTGCCTCGCAACGCTGCCAGTTCTGTTAGCTCTACGCCTGCTGAAGACACAGACGTCCATCCACGTGAACACTGGGACGTAACTCACTGGGAAAGGAAATTATTCTTATTTCAAACGTTGTGTATATTAGCTGCGACATATCAATCAAGATATTATGACCGAAAAAATTTGATTGACAGATCACCGTTGATATATGATTGGCCGAATTTAGGTGCAAAAGGTGACTGGCCTGTATAAGATAACGAAAAAAAAAACCCACAGATTTTAAGACTGAATTTTTTTCAAATAGAAATGTTCTAATTTGGGACACTATCTTCTGATAAAGAGTACATTTATATACAGTTTTAAGCCAGAATGATTAGACATTTAAATATGACTTCCTTATGACTTGATTTTAACATAGATAGGCCTATGTAGTTTTACTTTCAGTCACACCACATACATAAAAACTTCTACTACAGCCTCTACACTGATTAGGAAATCCTTCAAATGCTGTGAAAGTGTCTTTGGAGTCTAATCTTACCTGGAAGATATAATTAATATCCACCCTTAGTCAGAACAGGAAGGACTAAGAAACTTTAAAAAACAAAATAAAAAAGCCTTGATAATTTCTTTGTTGTTTTCTCAGATTTTACTTATCAGCATTTTTTAACATTATTTTCAAAATTTACATATTTTTAGCTGTCATACATTTTTTTTTTTTCAAACTTCAGATTGAGATTTATGAGATGCATTCTTTTCAACTTTATTAGAGCACATTCTCTAAATATTCTCTGGAGTAAGGAGTGAAGAACCATTTCTATAGGTTTGCAGCAGCATTTCTATTGGGCAATGTGCACATCAAGAGCAAACCTTTGTATTTGGGCTTAAGGTGAAGAGAAGATGATCTGTGAAATGCAGTTTGAAAAGATCGGAATTCATAAAACAGTATTAAAAAAGAGAAATTTGAAAAAAAAACTGTTTCACTGAATAAGTTATTCAAGAATTTTATTTCTCGATTGCATTTCTCTTACCGTATTTCCATTTTCAAACCATGTTCTTTGCTTGCAACAATAATTTAATGACTATTGGCTACACAGTGGGACAGTGAGTAGCACTGTTGCCTTGCGGCAAGAGGGTTCCTGTTTGAATGTTTTCCCTGTGCATGTGTGGGTTCTCTCCAGGTACTCTGGTTTCCTCTCACAGTCCAAAAACATGACTGTTAGGTTAACTGTCTTGTGTAAATTGTCCTTAGGTGTGAGTGTGTGTGTGTGCATGGTTGTGTGTCTCTGTGTTGCCCTGTGACAAACTGATAACGTGTCCAGGGTGTACCCTGTCTATCGCCTATAAACTGTCAGAGAAAGGCACAGTGACCCTGACAAGGACTAAGCAGGGGAAGAAGCATGGACGGATGGACGGATGGACCCCAGTCGTCCTCTGTAGATGGCCGCTTATACTGAGCCTGGTTCTGCTGGAGGTTTCTTCCTGTTAAAAGGGAGTTTTTCCTCTCCACTGTCACTACAAGCATTCTTAGTGTGAGGGATTGTATTTGAGTCAATGAGTCGATGCATTCAACTGGTTTTCCTTAGATAGAAAACTTTTAATCAATTTTCTGTATGATCTGGGGAACTGTAAAGTGCCTTGAGATGACGTGTTGTGAATTTGGCACTATAGAAATAAACTGAATTGAATTGAATGGATCGACAGATGGATGGATATAATGATAAAAATAACAGAATTCTGGATAAAGCTGAACTAAAATCTTGCACAATAAATGTAATTTGCAAGTAGTTTTCTGTTCATCAAGTCTCAAGCCTTCACCCCAATATAGATTAATTTCTCTCTTTTCTGCAAATTGTAACTCTTGACTAACAGCCTTATTCACCTGGAATAACTGTGTAGTTTTGTATATGGAGTCAGAAATGGTGTAAAGATAATTTAAGGTCTGAGCATGTTTTGTGTTATCCACTCATATTTATAAAAGCCAAAGGGCTTCTTGATGGCTTTGTAGTACAACAATGGAGCAGGAAGGACAATTCTAGATCATATGTTTGTTATTATGTTTGCCGTGTATCCCACATCCTTCCCACGGCCCTGTCAGGCAGTTTTACTCCATTTTCTTGTTGAATTTTTTTTTTTTGGTTGTCCAGCCGAACAGAAAACAAAGACATCTGTGGTAGTTGTAAACACAGAATTTTGTACGTCGCTGATGCTTTAATCACTGTGGATCAAATACAGCTCCTCATCCTGAGGCTTTAGTAGTCCAGAGCATGTAAACAGAGGGAGCTCACTGGTGTTTCTTTCCCCTCCCTCCCTTCCTCCTGCCCTCATCTCATTTATTTACCTCGATCAGGCCATGTGACCCGACCTCTCAGAATGAGATGTTCCCTGGTCTCAGGTGATTATCGAATCAGGCCCGTTACGATCAAACACACCCGACGCGCACATTCCTCTCTGTCTGTGCATATCTTTAAATCCAGCCTGCAGCCTCTTCCACACAGACACTCCAAAGGCCTCCATCACCCAGCTAATCAAAACACAGGACAGCGGGACCTGCGCCCGGCGCGCTCAAGGCTAACACTGTCTCTAGGCTGCAGGAGGGGGGTGTGACTGTCAAGCTTCCAGGGGTCAGCAGGTTGTAGATTACAGTACATATAACAGGATTACGCCTTGGTTACTGTAATCTGTTTGGAGATGCTGTAAAGGAATCAGATGTGCAGTTCTGTGTGGCTAACTAGCTGTTTGCTGTGTTTTCAGAGTTGCTTTAAATGGGCATACATGTATTTGTTTTTTAAGATGAATACCACATAGGACCTTTATTATTATCAGACTACTGCTTTGGCTAAAGAAAACAGAGGAGAAGCCTGAGCAGCAGTGCAATAAATCTGCTTCAGTCCTACGTTACTGGGAGACTCTAAACTCCAGAGGGAGAGGAGTCAGATTTATGAACACAAACACAGCTGTTTTCCTCAGCGTTAGTATTCATTTTACAATTAACCCCAGCTGGTCTGACTGTCAAACACAATGAGGTTAATGCTATAAAAAGAGTTCATTGTGATATTTTTTTACATTCTCTTAAAATTATATTTCTTTTTTTCACCAAAAAACGCTGTTTCTATGTATTTTTTGGTATTTATTGATCCAAACGTGTGATTAATTATTATCATGTTAAAAATAATAATGCTGGTCCAGTAGTTGGCAATAATGCTGATAAACTCAACATAGGTTGTGTTGCCAACTAATTATAGAGAAAATAATTAGCAATAATAAGTATATATATATATATATATATATATATATATATATATATATATATATATATATATATATATATATATATATATATATATATATATATATATGGACAGTGGACAGTGGAGAGTAAAACCACCCAAAGCCACTGGAACTCGTTCTCTTGTTAGAACCAGTCTCAAACATTTTATTATGTTATGTACAGATCAACTGTAAAATATAAATAAAAAAAAACATTTTTTTTTTTTTTTTTTTCAGAAATAAAAATATGAAAATTCTGTCATACCTTTAGCCCCCTCAGTCAATGCTTTCCTGGATGGGTTAAGTTCAATGAGAGTAGATGCTGATTGTCTATAAACACTGAACTGTAAACATCAACTGTCAATCTTCTCAATTTGACTTTGGTCTGGTCCATAACTTGGACGTGTTTGTTTATGGTCTTTATCCTGCTGCAAGATTGTCCTCTGCCCATGTCTTAAATTAACACTCTTACTTTTGACATAAATAATAACAAATGTGAGATATATCAATTATTTTTCAGGTTAATAATTAACACTTGGTGTATATCAATGTGGCTGTTCTTCTAAACTTACCTATGTAACTTCCGAGGGTTGAATTTTTGACAGAACAAGTCATTTGACCAGTGTACCACTTTAAACCCACTTCAAACCCTTTAAACACTAAAGATAATGGAGCTAAAAGTTATTATCAGACATCAAAACAGAATCCTTATCTGATCAGACAATTTTTTGTTTTCTGTTGTCAGATTTAATCTACTGGGGTGAATACGGCCTCATCTCCATGACTTCTCAATCTGCTCCAAAGTGGTCCACTATCAGATTTCTAAACACTAACAGAGAGACTTTTTAATTTTGCCACAGTGTGATATTGCCAGTGGCCTTCAGGGTTGCATTTCTACTGGCTGATTTACTGCGGTGTAACTTCAAATCAACTCCAAACAAACAAAAATATCCCCAGAGTTAGAGTCTACAACCATTGTAGTGAGATGTAGGGCAAAGCTATTTGTTTTGATTTAATTTAACCAGTGCTTTCATACTTTACTAAGTCTTCCACATAACTTAAGGGAAACTGCAAACTTTCATCCTTTTTTACCATTAAAATCAGAATTGTAGAGTAAATAATTGAAATCTATGCATATCTCACAAGATTTGCACACGGAAAACCAATCTTAGAAGCAATTTAGCATGACTGTCCCTTAAACAGCCATTGCTTTTATTCCAGCCATCTTTCTACTAGACATATAATACAGCCTGGAGCTGTTGGCCGGCGTGTCACAGCAGTCAGCTGTTAAATGATCTATGTCCTGAACAAGCAAACAGCTTGAGTGCAAACACTAAACAAACCAAAGTGATTATTTAACGAGCAATTATGCCTAAAAGCGAAGTGACGCCAACACTGAAGGGTCAAACCACCGACGAACATCATGGCTGAGAAATAAGTTTCCTGTACAAACAGAAGTAACAGTCCATTACATGCTGATAACCTATTAAAAGCTGACATTTGCTTGGGTCCTCTTGGCAGGGATGCTTCTCTTCCTTAGGATAGTTATTGTTAGCAAAAGTCAGACAAAGAGTTTGTCTTTGGGGTTGCGAGTGTTTCAGGAAATAAGTAGTTGCTTAAGAGGCAAGCTGAAGAATTGCGGTTACTCAATTCAGTATATGCTCTGACTCAGACAATGAAAAACAATTGCTTTCACTTCATTTAATTATGGGGAATGTTGTTTTTAGTGCATAACTTTAAAGCTTCTCTAAAATGTTTAGCAAGTCTTTAAAAAAAAGCCATCCATGTTGGAACTACACTCACATCACAGTAGTTAAAGTTCAGCAGAGAAAAAAAATTCACCTCCACTAAAGCATTTAAATTACTAGATTGGAACCAGATATTTGCTGTTTTCTTCTTTTATTTCATTGCCATAAAATTGTACAAAGGAGTTGGTATTGATGTTACTATATTAAACTCTTTGCTGGAGGATAAAAAAAAACATTTCAGTATCTATGTTTTAGTTGACAACTAAAAAAAAAAAAGAAATATGTTGCATTGAGTTTTCTTGGTACCAGGCCCAAAGATGAGGTTTCACTTACCAGGTAGAACTTCTGACAGGGCAGGGTGATCTGTTTGACAAGCTGGTGAGGATTCTCAGTCATCCAGGTCATTTCAAAGAAAGAAAAGTAAAAATAATCCACTGGACTTTGTTTCCAAGTTTGAAGACAGTTTGCTTCCAATCCAAGAAGCTTTTTTAATTAAAAATGACAGGAATAGCATTGAGTTTGCGGTTTTATACATTAGCCTAATAAAGCCTTGTTTTTGTTTTGAAAACATGCAAATTGAAACGAACGAAGGGGTCCACCCCTTTGGAATGGAGGTCGTTTGGCTTCTTTTGTTAGCCTGCAATGCCCCATACTAAGTGTCTGAAAGGTCGGTCGTTAAAGGGAATTGTTTGCCTGGCTGAATAGGCGAGGGCCTCCGCTCTGCTGTATAGGGGCTGGGGCTGCCATGATAGTGGGAAGGAATTGCTGCATTGTAGGTTTTTAGAAAGGTGAAACCTGAGTCCACCCACTCTGTTTAAGTTTGTTTTTTGTGCTTGGATGGGAAGCGAAACATCTTCAAACTTGGAAACAAAGTCCAGTGGATTGTTTTTAATTTTCTTTTTTTGGAATGATCTGTTTGACAATAAAGACCCAGCTCCACCACCGGATGCTTTGCACAGCAAGAGAGATGGTCTCTATGGTAACCGTACAAAAAAGAATGACTGTCATGTTGGTTTCACTGGTGTGACCCAATTATGCAGAACACCACTGAGACGGAAACTGGAGTAAAAGGTTTAACAGAGTTTATTGACACAAGCACTGAGATAATGACTGGTTCTGGTTCAGGCCTGGGAAACTGGTTCACCGGAGTCTGCGTGGGAAACAGTTCAGTTAGCGTTGCGCATAGGAGTTTTATTCTTGACAGTTTCAGATTTGTACCTTGAGGGTTCTTGATTAAAGCCTTGAGAGGGAAACTGTTGGATCTGGAGAGGGTTTGATCAGCAGAGTCCGCAAGCTGCTTCAGCGTCTTACTTCTTAGGATTGAGCAGACCTTGACTTTGAGTTTCCAGCTCTTGGTCCAGAGCTGCACGGAGGTTCAGAGAGAGGCTTCAGGTTTGGCTCAGAGGGCAGGCTCGGCAGGTTAAGCTCTTCCAGAGCTTCACTGGAGAAAAACTGGTTTCCTGGAAGACAGAGACAAAATTTAGAATCCAGTCTGGATTCAGAAGTCGACAGAGGTTCTCAGAGATGCTAGGCTTAGGTGCTAACCAACTGGATCAACACTGCGGCGTTGAGGCAAGGTCTGAAGACAGCTTAAGTACTGTGGATCCTCTGATGATGGAATGGGCTGCAGCTGTGCAGGAGGCTCAGCTCAGGAGGATCCACGGCGGACTCTGCTGGAGGAAGGTGGTACTTCTCCAGCTCCCAACAATGACATAGCCGGATGCTATTTTTCTTTTTGCTGAATGAGTTCTAGGAAGCCACTTCGTTTCAAGTTAACTCTCAACCACCCTCGGTCAGAAGTGATAATTTTAAGGGTTGAAGGGTACTTCCCCCTTCCCAATGAGTGATAGAATGCAAGTGATAGTAATGGGGGAAGGGCCTTAACTTACCGTTAGGACAGATTGGTCACGACTCCGCCTCTCTACATGGTGCCTGCGCATCTATTGCATCTTTGTTATTTTTCACCGCTGTCACAACAAATCCCATGACGTTTTGTGAAGCTTTTACTCTTGACCAATACCAATGTTATTCTGGATATATCTGCACATCTAGTGACCATGGATAATCACCACTTTTCAAGGTGGATTGAGGGAAATTTTGAGTCCACTACTTTTTTAGGCATTCAGACACCCTATATAGGGATTAGGGCGACATTCGGACAAACCCAATGAAATATGGAACAAAGTGAATAAAAAAAATGCGCTCCAATTTCTCCATACCTATTGAAAGTGGGACAATATCTGTGTTAAATTTCATACCGTTTACCATTTTTTCATGTCCATAATGTTCATTCTCATTTGTGCTATTCCTTAAATTGTGTTATGAGATGTTTCTTTTGAAGATCTTAAATCCTGTGATCTCAGACAGCATTCAAATGAGTTCTTGTTTTAACAGGTCTCACAGTGATCAGTCCAGCGTGTGGCTAATAAAATGAAATTAAGCTGTTGATGTGGTTGATCAAAGGTTCTCAAGAATTAACAAGGCAGAGTTTCCCCATTGGTTCAGTTTGGTTCAATGATCTTTTTTCTCTTAATGAATGAACTAGTTGTTTAAAAATTGCTTTTTGTGTTTACTAATCAAAAAAATAGACAAGAAAACCCTGAATTTGTGTATGCTGCCTAATAAAGTGAAAATGAATTAGCTATTCTAGCCACACTAATAATAATATGCTCAGGGAAACAGAGTAGTTCTTGCAGGCAGCTTTCCAGCAGAACAAGGAGCTTATCTGTGCCTGTGGCACCCGATCAGGGCACATGTGGGGGAGTGATGGGATCAGTCAGATAAGCCTGAAATTACACAGCATTAGAGGGAAAACATGGTTTGGAGGCTGGGGAAGCTGAGTCATCGAGAGTCAGAATTGAAACTAGTCACAGGTTAAGTTGCTGCATCGTTTGAAGGTTCTGAAAACAATATCAGAATTAGATTCTGATACGCTCTATTGCTGAATATAAAAGGAAAAAAGGCGTCAATTTTTGAGTTTAGTTTTAAATTTTATTATAACAGGTCAAAAAAAGGAAAACCTTCCAAAACTGCAAACAAATTAAAGACAGAAAACTGTATATTAGATACTAAAACTCAATATGAAGCATAATCTGGTGTTTTTTTTGTCATACACACACACAGTTAAAATAAATCTAGATTCATTCAAACCCCCTGAATTTCTCCATGACATCTTCCTTGAGGATCTCTCACTGAAGCTATTTAAGTCCAATCCCGTATCTTTGTGGTGTGACCTGTTTGCAGGGTGTTTGTGCACGTGTGTGCAACTAGGTGGCCCACGTGTTTTCATTCAGACTATCATGTGCTGCTTCATGGTTCTCTGAATGTGAGTGTGAATAAACAGCCTGATTAATCTCCTCACTCTTTCCAGCCTCATCCATTTTTATGGACATGTAGCGTTATTTATGTCCTTTAGCTATTTTACTGCTTAAGCATTAAAGTTTTAGAGATCTAATCATTCAACCTAGGAAAAATAACCAAATTGCAACACCAAGAACAAACTAAATGCACCAGAATATGTTATCAATGTAAGATTTAAAGATTTTCAATATACATTCAGACAAAATTTCTAACATGTTAAGAAGATTATCATCTGCAAAGATACTAATTTGCCAATAATTTTGGTCTATTTGTTAGAAAAGAAAGATTTTTTTTTTTTAAATACCAAGATGCATTTTCGGTGCTCTGCCCTCCTCCCACTGTTTAACAACATGACTAATAGGGTAATTGGTATCTCTGAAATAACCTTAGACACTGTATGTGTACCTGGTTGTTAGTCCAGTATGTCTCTGTGTTGTCATTGTGATGGATTGGTAACCTCTCAGGGGCGTGCCTACCCTTCCTTGAAGTATTCGTTAATAATAAGGAAATGCTCATAACCAAATTTTTTTAAATGCTAGTTATTGTTTTTCTCATAGTCTCTGCCCTTTTGGAATAACTCCCTACTTCCTTTCCCAGAAGATGCTCCCAAGGCATTTGGCATCCCGCTTTCCCAGGCGATTGCCAATGACCAGGCCTACAAGCGGCGTCAGGACGCCCTGAAGGAGAGTAGGCGCGACTGTCTGGACCTGGAGGCCAGCGTCTTGCGCTTCAGAGCTGAGAAGAGGCAGTTCTTCAATGGGAACAAACCTCTAGGGAGCTCGTCGTCCATCACAGGAGGAGGGCCCGGCTCACCGTCTGCAAACTCTGTTGCTCCAGCACCGTGTTTTGATACCCAGAGCAAACCGCTGTCGCCCACGTTTATGGACAACACCAGCAGAGGACAAAGAAGGGTGAGATGGATTTTTGTTCTTTTTAAGTTCAACAACTGAGGCGTGCATAAGGACTTCCATTAAACTGAAGTTACAAAAGCCTGAGTATTGCAGATTTCTGCAGATCGTAGATGTTGTTACCTTGCAAGCAAGATGTATTGTTGCCAGATTTGTGAATTCAGAAACTCCCAAAAAATCATTTTGCCGTAAATGAATAGATTCATTGTTGATATCTTGCACGTCATGTGTGAAACGTCAAACAGAAGAATCAAAACAAACACGGCTGCCCCATTTTAGTTGGAATGCGCTCCATTGCTGTTTTTGAAAAAACAATTTGTGCCTTTGTGGATGAGAGAGATGTTTGATTGTTCCTCCCAACTGGATGTGGTTAGAGTTTGATTTATCAGTTAACTCTTTGAGTTGTGAAACATTTCAAGAATTGGATACATCAAAGCTGCTTAGATGTTTTGGGTTGTGTGCTAAAGCATAAATCCTCCTCATTCACAGGTAACTAACAGGAAAGTCCCAAAACAACTTTTTTTTTTTTATTTAGATACAATACAGATATTGGAGCTTTTAGTGTTGACCAATACCAATGTTGACCCGCTACAATATAAACATCAATCGTACAAATGTTTATTCTTATTTTGTAGTGTGGAATGTTAGAAAGGTCTTGTTCAAATGGTATAATTCATAAAGAGAACAAAAATTCATCCATCCATTATCTGACACGCTCGTCCCAATTGGGGTGCTGGTGCCTATCTCCAGCAGTCAATGGGTGAGAGGCAGGGTCCACCCGGGCAGGGTCCACCCTGGACAGGTCACCAGTCCATCACAGGGCAACACAGAGACAGACAGAACAAACAACCTTTCATTTAAACACCCACACCTAAGGACTATTTAGAGAAGGCCAGCAACCTAACAGTCATGTTTTTGGACTGTGGGATGAAGCCAGAGTACCCAGAGAGAACCCAGGCATGCTCAGGAAGAACAAGCAAACCCCATGCAGAAAGACCCTGGGCCAGAAATTGAACCCAGACCCTTCTTGCTGCAAGGCAGCAGTGCTACCCACTGCGCCACTGAGCAGCCCAACAAACAACAAAAATTCAATTCAGTTTATTTATATAGTGCCAATTCATAATACATGTCATCTCAAGGCACTTTATAGTTAACCAGATCATACAGTCAAATTGATTCAAAGTTTACTACCTAAGGAAAACCAGTTGATTGCATCGACTCATTGACTCAAATACAATCCCTCACACTAAGCATGCTTGTAGCGACAGTGGAGAGTAAAAACTCCCTTTAAACAGGAAGAAACCCCCAGCAGAACCAGGCTCAGTTTGAGCGGCCATCTGCTGAGTCTGACTGGGGTTCAAGGAAACAAGCAGAGATACAAAAAGCAGCTGTAAAAGGCGGCCCCGTCCAGGAAACACAGCAAGGCAGACAAGTTCTGATCCAGCTCCCATGTCAGAGGATGAAGAGAGCACATCCAGCTGGTCACAGTTAGAGAAACAGGGCTACACTGAAAAACAGGCCGATCTCCAACATCTATAAACAAGTATGTTGATGGCAGCAGCACAGCTGATATTTCTCTCCAGGATGGAGTCACAGCCAAACAGGAACAGACCAGATGAAGCTACTATGAGAAAAAGCAGAGAGAGCATAAAGTCTGCAGAGTGGGAGAATAGAGATAGAATGAAGGAGAATGATGAAATAGTCAACAACAATAGGTATGACAACATCTGACCTGTTTATTATTAACAAGTGGGTGACATAAACTTGAAATAATATTGTTTCAGTCAGCTTAATTATTACAAAAAATTTTAGATGCAGGTCAATGCACTCCAATATTGTTTTTTTTTGCTGCTATAGGACCGATTGCAGATATCAATACCGGACCGGGTCATCCCTTCTTGCTGAGGTGTGCAGAATACACCTCAGAAAGACCGTGACTGTATCTGCCTGGATGGACTTTAAAATTAAAAATTTTTCCTTTACTTTACTTCTCCATGTCACGTCTCCTTTATTCATCGATTCTTCTTTACATTACCAGGTAGAAACAATTTTTTCCCCAAGAAAAGCTTACATTTACATTTTCTCAGAGGTGCATTACAGGCATATAAAATGTTAGGCAAATTATAAGATTTAGTGTTTTCTATGGACTTAGTCTATTTTACTAACTACTCTTACTAGCCATTGTCCTTCTAACTTAGAGTGTCACTCCCCTTGTTGGGAGGGAAGTTTTTAATCCACTTTTCCAAAGAACATTGTTGGAATTCATTTTTGCACAGCTCTGGGTTCTGAATAGTAATATAAACACTGCATCTCTGAGTTTATTGTTTTTTAGCTGTTGTGTTAAAGATTTGCTTGTGTGCTTTGGTTGCCGACTGGTTACATGTTCTTTCCAGAAGTCAATGAATCCATGCTGGGTTTCCTTCGACAGAAAGCTTTTAACTAATCTGTCTGTAGGATTTGATTGAAGTGACTGTGAAGTGCCTTATGATAATGTGTTGGGACTTAAACAAAATTATTTGATGTAAATTTAATAGCCTACTTTATTTAAATACAAACAACAGACAAATAAAAAAGATCACTTAATAATTTCGAATGGAATTTAAATGTTTTGTAACTCATATGGGTTTTAATGATTATATTGGACTCTAAAATAAAAGGCTAATGGTTAGATCAACAGCTGCAAAGTGCCCTAATCTTCTTTCTACAAAATATGCCCGCATCATCACCCCCCCCAGCACTGTGCTCATGAAGTTTGGCATCACTTCTAAACAGAGGCGTGCATAGACATTTTGGGGGGCAGGTGCTCAGGAGGGGGGGGAGAGCACTTTTTAGCGCACGTGGAACACTTAATTATAAAAAAAAAATACACGCATGTTGAATGAAATTTGACTTTTATTTGTAACATTCTCTAAACGTGAGTTTTCAATGGAAAAAAGTCACATCACCAGCAAAACAGACTAAAGCATACTTCTTTCATCTGGCTCATCTCCCTGTTCTCCCTCATCTCCCTGCTCTCCCTCACCCATCTGCTCTCCCTCACCCATCTGCTCTCCCTCACCCATCTGCTCTCCCTCATCCATCTGCTCTCCCTCATCCATCTGTTCTCCCTCACCCATCTGCTCTCCCTCACCCATCTGCTCTCCCTCACCCATCTGCTCTCCCTCATCCTGGTCTTTTTCTCCCTTTGGGAGAGAGAGAGAGAGAGAGAGAGAGAGAGAGAGAGAGAGAGAGAGAGAGAGAGAGAGACCTCAGTAAAATATTAATAATATTAATAATAATAATAATAAAAAAAAAACGAGTTTCAAAAGGGCATTTTCTTTGATAAAGGGCAAACTTCCTAGTACTTTAGCACCACCTAGTGTCTATGTATGCACGCCCCTGGTCTCCAACTATAATTAAACAGTCATAATCAACGCATATCACAGACAGGAGGTCAGTAAAATCATTAAAAAAGTTTGACGTGGACTTAGGAGGCCTGCATGTAACACAGTACACCCTGGACAGGTCGCCAGTCCATCGCAGGGCAACACAGAGACAAATAGGACGTACAACCATTCACGCACACAATCACACCTAAGGAGAAACTAGAGAAGCCAATTAACCTAACAGTCATCTTTTTTGGGAGGAAGCCGGAGAACCCGGAGAGAACCCACGAATGCTCAGGGAGAACATACAGACTCCATGCAGAAAGACCCCGGGCCGGGAACCGAACCCAGAACCTTCTTGCTGCAAGGAAGCAGTGCTACTCACTGTACCACTGAGCACCAAAATAAAAGCAGTATAAAACAGAAATAACAACAAACATGTAAATGAATCAAAAAGGTGTTTTGAGAAGGTTCATCAAATAAAATAAGAATCTAATTAACTCAGCTACACATGGGCTAATGAGCTGATAAGGAGCAGGTGTGAATAGGACTAACAAGAAGGGAGCCAAGGGGAAAGGAATAGACACAAGGGGGCAGCAGAGAGTAACTCAAGAGCTAAACACTGACAGAAAACAACCACAAAGACACAGAATAACACTTCAACCAAAAATAAACTTAAATGGAGTGAAGAACCATGAACTGACTGTCCCCTCATCTGATGTGTCCACTGAATCTGTTGCTTGGGTTGTCTCTCTCTCTGCTAACTGACCTGGTTCCTCACATACATTGTCAGAAACTGGCTCTAAAAAAGCTTTTTCCTCAGTCTGTTGGTCAGCACTGTTAGGTCCGCTTTCACATTCCTCCATTTCTGAGGACGAGTCAATTGAAATGCTTTCAAAATCAGTCCTCTGGTCTGAATGTTGTTGTTTCCGTGCTAACTGACCTGGTTCCTCACATACATTGTCAGACAACTCTAAAACTGAGTGTAGAAATTCTTGTTCCTTGGTCTGCTGGTCAGCTGGTGTTGCTTCTCTCTCATAAATGACGAGTTCTGAGGGAAAGTCATTTGATAAATATTCAGAATGTCTAACTTCTTCTGGTTGGCTTTGTTTACTTGGAGAGCAAGCCGGCACGTTATTTTTTTCCTCCATAGCCACTTCACTTTGATTTGTAGCTTCTTTGCTCAACTTCTTCACCCGTTTTTCTATATACTTGTTAGCTTCCTTGAGCGTTTTCTTTTGCTGTTTTGCGATCTTGTACTGACTTTTCAGTGTCTTTAGATTTATTACCTCATCTTTCATAGTTTCCCACTGCTTTAGAAGTTCAACATTCCTCAAGCATAAAGCGTTTATCTTTTCATTTTCTGCAGCAATGATCTCCTTAAAACTGTTCTGAGCTCTTAGCTCCTGTTGAAGCTTCTTGATCCACTTTTCAAATTTTTTGTTTAAGGATATTTCGGCTTTCATCCGTTTTTCCACATCAGGGTGTGAGACCATTTCAGGAAAACCTTTTTCAAGATGTTCGTTGAGTAAGCGGAGTTCTAGGGCGTTTCTCCTGTTTGTTCTACGCATTTCTGTTACCTGAGCGAGATCAACGTTCTTTGCCCAGAAATTCATTTTTTAGATGTTTTCTTGCAGTTTAAATCAATAAACGCTTTGAGAGCAAAATAACCACAGCTAGCACACCAGAGACCTGAGCTGGAATGAAGCAAAGATTCTAACCACCCAACAGGGATCAAAGGAGTGTATGACATCATCATTCTATGGTGATGTCATAAGCAGAGGCGGAGCCACCGTGGTGCACCCGCCCCCCTTGTGATCTGATTGGCCACCCCGTGTGCCACCCCAAGTGTCATTGGCTTCCATGGATGTCTATTATTCTGCCTTTCAAACGCGACAAAAGTTTTTGAAAAGTGCCGTTAAAAGTACAGTGCTGGAAGAGAGCTAACATCTTAATTGCATGTAATAAGTATGACAAGACAATGATTAGTTTGTTACAAATGAAGGCTCTTTACTGTCTTACATTTGTTTAAGGGCTTCGTTTGTGTGTGTGCTGAATTTATATAAGCTACAAGTAGTCTGCTTTGTGATATAGAGTTAATGTTAATGATAGCTGTCCAGCAAGCTAATGCTAGCGCTAACGCTAGGGCTAACGCTAGCGTGACGCTTGCTAAAATTTTATTCCAAACGCGACAAAAGTTTCGCAGACAGAGAGCACCCTCTGTCTCCAACAGAGGCGTGCATAGACATTTTGGGGGGCAGGTGCTCAGGAGGGGGGGGAGAGCACTTTTTAGCGCACGTGGAACACTTAATTATAAAAAAAAATACACGCATGTTGAATGAAATTTGACTTTTATTTGTAACATTCTCTAAACGTGAGTTTTCAATGGAAAAAAGTCACATCACCAACAGAACAGACTAAAGCATACTTCTTTCATCTGGCTCATCTCCCTGTTCTCCCTCACCCATCTGTTCTCCCCCACCCATCTGCTCTCCCCCACCCATCTGTTCTCCCCCACCCATCTGCTCTCCCCCACCCATCTGCTCTCCCCCACCCATCTGTTCTCCCTCATCTCCCTGTTCTCCCTCATCCATCTGCTCTCCCCCACCCATCTGCTCTCCCCCACCCATCTGTTCTCCCTCATCTCCCTGTTCTCCCTCATCCATCTGCTCTCCCTCACCCATCTGCTCTCCCCCACCCATCTGTTCTCCCTCACCCATCTGTTCTCCCTCATCCTGGTCTTTTTCTGTCTCTGTGTCTTCCCTGAACTCTTCCTCATCTCCTGTCCTGGTAGATGTTGATGGTATAGAGCTTCCCTGCTGTGACTGGCTACAGTATAATAATAATAACCATTATGACAATAATAATAATAATAATAGCTTTAACAAATATTCCAAATTAGTTTAAATAATGGGCTATTAGGGCAACATGACTGGAAGTCTTGTCACGTGGATATGACTTATGGTAGCCTACAAAATAATAGCTATTTTAATACCTGCTTCACAAACCACTTAAAAATAAAATGTGAACAGCTTTTAAGATTTTTCAATATGATTAACCCTCCTTTCTTGGCATTGTGCTGCAATTACTAAATCAATATACAATTAAGACAATAAAGAGACCAAAATGTGTTATTTATGTTGCCTAACAAAACCTATACAACAGAAAACGTTTCTGACTTTAATCTCAGAATTCTGACTTTTTTATTGTCAGAATTCAGTCAGAATTCTGAAATTTAATTCAGAATACTGAGCAATAAGTCAGAATTCTGAGATCAAAGTCAGAATTATGAGAAAAAAGTCAGAATACTGAGATTAAAGTCAGAATTATGAGAAAAAAGTCAGAATTCTGAGATTTAATTCAGAATACTGAGCAAAAAGTCAGAATTATGAGATTAAAGTCAGCATTCTGACTTTTTTCCCATACTAAACTGAAATAAAATTTAAAAATCAGTTAACTTATTTTTTTTTTCAGTGGCCCTAATCCTCTTCCGTAGATTTGCAATTGCAAACTCTACCGAAATTATTTGTCGCCTATGTGGTCGTCCTCACGTTATCTGTCATTGACTTGGGCTACAGTGTAAAACTTTCAGAGTTAGAATCAGGTTTATTGCCATTGTTAGTGAAGGAGTTCACAAACTAGGGATTTTTTTGTGGTACAATCGTGCAACATGAAACATATAATATGGAATAGGTAAATAAAATTATAAAAATATCTAAAAACTGTGGGTATACGTCATGCAATAAAATAGACTAATATATACACTTAAGATAAAAATATGGATATAAAATATAAAAAGTAAAATAGCATCTTACAAGGAGACAACTAGTTTATCAGGTGACCAGTCATTAAAATGCTTGTTTGATGCTGCTGAATGAGACATTTTAATGCACAACAAAATGATTCTGCTTGATCTGTATATTACATGGCTAATGGGGCACGGGAGAAGCAGCCTGTCAGCGACCGTTCCTGCTATCTGAAGACGCTTACTGAACTGCTATGATGCCGCATCTGGCATGCCCTGCGGGCGACCGCGAGGTCACGTGACAAAGGGAGAGAGAGAGAGAGAGAGAGACAGAGAGACCGACCTCAGTAAAATCTTAATAATATTAATAATAATAATAAGAAAAATTAGTTTCAAAAGGGCATTTTCTTTGATAAAGGGCAAACTTCCTAGTGCTTTAGCACCACCTAGTGTCTATGTGTGCACGCCCCTGCTTCTAAACTTAATATTTTAGTTTAAGAACAGCAGTTTAAAGAGTAATGCTCTTAAGTGTACATTTTAATTTAAACAATCTCTCTGCACCATGATGGATTTCACAATGTTTTCATTCCACAGTGATAACTGGTAGCTCTCTAAGGTCATTTCATAATTTCCTTCTCCTTTTGACGTTTATGCTCCAGACAAGTAAAAAACCAAAACCTGATTTTATATGTTTATCAGATTTCTTGCACAGCTTTAAGCACTTAGCCACCAAATTCTTTTGTTTCCTCCTCTGCGTTGTTGGTCAAACTTAGTCAATGTGGACCCTCCATGATGAAATCTATCTCACCCATTAATTCTGTTCATGCTGATCTGCAACCAGTTGTTTTGTTAAGCTTATAATAAGTATCATTACAGCCAGAGAGGACAGCAATTGAGCATGAACCAGCAATCAAGTGTAGCTTTTTAGAGCCTTATCAGGGAGGGAAACATTACACAGGCGTCCTGACTGGGAGCATTTGGAAGGCATAACACCAGAATTTAAGACAAATTGGTTTAATTTAGTCTCATTTAGTTCCCAGATCTCAGTCGCAAGAAGAGAAACCTGTTTTCATGAATAAAAAAAAACACAGTAAATATGACCCTACAAAGTACATTGCTCATAAAATAAATGGACACTTAAATTACACATCTTAGATCTCAATGGATGAAAGATTCTCATAGAATATTTTATTCTGCAAAACGAATCTGCTGATTACAAAATTGATCAATGGAAATATTTTTTTTTAACCAATAAAGGCCTGGATTCGTAGTTGCACACAAAAATAAAGCTGAAAAAAAAAACAAAAATCTAATCTGATCAAACTGTGCGGCCCTCCAAAGAAATGCTACCCCACACTATTACTGACCCACTTCCAACCCGCTCATGCTGAAGGATGTTGCTAGCAGAGAACACTCCACAGTGTCTCCTGACTCTTTCACATGTGCTCAGTGTAAACCTGCTTTCATTTGTGAAGAGCATGGGGCACCAGTTCCGAATTTGACATTCTTGATGTTCTCTGGCCAATGCCAAGCTTCCTGCACAATGTTTTGCTGTGAGCTAAACCCCCATATGTGGATGTCAGGTCCTCATACCATCCTCATGGAGTCGTTTTCTGACTGTTGAATATTTGTGGCCTGCTGGAGGTCATTTTGCAGGGCTCTAGCAGTTCTCCTGTTCCTCCTTGCGCAAAGTCAGAGGTAGCTGTCCTACTGCTGGGTTGTTGCCCTGCTACACCTCCTCCACATCTCCTGGTGTACTGGCCTGTGGCTTTGTAGTGCTTCCAGCCTCTTGACACTACGCTATAGCAAATTCATTTTCTCAAGCCTCTTGACACCCTCTTGCCACAGCTTACATTGATGTGTCATCATGGATGAGCTACACTACCTGAGCCACATGTTTTGGTTGAAGAGTCTGTCTCACGCTAACATGACTGTGAAAGCATCACCAACATTCAAAAGTGACCAAACCCTCAGCCAGAAAGCACAGTTACTGAGAAGTGGTCTGTGGTGGACCCAGCAGTAAGGAAAGTCAGGTACAGCTGTATTATTTTATTAAACCCAAAAAAGATTAAATGTTGCAAGTAAAAAATGGATCCAAAAATGAGGTCAAAGATACAAAAACTACTCAAAATAACCAGTAACAGAACTAACTCAAATGAACTGACCTGCCTTATTGAAACAAAGAGAAACTTAAATAGTGGCTGATCAGCTCACAAAAGAAACACATGGGGCAAAACCTACACAAACCTAACTAAACCAAATGGAGCAAAACCTAATTTCCCCCCATAGCACTGATGTGGTATAGTCCAAATTAGATCAGCCCCTCAGAGAAGTAGAAACTTAACAGAATCCTAACAGAACAGGGCAACCCAAATGTGCACACCATTTTTTCCTCTCCACTGTCGCTACAAGCATGCTTAATGTGAGGGATTGCATTCGAGTCAATGAGTCGATGCAATCAACTGGTTTTCCTTAGATAGAAAACCTTTAATCAGTTTGACTGTATGATCTGGTTGAACTGTAAAGTGCCTTGAGATGACATGTGTTGTGAATTGGCGCTATATAAATGAACCGATTTGAATAGAAATTTTGAAATACAGTGCAATAGTGATAAATAAATTCCAAGTAATGAAATGAGAACCACACCTTTAGTGAGTGTGTCTTGCTAATTGGCATTAATTTCTACCTGTTGTGTATTTCATCTGTAAATCCGTCATTAGTGTCACTTCCTAAGTGGACGTTTTGATGCCCCTCCAGAATTTTCTCGGCCTGTGTGGACTAATTATTTGACCTGTCCTAAAAATGGCTTTAACTTCCTTTTCTGGCATCACATGATCTTACTGTTAAGCTGCTTTCTTTTATTTAAACAAATCTTTTTTTTTTCTTAAAATCTTCTCTTTTTCCTGGACATTATAACATGGTGACCAACCCTATTTATAAGACATATACCTCTATATGTTGATTATTAAATAAAAGGCACTTTACCCAGGACATTGTAGACATCAAAAGAGAGCATGAAGGATGTACTTATTTTTGGCACAGCCAGAAACGTATCGCCCTGTTGAGGAGGGATGTTTATAGTCGAATGCAGTTTGATACTATAGATGAGGAATTTACTTCCTCATCTTGTCAGTTCAACTCAGGACTAACTTGTTGTCACCCTGGTTCATATCATAACCAAACACTTAGATATAATATGCAAAAGTACTGTTTCAGTATTTCTTACTTGCATTTGATGCAAGTGGAAATTTTGAAAGCAGAACGGATCCAAAAGGGTTTAATCCAACCTTAGGAGATGTGTGTTTGGATTATTGCAAACTGAGATCCTTCCTGCCTACAACAATTAGCATCTGCAAAAACTCCCTGAAATAAAAGAAAACCTATAACCTTTTTAACAGCATTTCATTTTACTTTCAAATCTACACAACTTTGGATATGAGTATAAATAATTAAATCAAATCCATGCAGATTGAAAAACTCTGAAACCATTTTACTATCTTAACTGAAACTCAGGTCTGTGTGGTTTTAAGGAAGTCACTAAATGAACAGATTAAAAAAAGGTCTGAATGAGTAAATAATTAAATTTTTTTTGCATTGGTGCTGTTCCAAACATGGTCTTAGTTGATCCAAATTCATATTGATAAATTCAAAGAAAACAGACTACACAGGCATAAGGAATGTAATATTGTGTAACCAATGATCTTAATCTTTCTATTCCTGCCTCCATCAGGGTGGTCTTTCAGTGGACTGCCTTTCTGACCTCGTAGAGAGCCAGTCTCGCCTGTTGGAGGCGCTGCAGCTCTCACACCCCGCGGAACTGGAGTTAAAGAAATCAGCTTCTGAAGGGAGAACCCAGACCAAGCTGAGCCTCAACCCCATCTACAGACAGGTGCCTCGAGTGGTGGAGAGGTGCTGCAGCCATATTGAGAACTATGGTGAGACTTGATGACTCTCTGGTCATCCAGCAGTCCCTTCAGCACAAACCCCAAAACAGTAAATCTTCACAAATCTTGTCACCAGGTCTCCAGACTGTTGGCATCTTCCGAGTTGGGAGCTCTAAGAAAAGAGTTAGACAGGTGAATATATTTCCTTTCTCTTTTAAAGCATACATTATAAGATTTCATATATTGTTCTGCAAAGACATCAATTCAAAACCATAAATAAAGAATAATACAAAGAAACAATATCAATTGTGTAAGATGCAAATTGTTTTAGTCTTATAAATAAAAACTGTGATGCACTAGTCTTAAAAATATAGTGGACCACAAAGGACCACAGGTAGGATACAAACCCAGGTCACCATGTAGAGGACTAAGGCCTCCATACATGGGTCATGCACATTAATCACTGCTCCACCAAAGCACACCTTGAAAATGCTCTTTTTCCGGGTGGATCTTCTTTTAAATAGAGTGTTCACGAGGAGAAATGGGCTCGTGCACGCTCTCGCATGCGTTTACCACCCTCCATGGACATGGACAATACACGCACCTTAGTTTAGTTTTGTTTTCAATTTAATGTTTCTTTTAGCAATAACTATGCAATATTTATTGATGTTACTTCTTGCAATAACTCATTGCAATATATACGTATATATATACTTGTTTACCTTGTATATAGCTAGCCCTTAGTTATAGAAAACATTTATTGTGCAGGAATAAGGTCTTGGCTCTGTTATACTGGTAGCCAAGTAATCGACATTTCATCATCAAGATTCACCCTGTGTTTTTTTGTGCAATGACAATAAAGGAAGTCTAAGTCTAATATGCGTTCCCTCTCAGGAGCGTACAGGGTTGTGCATATGCATTTCTTTCTTTTTTTTTAAGTGTAGAGGACGGGTCTTTTCAAACATTTGCGAAAAACCTCCACTCCACCTTTAATCATTATTTCTATGTACATATGTTTAATTAAATCAATAACAATCCTACAAGTGGACTCTAAAAAAAGTAACTTCCATAAAAGGAAGGCCTTCTTTCAATGCAACGTAACAGCTGTTTATTACCATAGGTCATTTCTTTTTTTAACTGATATAAATGTTTACATTTTTAGAGGGTGGGAGGTGTAAAGCAGAGTCTTTTTAAGTGAAACCAAATGTCAAAAAAATGTCCTTTTGGGGAGAGACAGAAAAAAATAAAATATACCATGTGCAAGACAGGAAGTGGGTTACAGTCAAAAGTTCATCCATCAAATATTTGTGGTATTTTAGCCTCACATTCCTGTTTGTCGTAATTTTTTTACAGAGAAGCGTAACTGGAATTAATAGGTTTCAGCAGAGAATGGAAATGATTTGGGTTATTTAAATCATGAAGAATTCACTTGCAAATCCAGTGAGGGTAAATTATAGAGACGGCAGCGAACACTTCAAACTTTTATGGTTCCCTAGAAAGAAAACATTATTGAAAGGAAAGTTCAAGCAAAGAAAAATAGATAAAAACACAATTCACTGCAGGAGGTAAAGATTTTCTATGTATTTATATAACACTCATCCAGAAGGTTTGCAATGTTAACCCTCTTGAAATCTCAAAACCTAAACTTGGACTTGAGCTTAAGGGAGTTTTAGCTCCATTAACCTCTTGATTATTGTGTTATAACAGGTTTTATAGTCTGCAGAGAAATGAAATAAGGTCAAAACTGAATGCAAAATTGCTGTTTTGGTCCAGAAATATGTTTTTATTTTAAGCATTACGACCCAAATCTGACTGGGATTCATTAAAACTCCTGACCATAAACACCGGAGCGCTGCTCCCTGCAGCGCCTCCCGTCCCCTGTTTCACTCTGTGCTCTTTCCTGTCACTCTCCACTGGATGCTGCAAAAATAGGAATAATCCTCAAACTGATGAAGTGAGATATCCTGTTATTTAGAAATATTATCCACTGGGGGGATATTGGCCCCCGTTTAACCCCAGCTGAGGCCTTCCCTTCACATGCATTTTCTTTCAATGAACCAGCTCCTTTGGGTTTTTTAGCATTTGTTGATAAAATTTGTAACTTTGCTTTTGGTTTTTGCGTGTGCTCCAATAGCTGCGTGAAGACTTCGACATGGGGGTGGACGTCCAGCTGGACGAGGAGCACAGCGTGCACGACGTGGCGGCGCTGCTCAAAGAGTTCCTGAGGGACATGCCTGATCCTCTGCTGCCTCGAGAGCTTTACCCCGCCTTTCTCCACGCTAACTGTACGTGAATATGCTATATTCATTACGTTCCAGAAAAAAGATAAAAATGAGTAGAAAGAATACAACAAAATGTAAAGAGTTTATAAATTTGTTGTTAGATGCTATGCTTCGTTAGCTTGTTGTGCAGCAGGTGATCAAAACCAACAAACCTTTTCATCCCTGTGTTTCATATAGTGCTACGAGGAGCAGACCAGCTGCAGTACCTCCAGCACCTCCTTTACCTGCTCCCTCCTTGTAACTGCGACACACTGCTGCGCCTCCTCTCCATGTTGCAGACCGTGCAAAGCTACGCCCAGGACACCATAGGAACCAACGACGAGGAGGTAGGCGGACTTTAATTCAAATTTGCATTAGCGATGCAAGAAGGCTTACAAGATATGTTGTCTACTTGTGTCAAAAATCCAAATGGAATCCAGGCTTACTGAAGTTTATTCAGACAAGCGGTATTCCTAAGGGGTGAAAGATATATATATATTTTTTTCTGTTAGCCTTTTAAATTGTATTCTTTGCAGCAAATGTAACCAAAAAAAAGAAAATGAATCTCATTCTTGCCTTTCCAACCTTTACCTCCATTGCTTCCCTCCATCATCCTCCCTGCAGATACCTGGAAACAAGATGACGGCTGCCAACTTGGCCGTGATCTTTGGGCCAAACCTGCTTCAGAGGGAGACGGGGGGAGACGTGAGTCCTCAAGCGATGGGTATCGAGGACAGCACGGCGATCATCAGTATTACGCTGGTGCTCATACAGAACTACAAGAGGCTGTTCACGGTATATATATCTATAGGCAGCTTTTATCCCCACTGTGTTTGTTTGATTCTTCTTCTGTGTTTGGAGACTAAAAGCTGATGTTTTTTGACCTTGCAGGTGTCTGCAGAGCTTCAGCAGGAGGTGCTGATGAGTCTGATCCAGACTGATCCAGATGTCATCGACTATCTCTTACGTAGGAAACTCAGGTAGGCCTTCTAAGATCCACTATTGGGTTGAGTTTCAATATTTTCTGGTTTGTTTTAATCACCAATCGGTGGCTTCTTCTTTTTTTTTTTTTACAGTGGTAGTCACCTGACAGTGGAGGGCAGCAGTGAGTCAGGGGCCAGGCGGGACACAGGGGCCTCTTTAGACTCTGTGGGAGCCTCGAGTGGAAGTTTGTCTCCTCTTGAGCCCCCATCACCGCTTTTCCCTCCAGACGGGAATGGTGGCGAAGGCAGTTTAACTAGTGAGGTCTTCCTCAACGTCCTCAAACTGAACCAGAACAGAAATCGGCCGGAGGGACGATACGGTACCGATTTCATTAATATTTGAAATGTTTAACAACATGTCTGTTGTCAATTTGTGCAAAACCCCCAGGATAATGATTCTTACTTGGGCTGAAAGAAATGGGAGGATGGATGGATGGAGCATTTATAGAAGGAAGGAAGGAAGGAAGGAAGGAAGGAAGGAAGGAAGGAAGGAAGGAAGGAAGGAAGGAAGGAAGGAAGGAAGGAAGGAAGGAAGGAAGGAAGGAAGGAAGGAAGGAAGGAAGTGGCTTAAATAAATTAGCAAGATGACACGTCAAGCAATTATAGAAGGAAGGAAGGAAGGAAGGAAGGAAGGAAGGAAGGAAGGAAGGAAGGAAGGAAGGAAGGAAGGAAGGAAGGAAGGAAGGAAGGAAGGAAGGAAGGAAGGAAGGAAGGAAGGAAGGAAGGAAGGAAGTGGCTTAAATAAATTAGCAAGATGACACGTCAAGCAATTATAGAAGGAAGGAAGGAAGGAAGGAAGGAAGGAAGGAAGGAAGGAAGGAAGGAAGGAAGGAAGGAAGGAAGGAAGGAAGGAAGGAAGGAAGGAAGGAAGGAAGGAAGGAAGGAAGTGGCTTAAATAAATTAGCAAGATGACACGTCAAGCAATTATAGAAGGAAGGAAGGAAGGAAGGAAGGAAGGAAGGAAGGAAGGAAGGAAGGAAGGAAGGAAGGAAGGAAGGAAGGAAGGAAGGAAGGAAGGAAGGAAGGAAGGAAGGAAGGAAGGAAGGAAGGAAGGAAGGAAGGAAGGAAGGAAGGAAGTGGCTTAAATAAATTAGCGAGAACATGTCAAGCATTTATAAATAAATCAAAACATTTGGTAATTTCCTTATTTTAAAACCTTATTTTAAAATAAGGAAATTACCAAGTTAGTTTTCTGGAAAAATCAAGGCAGGAGTCTTTTCTTTTTAAACCCAGCACCATCTCTGTCCGGTCAGTGTGACAGTGCCACTATGACACAACATACATGGATACCATCTGAGCCTTACTGATGGATAATTAGTAGGTCTTCCTGACCTGACAGCACATCCAGCACCGGTTTAGGATAAACCCAGTAAACATGTCAGGGGTGGATGCTGGGGGAAATCTGGTTGGCAATCTTCTGAGGCAATTGGCATCCATTCAAATGTTCTATTATCTGAGGTTTTCAGGTTTACTTTGTCCTCTGTTGTTTTATATCCATGTAAAAGGAAGCGAATCAGAGGATTATCCCTATCTATGCATCCAATTAACTAGTTTCTACTAAACTCCAGAAGGTATTATTGAGCTTTCATTTATAGATTTTTTTAATGACAATGCATTCGACAAACAAGCAAAGGAGTAAAAGTAATGATCTCTAGTCAGAAGCAATCAAGGAAAAAGTCTCCTCTTTAGCTTAAAAGCCTATTGTTTACTGAATGTATGTGTTTTTGGAGTGTTTAGTGATAAACCTTCACATTTCTTTGTTTACTGGAGTTTAATTAACTTGTGTTACAACATTTCACAGATTTCCTTGCATGAACCATTTATGCTGACTAATGACATCAGATATTTTGTAGTTTGTTTATGTTATTTACACAGAAAAAAGAAGTTTCTCTGAATGCTAGGAGGTATTCTGGAGTAAAGCAATGCTGTGTTTGCTCTGCATCTCATCAGATCCTATCTTGTGTTAAATAAGGCAACAGCACCATCTGGCTTTACTAGTTTGCAAGTCAAAGAGGTGCTTAGTGCTGCAGACCTGAAGCCATTTTTCCACGTAGAGTAAGATTATCTTGCAATAGTTTTCTCACCATTTTTTCCACATTTTGTGGTGACAACCACTAGTTCAATGGGATTTTTGGGGGGGATTCTTTAACTTTTTTTGCACGTCAAAATCGGAAATGTGTGGCATGTACAGGGATTGAACCCATTTTAATCTGAAATGAGACGAATAATTAACCTTCGACTTTGGAAGAGATAAAAACATCAAAGGTGAAGGTGGGAGATTGTGTCCATTATTCAGTTATACACTGGCCATTCCACAAATCTGGCCTTTATGGAGAAACGATGAGACAAAAGCCATTTGAAATCCCATTTTAACTTTCCCATAAACCATGAAAAAGACTGGGCAAATATATGGAAGGAAAGGCTGTAGTCAGATCAGCTTAAAATTCACATTTATGTCCTAGACTTGGAGGATTACATGTGGAGAAAAACATTTTAACGCTGCAAAAGAAATCTAAGGGAAAATCTGTGACAAGAATTTAAAATGTATATTAACTGATAATGCTTAAAGCAGAGTCAGCCAAGATATACAAAACTAATGTTGCAATAAGTCCATAAGTCTTGCATCAAGACCGGCAGCATCAGTTGTCTTATGAAGTAAAAAAGGATGCATAATCTCTCAGATTATTCATCACTTTCATTCAACTGTCTGGAGAAATGTTTTTTTTGTTTTGTTTTTGCAAATTGTTTTTATTGAAGCAAATGGTAAGATAATCACAATAAGTAATACAATTTGCTCCTTTTTTTTGGATAAACATACTTATGCAGGTATAACTTCTAATATATACACATAAGTACAAATGTTGAAATAGTCACACCTACTACATATACAGACAATAAAAACAAAACAAAATAAGAACAATAAAAGAAGAGAACTAAACACCCCATTTGGAGAAATGTTTTAATCCCATCCCTGCTTTGAATTCAGGCGCTGAGGGCCGCTCTACCAAGTCCATCCGCCACATGCGTCAGTTCCACTCCCACCACAACCTGCTCAGCCTATCCCAGCCTTCCAGCTTGTCCAGAATGCACAGCCAGGACGGGGACCCCCAGGACCGCCGGGGCGCGCTGGGCGCTGCCATGAGCTTCGCCCTGGGCAGCAGCAGCAGCAGAGGGAGCTGCTCCAGTCTGAGCGGCTCCACCGAGAACAGCATCTGGGTGAGGCAGATGCAGCCGGATGAAGGGAAGTCATCGCCGGCCGCCAACTTCTGGGACTTTTTCACTGGAAAGGGCTCGAGCTCTGAGACGGTGGTATGACTAATGGCGGGAAAAGATGGAGGAGCAATAAGGGACAACTGGGTTAGAATCCCCCCTGAACCAAATGATCCAAGGGAGCTTGACTGCAATACGCTTCACTTCTTGTTTGAAAAAAGTTGCCTCTTGATTTCCCTCCTTTAAATGTTAAACATTCCAGAGTATCTAAATGGAAAAAGGAAATCTGCAAAACTTTGGGAGGGGAAAAAAAGCGAGATGAGCAATAAATCATGTTTCTGAAGAGTCTTTGGATCAGTGCTGTAAAACACTGATGAGGAGTTTTTAACTCCAGCTAATGACAATAACAGATATGTGAGATTACGGAAATAAAGGCATTGGTGTACAGATGTTGTATATTTTGTAAGTAAACCAAAAGTGAAACGCACATAATCCCAATCTCTGTTTTACATACCAGCCCTGCATGGCCTCCAACACTTCAGCAGAAACCAGATATTTTCCAGATGAAGTACAGAGATACATACAATCCTGATCTTTTTTCCCTTTAATGTCATTTATCAAATCAGAATTCACTTTTCCTGCTTTAGGTCACACAGGAAACCTTCATTATGTATATTTCCTAAAGATCTGAAAAACAAAAGACAGATTCCAGCACTGGGAGTATGATGATCTGGAAGCTTCAGTTAGGTTATTTCACACCAGCTGTGGACATGTTTTAAAATGTAGGGCTATTCCCAATCAAATTAATAATATAAAGCCTCCTCCTGTAGCTGTGATCCCATTAACAATCCAATTGCACAAATTATTATGAAAATACATTTTTAAAATGGAAAATTTGATTTAAAAAAAAAAAGTCTTCCAAGAGGTGATTTATGTTCAAATCAAAATTCTTAGAATTCGCAGAATTGCCATGGAAACACTTCTTTCACATCACATGACTCACCTGATCTGCAGCTTGACCGTCCTCCCTTGTAAATAGACAAAGAAAAGATGTTGGAGGAGGAGGATGTCACTTTCCCATCCGTCTCACCTGAAAAGAGACGAATAATTAACCTTCAACTTTGGAAGAGATGCAAACATCGCAGGTGAAGGTGGGAGATTCTGTCCACTATTCAATTATACACTGGGCATTCCACAAATCTAAGCTTTATGGAGAAAAAAGCCATTTTAAATCCAATTTCAACTTACCCATAAGCCATGGAAAAGACTGGGCTAATATATGGAGGGAAAGGCTGTAGTCAGATCAGCTTAAAATTCACATTTATGTCCCAGATTTGGGGGATTACATGTGGAAAAAAAAAAAAACATTTTAAGGCTGCAAAGGGACATCCAAGGGAAAATCTGTGGCAAGAATTCAAAACATATATCAACTTTTATGGTTAAAGAAACAGGCAGTCAGCAAAGATATACAAAACTAATATTGCAATACTACATAAGTCTTGCATCAAGGCCGGCAGCATCAGCTGATTTAAGAAGTACAAAAGGATGCATAATCTCTCACATTATTGTGGAAAGAAATAAAAATAAAAAAAAATCATCACTTTCATTCAACTGTCTTCTGTTTCATTTGTGCATGTGCGACCAGATATACATCCGGATTTCCAGAAATTATATAATTATATACCTAAAAGTAGTTATTTCTATCTTTGCATTAATAAAAAATGCAATTTAAAACATTTATGACTTTTCTGAGAGAATTTGATGCATTTTCTTCGGTAAACTGCTTCTCTGACCTCGCAATTGGACATGCTTAGAGCAGTCCTGCAAAATATGATTAAACCATCTTTATCTGCATTGTAGTTGTTTCTTCTTTAAATTACGCACTATATACCATAATGTTAACACGAAAGGAAAACATAAAACTCAAAAAGACTAGATTAATGTTTAAATCTAAAGCTGAAAAAGTTAATTCAATTCAATTCAGTTTATTTCTATAGCGCCAATTCACAACACAAGTCATCTCAAGGCACTTTACAGTTCAACCAGATCATACAGTCAGACTGATTCAAAGTTTTCTATCTAAGGAAAACCAGTTGATTTCATTGACTCATTGACTCAAATACAATCCCTCACACTAAGCATGCTTGTAGCGACAGTGGAGAGGAAAAACTCCCTTTTAACAGGAAGTAACCTCCAGCAGAACCAGGCTCAGTGTGAGCGGCCATCTGCTGAGGCCGATTGGGGTTCAAGGAGACGGAAGCAGAGACACAAAAAGCAGCTGTAAAAGGTGGAAGGAAGAAAACGTTAGCCTTCTGAAGTACGATTCCATTTCCAGCACAGATCGGGCAGAGATGAGTGATTAAACAGAAAGGATTTTAAGGCATTTATTTTATCAGGAAATACATTATTGACCTTTCAGAATCAGAATCAGACATAAAAACATAATATAGTATGCTTTCTATTTTTGGGGAGGGAAAAAACTTAATTTCGTTTTTTTTATATATTAAAATCAAGGGTGACCCAGATGTATATCTGGTTGCAGATGCTTGAACCGAGGGTTTGGATCGTGTTTACGGTACGGATCAGGTAGTGACAGGAAGGGCTGCCCGGCTGCTGGCATTTTGTTTTCAGGACTTACCACATGCACAAACATATTCACATGCATTTTCATTGGATTTCTTATTTAACCCTCCAACTGTCTGGTCAACCATTTGGTTGGAGGTGGACCAGGCCTTTAAAACGTAATAAAAATTAAAAAAAATTTTAAATCACACAGATTTCCACACAGTCTGCAATGGATTGGCACTAGCACCCCATTGTGACACTGCTTGGGAAAAAGCGTGTCAGAAACGGATGGAGTGAATGGCGACATAGATTTGCACACAATGGAGATGCAGCTACTATCAGTAACATCCTCGGTAAGGATCTGCATAGAAAGACACAAACAATACAGCTTCTGCAGACGATGTCACCAAAAGCTGACGCTCTTCCCTTCAGTAACGTGAGAAGATGTGCTGCTTCAGGTCCATGATGCATCAGCATTGCCTTTCTGCACATCTGATTAAGAACTGACATCTCACCTTCATGACATTAAATATTGTAAATAAAGTTAGGCCCATATTTTACCACATCTGTTTTCTTTATACAGATTCCATAAAGAATAACTGAGGCAGAAAATAATGAAAAAAAAAAAATTATAATTCTTGTGCATAAAAGGCATGCAGTCTCTGAACTTTTCCTTTATCTGGAAAAGTAGAAATTTCCACACATCTTTACTACTAAGGTGCCAATAAATGTGTTATTTGTCCAAAATAATAATGAATAAATAGCAGCTAAGTGTTATTTATTGTTTGTCATGTCATGCTAAAACTGCCAGTTGGAATATAAAAAGCTGTCCCTGCTCTTCCCAGCTTTTAAGTGTAACTTAATAGTTGCAGTGAGATTCCAGAATATTTCTGACATTTTTATGTTTTGCATTAAACACGGAAGGATGTATAAATAAATATTCAACAATGAAAGAGGCTGCAACATTATTTAGGCTTTAAAAATGCACTAGAACGGGCTTTCAGAAAACTGGGATTGAAGTTATAGTCCTAAACCTCTAGAGGACAGCATTTCTCATTCGTCCTACTGGTCAGGATGTTTTGACAGATCTAGTGTATATAATATAAGAAAAAAAGATGAAGTTCTGAATTCATGTTCTTGTTGTTTTCCCGACCCAAAAGACAGAAACTGTACAGAGTCTCTCCTTCACCTGAACAGGTGATGTCTCATATTTTTCCATCATTGTAGAGGAAATTTCCTTTTTTTTTTTTTGTCAGTTTTTTTTTTGTATACAAATTGCAAAACCTATTAAAGTGTTCCTGAATGCTGTCTCTTTGATTCTTTTTTTTTTTTTTTATTGCACGGCACAAAGAAAAGTGATGAACCCAATGAGTCACATTATTGGGACTTTCTTGGAGTTCTCTTGCTTTCAGCCTGAAGATGAACAAGCCGGGCGCCGTGATGTGAGTCAGAACAAAGATTTCCAAACACACCTTCCTTCCAGAAAAAGAATGATCTCACACACAAGCAGAAAGCTTCTTAAATTGGTCTTTAGCAGCTCTCATTAAATACTGGGTCTTTATTTTATTGTATCAATGCTCCAAGCAAACAGAGCTGATGGCTGAAAGCTCTTATTGTCCAAAATCCTTAAATAAACCCTGCAGAAATGCTCTATTTGACAACTTTTAACCTCAGTGACTGAGAAGTGTTTGTTAAATTTTAAGATTGGCTATTCTGTTTGTTTTATACGTGCAGAATGACTGACCTGTTTTAGTATCAAGAGTCAGGTTAACCTCTCAAAACATCAGACCTCTGCCTATGTATGTCTGCTGAATCAGGTTAGTGTTCATCGAAATGTCCATCATTAAGTATTAGCACCCTTCTTGCTTTTACACTCTGTCTCTCCTTCTTATAGGTTTCTGCTTTGAGGTGAGTTTGTTTTGTTTTCTCTGTGCTCCCATAGGTGTCCGTGCTCGTTCAAGTAATCGAGAATCAATGTTAGCGCATCCGTTTTAGTTTCAAACCTGCTGATTAGAAAACATGTTTGGTCACTTTCAGTATATATTTATCTTCTTTAATTGAACTCACTCTGTTGCAATGCTTTATTTTTTCAATTTCCATTTAAAAAACAAAACAAAAAGGAAAACATTCATGACATACATTCTGATGATGCTATGTAAATAAATCATTTCTGATGGGTTGTGTTCTAAATAACATCAGTTTGGGGTTATCTGATAAGGTAATTCAAGCTGTGGACAAATAATAGAAATCAACAAGGATCCCTAAATAAAGATGAGGGTCAAAAATGTTAAAAATGCTGGTTGTTCAGCTTTTTTTGTATAAAAAGGGTTACTTTGGTCATAAAGAGTTAAGAGGAGCTAAATAGCAAAGATTCTCTTCAACAGGTTTAATGCGAAACTAAATATTCAAAGGGGGGCGTTAACCACTAGGACTTTTCGGTTTATGTGCAGAGAAAGTCGCTTTGTAATGCAACCAGAGCAGAGGCCCGTTTCACAAAGCAGGTTTAACAAACTCAGACTCAAATCCTCAATTCTGAATTGATCTAGCTTTAGGTTGGAAACTTTCGGTTTTTTTAGTTTCATAAAAGCCGCTGTGAGCTAGTATAATCAACTCTATGTAGCTCCACTCAGAGTTGATGTGCACAACAACTATGAAAAGCCATTATCAGTTGAGCCCAAATGCATAGAGTCACCATGACAACAGGCAACATGAAGCACCAATTTCTGGATTTGAATGCAGAAATTAAAAGAAAAATGGGAATGTGTTTAAAGACAGAGCAAAGGGGGAGGGGGATGGCGTAAGAGAAGATTGCTGCTCGAGTTAATGTGCAAGTCTATATGACATGGGCTATGGCAGACCATTTTAACATTTATAAAAAGCACTCTCCTCTGTGTTGTTCCCTTTGCAGATCAACGAATAAGATTATTCCTGGTCAAACTCCCACTCCTAGTCTGAGCTCTAATTAACACATTTTTTAAATTACATTTTTTCAGCAAAAACTGAATTTCAGAAAGTAAAATAACTAAGTATTACACACCTAGATATGTTTACACATTTTAAGTGATCATTTTGACATTTATCAGCTTGACTGAATATGTATTTATATATGAAATACCTTTCTTCCTAATCAAAATAATACAAATGATGAACACTAACAATAGGAATATCTGAAAAGATCTGATCTGAAAAGATAATTTTGACAAGGAAGAAAAATGATTTCTGATATCAAAAATACCTATTCAGACTGACTAATAAATATCAAAGCGGATTACCACAGCATGTTTTAATCATAATAACATTACTAGGACAAACTAGTTCACTGGTTGAATGATAATGCTGATGAAGATTCTCAGTCATCCAGGTCATAGCCATTCCGTAAAAGTTTAAAAAACAATCCACTGGACTTAGTTTCCAAGGTTTGAAGATGTTTCACTTCCCGTCCAGGAAGCTTTCTCAGTTCAAATGTCATTCAAAGGAAGTTGATGAACTTTCTTACATTCTTCAACCATTGCTTAATGAAATGATGACTACAAGAGCGTGGTGAGCTGCAGAATCTGTAATCACACCTGCATGAGGAGCAACTGAAACACCCCCTGAAATAGATCAGAAATACCTTGTTTATCCAGTTTTCCGTAGATATCATCACCCAGTGGCTTATGTGTGCTGGTTCTGAACGTGACGTATTGCAGCACGCCACTTCAGCTACAGAATTACAAAATCATGTGCGATCTCACTTGTCTTCACAATGAAAACAAGTTTTAGTTTACATCATAAATCTACTTCCTACAGACTACAGGTTAACAATGTCTAATCCAAGGAAGGACTTCAGACTGGTCCTTCATTGTATCTGCCTGAAGAAACAATGACTTTTTGTTAGAGAGTCACCATAGAATGCTGCTGCTTTTCTGCAAAGCATGAAGATGTGGAAATAATGTATGTATAAGGCAAACTCATTTAGTATTTATTCACAAGTTTTGCACTATTCTAAAATGACTTAATTTGATCCTTATTTTATTAAAGACTAAATCATTAGAGTTTCATGTAGGCCTATATCAGTTTGATTATTTAACATATTTGTTAAAGAGCAAATTCTTTCTTTGGTGCACTGTGGCTTTAGAGGATAGCCAGGTTACTGTAGGCAGGTCAGTTTTCTCACCATGTCTTTATGTTATCCTGCAAAGTTGTCTTAAAAGCAATAAACCACCCTTAATTTTTCACTTAGCCAGACCGGTGGGATTGAGATTTTTTTTACCACGAGAGACACGGGTAGACCACGGCAAACAGTTAGTATATTTCTACATTATTAACGTCACTAAAACATGATTAAAAATGCAGTAGAAATGCTTACCCCATCTGAGTTTCTTAAATGCCTTGCATTTCCCCTGTTCCAGATCTGTGAGGGGAAAAAAACCCTTTTGAGTAACAAGTTGGTCTGAACATCCAGACTATTAATATTGCAGCCATTTCTTTACCCAGTAAAGCTGTAGTTTGTGGGTGGGCATCGGTGACCACCGTTGCTATATGTATCCCCTGCAGAAGTGCATCCATTGATTGGATGAAACACTCCTCCTCCATGGAATCACAGAGTTTCTGTTTGTTTCATGTTTATCCACAGAGACAATGTGTGTGATGTCTCTAGATTCCTGTTCAATTGTTGTGTGGGTGCAATACTGTGCGCTATGGCCTGCAGGATGCAGATTGATTTTCAGCTGAATCAAAATTATTTTATTTTGAAAAACCGCAATGGACATACTTTTTTTTTAAAATACCAATATATATGGAAACAAATATGGCACTTAACAGTAATTGAAAACTACAGAGTGCATGGAAGGGGTAGGTTCATTTAGGTATTGAGAATATCAAGTTAACACCATTTAAAGAAAATAAAGTGACCAAAATACACCAAAATGAGGGCTGTATGCTTCAGAAATGATGCCTATTAGTGGTAAGCTCTATCAACATTTTATACAGGCCCTCATGTTTTTCCAATATGTTTCAGAGATTTCTACGTCAGATATAAAGGGACTTCTGATAAAAAAAAATGCAAAAAATTGGTGATGCTTTTAGTAATAATGGAAGAATTTTGCCTGCCAAAATATGAGATTCCAATACAACTCTGAATTTGGTTTTTGAGCAAGAAAACCATCTTTTTAAGTTATTCCAAATTATAGTTTTGTTGCATTCATAGAAAAAAATGGCCTGTTGTTTCTATGTGCATTTCATAAAATGAGCATCTGTTATCATCATTGTTGAAAATAATTCTTATTCTTTGGAGATGTTTTAATATTTTAAAGTGTGTTTCCTTAGCTTTTGGTTGTATAGGAAGTTTCAGATAGAAGCTTCTTAAATGTTTAATAGCTATTTTTTTCATAATTGTAAGGTGTGTTATTTTTATCTTAACAGGGAATAGAGGCTTGTTTAAATATTTCCTTATCTTAGGGTTAATTCATATTTTTGTCTATGAGTGAAATCCCATTAACAGCTAGAGTGGCTAATTGAGGGTTTATGGAGTGATAAGCTATTAAATGTTGAGTTTGATTAATGAATTGTGTTGGTAATGCTTTAACTAATCTAGTTAATTCAGTTTTAGGGGGTAAAAATTATACTTCCTGCAAAATTGTCCCTATTTAATTTCAATTCAAATCAGTTTATTTATATAGCGCCAATTCACAACACGTCAACTTAATGCACTTTACAGTTCACCAGATCATAGAGTCAAATTGATTCAAAGTTTTCTATCTAAGGAAAACCAGTTGATTGCATTGACTCATTAACTCGAATGCAATCCCTCTCACTAAGCATGCTTGTAGCGACAGTGGAGAGGAAAAACTCCCTTAAACAGGAAGAAACCTCCAGCAGAACCAGGCTCAGTGTGAGCGGCCATCTGCAGAGGACGACTGGGGTTCAAGGAGACAGAAGCGGTAAACACGTATACAACAGATCTTTTTTTTTTTTTCCCCATCCAATTCTATGGAAAGGTTTATTGTGATAGATTATGAATCTGTTTTTACATATTATAAAGTGAGGAGAATAGTTATGTATAAAGAGCATTTTTTAGTATAATAATAGGTGTTTATGAAACTGATCATTTAATGGGGATTTAATCTGCATTAAAATCAGCTAGCAGTCAAAGTTTAAGACAATTTTGTTGAAGAGGTAATTGGGGATAAAATACCAAAATAATAAAGTTTTTTATTCTGGATTTTAGCCATTTAACTGTAAAACTACAGTCAGCATCAATTATCTTCAGATCAACCTTCTCTAATTTATTTTACTATGTGATCTTTTTTTTAGGTAGTTCCGTAAACGGACACACTTTTTTCGCATCATACGAATCACCTGATCAGGGAGTGAAGCTTACCGCCTCATAAAAAGACGAGGAAGACTTAAGGTCATTGGAGGAAGATGGCGTCCTCTAGTGTCTAGAGTCATTAATGAAATATGGATACATTTCATGTATTTACATCTCCCTCAAAATCTCATGCAGATGAAAAGACAAAAGTGCTGGCAAATGCCTTTTTATAGATTTTTTTTTTTATCTCGTCTAATGCTTTCCTGTAATTATGCCTTATACTGTTTAATGTTGCCTCTTTATTTTTTGTTTTTCTTTTCCATGATAAAAACCTTAACAGAAGGTTTGATTTATGGTTTGTATCTGTACCTTTTGATATGTATAAAGTTTCCCCCTGCTATGTTGTTTTCAAGCATTGTATCATGAATAAACATATCTACCTTTAATTTTAGTTTATTTAATGGAATTACAGTTATTAAACCCTAATGGTGCTGCAAGCATCATTCTATATAGATGTTTTTATACTATGCTGTTGGGTCTATTTCTTATTTTAAACATGTAAGAATAACTTCAATAGGTCTTTTTTTATAAATTTCGCCACAAAATTGAACTCTACAGTCGTAAGTGTAGCGAATATATTTAGCATGTGTTGCAAAGTGTGACCTTTTAATATAAAACCACACAAATAAAGATTTTCTTTTATCAAAATCCTTTATGTAGTTCAGTTTTCTTCCAACACAATCATCCAAACACATTTTACAAAAGGAAAGTCTGGTTGTCCTCTTTTCTTAGCCAACCCCCACGATTAAATCCTTTTAGCAGGCACATATCTATATTCCAATTATAATATTTATATCTTTATTTATGTACACATCATCTCTCATTACAAAAGTCCCAACTATAATCCCTTAAGAAGGATAAACAGAGCTACGTAAAATCGGTAGGCTAAAAAAAAACAAAGAAAATCCAAATTTAAAAAAACATTCAAAACAAAAGTTAACTTCCACATTCATTGTTTTAATAATTGCAACATTACTTAAATAAAACAAAATATATAAAAGCCTTGTTTGAAATGAGGTTTCGCAAAACATAAACTCATTTTTATTTCCCAGTCACACCTTTGTGCTTGTTGTTACTTTAGCTTTGGGAAAGCATCACAGAAAGATCACTAAGCAGGAGTTAAATGAAGCTAGAGAACGTTCCAGAGCAGCAGAGGCGAAGTAGTGTTGTCCTTAGAGGTCTCTACCCTTTAATAGAAGTGCTTGAGGTGTGATTTTAAAACCTTTTGATTAAATGTGAGCATAAGTAGACACGTCCAGGCGCCCGCATTACGCCTGCTGCTTTGCACATCTGGGCAACAGAAGGAAACATTTAGAGAGAGAGGAAAAAAAAAAAAAGGGGGGGGGGGTGTCAAATTTACGCTAAAAGTGCACTTCAGCCTTCGAAAAGGGGGGAATTAATTACTTTAAAGCCACAGCTGTTTTCTTTTCATCACTCCTTCTTATATACATCATTTATCTGCTGCGTTATAAACATGTTAGACTCCTAAAACTGCAGGTTTTCATTAATGTTCCAGCAGATGGACCTCTGGTATGAGTGGGCGGGGCTAGCCGGTTAATGTGCTTGGCATTGTAACAGGTAATGAAAAAAAAATAAGATATCTAAAAATGAAAGATTAACTGTGTTGAAATAAGAGAATATTGGAAATCTGACGCTGCCTGCTGCTCCAATCAGATAAAGGTTGGAGGTTTTTGCAATTTCTACAACTGACCTATTGGGGGCAGCCATGAGAGCGAACTGCAGCTAGACTGCTCTGAATACTGTTATCAGTAGAAGAAGTGAATGGAAATATTACTGCTGTTATAAAGTGGTTCATAAAATCAGTAACATGACGTGTTTTACGAGGTCGAATCAGCGAGGTACTTTGCTAAAAGGAGCTGCTTCTGTAGCTAGCATGCTAATGGCTGATTATTACACCAACAGACACACTGAGCAAATGATTCAGAAGCATGTTTAAAAAAAAAATGATTTAGTTTTGGTTTGGGGGACCATTTAGTAGGTAATTCCATTTAATTAAATCTTATTTTTCAGATAGCGGTTATACATATTCAAGTTTTCTGGTCATTTTTTTTCTTGCCTCGTTTCAAGTTAAGTTAACTGACTTAAATAAATCCCTATTTTAGCCCTGATCAAACTGAATAAAAGTCTATTTTTTTGGTATGAAACAAAATATGGCGGGTAGAAATCAAGGGATGGAAAACGTTATCAGAGTTTGGCATCATTCGGCTCACACGCGCAACTGACAGAACTTATGGGAGGCGAAGTTCCACAGAGATGAGTTTCAACCACAGGGATTGGTTGAACGTTACCGTCAGCGAAACGCGACGCCGCTAAAATGGATACTGCCAGCAGCCATCTTTAAATCAGCTGCTTTAGAATGACTTAACCAGGATTCAACTGCAGAAACTAAATAGAGGTGAGATGTAGGAGCTTCCGTTTATGATCCCAGGATGAAGAAAAATATGTCAAGGAAAAGACGTCTTATTTGCAGAGCTCCAGCAGCTTAAATGACGGTTATCTATGGGAAATCCTTGTAGTGCGACAGTCTGGAGGTCAGAAGGAGAAAAGGTCTGTCAGTCACTTTAGATTTAAAAACGCCTACTGGATTCAAGTTAAAACTCAGGAGCTGGAAAAAAAAGATTAAATTTTCCTCCACAATGACACCAAACTTGCTGCCAAATGGCACATCACCTCATTCCTTTCTCTTTTTTCAGTTGCCACACCAAGACTCATTACTAGTCTGGATTATCTAAACCAAAAACTGTAGCTTAATAAAAAATAACTTGTTCTGTGCTCCTAAAAGCAGGAGCAGAAAAACAACCAAACAGGAAACCAAGAAAACACTGAAAAAATTAAATTATAGATACTGCAAATCAAATTTTTTTGGTCAGTTTACTTCACTTGTTCATTGATCGTTTTAAAATAAAGTTCATTGTTTTTTTTCTTTTTTGTTCTTTTAAGATAAATAAGGAGCTGTGCTCTTTTTTAGAGATGTATTCCCACCCTTCCAGTGGCTGCCTCTCATCATCTGACTTCAATACTGCTTTGCTGCTAGCACCAAATCCTTTTTATAAACATTGCAAACTACTTCTTAACGCAGTGCTCAACTCACACATTCATTCTCCAACCCTACATTTGATCTCAGAGGGTCTGAGGCGACTTGCCGGACTTCTAACGGTGCTCCCAGCTGCTGCTTGTATTTTCGGAGCTTTTCCACCCGTGTGGGGACACTAATGTAGCGAGTTTCTTCTGTAGCCTTTAATGAAACACGATGGCGTCAGCCTCAGGAGAAGGAGGACAGTCCCCTCACCCGTCCTGGTGCCACAGTGCAAAGCGAGTGTCGGAACGAGGGTTTCTTTGTCTCTTAAGGTGCTTGTTGCAGTGTGGTCTTGAAAGGATTCGAAATCCTGGAGGCTGCGCTTGCAAACCGCATGCGCCTCGACCAGTTTCCCCCAGCGGCGTTCCGCGTCGAAACCTCCGCCTGCAGGGAATAAAGCCCGGATACTTGTGGGAGCGTACTGGAGGCAGCCGGCGGCTGTCCTGCCAGATGGACAGTCTGCCGGGGGGATTTTTATTTTTTTTTTTTTCTTTTCAGTCTCTGGACTGGTAGAACAGGATGTAACCCGACTCAGAGTTCTTGGAGATGTCGGACGTCAGGCCGTAGAACTCCTCTATCGCCTGTGCGTCGATTTTCTGAAAGAGGAGAAAGCAGAGGTTTTGGACTGGGACACGATCGGGGCTTTGAATGGTACATCATGTCCCGATTAAACAAACTGCAGCTGGATTTTATGGCATATTTGTCCAAAGCACTAATGGACTAATTCACCCCCAATCTGTGACTCATATCACTAGAGAACAATTAATCTACTCACAGCTCCTTAGACTCAAACATCATCTGGTTTTCTGCAAATTCTTGGCCGATTATGAGCTTTAACATCAAATTAAGAAACTAAAACATCAAACTAGAGCTCCACGTATTTGTTAGGAGGTAAAACGTGGCAGACTGATGAATATCTGTTCTTTAGGTCTGTTTATCTTTTACACTATAGATCTAAATGATGCTTCTGCGCTGCATGAAAGAGTAGTAGATTAAAAAATTTGGAAATTTAAGAAAAGTTTCGGTTCCAGGTGGAAACGCCCAAGCTTATTTTAAAACCTCGTGCCAGATTTAAAAGAAAAAAAAGGCAAAAGAGACGAGTAAATCTTCCCAAAGCATTAAAATGAGAAGTAGGATTTCTGTTGTGCAAGTTCAGCAGAATCTTCCAGACCAGATGTCTGAGTGGGCCTCCTTCTGTGTAGTGGAAAAATACCGCCGATGCCTGATGGTGGGTTTCAGTCCCTGAGGAGAACGTCTGTGATATTCTGAGAGGAAAGTGTTTGAAAGAAAACGGATCAAGTGAAGCACTGAACTGAATCTGCAGCTTAAATGAGAAGGATTTCACAGTCCCTGCTGTCATTCATTAAGACCAGAAACTGTTCACCTCAAACCAAACAGCAAACCGATGCACTTCAGCTCCTACCGCTGCAAAAACAATCTAAAAATGAGTCAACATTGCTTTAAAAGTGCATTTACCCTTCATTTGAGTAGAATAAATAGGAGGATTTGCCATTGAAATTAGCATTTTTACCCTTAAAAATAAGATAATCAGATAACATGCCCTTAAAATAAGAGACTGCAGTTGTTTATATTACTATAAATGTAAATTGTCTTATTCTATTGGCAAAACGTCTCACCTACCAGCTCAGTTCAAGAAAGAAACTTACTTAGATTTGTATTTTCTGCAGTGTTTATTTCCTTAATTCATCTTTTTTTTTTAATATTATTTCCTGGAACCAGAACACTAAAGAAAACTAGATTCAAACATTTTCTGCTTGACCGGACCCACAGCATCACATCCAAATGTTCAAAGGTTAACCTGAAGTCCAGATTGTGGGTTTATATTAAGGCCATTAGTTAACCAAGACTTAAGAGATCATTGCTAAACATCAGACTCTGAGAAATAAAGAGCTTTACACTGAAAACAACTCATTTTATTTAAAATTAAGTTGATTAAACCTCAGAAGGTTGGTTCTGTTATCTGGCCTGGAAAATCAAATTAAATTGGTATCAGAAAAAACTAAAAGATTAGGTCTAATTATTTGAGGTTCACACATTTTTATTAAAAGATTAAAGAAAATTACATGTTGGAATGCATATTTCAGCTTTAACTGCAGCAATAAACCTATTTAAAGTGATAAAGAGAGAGTGCTGCCTAAATTCACAGTAAGAAAAATAATATGTGGTTTAAAACAATAGTTAATCAATTAAAAAACACTGACATGTATTGAAAGTCAACCCTGTTTAACCCTAACCTGACAACAGCCAGATGCATGTCTCGCTCCGCCTAGCTCCACTCAGATACATCTGGGAACCCGCTCATTAAAAAGTGATTTCCCCAACCAAATTTATGGTGTATCCAATCAGGACGCAGGGTGGGTGTGTCCTGGAGTGGAGAAGCGACCGAGAGATTCCAACAACAATGGCGGCTCGCATCGAGGAAGCAAGCGTTAGCATTGATGCTGCTATTTCTTCTGTGTTGTCCAATCTATCTGATATTGTTTAATTAAAAGAACATCAGAGAACGGCTTTGAAGGCTTTTGTTGGTGGAAACGATGTTTTCGCCCTTCTCCCGACCGGATTTGGCAAGAGCTTGATCTACCAAATGGCTCCTCCTCTCACAGCGTCACGGGTTAGCTTCGGTGTGAGTGGTTGAAATAGCACGTCGATAAAGATGACAGACAAGTGGCTTATCCAATCATATGCAAGGAGTTTTGATAAGGCCCAGTAAGGCTGTTGTCAGGTTAGTTTAACCCAGCCTTAATAAAAACCAATCCCACCATTACTTTAAAACACCGTTACCTAAACATTTCCATTCCAGTGGTGATCAAATCTATACTGGCTTATCAGAGAAAACACCAATTAAAACAGTGTTGATAATATGACAAAATATTGAGGGGAATAAATATTTTTCCAAGGCAGTTTACATTAGGAAAAAATGGCTGGCTGAAAGGAGTTAAAGTAATTCTAGTCCCTATAATGACATTAAAATAAATAAAAAAAGGATTTGTTTCAATAAAACAAATATGCCTCTAAGATGGACAAAAAAGAAAAAAAAAAAAAAAAGAAAAAAATCAAGATCCTATTTTTTTCTCCAATCTACAACGAGCCAAATCAAGTTCACCCTGACCAGGAAACTCTCTGTAGCATCATCACTGATGATTTCATTACAAAGTAAAAGCACAGAGCAGGAAAGCAAGTAAAACGCCACCGGCCATTAATTCGTCTAATATTTCCTCCTGTATGCAGTGAATCTGTTTGGCCTCTTAATCTTATGACCATCATGATAACTTCAGTCATTACACACAGGAAAAGAAACTTAGCTTTAACAGCTGCTTTGCCATGTGTGCCTTTAGTTTTTACTGGCCTGTTAGTCATTGATTCATTTTATAATCTGTTATAATCTATTGGAGATTATATCCACCACTGATTTGGTGAACATGTAACCAAATATTGATTGTATTTTATTACATGTTATTCATTAGAGCAAAACACCTAGTCTATGATGTTTTTCACTTGTCACGTTGTTTTTTTTCAATATCGGTTTTTGCTCTTTATTATTCTTCTTAAACATTTTTAAACCACGTATTTTTTTTTTTTACTTTATATAGTGCCGCATTTCTAAATGCCACAAAATATCAGATAATGAAAGACTTCCTCTTCTACAAAAAAAAATGTTTATTATTTTGTATCGTTTATTTAAAGAATTACAGATTTAAAAATAACAGAGCATCTGATCAAACTCTGGCATTTGGTAGGCTGGTTTAGAGTTTGAACAGCAGGGGGCGTCTCTCTTACCTCCACAATGTCGTCATCAAACAGCAGCCAGAAGCCGTGGCTCTTGACGATAGTGATGTAGTGTCCACGGTTGGGACCGCTGCAGAGCAGGGAAAGAGGAAGACAGACGGCGTGTGAAAAACATCCGTCAAACAGATTTAATACGCAGTTCGTTTCTTTCTGATGGAAAACAAGTTAAGAGAGAAATGAAACGACATCCCCAGCTGCAATTATGACAACAAATTTATGGGATAGGGGTGGGCGATATGGCAAAAAATTGTATGATATCTTATTATAAAAATCATAATTTCGTTTTTTATCAAAATCTTGTGTGTATATTTGAGAGTACTTTCCTCGTCTAACCAAACGGTTTCTGCTCCTATTGTATAAGGTCATTTTAAACCCACACGTCCACTTATATAGTAGCACTTTATGGTTGCCAAACAAGTGATTAAGGTTTCTGTCTTGGCACTGAAGAGTTTAGTGTAGGGATGCAGGATATTGGGATTTTGGCCGATATCCGATATTTTAAAACTCATGTAGCCGATAACCGATACCGATGTTAAAGCAGGACAAAATAAGTAGTCATTGAAAATAGCAGTTTTATTATCCATTTCTGACACTTTGAAAAATAATATACTCAAATATATTTTCATATGCTGATATCAAATTGATTTTTAAAAACGCGGTATCGATCTATTTTACTTTCTAAATCTCGTGAAATTTCATCGTTCTGTTACAAAGTCTCGTGATATTTTGCAAATTCTTGTGAGATTTTGTCAGTAAAATAGATCGATACCGCGTCAATATATCAACATATTAAAATATGGCAACATTTCGGGAATTTTCGGGGGATTTCGTAGCATAATGATGACATATGGCAATATTTCATTAGTAAAAGAGATTGATATGGTGTTTTTAAATGGCAATATATCAGCATATGAAGATATTGTGATATTTTAATGTGTCAATATTTTTTCCCTCGTCTTTAGAAGTTTTTAAGTCTGTAAAAAAGAAGTTTTTGAGGAAGAAGAGAAGAAGTACATTTTTTTTTTTAGACTTTAGAAACTCAGAAGCTGATCCAATATCGGGTCAAATATCGGTGGGGTGGCCGATGTCCGATATTCAGTTTTAAGGCCGATACCGATAGGGGGCCAATTATATCGTGCATCCCTAGTTTAGTGTGGTTTTAAATAACTAAAAAGAAACACATATTTTGGGTTATAGAGTGATATGTAGGGCCCTATAATTTCCGCGATCACGGAATCGCGGACGGAATTGCGGAATTGTCAAATTAACGCGGAATTTCTACATTTGACATGAAATTCTGTTTTTGTTTGGGAGAAATAATATAGAGGGGAAATGCACACCAGGGGATGCAAATCTGGGCGACACGACCCCTCCCGCTCCGTCATTTCCGCTCCCCATCAAAACATTGAAAAAACGGCGAAGCGGCTCTCCACAGCTCCGCTTTCGACAAAAAAGTTGAGAAATGCTTACATACTTGCTGTATTTTGCGTTGCTTTTATGTACTTATGTACTGTATGGAAAATCTGATTCTTTATGAAATACTTTATAATTCTGAAATTGAGAGGTCCTATTTTATTTTTTTACTTGAAAAAGCTAATGGAGACTTTTATTTATAACCATTGGTTCATAACCCTTAATATGTTGTTAGTACTTAGAGTGCATTGTTATGTTGCATCATGCAGTAAAAGTACTGAGTAAATGGTTTTTTTTACCTCAATAAATTGAAGATCATTCCTATTTTATTTGTGTACATTTTAATCATTAACATTAAAAGCACAACATTTTTTACGACTGAAATGACAGTAAAGGGTAAAAAAACTGAATTCGCAAAAATTACAACGGAAAAAACTGAATTTTCAAAAATTAAAACGGATTTTATAGGGCCCTAGATATGGGACTTGTCAACTGATGCGTCAAAGATTTAAAGCTTTCCAGTTGCAAGATATGGCTGATAGCCTCATCAGATTCTAGCAGGAAGCAAATATAGTACTCCAATACTTAATTCCACCTTAAAAAGAGTGGGAGGGGAATGAAAGTTGTAGGGAAATTGCTGTTCCAACGGTTGCATTTCCGAATTCTCCCGAGTGGTGCCCAACTTTACAAGAGTGAATAAAGTGAATGTGATTGGTCGTTTATCAAGAGGGCGGGATTGCTGTGGCGGAAGGTTCGCAAGCAAGTTTGGTTGTGGCCGGTTTGTCGGAAGCATCTTTCTAACCAGTTAGCAACTTAGTGCTCCTGATCTAAAGCCCACCTGCCACAGTGTACCACCACGGCGACCAGGTCATACATCCGGTCGGGGTTGGTGGCGTCCCCAGACGTATTGAAAAGCCGAAGCTCCAGAGGGAAGACGACCCGATAGGACAGCTTGGTGTAGCGGTGCAGCTGGTCCATGTACTTGAATCTCTTCAGGTGGAGGGCGAGGATCATCGGCAGCTTTTTTACCCTCATCCTGGGGAAAAGGGAAGCAATATATAAAACAAAAACAATGACACATTCCTGCTGTCTAAGTACTTGTGATTTTGCATGCTTTATTAAAAAAAACAAGGACAAAAAAAGAGAAAAAGGCAGACAAATGTGTTTTGAATAAAAGCATAAAGAAGAACCTAAAACCTCTGATCTACTCAAGGCTAAACCTTTCAGAACCAACCATTACGAAGCATCACAGTTCCAGAACAACCAGAGGTAAGCAGCCCCACCCCGCCCATTTATTCAGCTGCGCCACAAATACTCTTCCTCTCATGCAAAGTGCAGTCTCTGCCGATAATAATGGACGTCACTTGGTGCACTTAGCAGGTTCTCAGGTAAAAAAATACATGCAGGAGCATTTCAGAAGATGAACTAAACAGTTTGTAAACCGCAGAAAGCTAAAAATGTCTCATAAAGGGAAGTCAGTGGAGCAGCTCAGATAAAACTGCGTCCGACAGGCGAATAAGTTCTCAGAATGTAACAGGAAGGGCCTGACCTGCTGCTATGGTGATGCTAAGATGTGGTTGCAGTGGTGATCTCTAATGGAACAAAGTATAAACACATATGTTCTCTGCAGAATGGGCTCGTGCTACAGACTAGAGAGAAACAGCAGCTCTGCAGGAGCTCAGAAAGATCACATGACATCCTTCTTTTTATAAACGTGAGATTATGCTGCATTTATTACTTTAGGTTTTACATTTTTTTATCATTATTAAGCTGCAGGTATAAAACAAGAAGTCAATATAGGACAAAACTTCTCTTTATCTAAAATAAGATTGAGGTTTTACTCAGATCCAAAAGAAAAAATGCCACTAGATGCATTTGTCCATGTATGAATGTGAGAAACAAAAATGATGATGTCACCTACCTTTTCTGGGCTTCCTGCTTGCTGCGGCATTGCTCACAGTAGTATTTATACTCGCTGCATAACGTCTCTGTGTTGCTGAAGCCCCTGTTGAGTTCAAACACAGAAATATACATTTTAAATTAAGTTTTGTTGCAGGATTAATCGGTTTTGGTCAGGTTTAGTGGATAAAAAGCAAGATAACCTGAGACAGTGCGTGATTGAAGTGTTCTGCTCCACGTCCACCGATAGATCCAGGAAGTCTTCGTCTTTACTGCTCACCTGCAACATATTGTGGGGAAGCAGAGGACGGGCGACTTTGGTCAAACGTTCGTCCTCCTTTGTACAACGTGGAATTCTTTATGCGAAGAAGTGGCGCCACTCACGGCTTCGCAGTTGAGGCAGCGCGTCTCGTTGGTCAGCGTTCCCTGGAAGATCTCGTGGACCCAAGTCTGCTGCGTCTCCTTTCCACCCTCGCTTTCTCCTCCCTCTCCTCCTCCTGTTCCTCCTCCGCTCCCGTTCTGCACCAGTTTTCCGTTCTGCTGGCGCTCCTGGCCCTTCTCCTCCTGGAGGAGGTCTGCGATAGTGTTGAGGAGGTAGTTGAGGAACTCGTGGGCGTCCTGCTGCATGTAGTTGTCGAACAACTCTGAGAGGGAGAGATGTGAACACCACATCTATATCTGCAATAACTTGTGCAATAACAAATGTCCAATCACCCTTAAATACGCTGTGCAATAATACTGTTAAACAAGAGACTTCACCATTGTTTATATATATATATATATATATATATATATATATATATATATATATATATATATATATATATATATATATATATATATATATAAACTGAAGGCATCAAAACTATGAATTAACACGTGGAATTGTATACTTAACAAAAAAGTGTGAAACAACCGAAAATATGTCATGTGTTAATTCACAACTTTGATGCCTTCAGTGTGAATCTACAATTTTCACTGTCATTAAATTTAAGAAACGCTTTGAATAAGGTGTGTCCAAACTTTTGGTCTGTACTAGAAATCTTAGAAATGAAGGCTATTCCATGCAAGAAATTGCTAAAAAAATTTAACATTTCCTATAACGGTGTGAACTACTCCCTTCAAAGGACAGCACAAAGAGGCTACTGCGGGTACTATTTAATGAAGATGCCAGTTGGGGACCTGTGAGGCTTCTGTTTCTCAAACTAGATAATCTAATGTACTTATCTTCTTGCTCAGTTGTACAACGCGGCTTCCCACTTCTTTTTCTACTCTGGTTAGAGCCTGTTTGTGCTGTCCTCTGAAGGGAGTAGTACACACTGTTGTAGGAAATCTTCAATTTCTTAGCAATTTTTTGCATGGAATAGCCTTCATTTCTAAGAACAAGAATAGACTGTCGAGTTTCAGATTAAAGTTCTCTTTTTCTGGCCATTTTGAGCGTTTAATTGACCCTACAAATGTGATGCTCCGTAAACTCAATCTGCTCAAAGGAAGGTCAGTTTTGTAGCTTCTGTAACGAGCTAAACTGTTTTCAGATGTGGGATCATGATTGCACAAGGGTTTTCTAATCATCAATTAGCCTTCTAAGCCAATGAGCAAAAACATTGTACCATTAGAACACTGGAGTGATAGTTGCTGGAAATGGACCTCTATACAACTATGTAGATATTGCACCAAAAACCAGACATTTGCCCCTAGAATAGTCATTTACCACATTAGCAATGTATAGAGTGTATTTCTTTAAAGTTAAGACTAGTTTAAAGCTATCTTCATTGAAAAGTACAGTGCTTTTCCTTCAAAAATAAGGACATTTCAATGTGACCCCGAACTTTTGAACGGTAGTGTGTGTATATGTATATATATATATATATATATATGTATATATATATATATATATATATATATATATATATATATATATATATATATATATATATATATATATATATATATATATATATATATTCCTCCTTTTGCACCTTCTTTTTGACCATTGACCTGGACTGCCAAGTGAATTTCTCCACTGTGAGATCAATAAAGTCAATCAATCAATCTGATTTTTATCTGCTTTTACAGAATTGTTAGTAAGAGCTTAAAGAACTTTAATCCAAAATGAGGTTTAGGAGACAGACTGATGACATCCGTGGGTTATTGGCAAAGCGTCTCATTCCTTTCATTTGCCTCCTTCTCCATAATTAAACGGACAATATTACTTCCTCAGCTGGGGGATTAACTTCTCAGCTGATATCCGTCTCCTCATCTCCATCCTTTCTAAGCTGTTTGCTTCCATGAACTCCTCTGCCATGAAAGGAAGTTTCTTTCAATGACTTCATATCTTTGTTCTAAAGACTTGGTGCTGTGCTAAATGCCTCCCACTGAGACTACAGGAAGCCCAGCACTCCGACATCAGCTGAACATTGCAGATCTGCTACATAAATATTCAACTCAAAATGAAAGGAAATAATTATTCTCCATCTCCTGCCCCCCTACCGTTTTCCTTCCTTAGCCGGGAAATAAATTTCTTGGGAGGGATGACGCCGACTTTCTTCTTCTGGGTGGCGATGCTGTTGAAGAGGTCCGCCAGGCAGGTGAGGAGGGACTCCTTCCGCCGAGGCTGCACCTGAAACCATCAGCAGGAGTTAACATCCTACAATTATGGTTTTAACAAACGAGAACTCTGTTCTTCAGGATAGCTTCTGTGTTTCTTGTTTTTAGGTAATTTGTACCTCAGCGAGGCTTGTCAGGTTTAAAGCATCATTAATGCACTTAGAGCCCTCTCCATTTTCCACTTATGAATGAAAAAAAAAACTTTAATAATGAATATTTAAATGCTGAACAATTTGACCCTTTTCTAACATCCCAGCTGCAGGAATGTTACTGTCAGTGTTTTCTGTTCTTTAAAATTATTGTTTCATCTCATATTTCTATATATCAAATGGCCTTTTCCACATTAAAATGATCAGAATACAATTATTGATCACTTAACATACAGTTATGTGGACAGATGTTTACTCAATACACTTTATAAAACATTTTTTCTAATTTAATGCTTTTAATCACTGTCTAAACCAGCTTAATCTTGACTCAGCAGAGACTAATTTTCAACTTAAACAAACCCTTTTTCTAGGTAGACTATGAGAAAATTGTTTAATGTTAAATATTGCTTTAATATATATTCTGTTAATTAGGTTGGTTTACCCCGTATAAACGGCTTATGGTTGGTTTGAATAATCTAAAGCCTGATGCCTTCATGCTGAATCCAAAATCAGGTCAGGAACCAAACTGCTGACCAGCATCCCATCTCCTCTCCTTCAGCCGTCTAGATCTACGCTTTCACACTCCAGGCCAGGAGGTGGCAATAATGCAGACGTGTAAATTATCTTTTACTAGGGCTAAAATTACCAGTTTTATCCTGATACAATCGCCGCTTCTCAATTCACAAGAACGTGAGTACGGACTTGTGGCCTTGCCAATTATGGTCTATATAAGAACACAAGAAAGTATGGACTTTGGATGATCGGGGGAACGCAGAATAAATATGGCTCAATTGGAACAGAAGCGTACTCATGACGTCACCACACGCTCAGCTCGTCTGGAGCTGCATTTCACCTCCTGTTATTAATAGTATCTAGATAATAATAAAGTCTTTTTTTTCATTTAGTGGGGAAATGATAATTAACACAGTCAGATAAACATGACCATTTTGCCAAAAAACAACAAAAATAAATAAATAAATAAAAAAAAAAAAGAAAAAAAAAAAAAATCGCCATCAGAGCCAGCGTTGCTTCACACACGGCTATGCTGAGAGAGGGCTGCCGCAGACGGGCTAACATTAGCCCTGGCTGAGGTTAGTCTCGGAGCTCCGCTGGTTGCCATGGTCTTCTCAACATCGGAATATTATTTTTTTTTTTATTACGCACTAAATCAGTACATGGACCATATAGTGATGCTTTAAAGTATAATATTCTCCCCTCAAATGATCTTAAAAACGTACTTTTGTAGAACAACAGAAAAGAAAACATAACTTATGGGAGGAGCGAGAACAACATCTGCGGACTTTGTCTGCTTATGTACTTGTGAATTGGAAAAGTAGTAGAGCTAAGGCTGATGACGTTTCACAAGCACACGAGAACGCACAAGTACGAATATTGAGAAACAGCCATTATCTTATTGATTAGTTTGGATGGCAGCACTATGTTTGGCGACATTATAAGCCTGTCACAACAATATCAATAACGCAGCTATAGTCCAGCTCACAGCCTTTGGGCTACATGTAGTTTTTAAATACTCATATTGGGCGTGCAGGTGGCGCAGTGGTTAGCGTGCATGACCTATGTACAGAGGCCCTAGTCCTCGACGCAGGCGACCCAGGTTTGAAGGCTTCCTGTGGTCCTTTGCCACATGTCTCTCTCATACCCCTTTCCTGTGAGCCTACTATTGAATAAAGAGCCACTAGTGCCAAAAAAATATATATAACGTTTTTAGCATCCTCTGGGGAAGCTAACACTAAAGTCAGCGAAAGATCACTTTACAAATCCAAGTCATTTCGACTGATTCTCTTGCTGCAACAATTTTTTATTTAGAAATAAAATAAACCCATGCCGTCTTCGGGATATGGCCATCTAGAACTATCGACTGCCTCAACCATTAAGAGAGCAAATATGTGCATTTGCACTTATTAATAATTCAAAATAAAATAAAAAATAGATTAAACTCACATTAAACTCCTACTTTAGTCTGCTGTGTTTTTTTTTCCTTTCACATCATCAATTTCTGATTAAAAACAATCAAACAGAAGAGCTGTGCTAGTTTATAACAGGTGGTAAATTTCCCATTCATTCCTCAAACCCTTCCTCTTTAAAAATAGCTTTATTTGAAGCAAAGCACGCCTCTTGTCCAGCATATCAGCTGCATAGTTTCTGTATCTCCTGCTGGTATTTTGACAGCTGTTTTAAGGACTCCATATTAAACCTTCTGACATCAAGGATTCCCAGATGCTAGCTAACAAGTTTGAGGTGATCCCTCCTAGTTTCCTATTCAACACTCACCTTATAAGCCAGGACCTTCTCTCTGAACGGTCGGCAGAAATATAGAGCCTGAAGCACAGAGTTACAATAGCAGGTGTTTCCAAACTAGTCGAGAGGAAAACAAACAATGGAGACAGAAAATACGGGTTTTATAAGCATCCATTCCACCCAAATGAAGCACAGCTGTCGCTGCATGAACATGTGATAGTTAATATAAAGCCTGCTGTGTTTGTGGTGAGCCGACTTCAGACACACTTACATTGACTAATCCAAAGTAGTGTTCATTAACAGGAAACTGTTCTGGTCCGATCTCCTTTTCCAAGGCAGAGGCATTGGCGCCCTGGAGAGAAAAAGAAACAAACAAAGAATTAATGTTTTACTGAGTTGTTTTTTGTTTGTTTTTTATCACAGGACAAAGGAACAACCAAAGACAGGATGATGCTGGAACCACAGAACAATTCTTTCATTGCAGGTGTTTTCTCTTTTTTTTAACTCATTTTATTTCTTCATTATGTGCACATTTAAAATAATTTCAGGATGAATAAACACAATTATGATTAAATATACTGTTTTGAGAGCATTTTAAATAAGATTGATCCCAATAAAAGGCAAAAAACGCGTTAAATCCTGCAACAACATTATATCTATCATTCATTTGCATCGAAGAACATGGTGAAAACATTTAGGCTACATTCACACAGCAGCCTGAAGTGACCCAAATCCAATTTATTTGCCCTTAAGCGACTTGTATCTGATCTTTTTGTTCTGAACAACTCAGATCTGATTTTTCCCAATGCGACCCAGGCCACTTTGCTACGTGGTTCTGAATCCGATACGAATCTTTATCTTTTTAAATGCGACCTGTGTCTGAACAGCCAGGTCACATTCATCCGACCTGAATGCCATTAATACCTGACATAAGTCATTATTCTGTGTCTTGCTACGCAGAAGGAGAAAAACAACAACCAAGACGGATGAGGATTAGGGGTGGGTATTGCCAAAGAAGTCACGATTCGATTCGAATCACGATTCACAGGCCACGATTCGATTCTATCACGATGCATCACGATACTTGAATTATTGCGATGCATTGCAATATTTTCTCCTCCATGTTTTGTTTTTGAATGACTCGGCACAGTACCCCACGGCCGGAAATGCTTGTGACACAAGGCAGCGTGCGTCAACACATTTGCAGCGACATCTACTGGACTAGAAGTGGTATTGCACTTGTTTTTGGCTGATGTTCGCCAACCATTAGTGCAATTTTATTTATTAATTTTTTTAAATTAATAATCGATTCTTGGCATCAAGAATCGATGCAGTAGATCACGAAAATTAGAATCATGATGCATCATCATCACGATTATTTTGCACACCCCTAATGAGGATGCGGAGAGTAGATTTTATATTGAAAAGATTTGGGTTTTTAAGGTTTGGAAAGATCACTAGATACGCTCCGGCAATACCATCCATGTTTAATTCCATAAACACATCACGCGCTGGCTTGTGACATCATTGCGTCCTCTACTGTGCATGCGGGACACTTGCGTTGTATGAATGCAGTTCATACAGAAGATCACATACAAGTCGCATTTATTTGGAAATCGAAACGGCAATGCAAAAAAAAAAAAATATTGGATTTCACAAAAAAAAAAAAAAAAATCGGAATTGAGCATTAAGGCTTCAAACAAGATCTGCAACATTCAGTCCCACCCAGAGTATTAGATAAGAAGCTGTCTGGTTTTGTGGTTCAGTGGAAGTTTTCTACACACATCAATTTCAAACGGATGGTATCGGTATGGTATGGTATCGGCCAATTTTTACAGCCAAGTATCGGCAGGGATGGGAATTGAAAGCCAGTTCCTGTTCAGAACCGGTTTCGTGTTCCAATTCCATGGCACCGTTTGGCAGCTCGCTTAATGGTTTCTTAATGGTTCCAGGCAGCAGCAGAGCCTAGCGCTGGGCAGCACAACTTATCTCACGTTTTTTACACAAGTTACGCATACAACATTCAGTAAACAAGCATGACGTGACCAGGTGTAAGTCTAGTAAAGAAAAAGAAAAAACGGCGTCCCATCAGGTAAAGCGACCAAAAGTTTGGCTTCATTTTAAGGAAGAGAAAGATGGCAACAAGGCGCTTTTGCAATCATTGCAAAGTGGCAATTACATCCGCGGGAGGAAATATATCCAACATGCAGAAACACCTGCGCAAACAACATGGCATACATTTTAATGAATGCCGTGTTTTTGATGCCTTCTGGACAGAAGCTAAAGTTACGACAAGCATTGAAGACAACTCCGGTGGTAAATAGCTAGTTTTATATCACTGGGGTTATTAAACATGCTAGAAGTTGCGCCGCAGTTCAGGGAGCGAGAGAAAGGTGATGCTTGTTTATTTAAATCAGGGGGAGATGAGTTTATTTTCCAAAATTGTACAGCTATGCTTTTTCATTAAACAAATGTCTCCTCCATTAGATTTAGATGACTGTGAGGAGACGGGTAGCCTGGCTGGCTCAGAGGCTGGCAGCTCGCGTTCACTGCCTTCTGTTTTCACCGAGGCAGGCAGAAATAGAATGTCCCAGGCGAAAGTTCATTGTTAACAGAATCGATAATTAATCGAATCATTTCACAGAATCGATAAGGGAATCGGAATCGTGAAAATCTTATCAATTCCCAACACATGGCATTGGGGCCAAAAATGGCATCAGCGCAACCCTTATTTATAATACGGCCTCAGGGATGCTTCAAAGGCAGGAAGTCAAAACTTCATTTTAAAAATTCTGATTTAACATGCTGCTACATCTTTATTAACTGTTCTTTGGCGCTCATGGTGTCCATAAGCTTTCTAAGGATGTATAACATGTCTATATTGGTAAAAGTTTAACCGGTGTTATCTTCAAACGTACTGCTGTGTTTAATGTAAATATGCACAACGGAGCACCGGCGATCGAGTGCATGTTGAAAGGTTATAATAAGTAGGGAAAAAATATATAAATAAAAAAAAAAAAAATCGTAAAAGAAATTGTCTTTGAATTAAAAAATTAAAAAACAAAATGGAGATTTTATTTTAAGACCATATCGCCCAGCCATACCTTAACATCCATAAAAAGAAATCAACAAAACGCAAACGTCAAGATACACAAAAGCAAAAAAACTGACATTTAAGGGGAAGATGAAAAAAAAAAAGATTAAAAAGGTTGGTTAAAAAAATGAGCTGAAAAACGCACCAAGACATTAATCATTAACACCGTCAATGCTGGTTTGAAGTGACAGATTGGCAATGAGTCACTAAACGTAAAAGGTTAGAAATGAAAATGAGCAGAAGCATCAAACCCACAGAGCTTCACATTTAAAGGTTTCTTTAAGGACATTTAAGGACATAAGTGGTTCATAAACCACAATGTTTAAAATGTGCACTGAACACCTTAAACTGTTTTAACACTTTTACTGACGACAGAATGCCGTTTCACTACCAGCAAACTGGTTATTCTCTAAGGACATCCCATAGGCCTTCGACAGGCTGCTCAGCCGTGTTTAAAACCGTCTCAAGTGTGAGAAAAACAGAAGCACCCACAGCAGATGAACCCTTCCTGTGGTAGGACTCTTTCTTTTACTTTTAAAACATTAACCAAGATAAAAGTTTGTTGATCTTTTTTAAATCACTCTCAAAGCTGCACTAAACTGATGAAATTCACAAGGATGCTTTATTGCACACTGCAGGACAGTGGGCTGAAAAAAAAAAAAAAAAACTCCTACCTGTTCCCTTCAACTACAGTACGGAAAAATCCGCCTTTTAAGACGTTTTTCATGGGCGGCCATGACTTGGAAAGCTAATGAAGTGCCGCCTATCATAATAAGTGGAGAGCTCATATCAGCCTGTTGAAAAAGAACAGACAATTTACTATAAATCTATTAATAAATCATAAAATCTTATACATATCAACACATCAATATTTAATTTAATATGTGCTTTAAATCAAAAAAGACATTCTTTTTGGACAATATTGTGCTGTTTATTTAGTTCCATTTGCAACAGTGTGACACAAGCATAACATGCTTATTTTGGGACGTTAATTAATCATACTATCTGCTTAAAAGGCCAGCCTGCAGTCAGCAGCTTAACACAGAGGACACACATAGAATACCTGTGGTTATCTTTACTACTTTTCTATTTTCTTGCTTAAAACAAATAGAAATTATGTTGTTTGGAAATTATTCTCCCTGTTCAAAAAAGGATATTGAGTTGTTGCTATAAACTGTTTATTCTGGCATGCAGGCTATGCTTTAAAACCAGAGTTGGACAACCTAGATCAGCTCATCTTTCAGATAAGAGCATCTGCGGGTGGTTAAGTTAGCAGATAGCACCACTAACTAACCTGATCAAATCCACTTACAATAGCTTTATTGGTTGAATTTGTGAAGCCTAGTAAGTAATTTGGAAGTCCTAACATTTCCAAATTTAAAAAAATTGTAGAAATGGTATAGATATTATTATAAAATTATGAATATGTTATACTGATTTAGAGCAGAAAAGATTAATCTGATTAATCAGCATAATTAGTTACTGAGATAATGGTCAACTTATTTAGTAATCGATTAATCTAAAGAGACTCTAAAACATGCCTTTAGCTCACAGAGCAACCCACTTAGAGCAGTTATTCTATCAAGATTGTGAAATAATATGAAATATTTTGCATTAAAGATAAAAAAAAAAGTTTTTATCTGTCAATATGTCATACCAAGAACTTCTAGAGGTAGAGTTTTAGTTTCACCCACTTAAATTCTGTAAAAACCTTTTAATACCTGATTATTCATTGAATGAACAAAAATAAAAAATCCAACAGATTATTGCAAAATAATCTTTAGTTGCAGCCCTTTACTGAATAAGTCCTCTTTTAAATCCAAAGGTTGTCATGATATGTAAATATAAAACTCTGGAAAATATTCGATACTCAATACATTTGATTAAGAAATACCAAATAATTAAAGGCATAAAAAACATTTTACAAGAAAAACTCTGCTTTGTTTAAATCTCTTAACTAAACATGCTTTCCCCACAGAATCAGATTGTAGTTAAACAGTGTGCAAATAAATGTAAACAAATAGCCCACATATAACACAATTTGGTAACATTTTAAAGTGGTTTGACGTATTATTTATTTAATGTGCAAGTAATCTAGAAATCTAAACTTTACTATAGAAAAATTATGCAAACAACCCTTGTATTTATTATCGATACTAGGGCGGGGCAATGGATTGCATTTGCAATATTATCACAATTAATCAAAAGGCTGTTTTCAAATCGCAGAGGCACTCAATTTTTAATCTCAATACATTTAACAAGAGTAAGACACTATATTTCTCATTCCAGCCCTTTAGTTAACAGTAATGCGATTAAAGTGGGTATGCCTCCGCGCAGAAGGGCAGACAGAGTTGCAGCTAGCACCTAGATTATTGCGTTATAGTAGAAATGAGAACTTGTTTGTGCAACTTAAAGAGTAAAGTATTGCCACACTGGACTTTAGACCAGCGGGTTTTCAAGGTCATGAAAAAAAACTGAAACCCTGGAGTAACATATCAACATTCTTATGCTTAGTGAAAAGCATTATCGCAACTAAATCGCAATATTGGTTGAAAATAATCGCAATTTTGATTTTCGAAAAAATCATCCAGCCCTAATCGATACCAGGACAAATTAGTATTGTATGCAGATACAGCGTTCCAGTATCGATACTTCCGAGAACCCTATTAAAAACAATTTATTAATTAAAGTCGTAGGGAAGCGGCTGTTCCAACGGTTGCATATCCGAATTCTCCCAAGTGGTTCCCGACTTTACATGAGCGAATAAAGTGAATGTGATTGGTCGTTTATCAAGATGGCGGGATTGTTGTGGCAGAAGGTTCGCAAGCAAGTTTGGTTGTGGCCTGTTTCTCTGAAGCATCTTGCTAACCAGTTAGCAACTTAGTGCTAGTAGGTTCCCAATGGGAAATTCCATTGGGACCAAATAGCACTAAATTGGTGACTTAGAAACGACACTGTCAAGGAACGCTATGTACAGAGGAAACAAGAGGAGGAGAGTTTAGTGTCAGAGGTCATGGATGAGTCTCCTCGTCATACAATTTTTATTTAGGGGAGGAAAGTGGGGACAAAGATGCTATGGCCGGAAAAATTTGATTGACAGATGACCGTTGATATATGATTGGACGAATTTAGGTGTACAAGCTGACGTATAACTAACTGGCCTGCATAAGATAACAAAAGAAAAAAAAACACTATTTTGTTTAAATAGAATTGTTCAAAATTTTGGGACGATATCATCTGATAAATAGTACATTTATATACATATTTAAGCCAGAATTTCACTGCAGTTTTATAAATACAGGTTTATATTAGGATTTTATATTGCATTTAATTAAATTCATTACTAACTTCCAGGCAACATATTTGTGTTGTTTTATCAGAGGTGAAATGCATAAAATGCTCAAAGATTTAGTAATATCGTTTGTATTTTATAATCTGTTATTGTAGGGTCCATTTTTGAACAATTATTTCAAATAATTTCTTTTTTACTGAGGAGTTCTCATGGTAAAAGAAACACCCAAAGGGGTACAAAGTCAAAAAAAGTATCGGAATCACTATTAAATCATGGTATAGGCTTAAGGGCAGGTTATCCTCCCGCAGCAGTGTTGCGCAGTAAGCTTGTGGCAGATATTTTTTGATTTACACCCACAACTGAAGCGTGGTCTGCGCTGTTATTCCACGCAACAACGCAAGAGGGACAATCACAAACTAGCTGTGGGTCTAGATACAGCCGAGGCAGTGAGAACGTGGGGGCAAGTTTGTGCGAAAACAGAGGGATATGAGGGCGAAAAAGACACGGACCCAGGCGGGAAAATGGTCCCAGCGTTCTCGCGCACCTCGCTCTTCTAGCTGGTCCAACTTCACGATACGTTTTCCACAATGGCGGTCATACAAACAAAACAAGCCGGTAAGGAACCAAACAGGAAATATGCATAGTGTAGAGTGGATGTAGATTTGACCAATCAGATGCCTCCTGTCTGCGGTCACCTACAATTTGGAGACGTTCATCAGATCTGCGTTAACTGCGACACACACGGAAACTACCTGGTTTCTGAGTATAAATCCGCATTTATATTACACTTTTGTTATTCCACCATGATAAAAAATCAACATCTGCATTCTTTGAAATCCCAAAAATATGTATATTACATAAATCCAAAAATGCTTCTGATGCATAGCATATGACGTAGTCAAATCTGTCTCTGTGCGTGACCACGGCCCCCGTGCAGAAGTTCTGCAACCATCATCACACACCTAAAAAAAATCCTGACTCCACGTCTGAAGGTCGCAAACCTGCACAGACCTCAAGTGGAAGTGCGCAGACAAAAAGCAGCTGTGATTGGTCCTTAGTATGCCTTTCCGGCTGTCTGTGTGGTCGTCCTTCTTGATCCGGTGCCGGGGCACGCCATTTTTAAAAACCGAGGAACAACTACAATGGATAACTACAACGAAAGGTTAATCAAGAAGGTTCGCTCCATTAACAGAACCTGTTCCTCTTCGATGTCTAGCAACTCTAGATTCATCTCCGTGACCGTGATATCTTGCAGATGCACCATTGTTGTTTTGGAAGATAAAACACTCCAGACGGTGCCGCCGAAGTTTTTCTGACCATCCGCCAAAGTTCTCATGAGTTCTCGAATAGGCTCCCCCTAGCGCTTTGGTGGGAAACTGCTGTGCATCCCTAAAAATTCCAGACCAATGGTGCAGAAACATAACAGCAAAACTGGTTTGCGACCAGACCCAAGCGACATTTGATGTTGTAGAAGTCTAATCTGCCCTTTAGAATGTTTTAAGAGTTTCCTTAAATGGTGACAATTCAGAGTATTTGAAAAGGCCTAGTGGGTAGGGCATAGAGGTTGGAATCCTGAGGTTGTGAGTCTGAAACCCACTTCCACAGCCTGCCACTCTGGGTCCCTGTGCAAAGACCCTAACGAGATTGCTTCCTGGGCGCAACAGGATGGCAGCCCACTGTTCCCCAAAGGGATGGGGTTTTTCTCCAATTTGAGATCAATAAAGTTTTTTTATTGCTGACATGCTGATGATGATGATGTCTATGTCTTTGAGGTGTGTGCTTTTTAAACAAGACCTCAGCACCCTATGTGGTTTAGAACACCTGTTCATTTTTTGTTGTTTTTATTTTCCCTGAAATCAGCTTTCTGTCAGCAAACTCGTTTTAGCTGAATCATTCAGGTATGAATCAATAATACCAAATTTTTCTGAATTACTCAGTTTCAGCTGCTTTGAACTGTGAACATCCTCTAATTCTTTCCATTGTCTCTCTTATATTTCTGCTATTTGGAGAAAAGGAGCAACTGTAAAACAAAAAAAACAGGAAGGAAAAAGTTTCATTTATATCTCACAGCAACTTTATCCCAGATAAGAAACTCCAGCGGCTAGCAGGCTAAGCTAGCCGTTTGCCGACCACTTCGGTCAGTTTAAACAAACCAGAACTGGGATGGAGCTGCTCTCTGCTCCTCACACACACACTAACGGCCCAGTTCCCTCTCTAAACAGCACCGTGTTCTGGGTTCGGAGAGCCTGACCTGACCCGAACAACTTTCTGGGAACACTGTGTTATCATCATGTTGGCTAACAAACAGGCTAGCAGGAGAAGCAGGGCAGATAACTACCAGCATGAGAGCAGAGCTCACCAGACCGGACAGCCACCGGTCCCGGCCTAACAACCAGCTCGGACCTGCTTACCATCGTACAAATCGAGGCGATCTTTCGGACTGTCATCAGTATTTCCATCCGTGCGCCGCCATGTTGGACCGAACCCCTGTGTTAAAATGATTAGAGCCACTGCGGCTGCAGAGAGTTCCGGGAGGGCGAGTCGAACCTGCCTGCTGCCCCTATCAGGACTGTCAAAGTAAAGCAGCACGGGATTTCAGCGAGTGTTTCCGGTGTGACCTTTCAAAATAACACGAAACATGGCAAAAACTCGGAAATAACAAAGCAACGACAAAAAAAAAACATACTATTTTAGGCTGCCATTTTAAAGACATTTAATGCATTGTTTCGTATTATTTGTTCTTGTCTTTGGGCCATTATGTGAATAATTAATATTTAATAATATTCAAATATGCCCCCCCCCCCCCCCCCCCCAAAAAAAAAATAATAATAATAATAGATAGATAAATAATCGGAAAAATATCAAATCAACAAAAATAAAAACATTTTATATTTATCCTTCCTTTTGTAAATACATTTAATGTATTGTTTCGTTCTTGCCTTTGGCCCATTATGTGAATAATGAATATTTGATTTTATTAAAATATCCCTGTAACTGTTTACATCCATAAAGAGAATACTAATTTTATATTTACTATTTGGTAAATACGGCACCATATTGTCTTTTATTATGCGGTCTGTATAGGTGGTCGCATTAGCCAAGAGATCATTGTAGCATCAGGTGACAGGAAAAAAAATAGTCAAATAGCCCTTTGACAGTATTTCAGACTCTTTATTACCAATTGGACAGACACCTTTTTCTGAGAGTAAGTCAGTTATGTGCTCTATATGTGCAGCATTTTAGCTCGTATCAGATTGTCATTCATGAAAGAACAAACTGACAAAAAAAAGGATGTTTTAAAATCTGCTTCCAAGTATCTTGAATGTTTTAACGTTACTTCACTGAATCTGTATTGTTTTAATTATAAATATTCATGCAAGCTGTACATATCACTAAATTACACTTTTTTTCTGTATGTATCTGGCAGTCCTCGAAACTTAACAAGCTCCAGTCTTTTATTTTGAAACTCGAAATAAATCGTTTCCGTTTTAGATGCCATATTTCTGTCCCCCTTCAGGGAATGGTAGGTAACTAGTTGAGGTGGTTAAGTAGTAACACAGAAAAGTAACTTGGTTCAGTTTTTCATCAGGACGAATTTAACTATTGTGTGTTTTAGACAATAACAATGACAATTTGTTCTTCACAGTTTCAGAAATGGTTATGTTCATATTTTACTATTTTTGTTATTATTATTTTAATTTTAATAACACGTTGGGTTTTTTCTTAAATTTGGTTCATTAATTCTAAACTGTTTAACTTATACTTACTTTTGTTTACTTTAAAGTCATTATGAAATCAGACGATATTGTCCCAAAATAACATAAAAATTAAATTTTTTAAAAATCCTGTCTTAAAATAATTTTTTTTGCCGTTATCTTATGCAGGCCAGTTGGTTATACGTCAGCTTGTACACCTAAATTTGGCCAATCATATATTAACGGTCATCTGTCAATCAAATCTTTTCAGTCATAGCATCTTGATTGATATGTCGCAGCTAATATACGCAGCGGGTGAAATAAGAAATAAGAATCATTTCCTTTACCATTGAGTTACATCCTAGTGTTCATGGGGATGGACGTCTGCGTCTTCAGCAGGCGTAGAGCTAACAGAACTTGCAGCGTTGTGAGGCAAGGGCTCAAACATGTACGGCTGTAAGCCTTCTACACCAAACCAAGCTTCTGCCGCCCTGGTGTCCTCTTTCACAACAACTTCGTCCTGCTTTCCTCCTCTAAATAAAAAATGTATGACGAGGAGACTCATCCACGACCTCCGACACTAAACTCTCCTCCTCTTGCATGTTTCCTCTGTCCATAACGTTCCTTGACAGTGTTGTTTCTAAGTCACCAATTTAGTGCTACTTGGTCCCAATGGAATTTCCCATTGGGAACCTACTAGAACTAAGTTGCTAACTGGTTAGCAAGGTTTGCTTGCGAACCTTCCACTGCAATAATTCCGCCCCCTTTTTTTCCACCGCAATAATTCCACTTTATTTACTCACGTAAAGTCGTGCATCACTCGGGAGAAGTTGGAAATGCAAAGGTTGGAACAGCCGCTTCCATATGACTTTAAGAGTAATTTGAAGAAAGTTCTTGACTTACGGGTGGATATTTGCTGCCTTCAAATACTATTTATTCTGAATAAATCAACACAGCAAAAATATAATTTGTGGAAAAACTAATGTTTTTTTTTATGTACTTTTATAATATAAAGCTGTTTATTTGTTTATTTTGTTTCGTTTTCAAGATTTTTAACCACACACCACTTTGGCTTGTGTTTTATTAACAAAGTTGGATCATATTGGAATGCCTCTTCAGGTTGCCAAAAAGTCAACCAGTCAAAACATTTGAAATTTTTATTAAGGGAAGATCAAATGAAGGCCAGATTCCCAAATTGTGAAGTATCCCTTTTCGCTTCAAACTGAAGGTTTAAGAAGACAGATATAAATGATGATACAAACTGACATGGTTTGTAGATTTTTATTTGACATGTCATTTAGACAAGGTAGACAGCACTGTGAGATTTTTCTTTGATTTCCCTGTTGCAGTGAATACATTTCAGCCTGATTTGCTTTGTGTAAATTTCCAGAAGACTCAGGGGGATGACTACCTGAAAAACAGCCCACAGTTAGTTAGACTGAAGGGTCAACTGTCTAACCAGGCAGTCAGCAGCACTATGGGGCAGGTAGCTTCCCTATTCTTTTTCACCCTCTACAACTCTGACATCCAGTACAAGACAGAGTCCTGTCATCTGTGAATGTCTGCTGTCCCTGCTTATATCAGAGATGGACAAGAAGCTGAGTATAGGGAGATGGCATGGAAGCAAACATCTGACCCTGAAAGTGAATAAAACAAGGGAGATTATTGTAGATTTTAAGAGAAACAGGAACAAGTGAAATAATACAACCATGAAAGGAGAAGTTGACATGGGGAAGGGGCATGAATACCGTGTTGATCGCCTGTACTGGAGACGTAACAATGAAGTTCTTTACAAGAAGGGACAGAGCAGACTGTACATTTAGAGGAAGCTTAGGTCCTTTAGTCTTTATGGCAAGATGCTGAATACCATGTATTTTTCTCCCAATGTTTACATTTGGCTGCACTTGAGAAATGTAAATGCCATGAGAACTGTACAAAACAAAATTAAATTTTGTATACACTCTGTGTATGACAATAAAGTTTGTCTAAGTCTAAGATCTTCTATAAGTTTGTTGTTGAGTGTGATTTCTTAAATATTAGCGTAGCTGTGTTGGAGAAAATCAGTTTGACTATCTCAAAAAGCTAAAAAAAGAAGGTAATTTCTGTTCTAGGGACTCCTCTTGAATCTCAGAATAGGATGTTACAAACAATATTCAAGTGTTATTAACAATCCCGTGAATCCTTCTGATCAGACTGATAAAGAGTGTCTTCAGTAAAAGGCTTTGCAGGTCAAGTGTAAGACAGACCACTACAGGAGATCCTAAACCATATAACATCTTTAACAACTCGTTAAAAGAACCATAAGAATTACGGCAACATTCAGTTTCCCATTGGGATCAATAAAGGATATTTAAAATTTGAGTTTAATTGAATAAAAGCAAAGATGATTTACCGTATGTATATTTTTACTTACATTTTGTCTAGTTTTTGAAATGAGTAAATAAGGACAGATATTAATGAATGACCCAGTTTAGCAAACCAAAAATATATTTGCTGTCTTCCATTTCTTCTGGGACTGTGTTGCAGCAGTCTCAGCAGAGACTCCCAGACTTCCCTCTCACACGGAGACCTGCTGGTGGAAGCCTGAGCCGCTCCCAGGCCAGCCATAGCCTTCCAGCGTTTCTCGGGTCCTCCTCTGGGCTCCATCCCGAGGGAGCCATCCAGGGGGCATCTGAAAAAGATGTCTGAGCCACCTCAGCTGACTCTTCTCGATGCTGAGAAGCAGCTCTGTCCGGGCGTCTCCTGCTTGACCAAGGTCCTCACCCTATCGCTAAAGGAGCACCCAGACACCCTGCAGAGAAAACTAATTTCAGCTGCTTGTATCCGGGATCTCGATCTTTCGGTCGTTATCCAAATTTTATAACCATAGATTAGCGTAGAAAACTACACCAGCTGATTCTCATCCTGGCCGCTTAACACTCGGCTACTAAACGCCCCAGGTCATGGTGTATAGATCTTGGCAGGAGGGAGCCAGCAGAACCACATTATGCTACACTGCCCTATTTGGAGCCAAAGCACTGGTACACTGCCCTCTTGGGAGCCAAAGCAAATGCTGAACTCCCCTCCAGGAGCGAAAGCGCATAAAAACAGCCCTCTAGGGAGCCAAAGCACATGCTGAACTTCCCTCTTGGGAGCCAAAGCACATGCTGAACTCCCCTCCAGGAGCCAAAGCGCATGAAAACAGCCCTCTAGGGAGCCAAAGCACATGCTGAACTTCCCTCTTGGGAGCCAAAGCACATGCTGAACTCCCCTCCAGGAGCCAAAGCGCATGAAAACAGCCCTCTAGGGAGCCAAAGCGCATGCTGAACTTCCCTCTTGGGAGCCAAAGCACATGCTGAACTCCCCTCCAGGAGCCAAAGCGCATGAAAACAGCCCTCTAGGGAGCCAAAGCGCATGCTGAACTTCCCTCTTGGGAGCCAAAGCACATGCTGAACTCCCCTCCAGGAGCCAAAGCGCATGCTTAACAGCCCTCTAGGGAGCCAAAGTACATGCTAAACTGCCCTCTTGGGAGCCAAAGCACATGCTACACTGCCCTCTTGGGAGCCAAAGCACATGCTAAACTGCCCTCTTGGGAGCCAAATCTCATGCTAAACTGCCCTCTTGGGAGCCAAAGCGCATGCTAAACTGCCCTCTTGGGAGCCAATGCGCGAGCCAAAGCACATGCTAAACTGCCCTCTTGGGAGCCAAAGCAAATGCTAAACTGCCCTCTTGGAAGCCAAAGTGCATGCCAAATGCCCTCTTGGGAGCCAAAGCGCAAGCTAAACTGCCCTCTTGGGAGCCAAAGCACATGCTTCACTGCCCTCTTGGGAGCCAAAACACACCCTAAGCTGCAATCTTGGGAGCCAAAGCACATGCTAAACTGCCCTCTTAGCACCCAAGGTACATGCTAAATTGCCCTCTTGGGAGCCAAAACACATGCTAAACTGCTCTCTTGGGAGCCAAAGCACATGCTAAACTGCCCTCTTAGGAGCCAAAGCACGGGCAAACTGCCCTCTTGGGAGCCAAAGCACATGCTGAACTCCCCTCCAGGAGCCAAAGCGCATGCTAAACTGCCCTCTTGGGAGCCAAAACACGTTCTAAACTGTCCTGTAGCTAAAGCATGTGCCAAACTTCTCTGTTGGGAGTCAAAAGGTGTGCTATGGTGCCACCTTAGGAGTCAGAACACATGCTAAAGTGGCCTCTGCAGTGGTAAGGACATGCTATTCATGCCCTTTGTATAGCTTCTGTCCTTCAAAAACTCTGTGCACCAACGATAACTAACACATAACTAACCCTAAACCTAATTTAAACTAAATTCACACCTTAGTCCTCAACCTAATCCCCATACCAAGAAGAGAACTTCTCTCCAGTCACATGTCCCCATTTGTACCAATAAATCCCCAAAGTGTACTTGGACCTTTTCTGGGTAAGAAAAACTTAGACAAACATCGACTTCAATTCAACATAAACCAAAATGTACGGAAAGCTTTTTCAAAATATGATTTTTTTCTTTTATACTTTTGTTTCCACATTTATATCCACCGCATTTGATAAAACACAGATAATGTCCTTGTTTTATAGCATTAATGTATCCAGGCTGTGATTTTAGACCAAATTCCCACTGATCTCCCGGGAATATTTGAGGGGCCGGATTAAAGCCTACATCCCATTCCCTCCCTTTCATCACTCCTGCTCTCAGTCCACAACCAGAGGCATCTGGAATCTGCGGGAATCGGGACCTTTTAGGCGTGAAAATGGATTATTGACGCCTTTAATGATGCATCCAACGTGGAGCTGCAAGTCTGGTTTCAGCTTTCTTTGAAGAACTTGTGGAAAAGTCTAATAATAACAAGGAAGGAGGACAAACTGAATTTGTTTGATCAACTCCAAGCATTTTTTTTTTTTCCTTCTCTCTGGTTAAACTAGAGCTTTTAGTCCAAACGTGGTTTCCCTGCAGGGATTTAACACGGAGTGATTTCCGCTCGGTTTGCAGGGATCGGTTGCAGTTTTCCCCCAGAAAGGTTCGGAGCTGCGCTGCGGGGCGGAGAGGAGCTCAATGCGGCTGTCTGGAGACTCTGCCCCGGGAAACATGAACAGCAGCGGGTCTGGCAACTTCCTGCTGGTCCCCATCCCGGAGTATCCCCTGCTGGACTGCGTCCCCAACAAGACGGTGAAGATCGTGGTGCTGGGCGCCAGGAACGTCGGGAAAACCGGTATGGGTTCAGGATGCAGTTAAAAAAATAATAATTAAATCCTAATATAGGGATGGCTTCAACTTTCAGGGCAGAATATGTGACTTTAAAAGACTAAATGGTTTCTATATTTTATTACAGTGTAATAAAGAAACTTTAAAATTATTTAAAATTGAAATGAAATCATTAAGTGGGAGATAAATAAAGTTTTACAATCGATGGACGATAGGGGGCGATAAACAGCACTGATTTCCTCAAAGTTAAATACAAAAACTATAATTGGCTGTAATTGATACACACTGAAAAAAATAATGCAACCGCTTTTGGCATTTACTTAATCATATTTAGTTAGTTTAACACAATTGTTTTATGTCCTACCCTGCTAACATGAACAATTGTGTTAAAGTAACTAAATATGATTTCATAAAATATCAAAAATGGTTGCATTATTTTTTTTTCAATGTAGAGTCATGAACTGTGGGGCCAATAAAGAATAAATTAAATGGCTGGGACGCTATTCACATCATCATATTGAGGATGATTACAGAGTGTTTTATATAAAAAAGATTACTTATAAAAAAAAAAAAAAAAAAAAAAAAAAAAACACTTTAAAGTACAGTATTTTATTGGTTATCTTTTAACTCTTCACTAGTATGTTATTCTTAAACATGTTTCTAAGGTCCACATTTCTATAATCTTTTTGCTGCTGTAAACACCGGAATTTCCCCATTGTGGGGCAATAAAGGGAATTTTTTATTCTTCTATTCTGATATTTCCTTTTTTTTATCATGTTAAAAAAAAACTAATTGAGATGAAATCTCTTTTTTAAGGCTGACCAGGCGAAGAGGGCAGCAAGGGCATAGTTATACCAGTAAAATACAGAAATCAATTTAAATTATCCTAATGTAATGAGATCAAAACTGTAATAATTTAAAATGCTATTTTAGTCCCATTTTAGGAGTACTCTCATATTTCTGATAACAAGTAAGGATAGTTTTGGGGAATTATGGGATTTTTTTTGTGTTTGACCATACAAAACATTAGAAAGATCAATAAGTTTATTGCAGAAAGTTGTGCTCTGATAAATCTGGTTCGTTATAAACATAATATAACACAAAAAATAAGATGCAATAAAGAATAAAGGTGTAATTTATGTTATTAGGAAGCTCATTAATCACAATACAAATGTGATTACATAAATATTGGACTTTTTCCCCTTTCTCAGAATGATAAATCTAATCAACCTATTTATTTATACCATGGACAACAGAGCATGCTTTACAAAGTAATAAAAACGAATGCATGTCAGATTAAAAGCAAGTGTTCACACTTCCAAGTATATAACACAGGACACATACATACAAACACACATAAGAACACTTAACCCCCACGCCTTTCTACGCATGACATCAGACCCCTTAGCTAAAATAAACCTCAAAATATTTAGTGATTATTAAATAAGCGCACCAAAGAATTGTGAAGTCGATCTACGTTCTGTAGAATGGAAGGGAAACGGCTGTAGGTAAGCATCCCCACAGCATAATGCTGCCACTACCATCTCTTACTGTTACTTTCAGGTGATATTTTAAATCTTTGTTTTCTGCGACACATCAAGTCTGCACAATATATATATATATATATATATATATATATATATATATATATATATATATATATATATATATATATATATATATATATATATATATATATATATATATATATATATATATATATATTTCTAAAGGTATGTTATTAAGCCAATTGGATAAAGTGTTTCTGTATCAGATGACCAACATGGCGAAAGGCCAAAGAATAGAAAGCACAAAAGAAGAAGGAAGGAAGTATATCACAACTTTTATTGATAAAATTTTCTAATATTCATCAGACCAAAAGTCCACGCTGGCTTAAATGTATATGATTACTCCCCCATGAAGCCCAGATATATAGCATGCATGGCAACTGATTGTCCCACCTGAGCAGGGAAGCTCTGCACCTCCCCCATAGTTACCCCTGAGCGGCTGGCTGTTTATCAGATTGGTGCTCTCCTTGCCCTGCCAGTCAGAATAGATGAACAGTCACGCTGTCTTGGTATGTTTACAGCTGTGCATCAATCTGTCAGATAAACTTGTGGTATATTTTGATCACCTAAACGTCTTTTAACTGCTTCCACCACTCTATTTTGTGACACAGTGAAGTTTGTCGTTCTCCAGAAAGCAAAACAGTTCGCTTGCAGTAATACGCCAGATGAAGTGAAATCCTCAGGCAGGAAAACAGCGAGGAATCTGCACTGCATGTCCAGTGAGCAGAAAATGTTCTGTCTGTAACTCATCTTGGAGAAATATCTCTGTTCAGTTCAGTATTTTTCAATTTGGTTAGCTATTTACCTCCATTTCACAATGGGGAAAAAGAGTTATCACACAGTGCAGTCAAGTTTAATCAATTAGTCTAATTGGTTAAAAAATTTTCACTGTAATGAAGCCCAGCAGATTAGGTCAATGACTGGCAGCATCCGTTTCTCCTGGAGGAACATATAGCGACTGTGGGAAGGAAAACTCCTCCAGCAGAACCAGGCACAATGAGGTTTTCCATCTGGTCCACTGGTCTGCACTGACCTAGAAGTACTTTCTATTTAATAGAAAAGTAAAATGTTAATGGCTGCAGCTCACGTTATCTTGGAAGAGATAAAACGGCAAAACAGAAGCAGATTAGCTCTAAATCAGTTTTTCAAGTCAGAATGTTTAATCTGAGCTAAAGAGCCAACATTACCACCCTCCCCCTTTTCTATTTTAACACTTTTATGTTTATTCCCAGTTTACTGACTAATGTGGAGATGGCACCATTGTTAAAAAAAATGTACACAATGTGCATAGTTGTGGCTGCATCATTCTGAGGGGCTGCATTTCTACAGCAGAGATATGGAACGTTGAAGGGAAGACTATCGAGATAAAGAGTTAGAAATTCTGGAACAACATCTTTTATAGGATGAACATGTGATACGGACCCCCCCACCCCTTCAAACTTTTAGCAGGAAATTAACACTAAGAACACATTCTGGAACGGTTCAAATTACAGCATATCCATCGGATTAAATGGTGAGGCTATAACCCAGAACTAAATTATCCAAATGTGAATCTGAGGCAAAAGTTGAAAAACAATCTCCATTCAACCTGATTGAGATTCAGCTATTTTGGATAGAAGAATAAGATATTTTAGTTTTTGTGCATTTCAAGTCGTAGGGAAATCATATTTAACTGTCTAATCATTCTGGCTTAAACAAGTATATAAATGTACTCTTTATCAAAAGATATTGTCCCAAAAGTTAGAAAATTTCTATTTAAAAAAAAAATCCTGTCTTAAAATCTGTGTTTTTTTTCTCGTTATCTTATGCAGGCCAGTTAGTTATACATCAGCCTGAACACCTAAATTCAGCCAGTCATATATCAACATTCATCTGTCATTCAAATTTTTTCTGTCATAGCATCTTGATTTATATGTCGCAGCTAATATACGCAGCGATTGAAATCAGAAATAAAAATCATTTACTTTCCCACTGAGTTCCATCCCAGTGTTCACGGGGATGGACGTCTGTGTCTTCAGCAGGCGTAGAGCTAACAGAACTGGCAGCGATGCGAGGCAAGGACTCAAACATGTACGGCTGTAAGCCTTCTACACCAAACCAAGCTTCTGCCGCCCTGGCGTCCTCTTCCACAACATCTTCATCCCCGCTTTTCTCCTCTAAATAAAAAATGTATGACGGAGGAGACTCATCCATGACCTCCGACACAAAACTCTCCTCCTCTTGCATGTTTCCTCTGTCCATAGCGTTCCTTGACAGTGTTGTTTCTAAGTCAACAATTTAGTGCTACTTGGTCCCAATGGAATTTCCCATTGGGATCTAATTTCCCACTGGGAACCTACTAGGACTAAGTTGCTAACTGGTTAGCAAAATGCTTCTGAGACACCGGCCACAACCAAACATGCTTGCGAACCTTCTGCCACAACAATCCTGCCCCCTTGATAAACGACCAATTGGATTGACTTTATTCTCTCCTGCAATGGTTGGAACGGCCATTTTCCTACAACTTTAAAGCTTGTACCAGCCATCAGTTATGTGGGCAGAATCCAAATAAACCAAGGCAGGGCAATTAATTCCATTCAAAATATAATTGCAATTGAACTAAACAGTACTTTTAAATAACAGAAACACTCATCTTTGGTCACATTACATTTAATAAGAGTAAGAAACTAAATCTGGCACTCCTGACCTTTAGGTGGCAGTGATGCGCTTAGTGTGGGTTTGCCGCCACATGAAAAGGCAGAGAGAGTTTCAGCTAGCATGCAGATTTATGCAGGTAGAAGTGAAAAACTGAAAACCTGGAGGAAAAATACAAAATTTGTGTATAATGCGAAAGAAAATCAAAATAATATTCCAATATTGCTAGAAAAATAATCACAATTTTGATTTTTGGCAAAACTGCCCTAAAATATACACCAAACACTCTCTGATTTTGGTTTTTTAATTGTTTCAAAACAGAAGATTATCCATTGCTGCATGTTAGATACGCATAGAATCCCAAATAAACTGCATTGAACTTTGTGGTTTTCTATGTTATAGAAGTTCAAGCGTTATGCTTTTTTTTTTCCAGCACTATATTGATAAGAAAATACATTCAGATTTTGCACTTCATGTAGATCTTTAGTCTGAAAATAAAAAAAGAACCATCTCCTCTGTTTTATCTGGGTATATCTGCAGTGTTTTGTAGGCTTCCTTTTCCCTCCTTAAAGCAGAGCCTCACTGATTCAATGCTCAGTCCTCTCCAAGGACCCAACCATCTGGACATGCAGTTCTTGTTTTGACATGCATGGTTTAGAGAGCTTTTTGTTCCTCACTACAGGATCCAAGCTTCTCTGGAAGTCCTTAAGGAGTGAAGGAGATAATCTTTTACCAGCACGTCCGGTTCTTACTATTTTCTCTCCTTATTCACCATAGGCCTGGGTTTCTTTCCCCTCACTGAAATTTGACCCTTAAAGAAGAAAATATGTTGCGGGGAGAAGAGAAATTCTACCAGCTGTTGGAAAAAGTAGAGCGCAGAGAGACTCCAGTGTCTCCAGTCACTGATCGACTAATTCTGCTTCATTTCAGCTTTGATTGTCAGGTTTCTGACCAAGAGGTTCATTGGAGATTATGAAGCAAACACAGGTGAGTTTCTCATTCGTCTGAGCGCCTTGAAGTCCTTCACACTGCTGACTGATCCTATCCTGATTGATCCTGTCATCCCTTCATATTTATCCTTCCACCCGTATCTCTTTGTCTCCGCAGGAGCGCTCTACTCTAGAAAGGTCACCATGGATGGGGAGGAAGTGTCGCTCCAGATTCAGGACACACCCTGTGTCGCCCTCCAGGTCATTTCAATGAACTGGCTGTTTTGGCTTGTATGACTTGGTGACCATTATATTCTCTGTATGAAAGAATGCTGAATTGAAAATTGGCAAAAAATGTATCAATTCCCTCTTTCTAAATTGATTCCAAACCATATTGGACTCCGCTGCTTTTTAGAAACATGCATTTTATTTTATTTTTCAGCTCTGTTTGTCTAGCTCTAGTTAAAGTGTAAACATCCTACATAATCTTTTTTTTAAAGGCAAATCCATGCAAAAAATCTTAAATAGTATCAGTATACGTATCGGTATTAATATTGACAATACTGGCCCCGTATTTACATGTTATCCAATGGAGGCTATAGTAACCAGCACTACACAGCTGTGTAAATCAGTCTGTGCTAAATTATCAACATAAATGCTTCTTTTCAGTGAAGTTGTGTAAAATTCAACAGGAAGGTACAGAACTCATGTTTACATCAAATGGATTGTATTGATCAGCTTTGACCAGTGGTGGGTAGTAACTAGTTACATTTACTCAGTTACATTTACTGTAGTAGAGTAACTTTTTGATAAAAAAATTACTATTAAGAGTATTTTTACAGCATTACACTTTTTACTTGGGTAAAAATCTGAGAAAGTATCACTACTCTTATTGAGTAAAGTTTCTTGCTACTCCATCCATTCTGAGTCACTTCACTTAAAGGTATTGTGAAGGTTTTTCTCAAATTTTTAAAAAAGACCCGCCCCTCTCCTGGGCGAACTGCCCATTTTTCCTCGCTTTTCCACGCTGTGTTTAAAAGTTGCTGTTTTCATAGCTCATACAAACTTACTGTGTCCGAATGTCCACCCTAACCCCAAAATCCCTCAATCACTAAATAGAACGGGGACAATATAGTGGACTTTATAGTTAACTCAGTTAACTGACTGTTTGGACAGATGATTACTTCCCCGTTGGTCCGCTGTGCGGTGCCTGCGCCATCTTTGTTATTTGTCGGCGGTGTCTGGTAGCAGCAGCCTATGGCGACAGCAGGCCGCTTTGACAGCAAATCCCAGAATGCTTCCCGAGGAGAGTTCTCCACGCAAAGCATTCTGGGATATATCTGCCTCTTTTTTTTTCTTCTCATGCATCTCGTAGACACTTTTCTCATACGACCCTCGGCCATTTTCAAAGAACCACTGCAAGGAAACAAGCTTCAAGGTCTGAAACTGTAGCTTAACACAGATATATGCCTGAAAGTGTGCATGCACAGAAAAAGATAGCTGACCGGACGAGCACATAGGACGGCCTTACGTAAACATATCACCAGAATGATAGACAATTAGGAGGACCACTTATTTAGATGATCCACCCGGAAATAAACAATCATCCTCTATAACTTTAATGAAAACAAGCTTGTTTTAAACAATTATTCACAATTCAGAGACACACTTTCTTAATTCTTATGAACAAGCCTTGCTGGTTAAATGTTATTTTCCATCTGCCGATTCTGCCGTGTGGAGGTTAAGTGAAAATACAGTTAACAGTATGCTGTAATTTAACCCATTCTACATACAGTAACTATTACAGTTTGTAAGTTTTAAAACGAAAAATGCATTTCAAAGAATATTCATTACACCTGTTTTTTTTAATTGTAATTTCTGTTTATAGTTTCTTCTTTGGTCTGATCTTAGTCTTTGAAACTCTAGAATTTGCATATTTTATTGTATTTCACATAATTTTGTTAAATATAATAATATCAAATAGGCTTTTATTCTTGAGAGAGTTCTTTGAAGGCTAATTTTTACTTTTACTCGAGTAAAAACACAATAAAGTAGCGCGATTTTTGTTTAAGTACGAATTTTGGGTATGATTGGTTTTAAATTGCCAGTAATGTATGGACATTAAAGCAATTTAAATTGACCAATAGTAGCTACAAGAGCTGTTAACATCCCATGCACTGCACAAATGATCTAGAAATAAGTGAAAATGTCTTAATTCACTCTTAATTTAAAGAAGGAAAATAAGATCGTTTGCCAATGGAATGAGTATTTTTACTCTTAGAATAAGTTAATTAGATAATATGGTCTTGAAATAAGCTCTTTTTTTTATTTTAAGTTTAAATTGTCTCGTTTTATTGGCAAAATGTCTCGCTTACCCCCTCAGTTCAAGAAAAAATGCACTTATTTTAAGAAAAAAGGACTTAATTAGATTTAGATTTTTTGCAGAGTGGGTTTTCCAACTTGTAACTGGAGCATGTCTAAGTTAGGTCTGTTTCATTCTCCACTGCTCTCTCCTCCTGGTCAGTTCTAGTTTGAAGTAAAAATCCAAGTTCTTGTATAACGTATCTGCTTGTCTGTTTATTAGCTTTATATGTATTTTACAAATTGTCAACAAGTTGTTTATAAAGTGATGTTGTTATGGAAAGCTCTGTGTTTACAAGTTGAAGCTTTCTCTTTCGGGTTCTTTAAGTGAGAGGAGATTACTCGGGACAAACTCTTTAAATAATACATCATATTGTATAAGTTTTTAATAACCAGGACATTGTAATTTTTCTCAAATCAGATCATTTGCTTAGCGTTACAGAAGGTAGCGCTTATCAACCGGGCTCACATCTTGTTGAAGTCGCCCACAACCACAGTTAGAGAAGCATTTTATACAACTCCAGTATGCCAAATCTCCACATTACATCATACATGTTTGTAAATGAAGAAACATCAATGGCTCCAGCCTTATCATAATATTACATTATGTTCTTAGATCAAGGAAACCGCTCTCATTCTATTAACAAATCTTTGCCACATACAGAATGAAGATGACTTTTTATTTTGACATAAGAAGACCTAATTAGATAAACTACTTGGGAAAGCATTAGTTCTGACACAAAGCTAATATTAGGGTTTAACAGACTGATACATCATCAATGAAAATAATTCTAATAATGTGATTGATCAATAACAACCAGAGGAATTCAAAATACAGATCTTCATCAAGTATTTACGACTGCAACCTTTATGCCTGATACAAAGCCTTACAGGCTCTTATTTTTGCAGCCAGTTTGGGCCATGCATTTTCAAAAAAATACGGGGTTATGAACAGGAAATCCAGGGTTAAGTGTCCAGGATTTGCTGACTGGTAGACAGAAAAAGATCTGCTGTGGAATGTTGTTTCTAGAAGGAGCGACTGTTACTGAAACATGTGGTTTCGACTTTTAATGAGCTTGTTTGGCAAATAAACGGTAGCTCAATGAACAGAGATAATGGATCAGGTGTAGTGACTTGACATGTTCAAGTATAGGTTACTCAGTCTAATGCCTCAGCACAGAGTGTGCTCACCTGGAAGGAAGATAATCTTTCTTTTTCAGTAGGATTTTATCACTTTAAAGAAAACATTTTATTTAATCTGAGTTATGTACAGGTCAAATTCTAGCTTAATATTAAAACTAGCAATGCTGCATTCGCTCTGGCCTAGTTTTTTTTAATCATGAGGAAATATGAGTAAAAGATTAAAGAACGGTTTGTTTTAGAGTCCAACTTTTTTCACTGGAAGCTTCTTGACAGTGAGAAGCAGAGGTTAATTAGACTGAGCAAGTCTGAAAGAATTCCAAAAGGGAGAAAGTGACTGATAACAGAGGGAGTTTAATGAGTGCAGAGAGGGAGGGAGGGTTCAACAAAAAGGTTCATAATGTAAAAGTGGGGATCTTTAAGTTATGCTGCAAAACAAAAAGCAGTTACAGAGCCATCTATGCAGCAGGGTGGTTGAATAAATCATGGCTGCTCCATCTATGCTACCCATTTCTCTTGGTTATAAGCTGGCAGCCAAACACCCACCTGCATACTCACCTCATTCTTTGTTTTATCAGGATGACGCTGAAGGCCTGTACTGCCAGGAGCAGATCAACAGGTCAGGCTGAAATCATATTATTATGAGTTTTAATATCAAACTCATGTTCTCAGTTAATTTCCTTTAGTACTTTCTTAATTCCAGGTCCATCTATTGGGCAGACGGGTATGTGCTGGTTTTCTCCATTACAGACAACAGTAGCTATCGAACCATCCAGCCTCTCTACCAGCACATCAGACGTATACATCCGTCTGGAAACATCCCGGTTATTCTGGTAAGGATTTCTGCAAAGATAAGTTTCACTGTGATAGCTTACTTGCATCAGCTATCTTTTTGAAATGCCTTTTGAACATTTTTTTTACTTTTCTGTCGATCACGGCCATTAAGGTGAATAAAAATGCTGGCATCTAAAATAAAACTTTGAGCATCCCTCAAAGCTTTGAAGAGCATCAGTGAGCGCAGTAGCAAGGTAGCAGTTATAACTCTGGAGGAGCTGTAGGGATTTAAACCTTAGGTGGGGGAATCTGGTGACAGAAAAGTTGATAGTTATCCAAATCTATGAAACTGAACTTTATGGAACTGAGATAATTTAATAATATGAAGTTCTGTTTTATATATAGCACCAATTCATGGCACATGTCAGCTCAACAGAGACACTTCAACCAGATCATACAGTCAGATTTGTTTAAATTTTTTTATTTATTTAAGGAAAACCCGCTGATCGCATTGACTCATTGACTCGAAAGCAATCCCTCACACCAAGCATGCTTGTAGCGACAGTGGAGAGGAAAACTCCTTTTAAACCTCCATCAGAACCGGGCTCAGTGAGAGCGACCATCTGCAGAGGCCAGCAGGAGTTCAAGGACACAGAAGAAGACATACAAAACAAACATATAGACACTCATCTATAAATATTTGCTTTTATAAAAAAGTGACAGTAAACTAGCTCCATAGATTCTCTGTGCGAAAGAAACAGTGAAAGAAATGAGCTCTAAAACAGTTTTTACGTCAAAAGGATGAAAAGCAGCGCATGCAGTTAGTCACAGTTAAAGCTGAACCCATAGCTATGTTTAGGAGAGAAACAGGAATGAACACTGAAAAAGAGGCCCAGCTCTGTCATCTATAATCCAAGGTGTGGATGGCAGCAGCATAGCCGACATTTCGCTTCAGGACGGTGTCACAGCCAAACAGTAATAGACCAGATGATGCTACTGTTATGAGAAAAAGCAGAGAGATCACAAAGTTAGTGGTGGAGCCAGCAAATGATGAAGAATGGAGATAATAGAGATGGAATGAAGTGGAAAACGAAAATGGTAGGCATTAGCTTAAAAAAGTGATAGGAGGTTCCCAGGAGAGGTGAAGAAGAAGAGGGTTTGATAAAACCAAAATGGACTCTTGGACCAAAAGGGAAAATGCTGTATGGTAGAAAAACCAACGCTTCAACTCACCATGAACGCAATGATGGTTTTATATGGTGGTGGCAGCATTATGTTGTGGGCATGCTCGTCTTCAAAAGGAAAAGGGTCTGAATTAAGGAAAAAGTGTTTAGATAGAGGCTGCAGAAGAGTCAAGGCTGGGGTTTGGTTTCAACAGCTAGTAACAACTAGACGTTCTACCGGAGCTACGATTAAAGGCTTTAGATCATATTTATGTGTTAGAATGGCCCATTTTTCAGTTCTTTAATATTCCAGCATTTTTATTGTCATTACACTGTCACAATTACAGAGTAAAAAAATGAATTCTCTGCCTTTAACCCATCCCCTTGGGGAGCAGTGGGCTGCCTTTATGCGGCATCTGGGGAGCAATGTGGGGGTTAAGTGTCTTGCCAAAGTGGCAGTCTGTGTGAGTGGTGCTTGAACTTAGAACTTTAGGATTCCAGGCACATTGCCTTAACCACTAGGCCGCCACTCCCCAAGGTAGGCATCAGCGTGAATGGTTTTGCCTAAGACAAGTTCTTGCCTAGACATTACTTTTTTTTTACTTTGAGACCCGTGTCAAATTTGTTATCTCTGTGTCAGTTTTATATTGTAAATATAGAAAGAAAAAAATATCGGCCCCAAGAATTGGCCCAAAAAAATCGGCAGCACATAAACTGATGTTAAAATAATTGGCATTGGGTTTGGCCTTACAAAATCTGCATCAGTCGATCTCTGCTCAAAAGGCAGGCTAAGAACTGTTAACATTTTTTTAGTTGTTAAAAACAAAAAGCTTGCGTCTCATTATTCTTTCCTTAAAAAATCCTCCACCCTAAAATTCATTATATAATATTATAAAATACATTTCTTAAGGATTGTGTTTGCGCTGTTTCAACGTGTAAAAAAAAAATCAAAAGGTGTAAATACATTAATGTCTTTAAAATCCTGTTAGGTTGATCAGAACAACCGTATTAATTTCAAGGCAGAGCAGACAAGAAACCTGCTAATCTTAATCGTGTAATCTAATCTCCAGTATAATCTCTTCCCTGCTGCAGGTTGGCAACAAGAATGACCTGCTCCGAGCCCGACAAGTGCCTGCAGAAGAAGGCAACACGTTAGCCACTTCCCTAGGTACGGAGTACAGTAAAAAAAAAGTGAATGCCTGGTCCTAAGACCCCTAATGCTGTTTTGTTGTTTAATTATGGATTCAGCCTAGGCTTGTCCCGATCCGATCCACGTATCGGATCGGGACGCCGATATTGGCAAAAAAATGCGTATCGGCAAAGCATGTAAAATGCCGATCCAGTTTTTAAAAAAAAATCCAGTTTCGCCGATTGAAACGATCCATTCCACTATTTTGCGCCAGTGTTCCCCTGTTTTGCATTTTTATTAAAACTTACAGTAATACTTGCACCTTTAACTGTTTACGGTTTTACTGCTCACTGTGCAATTTCAGATTGCTATTCGTAATTTAGCCCAGTTTGTGTTTATCTCTTAATAAACAGGTAAGTTTGTTGTTACCAAGCATTGTGTTTTATTCAATCTCATCAATTTAGCTGGCTAGATGTTATCAAGAGTACTAAAACCCTTTTCAACATGAGTCTTACAACTAAGGCTAAATACTTTAACTTAAACTTAAATACATGCTCGGATAGGCTGGTATCGGCTAGTATCGGTATCGGATCGGAAGTCCAAAAACAATATCGGTATCGGATCGGAAGTGCAAAAACCTGGATCGGGACATCTCTAATTCAGCCTAAAAGTAACAACAAACCAAAGCTACCCGCAACTAGAGGGAAAGCAGGAAGAGGAATAAACTGATAGATTGGGGTTTATGCACTAGTCCAGTCTGTTATGATGAAGAAAGAACCCCTGATTTACTGTTCTGTCTACCCTCCTGGCCTCAGCTATGCTTTTGAGGTATGGATTATTACTGAAACAACGTGATCCTGGATACAAGCGGCCAGTATGATCTTCTTTCCGGATGGCTGGACTCTGCTCTCTCTTCCATCCTCAAAATAGAGCAGAGGCTTCTCTGCATTGAAGGGGTCAGTTGAGGTGCATTGAGTAACAGGGTGTCCCCTGGGTATATTATACCCCCTTTTCTTGCTGGAACCCTATTTATACCACTTAAAATTGTCTATTTATTAAATTTTTTCTACCATGACCCATTCCCTGCAATTATACTGCATCCCCAACCATTAACATTCTTATGCATATTTTCTCTGAAAGCTTTTTTCTTTGGTGATTCTTTTTATTTTGACCCTCTGTGAATGTTTGAAAGATTTATGCTCTTTGTTATCCAGTGAAAGATCTGCAAAAACCATTTATTTTATGGTTTACAGTTCACAGATAATCACTCCTTTACTTATTGTTCTTATTGTAAACCTTAATCCAAGTAGAAATAGAAACCACCTATTCTGAAATTGGTGATTTCCAGTTTTTAGATGGATTAGTTATGGTTGAACACACCAACCAACTCCCAACAGTTGGCGATTTCACACTCTGCTAAAATATTGAGGAACACAGTACAGATGAAGTGACCTTGATAAACTGTATCCTGCATGTTTCCTGATGAGAAAGGAATGCCGACTGTTATCAGGACGATGAGAGCTGAGTTGATCTGAGCCATATCTCTGATCGCAGGAGGCGTTTACTTCGAGGCCTCGGCCAGAGAGAACCACGAGGGAGTCCATGCCGCCTTCCTCCATCTCTGTCAGGAGGTGGGGCTTTATCTTATTTTTCTCTTCTTTTGTCGGAAACGGTTGATTGGTGACTCAGGAGTCCTAATATAGGGAGCGTTTGTCTCGATGAAAGCATCTTATTTAGCTCCTTGGGTGTTGGTCATTTTATATCCACCATCCTTTTAAGGAATTTCATGCTCTGTGGGAGCTCTGATAGCTGACTGATCCTAAAAACGGAAATACCACATGTTTATCTTTTTGGCCATAGAGGGAAACCAAAATGGATCACTGTGTGTGTGTGTGTTTTTTTCTTAGTGGAGTAACAGTCGTTCCCCTCCGGGAGGACCACTGAAATTTGCAGTTTCCTGCTGCTCTACGAGATTGTTGTGGTAATTAGGCTCAAATTCTCCCCAAAATTATCCACATTTTCAGATAACAAATCCACCAGTTAGTTCCTCACTAAATAAAAAGCCAAATAATGTATGAGATCCACAGGTTGACGGTTTAATAATCCTGTTAAAATAATAAAAAAGGGGGGGGGGGGGGGGGGGGGGGGGGGAATTACAGATTTAGCAAAATCATCCATAGTCCATAAATAATCCTTGAGATATTTTAATTTTACATTTTTTAACAGACCAAAACAAAGTAGCTCAAATTGTGAAGCAGCAGTCAAGTCAAACATGACCTTAAAGATATTTTGTAAAGAAATAGTTAAAAGTCTCTTGAGTCTTTTTTTAGACCTTAACATATTTTCTTCAGACTTGTTTCTATATTAAGCTCCACCAAGGTTATGTTGTTTGTTCCTGCTAAAGAGAAACAATCCCACTGCATGATGTAGCCAGAAATAATCTGCGAAAAGCAAGTTTCAAGGTATGCTGCCATTTTTAAATTGTATTTAGAACACAGCTGATATTGGGCACATGAATATGCTTTGACCTCGACCATCTGATTTAATTTTTTTGTAGCTTAGGCAGAATTTCTTTCTGTCCTTCTTCCAAATGCTGAACTTTTTCCCCATCATTGGATAAAAAAACATGATGCTCGCACCACCGTGCACCACGATCCCGCGTGGACCTGCTGTGTTTAGGTTATTTGCAGTTGGGTAATGCTAGGTTTATTTAGTTTGTTTTTTTGCAATACATAGAGTTTAGGATGCCTGTTAAAAATATTCACATTTAATCTTATTTAAAAAGAACATGTTTTGCAGAAAACCCAAATGATAAAGCTCCTGGAAGGTTGCAGAAGGAAAAAACAATACCCGTCAATTTATTCTCAAAACTTTATCATGAATGTTGTTGTAGCTAAACTGAGATTTAGCGATACAAAAGTGCATCTTTGTTTTTGTATTTATTTTTATTAAAGGACAGAAAAAATTACAAGTGAGAAAGGTTTGACTAAAATTTTCTGGCAATAAGCAGTGAGACGAGACAAAGGATTAACGGAAAGAAAAAACAGAACAGAGATTAGTCTATTAACTAGTTTGCTTTACTAATAATATACAAGCATGGGAGCATAGGCCTAAGAGAAACTAGATTTAGAAGGAGCAATATATTCCATCCAGGGTCAACAAAGGTGGATTCTGGTAAAGCCTCAGTGTGTAAAATGTACTGTTATTTAGCAGTGCACTAAATGAATAACAAGCACTTTGCCTATATCGAGATAATACCCAATATGGGAGCCATGGAGTATCATTAATGTGACAATGTCAACATCCTGCATAAGTTCAAGTGTCCTGTCAGGTTATAAAGAACAGAAGGATACACAGTGCAGTTTCTTTGTTTTGGCATCAAAATTCTTGCAGCTCTACGGACTACATCTTGACAAAAAAACTTGTGTTACTTTGGTCTATTCTACACATCATTCCCCATCACCATTGATAAATTGTTGCTATGACTCCTGTGCAGACTAAAATCAGCTGATAAATGTTGCAATGGAGCTCGTCCAATGTAGGCTAACAAAAAAATTAGCCAGGAGGACTGAGTAGTTGCTGGATTTCTCTGTCCTATTGCTAACATAGTGCCAAAATAAACTCTGCTGTTAAGTTAACCTACCTGTCCAGCAGAAAGCATGAAACCTCCACGTCTAGTTTGAACCCCCAACTCCTCATGAGTTGCTTCCATCTGGTTAAAGCTATGTCAATATGGACTCTGTTCCTGTCTTAGTTATTGTTTCTTTTTCTTTTGTTGGTCAATTTCTCTTCCCTCTCGCTGAGTAAATACACATGTGGGCAAAATTATTGGTGTCTTTTGTTTAATGAAAACACAATGGTTCTAGAAATAACTTTAATCTGACAAAAGCAATAAATAACTATTCTATGGAAATGAACAAATTAATTCAGACATAACCTTAAAAATCATTAAAATTCATTAAAATATCATTTTTTATCATTTTTAAATTAAGGCCTTAATTGGTATAAAAATTCATTAAATGGGATTATCATGGCATTTAAAATGCTTTATGAAAATATATATAACAGATATATAATATTGCGATATATTTGCGCGGAACCGCTTCCGGTTGATCGTGAAGCCGTATGTTCAGAAAAGAAACCTGAGGTGAGGAGAAGGCTAGAAAATGGGAAGATGTACATTTCAACAAACGTGGCTGGAAAACGTGGTATTTGTGACATGGCTGAAGCCTGTCAATGTAAAGATTAGAAAGGATTTTGAAGTGTTTTTTATATATATATATATATATATATATATATATATATATATATATATATATATATATATATATATATATATATATATATATATATATATATATATATATATATATATATATATATATATATACAGTATATGGGAGTCATGTTTACTTGTTGATGGCATTAAAACCATTTCTAAGAGCATTAAAAGAGTATTAAAAAGCATTAAATTAGAGTTACTTATTCCTGTATAAACCCTGTTATATGGCCTTATAGCTGCTGGGAGGAAGGATCTGTGATAACGGTCCCTGGTGCATTTAGGGTGCAACAGTCTGTCACTGAAGGAGCTCTCCAGTTCTGTTGCAGCTTCTTGCATGGGGAGACATTATCCAACAGATGTTCATTTAGTTAGGATCCTTTTGTTTCTCACCTCCTGCACTCCAGAGGGCATCCAATTACAGAGAAATCAAAATAAATATATTTCAAAACAAAAAAAAAAAAAAACAATCCACTGGACTTTGTTTCCAAATTTGAAGATATTTCGCTTCCCATCCAGGAAGCTTTTTCAATTCAAAATGTCAGAAATAGCGTTGAGTTCAAGGCTTAATAGAGTGGACCAAAAACATGCAATTTTGAATTAACATTTGCATCCTGGATTTGAATCAAGACGTCTTCAAACAAAGTCCAGTGGATTGCTTTTTAACATTTTTGGAATTACCAAGACCTGGATGACTGAGAATCTTCACCAGAAAAATAAATATAATTTATATTATAGTATTTTCTCAAACATTTGAATCGAAAATTGCCTATAAACTAAGAGAAATGTAAAAATAATGGGAAACTGTTCAATCTTTTTCTCCTGCACCAGGTGATCCGAGCGCTGGGAGGAGGGAATGGGGAGAAGAGGAGAGGAGGCCTTCATCTAGCCAGGCCCAAGTCTCCCAACATGCAGGAGCTGAAGAGAAGGTTCAGACAGGTCCTCTCCTCCAAAGTAAAGTCAGCTACAACTATATGATCCTGAAGCACACAGAGGCAATATCAAAGCCTTCTGTCCAAATTAAAAGATGGAAGAAAAATCACAAGAGGAGATAATGAAGAGCCATGACCTCCAGGTTTCATGTCTGAAGCGTTACATGAAAACTACCGAGATGCTCTAAGGGGATCAAAGCCTTTCAAAGAGCACAATATGTCTCTCTTCTGATGAACAGATAAAGGCAGAGACTGACTTTGACTTAGCTTCCTGGCTCTCCAGCTCCTCTGAAGGAGAATCCTGGTCAGAAGCACTTCCTTCCTGGGATCAACAAAGACACATCTCAAGGACAATTGATTAGACGGTTCTTTTCCTGTTTTCATGAGAGTGGAAATGACAAGTCTTTAACCCAAAGTAATTAAAACTCTTAAGAATTTAAATAGAGAGATGGATTCTTATTTCTACTGGTAATGCTTTGTCAAAGAAACATTAAAGATGTGCTCTTTTCTTAAACAGCTGACATAAATCAGTATGGCAAAGACAACATTTAGCAGACAAAAAAAAATGTCTTCATCACATTCCTATTAAGAATATATTTTAAACAAAAACAGGAAATGACCCCAAAACGCTCGAGTTCAGGGCTATATGCTGAGACAAATAGTGACCTATGGCCGAGGACGGAAATCCTCTTATTCCAAAGTGAAGAGAAAATTCCTTTTCTCTAATGATGCTTTGGGCTCACATATATAGAAGAATGATGAATAAAACCGGTTTAAAAGTGTTAAAACAGGAACTTAAGTTCAGCATTTTGTTCTTGTAGATTTCATATCATATTTCAGAGTAAAACTAAGAATGATATAATTATAATGCATTTTATAAGTATATAAATAAAAACAGCAAAACTTTAAATATGGAGATAACGTACTAAATTATTCTATTTGGTTAATTTTCAATAAAACCCAAAATGGTCACAGAAATAACTTGAATCTGAATTCATGAAAACGAACAATAAAAAAACAGACGTTGATTTTTTTTAACCAAGCTTCAAAAGAATTATTTAAAAAAATAAACTCATGAAACAGACCTGCACAAAAAACATTGTACCCCTAGAAAAGACAAAAAAATCTTAATAAATCAAGGTATCTCCACTAACTAGCATCACAGGTGTCTACTACCTTGAATCAGTCAGAAGCATATATGTAGAGGGAAAAATTGAAGTTTGGACTCATAATGACCACAAAGTTGCATAGTCCCGCAAGTTGCATATATTTATAAGTATGTCTAAAAATGTATATTCTATTAAATATACTATTATCGTTCAACAAATAATTTTGTCTCTAATTGGATATAAAAAAGGCATCCATCTGCTTTTCTTCCAAGATCCCTGATAAAACAGTCATCCACTGTATGATCATTCCCTTACCTCTAAAGTGTGTGAACTTTAGCATTGATCAGGGGTCTGCAATCTGTGCCTCTGGGGCCGCATGTGCCTGTTGGACCCTTCATGTCAGCTGGTTTGTAGTTTTTTGATCCAAGTGCATGATTACATGGACAACGAGTACATTTTAATGTTTTATTTACAAAAGCAATAAGAATCTGGAAGCGAATAACTGAAGGGAGTCAGTTGAATTTTCTGGTCTATCTGAGGGGAGAAAGCAGCCTGATCGGGAAGGAGCTGGTTGATGACAACTGATGAGTGATTGATTTGCTTAATTGAGAGATACGGTGGAGGTAGCATGGATCTGTGGGGGTTTGATTCAGCAGACTTAGCAGACTGTACCCTAGAAGTCCAGGAGAACGTGAGTGAGATCCGAGAGTTTGTATTTGCCAGAGACGATTGCTAGAGAAATGGCAGGCAGATGATAAAGGCTGAGAAATGCTGCAAACAGGTGAGAAGTTTTCCATGAAGATCGGAGACGAATTGAGGTTCACTTGTTGTCTGGAACACTAACATACAGACATGGGCAATGTGGAGTCAACAAGTCATCTCCATGTCATGTATTGGTTCTACCCAGCCACTGAAGCAGGTGAGTCCAATCTTCACCGTGAATTAACCTGTGCAGATTGGACTCACCTGGTTAATTGCCTGGGTAGAACCAATACATGACATGGAAATGACTTGTTGACTCCACATTGCCCATGTCTGCTAACATATTTCCCAGTAAAGAGATTTACAAGAAGAAAATTTTCACAAGAAATATATTCCTGGTTAGGGTTAGGGTTATGCTTGTTATCTGGATTGAGAAATTTTCTCAGGTGTGCAGCAACACGGGTCTGTCCAGCCACCAGCAAAGATCCTCTCTGTGACAGGAAGCTCACCCACAGCAGAAAAGCAGAAAAACCCAGAGACCCTAAAACTTCAAAAATGATATAAAGAACTAACTAATATAGAATAATAAGAAATATCAGTCTTAAAAGCTTTGTTTTACAAAGAATGTATGAATCACATTTTCACAATAGAATGACATTTAAAACAACCAGAAAGCTACTTTTAATTAAATTAGTTTGGAAATTATGTGTTTTATTTATTTTTCTTTTTACATGAAATAATAATAATATAGAAGAAAATGCATGATTCATCTCTATGAAGCTTTTTGTTTTTAATTTTTCTTAATAGCTAAAAATAGAAAGAAACTTTTGGTTGTTTATGGTGGCAACAAATTTGCTATGGAAGATATAAAAAATACTGGGTTGTGTTTTAAAAGTCATGTAATATATTGTGGCTCTAAATGACTTAAACCTAGCCGGACTTGGGGCAAAATGGCTGTTTGGATATGAAAGGTTGCAGACCCCTGGTGTAGATTCAGGTGGTCTTTATATCCCGAGGCTCCAAACATGTTTCTCATTGAAAGAAGCAGTCCAGTCATCAGACACTGAAATCCATCTTTTTACCACAGCAGAATTAACATTACATTTATAGATAAAGTTAGTGACTTTTGTACATTTTTCCCTACACAGCTTTGCTGCCCGTATTCCCAAAATATAAGGCTGTGCTCATTTGTATGTTAGTTAAAATCCTTTCATCTACTTGTTTGCATAATTAATAGTGTTGCGCCGATGCCATTTTTTTGGCCCCGATACCTGGCTGTGCGTTATTGGCCGATACCGATACTATCTGTTTGAAATTTCCATCATGGCTTTGTCAAGCTGCTGCCTACCTTTGTGAAGCAGGAAAAAGACTGATACAAAGGGAATCCAGTAGAACTTTTTATTGCCTACCTGGAATGGGTGACAATAGTTGAATTTACTTTTGGCTCTCAAAATGATATCGGTGCCCTAATTGTTGGTACTCACCAATACTGATAACATCATTTTAGTGCTGGATCGGGGCCCCGCCTGATACTGGTATCGGTATCGCTGCTACACTAATGATTAGATGTGTGCATTTTGACGGTCGACTTCAGCACTTTCAAACAAACTTTGACTCACTTCATAACAATGACATTTTTCAAAACTACTGTCTCAGCATCCGGGGAGAGTATAGTGACTCCATTTGCCACAGGTTTCATACAAATGCAATAACTTAACAGGGGGTCTGCGACCCCCTAGGTGGTTCAAGGAGGTATTGCATGGGGGTCACAAAAGTTTTGGCTGGACAGGGCCATAGAAGGTCTACAACCCATCAGCAGGACCGGTATCTGCTCCACTGCTGTGAATGTCTCTGACCAAACAATCTTCACAAGGGTGGCCTGAGGGCCCAACGTCCTCTAGTGGGCCCTGTGCTTACTGCCATCCACCGTGGAGCTTGATTGGCATTTGCAGAATTGGCAAGTCGGCCACTGGCGCCCTGTGCTTTTCACAGATGAGAGCAGGTTCACCCTGAGCACATGTGACAGACGTGAAAGGGTTTGGAGAAGCCGTGGAGAACGTTATGCTGCCTGTAACGTCGTTCAGCATGACCGGTTTGGTGGTGGGTCGGTGATGGTCTGGGGAGGCATATCCATGGAGGGATGCACAGACCTATACAGGCTAGACAACGGCACCCTGACCGCAATTAGGTATCGGGATGAAATCCTTGCACCCATTGTCAGACCCTATGCTGGTGCAGTGGGTCCTGGGTTCCACCTGGTGCACAACAATGCCCGGCCTCATGTGGTGAGAGTATGCAGGCAGTTCCTGGAGGATGAAGGAATTGATACCATTGATTGGCCCCCACGCTCACCTGATCTAAATCCAATAGAACACTTCTTGGACATTATGTTTCGATCCCTCTGACTCCGCCAGGTTGCACCTCAGACTGTCCAGGAGCTTAGTGATGCCCTTGCCCAGATCTGGGAGGAGATACCCCAGGACGCCATCCGTCGTCTCATTAAAAGCATGCCCCGACGTTGTCAGGCATGCATACACGCACGTGGGGGGCCATACAAATTACTGAATACCATTTTGAGTTGCTGCAATGAAATTTCAGCAAAAGGGACTACCCTGCCACAACATTTTTTCACTGTAATTGTTGGGGTGTCTTTGGATTCAGCCCTCTGTAGGTTGATAATTTTAATTTCCATCAAATGATGTGGTATCTTTTTGTTCCTAACACATCACCCAGTCCAAAAAGTATAAACAAACAGCATGATTTTTTTTGCCCTATTGAGATCTGATGTGTTTTCAAAGTGTTCCTTTTATTTTTTTGAGCACTGCATATAATTAGGGGGTCCCCCGCTCCATCTTGCCATCAGTTTGGGGGTCCTTGGCTTGCAAAAATTTGAAGACCCCTGCTCGAGGGAAACATTATTAATGTGTTAGCATTATCCCCATAAAATAGTTTATGCTTGAGAATCATGACTCAGTTTGAAGCAACCGTGTGTGTTTCTTGTAGTGTGTGTGTGTGTGTGTGTGTTTTCCACTGTTCTCATGACCTCTCCTGTTGCTAAAACACTCAGAATTCCAAGCAAAGACAGATTCCACGGCATCTGGAATTTCTTTTTGGCTCATTGAGCCACCAGGCTTCACACACACACACCCAGTATAAAATGTTTGCTGACCCAAACTTTAACCCCATCGCTCTCTGACCTTTAGAATCCGCAGGACTCCATCAAATTTAAGAAAAAACTCTTTCATGCCCTTAGTTGCCATTAAAAAAATGCAGAGTTGTGTTTGAGTTCTTGAGTCATAGTGTGACGACCTTAACCAGAACATAAATCATTACTTTTTTTATGTGAACTTTTCAGGCTGATAGTAAAAGTAGATGAAAGTTCAAATGACAAAATACTTTGTCCTTTAAAACTATGGAAATATTCCGACATTGTCTGAGAAAAAATATTAGAATTTTTTTTTTTATCAATGTCTAGTAAAATCCTGTTGCTTGCTTTCAGTTGAGTTCTTTCCTCTTTCTTCCTCGTTACTAGATACACACACATAAGCAGACACAGTGATCTCTAAAATCTTCTTCCTGCGTGCCGCTGTGCCACAGAGTTGGCTTCGATAGATAAAGAGGAAACTTTTGCACTTTTCCCTCAAGGCCGGTTTATCTGCTCCAACTCTGACTTCAGCTGGGAGTTTATGTGATAGATGGAGACCTACTGTGACATTTAGGAGGTTATATGCATAAAAGTGAGCCTTTGCTAAGTTTTGCCTTTTTTCGGTAAGGGCAGACCAAGCTTTACTGGGATCTGTTTCAAATGTGAGAAAACCTGAGTGGAAAAAATTACATTGATTTGTATTAGACAGCTTACTGTGTTATTCATAACAATGCAGTTCACAGCACAAGTGTTAATCATGGTCTTTTCTCATCCTGTCGCGTTGCAACCACAAATGGTGTGTTATCATTATATTTTATCAGAATTATTTATGTGACAGAGCACCAAAAGGTTAAGCTATTAAGCGTTGGTAGCCTTTTGGGAATGTATCTTCTATTTTTGCACTTGAGACAAAAATCTTTGTCTAATCTTCTTTGCGAAGAGCTCAGAATTTCCAACCTCTGAATTGGAAATCTGAACTGAAACTCGGCCAAAAGTAAGACCTACATGTTGGGTAATTGTAGCAACCCAATCTCCACATTTAAAATGGCCGCTCCTCACATGAAACGTGGTAAAATATTCTAACTTTGAAGGTTTTTAGAATAATTTTTTTTCACAGAAAACATATGGGACAACATGCAGGTTCCCTGTTCAGAGTTTTTAAGTTGTGTCAATACTTCGCAGTAGTGTTACCATAGCAACTACATACAAACAATAAAATTTTTTTGACTTTCATACAATTTGGAAAGTAGAACATTCTCACCCATTATCAAGGGGAGTGGTGGCCTAGTGGTTAGGACAAAGAACTTGGAATTCTGAGGTTCTGAGTTTGAGCCCCACTCCCAGAGATTGCCCCTCTTGGTCCCTGAGCAAGACCCTTAACCTGATACTGCTCCGTTGGAGCCCCACAATGACAGTCTTCTGCTCCCCAAGGTGATGGGTTAAATGCAGAGTTCATTTTGTTGCTCTGTACTTGTGACAGTGTAATGATAGTAAAAGCTGGGAAAAGAAAACATAAAAAACCTTGAAGGTTATCCTGTTCTTCAGTTTTCAACCCTTGGAAGAGATTAGCAGCTGGATCTAGTCAAGGATATATTAGCTTTGTCTATATGTATGTTTCTCCACATCTTTCTCTCTGATTTGTCTGCTATATCCCTTGGTCTTTATGATGCTGTTTGTATACTACAGTTATCTAACAAACCTCTAATGTATTGCTTCCTTAGAAGTTTGATAGGGGTCAAACCCTTGGATAGGATTCAGAAAATAAAAAATGTGGGAACCTTTGCTCTCATCCTTTATGAAACAGATGGATTCATTATTACAATAAACTCCACACAAGTCAAATTTCTTGACTCAATTAGGCAGTGGATAAATTTACTGGCATCAGAGTAAAGGAGCCTGAACAAAAAGGCTCACTACATTTCTATTTTACATTTCTTTATATAATAATTTGAAAACTATTCATCATTTTCCATCAACTTAACAATTTTGCAATACTTTTTGTTGGTCTATCACCTGAACCCTAACACCTAATATAATAAGGTTTTTGAGTTGTTAGAGTAAAAAATGGTAAATTGTTTGGGGGATTTATTATTATTTTTACACTATAATGTACAGTGCATAATTAGAACTGTAATGGGGCCCTAATACATGATAAATCCTACAAACCATGAACCCCATTGGAGAATTTTACAACAATCAAGTATAGTGAACACTTTTGCCAAAACACTGTCACTATGATTACACATCCTGCCACTGTGACTTTGCAGTGTTACACAAACTTGCAGTGCTTACGAGGGATTGGCTATGTACCATTCCTAAGGTATACCTTGCTTGTAAAAAGTTATAGTTCCATAAACTGTTAAGACATAACACTCTTATGTTTTTAAATCCTTTTAATAACATGGTGTCTCACTCCAAGCATATACATGACTAAAAGTTGGTGTTTGGAAAGTATGAGGAATATGACCCATTATTCCTATTAAGGTAATACTTATTTAAACAGCTGCTATGCTAAAAGACTCAAATGCTACGTGTGTTAAGCATCGAAATGCAGGCTAGCTTACCAAGCCAGTAGCCCAGTGTGTTGCAAGATTTCCACTACCGCTCTCCTAGGTTGAACCCATAGGGATGAAATTCTGTGCAAATAACATTATTTAAAAGCATCCAATGAATAAAACCCCTCCACATCTGCTAAAAAAACTCAATTTGAACTCGTAGGGAAGTCATATTTAAATGTCAAATCATTCTGGCTTAAGTATGTATATACATGTACTCTTTATCAGACGATATTGACCTAAAAGTTAGAACATTTCAATAAAAAAAAAAATCTCTTAAAATCTGTATTTTTTTTTCGTTATCTTATGCAGGCCAGTTAGTTATACGTGAGCTTGTTCACCTAAATTCAGCCAATAATATATCAATGGTCATCTGTCAATCAAATTTTTTCGGTCATAGCGTCTCGATTCATATATCACAGCTAATATACGCAACGGTTGAAATAAGAAATAAGAATAATTTCCTTTCCCATTGAGTTCCGTCCCAGTGTTCACGGGGATGGACGTCTGTGTCTTCAGCAGGCGTAGAGCTAACAGAACTGGCAGCGTTGCGAGGCAAGGGCTCAAACATGTACGGCTATAAGCCTTCTACACCAAACCAAGCTTTTGACGCCCTGGCGTCCTCTTTTAAAACATCTTCGTCCCCGCTTTCCTCCTCTATATAAAACATGTATGACGGAGGAGACTCATCCATGACCTCCGACACAAAACTCTCCTCCTCTTGCATGTTGCTAGGCTCTACTTGGTCCCAATGTAATTTCCCATTGGGAACCTACTAGCACTAGTGAACTGGTTAGAAAGATGACACCGACAAACTGGCAACAACTAAACATGTTTGCGAAACTTCCGCCACAACCATCCCGCCCCTTTGATGAACAACCAATCACATTCACGTTATTCACTCGTGTAAAGTCAGGCACCACTCGGAGAATTCGTAAATGCAACGGTTGGAACAGCTGCTTCCCTACGAATTTAAAGCATATTTCAGTTTTAGAAAATCATCTGTGGCTAAGATACTATTTTGTCTGGGATTTTAAAATATCCTAAACTAAAATAAAGAAAAACTAATTTGAAAACTTGATCTTTAGAGCCTTAAAAAGCTGACTTTACATTTAAATCGAGGGACAGTTACATTAAGATCATAATTGTTGCCATTGTGATTATTAGTTTATTGCTTATCAAACAGCATATAGAATTGGTCGCTACTCTTTTTAAAGATGTAGTCATGATTACCATGTCATCCTCTGGCCTAGCTATCGGCGTGTGTGCTGTGACAGTCAGTAGTTAGGATCATTAAATGTACTTCACTCTACCTACCTGTTCACTTGTCTTTATATACAGATCTACAAATTATGTTATTTAGCCGTGTGGTCATCGTGGATGAAGCTTTTCTGGCTTCTGCTTTCTCAACCACAAACCTGGTCAAGCACCATAAAACCACACGTTTTTCCCAAAACTGCCAATGATCCCTTCACCATCTGTGCCTATCTCAACCAAAACATAACTCTCTAATTAAAAATGCACATGGTTCTCTGGGCATAACACACTATACAGTTTTAATCTCACAGCAATGCATTTAGGTACAGATGGAAATTTACCCAATGCACACTAACTATAGAGTAGTACAGTTTAAACCATTACTTGGATACTTACTTCTCCCATTTATTTGTTTTCCATCTCATCACAGTCTGAGGGCTAACAACCTCCCCCCACACACAGACACACACACACATACCCTCCAGACGCCTCTTTTAGATAGTGGGACCAAATGGATGCATATGTCCTCACACACAGCTGGATCATGTCCCATAATGATCTACCACCAAGGATAGAAGCTTTTCTATGGTGTTCATCAGAAAAGAACACCCACTTATTTATGTTGTCTGGCTTTTAGCAGCCGATAAGCCGTTGAAAAGTGAAGATGGTTTATCCTATGTCCTTTTTTTTTTTTGCTGCATATGACCTTTCCTTTTAGTGATTCCTAGCAAAATGTACATACCTCAAATATCCCTTGGGTATTTCTGCAGAGGTAAAAGTCAAATAAAGCAAATGAAGGAAAACTACATAAAAAGAGATGCAATTTATTTATAAATAGTTTATATAACTAGTTTATAATATATGGGTAACTTTTTTTTATTTTCTTCTCTTTATGCGGGTAGAAAGAACCAGTACATTATTGCCCCCAGAGGTTGTACAGGATAATGTTAATTTCTGAATGAAACTTACACTTAATTGTTGATACCTATGTTTATATTGTGCACTCCTTTATTATAGACTGATATTTCGGGTTTGGAGGGTTTTTTCTTTTACTCAATGTTAGTAGGAGCAAATTTCGTTTGATTGAGAATAAGTTTGAAGTTGTTGTTTTTAATTGTAAATAGGAAAAACATTAGTATGCCATACATTTCTGATGAGCAGAAACAAAGTGAAATACTTTATTTCAGTCAAATTGGTATAACGTATAATATTGTTAAACTGGAAGGAAAGGAACTATAATTGCTTTGATGTACAGAATTGGAACAAAGACTTTTTGGAATTGGTTGGTATGGAACGGGCCGCCATAATCCTAGATAATCAACCGGGTTCAAGATTGTCTGGACGTTGGACCACACTGAAAGTGTATTAAAAAAATAACGTACATGATAACCACCTGTTATTGCCTTGATAAGTGACCCCCCCCTCCCTTGTGTATTATGGCAAACTCTGTACCCCTTTTGGACAACACCCTATATAAGGTATGCTTAATAATTAGTAACTTCCTTTCCTATGGCAAAATGGGTCAGAAAAGAGATTTGACAGAGTCTGAAAAGTCAAAAATTGTCAGATGTCTTTCAGAGGGGAGCAGCAGTTTGGAAATTGCCAGGTTTTTGAAGCGGGATCATCGCACAATCAAGCGTTTCATGGCAAATAGCCAACAGGGGCGCAAGAAGCATGTTGAAAAAATAAGACGCAAAATAACTTGCCATTAATTGAGAAGGATCAAGCATGAAGCTGCCAGGAAGCCATTAGCAACCAGTTGTGGCGTGCCGAGAAGCATAAGGTACTCAATAGCAGGGACCTGGCCAAGGTAAGGAAAGCCGAAAAAAGGCCACCTTTGAACAAGACACACACAAGAAAAAAACGTCAACATTGGGCCAAGAAATATCTTTAGACTGATTTCTCCAAGTTGTTTTGGTCTGATGAAATGAGAGTGAGAGTGAGACTGGTATGTGCTGGTATCATCAAAGATGAGCTTGTGGGACCTTTTCAGGTTGATAATGAAGTCAAGATTAACTCCCAGACCTACTGCCAGTTTCTGGAAGACACCTTCTTCAAACAGTGGTACAAGAAGAAGTTGCCATTATTCAAGAAAAACATGATATTCATGCAGGACGATGCTCCGTCATCAAAATACACCACAGCGTGGCTGGCCAGAAAAAGTCTGAAAGGAGAAAAAATAGTGATATGGCCCCTTTTTCCCCTGATCTGAAACCCATCGAGAACCTGTGGAAAGGGAAAACAGTCCACCTCTCGGAACAGTGTCTGTTAGGCTGTGGTGGCTGCTGCACGCAATGTGGATTGCAAACAGATCAAGACACTGACAGAATATATGAATGGAAGGCTTTTGAGCGTCATGGTGAAGAAAGGTGGCTATATTCTTCACTGATTTGTGGTTTTTGTTCTTTTTTTTTTTGACTGTTGCAAATGTTGTATTTCTAAATTTGGAGTTGTTATATTGGTTTACCTGGTGAAAATAAACAAGTGAGATGGGTATAGGTTTGTTTTTTATTACGTTGCCTAATAATTCTGTACAGTAATATTTACCTGCACACACAGACATCCTCATAAAATGGCCAAATCAAAAAAAAAAAAAAAAAAAACACCTCAACTTCCAAAAATATAAAAATTTGATATTAAGGAGTCTTGTGCGTTGATTGAGAACACAATTGTGGCCCAATAATAAAAATAATCCTCAAAAATACAACTTGTCTAATAATTCTGCACACAGTGTATATATATACAAGCAGCGATAAACCACTTTATGGTTTAATTTGTCCTCTGACATCATGTTAAATGAAAGGCAAAGTATGAGTATGGGTGTATAGTTTCTGACTTCAGCAGGAACATTTGAAAGTCTGCTATAGATACACTTTAGTCCATTTGGCTCATATCGCTCCATTCATCTAAAGGTTACAATAAAGCCCGGCCATGTAGAAGCAAAATATAAAGAAAACAGCTGGAGATGACGGGCACTTAAGAGATACAGACTTAGAGAGTTAAGAATGAAATTAAATACCTTGGAGAGGAACATAATCAGCTCATCTTTCTAGAGATAAAACCATACCAGTGGCCAGCACTGTTATTCCTCTTTATGATAAAATCATGTGCATGTAGGCTTTATCGTTCAATCTGTAAGGGTTTACCTAACAGTTTCTTTTGGAGGCAGAATAAACACATTCCAGTGATGCACTGAGCGCCTCAGCATCCATTCTCCAAAGCCATTTTAAAGTTTTTAAACCTTGGAGAAGTTTTATGATTCTGTTGCAGTGCCTCTTTAAAGAAACCATACATCTAACTCATTTTTATACGTGTTTTCTACTCTACTTTAAAGCCACAAAGTAAACCATTGTATTGTAGCTTTGACTTTATGTTTAGGGTCATCCCCCTACACTCTTCTCAAGTCATTTGCAGCCTCCATCAGGTTTTCTTTCAGGATTAACCTGCATTAAGTTTCATTCATCTTCCCTTCCACATGGCCAGTTTCCTTATGCTATATCATTGTTATGTTAGGTTTAGTCTTTATTATTCATGTATGTGCTTGTTAAACGCTAATATTACCCACCGGTAAAGTCGTAGAGAAGTGGCTGTTCCAACAGTTGCATTTCCGAATTCTCCCAAGGTGCACGACTTTACACGAGTGAATAAGGTGAATGTGATTGGTCATTTATCAAGGGGGGATTGTTGTGGCAGAAGGTTCGAAAGCAAGTTTAATTGTGGCTGGTTTGTCGCCAGCATCTTGCTAACCAGTTAGCAACTTAGTGCTAGTAGGGTCCCAATGGGAAATTCCATTGGGACCAAGTAGCACTAAATTGGTGACTTAGACACTGTCAAGGAACGCTATGGACAGATGAAACATGCAAGAGGAGGAGAGTTTAGTGTTGGAGGTTTTGGATGAGTCTCTTCCGTCATAAATTTTTTTTATTTAGAGGAGGAAAGCGGGGAAGAAGATGTTGTGTAGAAAGTGTAGGTGTAGGTGTAGAAGGCTTACAGCCGTACATGTTTGAGCCCTTGCCTCGCAACGCTGCCAGATCTGTTAGCTCTACGCCTGCTGAAGTTACAGACGTCCAAAAACACTGGGACAGAACTCAATGGTAGAGTAAATTATTCTTAATTCTTATTTCAACTGTTGCATATATTAGCTGCGACATATGAATCAAGATGCAATAACCGAAACAATTTGATTGACATTGTTGATATATGATTGGCTGAATTTAGGTGTACAGGCTGAAATATAACTAACTGACCTGCATAACATAACAAAAAAAAGAAAAAAAAAACCCCACAGATTTTAAGACAGGATTTAAAAAAATAAATAAAAATGGTCTAACTTTTGGACAATATGATCTGATAAAGAGTACGTTTATATACATATTTAAGCCAGAATGATTTACTATTTAAATATGACTTCCCTACGACTTTAAAGGTACACAGTTAATTTCAGAAAATATACTCTTCGTAGAGTTCTAATTTAACACTGATTTGAAATGGGAACAAATCCACTGAGAAACAGTCAGTATCAGAGTGTTAATTTTATGTGACATTTTACATGTTGATTTGACCAAAGTCAAATCGCTAAAAGAGACAAAAACAGACAAATGGGAAAATGTTAAGATTATGATTTATGAACTGCTGCATTTCTTTGAGTTGGAGGAATATTTGTGTGTTTAAACCATAAAGGCAGGTCATAGGGTTTTGAATTTCCTTCCTGTCTGTGCAGAGAGATTTTTTAACCTTTTCCAACCTGAAGGAAAAATCCCCCAACAACTGTTTACTGTAAACAGGAAACTTCCCAGCACAAAGTCAAAACTGCTACTTTTGACCTGTAAACCACTGGTTCCCAAAGTTTGTGAGAGTTGGTGGTAGTGGGTGGGTGGGGGAGGTATTGGGAAACAGGGGTAGCCTGCAGGTTTTTCCGACATCAAAATTATAAGCCTATTGAAAATATCCAATAAAACCTTTAGTTTTGCTATTGTTGGGCTCTACTGTCTACTGGGCTCCACTATAACATTACAGCCATGTTGGTACAGAGTTTATTCATGAGCAATATTTGAGGTCTGTTTCTATTCCTGGCTGCAAAGCTCCCAGCGGGCAGCCCATTTAGCCTCCCATTTCCCTTCTTTTAGACTGCTTTCCTTCTCTCATCACCACCCTAGAACCTGGCTAGTCACTTCTTATACAGCTCTGTCCTTCTATATTTATAGTTGTCCCACACATACTGAACTACTTTGATCCAGGTGTTATAACATACATTTTTATTTTAGATTACCAACATATATTATTACTTATCTCACTTATAAGTAAACATTTTGCAACACCCAAAAAGGTTGAAACTGAATAATAGATGGAGTACAAACGATACGGGAGACTGTGTTTTAAAATGCATAGTCTACCATAAAAGTCTTGAAGGCCATCAGGATGTTTTTCTTTTTGTCTCAGATATGAGAAACAGGATTGTTTTCTGCTCAGCAGTGGTTTCCATCTTGGTTCTAGATCAGGCGTCTCAAACTGGTTCCAGAAAGGGCTGTGAGGCTTCCAACCAAGCAATGGCACACCAGACTCCAGTCATCTCATGAAGTAAGTCCAGTCTTAACATGATGTCTGGTGTGAAATTGCTTGGTTGGAAAGAAAACCTGCAGCCACGCGGCCCTTTTTGGAACCACTTGAGCGCCCTGATAGAAGGCACTTTAAAGATGCACTTCGTTTTAGTCACTAAGGGCACTAGACAGGTACTTCCAGGAAAAACACACCTGAAGGCCACTGGAGCCTCTACACTGTTATGAAATTAAATAGACTCCTTCTGTCTTTAAATTCTACATTAGAGGACCAAAAATATTTCTGGTCAGGTAAGTGCCATCTTTTTGTCTAACAATACTATTAGTTAAATCATGGGTTTAAGTGAAGCTTAACATGCTATAAGCCGATGAGGTGGAATTTTGTGTGCAAACTGGTATGCACAGGTGTGATTAATTAAGGATATTGTTTGCATTTTGTTATATATTCCCAGCATATTCTCACTTCCAACTCGTCACATATTAACGCTTGGTCAAAGTCCCCTGTGCGTCACATACTGGTGCACAAGGGGTAACCCTCATGTCAGTATTTGATGCACAGGGTAAATGTCAGGTTCCGGACAGTGTATCACGTGACCTGCACAAAAAAAAAAAAAAAAAAAGAAAAATTGAAGTTTACCCTACAAAGTTACTTTGGTAGCTTAAGAAGTGTATGATAACATGTATACTAGTGTTTCTTTAGGTCTAGTGGTTAAGGTTAGGGTAAGGGATGGTTTAGTGCTATGTTTTTACTTCACAGCTCATTGATCAGCATTATCCTACAATCCCAAATTTTAGTGAAGTTGTGAACTGTTTCAGATAGGTAATAGAAAATGGGGCATCTTGCCAGCCTCTTCATTGTGAACTCCTTCCAGCTATAACTTATGTTTCATAACGGTATATCAACAATAATAAAACCTTTATGTTGTATGCTGGTGAAGATTCTCAGTCATCCAGGTCAGATTCAATCCATATACTATAGGTTTTACATTTGTTATTAAATTTCAGACTTTTTTTGCAGATTTATTTATAATTAATTAAATAATTAATTAATTAACACCTTCATATAAATTAAGCCCCTTATCTATTAATCACATTTTAGCACAAAACATTTATGTAGTAAATAATGTCAAATAACATAATAATACTTTTCCAAAAAGTCAATGGAATAAAATGGAAGTAAGTAAAGGAGAGAAAAATTTTAATAAAACATTGATAATTGTAATATTTACCCATTAATTACATGCATGTAGGATGTTTGGTCTATGATTGTCATAGGAAACAAGCTATATAAATAAATCTGACTTTTAATTTGCTTTTTCATCATATATGTTTTCCTTGTTTTTCTATTTGGTCTAATCTGAAGGGCAGGTGCGCTGACAAAGGTGCGGTTTACTGGGATAAGCATAGTATGTATGGAGAGTCAGAAGCAGCCTTCTTAAAATCATATTTCGATTTAAAGGGGGGATAAAGTATTTGATTTGCTTTTCTCCTTATAAATATTTTCTTTTAAAACGTGATAAAGTAAATTGAACCATATTTGTTGTGAGACCATTAAAATAATTTGCATGTAAATTATTAATCTTTAACTTCCAACCCTGATTTGTAAGAAGATGGATCACTTCATGGTATTGTCTGGCAACCTCTAAACAGGTCAAATCCACAATAAAAACAAAATATTTTATTAAAGTTGTAATGTCTTCTATTGAACAAAAGGACCTTGCAGCTCTTTATAAAGTAAACTTACAGTTACTTAGGGAATTAAACCATAAGTTTGCTTGGAGTTATTAAGCTGATTATATGGTTTTATTATTATTCTCTGCTGTCTTCAAGGAGATGTCCTTCCCTGTAAAATGGTACAATTAGATCACCACTAAGAAAACAATCTAAAAGCACCCTTGCAGATAAACAAATGCACTCTGTATTTTTCCATAAGGTAGTTGTGGGATTTTTTTTAGATGTTTCAGATAATCCCTAGTTACAGTCACAAATAAACCCTAGAAACTTTGTCTCTGCTCTTATCTGCTAACTGTGAGCTTGAAGGCCACTTATCCTGCCGCCTCAAAGACGCTGTCCGACTGACGAACAGTTTAACAACCCAAGAAAAGTCAACAGTTACAAAATTGGCAGTGAGAGATAAAAGCCATGTGTGTCTGTTAGCTCACAGGCAATTTCTTCTGAGGCCTTAGGGAAGGGTCTGTGGGTGTGTTCCCTAGCTATATTTGAGACTGAACTGCTATTAAATGTAATCCTTTCAAGTAAGGTCATCCCCCTGCCCCATATCTGGCTTTCTGCTGCTCCAAAATAAACTAGCTGAGATGGAAAGCAGCCGGCTCAGGGGTTTGCTGATGTAGCCAAGGGATCCTTGAGGAAAGGAGATTTTCTGTGTGGGAGGTCAACTCTGGAGCTGATACTACAAAAAAGATAACTTAAAGCTCAGGGCTCTGATAAAAAAAAAAGTGTGTTAAACCTTTCAGATAATTAGTCAGAGAAGTGAATGGGATGAATGTTTATTTATTTATTTATTTTTTTTTAAAAGCTAAACCTGAGATAAATGGTACCAATGCACAAATGGTTTAATACAAATTGGTGAATAATTTATTTCTGTCATGATCGATTTAAGAGATCTGACCCACATGCAGAGAATCCCTCAGAGAACCAGGGGAAAACTTTAACAGGTTTATTGAGTAGACTGTACAGGAGTTGAATCAGGAACTCAGAGAACTGGTAACCAGAACTGGAAAGTCTTTAGAGGAGATCACAGTGATCAGTTCATGGGCCGAAGGAAAAACTGATTGAGTCTTTAGCACAGTGGAAGTGGGACTCGTGTTTGAGGGGGTTCCTGTCTTTCCTTGATCCAGTTAGTGTGGGTTTATCCAGAGAAGAGGGAACTCGTTGGAGAGCAGACAGGTAGACATACCTTGCACTCTGAGGAGCAATGGAGCGGACTGTCACTTGGATTTCCGATGGGGACTTGAAAGGCAAGTGTGGAAGTTTTCCCCTGCTCAGTGTGAACTCAGTTAATCCTTCCAGGGGGAGAAGGCCAGGCATCCAGTTACACAGGAAGGCTTCCTGCCGAATAGGCAAAGACAAAAACAAAGTTAGACTCAGAGAAACAAAGGCTCGGATTAGACTCAGCTAACCTCAGCTTGGCTAGAATACCCAAAACTGGCAAACACTCTGGTGTTGAGGTAGTGGCAGTCCGCTGCTCAAAAAATCTTAAGTGATGAACCAACGAGCCGCAGGTGTGCAGGAAGGCCAACGAGAACAGGGCACCACCTGGTGGTGGAGGGAGAGAAAAACATATAACAACCCACACAAACTTGATTCCTAACAATTTCAAGCTTTAAAAGACATGATTAAAAAAAACAATGTGCTTGATATCCCAGTTTTAGAGCAAATTATAATTCAAGCTGTCTACATAAACATTTAAAGCGTAATTCACTAATGTTCAATGTTCCATTTCAAAGGGAGATGGTAATGGTATTTTCTGAATCTGTTGATGTCCTCGGCATAATCAAGGTAACGGTCTGGATTTAGTTAATGTGAAAGTGGATGTCTGCACTATTAAAGGGCTAAGACTGCTAGAAAGATAATATTCGGGCAAATGGGTTTAAAGGTGCGTTCACACTGAAGGTGAATGCAGTCTCGACAGGACTCCCATACCTGCTTTGCCAGCACTACAGGGAAAGCCAGAGGCACTTCCAGGACAGCCGCACGACATAGTCCCTGCAGTCTGTCTTGGATTGTCTCCTGGGCTTCCCCCAGGGAACACTTCCATTGGAGGCCCCCAGCGGGCATCTGAAAAAGATGTCCGAGTCACCTCAGCATTTCCTCGCTATGTGGCGAAAGAGCAGCTGTACTACGAGCCTCTTGAGGATAACTGAGATCCTTATCGATCTCTATCACCATCTCTAAAAGAGTTCTCCCTGCAGAGAAAGCTAATTTCAGCTGCTTGTATCCAGAATCTTGTTCTTTCAGGTAACAATCCAGATTTCGTTTGCTTTGTTGCTCTGCTGTCTTTTCATCACAAGAGACTGGTTGTGAGGGACCGAGCCAAAAAATCAGAGAAGCACAGGGAAGTCTTGATGAAAAAATGGTAACAAATTTATTTTGCAAAAAATAAAGTTCAAAAGTTCAAACAACACTGGGCCCATCAAGGAAAACAAATGACAAACATCTGCATAATCCAAACCTGACACAGGAAAAGACCTACCTAACTGACACACAGGGGAAACATATATATATACTGGTTGATCAGACCATTTTGAAACAAGAGGGAAACATAAAATACATTTTCCTAAACAAAACTACAACAAAAGACAAAACTAATCAACATCATACTTAATTAGCAACCGATGAAGAAGAGGACTTAAATATTCAATTTTCCAAGTGTTACTATAGAAAACAAAACCAAATACAGAAACCTAAACCCTTTCTACACCCCTTCTGAATGCAAGTGGAAAAGTCCAACTAGGCCTCCATGTCAATGAGGAGATACTTTGCAGCTGGGGCCTCCTTTCCTTTACTGGCTTTACTCATGACAGCCTCCCAGGAACTGGCAACAGACCATTTGTGTGGTTGTACATGCAGCCATCACACTCCCCCTCCCTTCAGAGTCGTCACAACCCCAGCGAGAGAGGTAGTCTGCCGTCAGGTTACATTTGCCCGGGATGTGCTCCACAGTGAAACGGAAAGGTTGCATAGCCAGGTACCATCGCGTGATGCGGCTGTTTGTATCCCTCATCCGCTGCAACCACTGGAGGGCCTTATGATCAGTCTGCAGGGTAAACTCTCTTCCCAGGAGGTAATACTTTAAAGAATCAAGGGCCCACTTAATTGCTAGGGCCTCTTTCTCCACTGTAGAATAGCGAGTTTCCCTTGGGAAGAGTTTACGGCTGACGAATGCCACCGGATGTTGTTGCTCTGCTGGACCCTGCAGAAGGACAGCTCCCATGCCCCTCTCTGAGGCATCCGTCTGTAGAATGAAAGGTTTTTCAAAGTCAGGGCAATGCAGAACTGGGCTCTTACCCAAAGACTGCTGAATGTCCTTAAACGCTGTCTCAGCTTCTTCCGTCCACCGGACCACCATAGGGCATTTTGACCCAACCATGTCAGTGAGTGGAGCAGCTCTGGCAGATAAGTTGGAGATGAACCGTTGATAGAATCCAGCCATCCCCAAGAAGGATCTCAGCTGTTTCCTGGTTTGGGGCAGAGGGCAGGACTCGATGGCATGCACTTTGCGGACCTGTAGCTTGATGACTCCATTTCCAATAATAAACCCTAGGTATTCAGTCTCAGACTGGGCTAGAACACATTTCTCAGGGTTGATGGTCAGGCCTGCAGGTTGGAGACGCCCCAGCACTTCCTCTAAATGCTTGAGATGCTCCTCCCAGGAACCACTGTAGATCACAATATCATCCAGGTAAGCACATGCATAGTTGTCACATCCATTTAGTACCTGATCCATAAGCCTTTGGAAAGTTGCTGGAGCACCATGCAGTCCAAATGGCAGAACGGTAAACTGGAACAGTCCCCAAGGGGTCCGAAAGGCTGTCAACTCCCTGGACGACTTTGACAGGGGAACTTGCCAGTAACCCTTTCACAGGTCAATGGTAGTCAGGTATTTTGCTTTTCCCAGATGCTCAATGATTTCGTCAATGCGTGGGGTGGGGTAGGAATCAAACTTGGACACAGAGTTCAGGTATCTAAGATCAATACAGAAACGGATTGAGCCATCTTTCTTTGGGACCAAAACCACAGGATTACACCACTCACTCTTCGAGCACTCAATGATCCCCAAAGAAAGCATCAAGTCCACCTCCTTTTTCAAGGAAACAAGAAGACGCTGTGGAATCCTGTAACTCATCCGTTTGACTTGTGCTTCCTCCTTCAAAGTTATGTGATGTTCAATCATATTAGTGCGACCTGGATACTCCTGGAATATTTCTGGAAGACATAAAGCTCTGACCTGATCTTGTTGAACAGCTGTCAGATGTCCCAAATCCAAAGCCCTGGGTGCTGATGAGGGCAGATACTGATCATCCACCAGCTCTTCCTCCTCGACCGATCTGATAAGCAGCACAGCAGCTCTTGTGGTCTTTCCTCCCATTCCTTAAGAAGATTCACATGCAGTACTTTGTTGGAATGTCTTTTACCTGGAATGGCAACTTGGTATGTGGTATGTCCAAGTCGTTTCACCACTTGGAATGGACCCTGCCATTTAGCCAAAAGCTTATTGTCACTAGATGGCAGCATAACTAGGACCTTTTGACCTGGGCTGAAAGTCCTATGTTGTGCAGACCGATCATACCAAGTCTTCTGGTACTTCTGGGCCTGAGACATGTGCTGCTAAGCGAGCTCAGACATCTTTTGCAGTTTCTCTCTCATCTGCACAACATAAGAAACCACATCAGCTTCCTCACCCTCTTGGTCCCCAGTCCAGGTCTCCCTGAGTAGAGCCAGAGGCCCCCTCACGTCGTGTCCATACAACAGTTTGAATGGTGAGAAATCTGTAGACGCCTGGGGAACTTCCCTGTAAGCAAAGAGCAGGTAGGGAAGCCATTGATCCCAGTCAGAACCAGCATCATTTACAAACTTACGGAGCATTTGTTTGAGTGTTTGATTGAACCGCTCTATCAAGCCATCAATTTGTGGGTGGTAAGGAGTAGTTCGCACACCTTTAATTCCCAACAGCTTGTACACCTGTTTCAACAGTGTGGACATGAAGTTGGTTCCCTGGTCTGTTACAATCTCACAGGGAAATCCAACCCTGGAGAAGAGCTGCACCAAGGAGAAAGCTACTGCCTTTGCTTTAATAGATTTTAGTGGAAACACCTCAGGATATTTGGTTGCATAGTCGGTAATCACCAACATGTAGCAGTTACCTGCTTTGCTTCGCTCGAGTGGACCCACAATATCCATGCCCTGCCGCTGGAAAGGGACACTAATAATGGGAAGAGGTTGGAGTGGTGCTCTGGAGGGTAATCTATTGGATGTTACCTGGCACTCAGGACATGTCTTACAAAACCTAGCAACATCAGTTCTTAGGCCCGGCCAGTAAAAATGTTGCCTTATACGAGCAAGGGTCTTGTGTTTCCCCAGGTGGCCAGCCCAGGGAATGGAATGGGCCAAGACCAGTACGGTATCACGTGCTCCTTTAGGCACCACCAACTTTCTAGTTGAGCCCTGTAGGTGATAAAGGGTGCCCTCTTCAAAGACAAACTCTCCAGAACCCAATCTAAACACTGTCCCTTCTTTCCTTTTCTTTGCTTCCTGTAGCAAGGTAGCTAAGCTAGGATCCTCATGCTGCATTTGGCTCATGTTTAAAGTAACTTTAAGATCCAAGGGAGCATCCAAGTCTCCTCCAGGTATCACAACTGTATGTGAATTCTTCTCTTGTCTTCGCTGCCTGCGGGATTTCCGTGTCTTACCAGGCTGTGCATCAAAATCTGCATTGTAAAAGGGTAAGGCCCTCAAAGTCACAGAAGGCTCGTCCACCTGCTTGACTTGGGACCTGGTAACAGCAATATTACAGATACGTGAATCCTGCAATATATCAAACAGGACTGGTAAGTCGCTACCCAACACAACTGGGAAAGGAAGCTTGTCTGCGACTCCCACATTCAGAAGGTAAGGTTGTCCCTGTACCTCCATATAAATGTGCGCTGTGGGGTAAAATTTTTCATCTCCATGTACACAGCAAATGGGAATAGTCTCAGAGGTGCAAACAACATTAGCTGGTACAAACTGTCTTTGCACAAGAGTCTGAACACTGCCAGTGTCAACTAGGGCTTTCAAGGTTTGTCCATATATCTTTACAGTTGTCAGTTTTACTGAGCGCCCATCACAAACTGTAAAAGCGCTTTTATAGGGAACCACACACATTTGAGTAAGCTTAGGAGGATTCTTTGGACACATTGGTTTTGTATGTCCTTCCTGTCCACACAAATAACATATGGGCACTTTATTGTACTGCTTTATGACATTTGCTGGCTGATTCTCTCTAAGGAAAGTCTTACCCCCACCTGGAACTTTCTGCTGGTATTGGGAGGTTGTTGGTCTGCGGGTGTCCTTTTCAGCTTTCCAGGTGGAGTAGCTCCATGGTTGTCCTTTTTTCCGAGCAGCCACAAACTGTTCTGCTAATTTAGCAGCTTGGGCCGCCGATGAAGGATCACGCTCCCGGATCCAGACCTGAAGCTCAGGGGATAGCATGCACAGATATTGTTCCAAGATGATAATTTCACCAACATCTTTCACAGTTTTACCTCTTGGTTGAATCCACTTGTCATACAGCTCCTTCAATCTGACATAAAGTTCCTTAGGAGTCTCTCCAGGCCCTACATCTGTGGAACGAAATCTCTGCCTATAGGTCTCTGGATTAATATCATATTTCTTTAGGATAGCCTCCTTGACATGCTCATAGCTATCAACTTCATCCATGTCCATATGCACATAAGCGCTCCTTGCTTTACCAGGTAGCAGTGGTATAAGGCTGAAAACCCAGTCAGACTCTGGCCATCTACATGATGCAGCAATCCTCTCAAATGTAATAAGAAAGTGTTCAATGTCATCCGTTTCTGACAGTCTTTCAAGCCTAGGTTCTTGGAAAAAACGAGACTGACCTGATGGTATAACTGATGGTTGGATTGTTTCCTCCACATCCCCGTTCACGTGATCCTCTTCGTCTAGCCCTGCTCCCATAGGTTCTGGTGTGGGAGAAGTCCGGGCCTGTACCTCCAACTGAAGCATTTGAAACTGGTGCTGCAGTGCCTTAAACCGCTGCTCCTGCCGTGCTGACTCCTCTCTCCATCGTACATCACGAGCCTCTTGCTGACCCATGTGAGCCCGAAGGATCCCAGCCAGGTCAGACAGCGTTGGTTCTCGAACATCCTCCTCTCTGTCTACCATCCCTGCAGACATTCCTGGTCCTGGTGGATCCAAATGCTCCTCCTGAGCAGCCTCCTCTTGCAGCTCCACACGAGCTCCTCTGGTGTTGCGTCCTCCACGCTGCATTGTCCACTTCCAAGAAAAAAAAAAAAAAAGAAAAAAGAAAAAAAACTGTGCTCTCTTACTGGCAGATCCCACTTCTGACACCACATGTGAGGGACCGAGCCAAAAAATCAGAGAAGCACAGGGAAGTCTTGATGAAAAAATGGTAACAAATTTATTTTGCAAAAAATAAAGTTCAAAAGTTCAAACAACACTGGGCCCATCAAGGAAAACAAATGACAAAAATCTGCATAATCCAAACCTGACACAGGAAAAGACCTACCTAACTGACACACAGGGGAAACATATATATATACTGGTTGATCAGACCATTTTGAAACAAGAGGAAAACATAAAATACATTTTCCTAAACAAAACTACAACAAAAGACAAAACTAATCAACATCATACTTAATTAGCAACCGATGAAGAAGAGGACTTAAATATTCAATTTTCCAAGTGTTACTATAGAAAACAAAACCAAATACAGAAACCTAAACCCTTTCTACACCCCTTCTGAATGCAAGTGGAAGAGTCCAACTAGGCCTCCATGTCAATGAGGAGATACTTTGCAGCTGGGGCCTCCTTTCCTTTACTGGCTTTACTCATGACAGCCTCCCAGGAACTGGCAACAGACCATTTGTGTGGTTGTACATGCAGCCATCACACTGGTGCAGTGTCCGCATTATATAGCGATCTGTCTATTGCTTCCTACTCTATTTTTCTCTCACTCATGAACGGGACCCCAAGATACCGGTACTTGAACTCTTCCACTTGAGCAAGGAACTCTCCTCCAACCTGGGGTTGGAGGAGAGTTCCCTCCACTTGTACAGATACCAGAAGGCCCCTAGCAAAGTCCTCCCCTCCCCACACTCCTGGTGCGCCTTCCTCAGACAACCATGAGGGACATGGTTAAATACCTCCTCTGGGTAAAAAAAACACATGTTGGCTGGTTGGACAAACTCATTAACCCTAAAGCACCCTGCTTAGGTTGTAAAGGGGGTCCAATGTTCCACGGACGGGATGAAAACAACGCTGTTCCACCTAAAGCTGAGGTTCGCCCATCAGCCGGACCCTGCTCCAGCACCCTGGCACTTCACTCAGATCACCCCAAATACACCATTTACATCCTACAAAATGCGTTCCTTACTGTAGATTGCAGACCTTGCAGTTGGTCCAGAACGCACATTTACATAGAAATAACATTGAAATCCTGCCACCTTATTTGGATTTGGTGAGAATGTACATTTATACAGAGTTATTGCAATACAACAGCAAAGGACTGGTTTGGAAAAAACTACCAAATGCCTCCAAGGAAAACAACCTTAAACCATCTCTGAAGCATGGAGCTGGAAGTGTCATGATTTTGAAAATGCTTTGCAGTAGCAGGAATTGTGTGTATCTCATCAATAAATTCCTTCACTAGGGGGGTGGTAAAAAAAAATGTATGACTATCTAGTTCAGAAAATAGTTTTAGAATCATTGTGGCCAATAGTTGGCTACAGTAATCTTTTTTTTTTTTTTCTCAGAACTGTCTTTTCAAGAACAATAAATAAACCAGGGCTTGTTTTTAAGTTAATCTCAACTTTCCCATGAGGCCTCCAGTGGCAATCTTCAATCTGAACAAGAAGCATGGACGCAGATAGCGTCACTAGTGGAATTTGAGAACTTGCCTCGTCCTGTTTGGAGGTCTCACAGGGTCCCTCCAGCGCCGTTGTGTCTTCAGGATGACAGGTCCTCCATCAGCGAACACTAAGTGGCTGTTTCATAAGGATTTGTGGAACAGAGAGCTCCTGATCAATTCAAAGACTTGCTAACAGCAGAGGCTGTCATCACTTAGATATAAGACAGCACTCTGGCTCATGAACCTGTGCTTGAACTCAGCTTCACGGGAGCTTTACAGTAACTTTTTAAATTTGCATGGACCAGTTAGGTACAAGGTTATATAGAGATCATTATTTCTACTTTAGGTGTGCAGAACATATTTGACTGACCCCCAATCATGAGGCAAAATCTACTTATTATATTTTGGTCCCTTAATGTAAAAATAATATGATGATTTAACCATTCGAATAATCAAACCAGCTTGCATTAACATACTTTTGATCTCTCCTACATTTCGCTTCATGACACGTTTCAACTTATTTCATTTTAAATATTTGCAATGGATCAAGTATCCCTTTACAATAAAGTAGAAGGAATTAGCTTCAGACCAGATACTGGGTGTCTGAGAAGATTCATTTTTGAATCCTGCCTTAGATTTGCATTGGATTTAGGTTTAGAACATTCAAACAAATTCACATGGTTTGATTTAAAGGATTCCCCTGCAGCCCTGGTGGGGTCTTTTTCCTGCTGGAGGGCAAAGCTCCACCTTAGTCTCAACTCCTTTGCATCCTGCAATAGGCTTTCTTCCAGAATTCTTCTGTTTTTAGCTTGATGCATACTCCTAAACCATGACTTGAAAAAAGCTTATGCTAGAGCCATATATTAGTGGGGAGCTGGGTTTGGAAAAAAAAACTTACATTAGTTACTTTGCCTTGCAGCATTTAATATCTTGGCCATCCTTACCACTTCATAATTGTCAGGTTGAATGAAGGTTTATAGAGGACCCAAATGCAGAGATGAAAGGAGACAGAGATGGTTTTTTGCTTATTTAATGTTGATCCAAAGGCAACAGAAGGTAAAGTACAAAAACAAAATACAGCATAACCAAAAAAAGGGAGACATCAGGGAAAACATGCAATGAGAAACATCACAAGAGGGGTATAAATGGGAGACTGAACAAAGACTGGGCTAATCAGCAGGCGAGGAGCAGGCGTGGATGGAAGCATCTAGATAGGAGCTAGGAGAAGGAGACTGACACATGGGGGCAACAGAGGGCAAATAAGAAATACAGAAAACAACACAAAATGGAAAAGAAACCAATGAAAACTCAAAAATAAAACTTAAACAGAACAGAAACCATGACAATAATGACCAGATTAGTGCAGTGCACACCTTATAGTCGTAGTTTTTACAGATTTTCCTACCTGGGTAGTGGATCTCTGCAGCTCCTCCAGAGTAAGTGAGTATGCAAGGCACACTGGTTACTTATTTTTTAATGTATTTATTGAAATACATTTTTTACTCTATGAATAACTTTCCTTATAATATCACACTACTTTGTGTTGGTAATCCATCAAATCCTTATTGAATGCATCAAAGTTTGCGACTGGAACTTGCCCAAATGTGGAAAAGTTCAGAAATATTTTTCACTATCTCAACAATAGCTGCTAATATATTAGAGCTTTCAAAGGAGCGGCTAGTGTGTAAATGTGTGCATTACAGAAAAAGAGTCAGAGAGTTCTTCTGGCAGGTCAACACTTCACATCTGGACTGATTTGTCTAGGTTCAGCTGGAGGTGATGTAACTTTGTTATGCAACAGCTGCTGGAAAGCTGTATTGCTTCTCTGCAAGGGTTAGGGTTGGGCCCAGGCTACAGCGTGTTCTATAAGAAAAAGGTGACAAAAACAAACTATTATGTTATGAGTTTTTCTTATCATAAGTCTTATTTTACATGTATTTTCAAAAGCTAAGGATTGGATGAAGAGCCATTTAAGAAAATGTGGATGTATCAGCAATCCCCACTTAAGTCCACAGCAAACTGTGCATTTTCTTTGCCCAGCAGTGGAACTTACTTAAACTAGATGTAAAAAAAAAATTACAAAGAAATCTTCATCCAAGATACAGTAGCTCCAGTTTTAATAGGTGTACTACTGCACATTTTCCTAGAAACATCCAGCAATGTGGCTTGTAGCTGTTTCTGGCTCATACTGCCCTCTTGCTTTCAAAGGAGGCGAGTGATGTTGATAGAGATGCTCTGAGTATTTTCTAAGACCTTTTATTTTTATGACCTTACCGTGATTTTCTAGGAATAAATTATTAACACTGACAAACTGGTGGATTTTCATACTATAAAAATATAATCACTAAAAAATAAGAAATCATCAGATCTAAATATGAGAAAAACATTTTACTATCCATATGATTTGCAAGGGGAATAAAATGGCATTTTGATTCTGAATTAAAGGAAATTTAACCTTTTCTTTATGCTTCATAGCTATAAAATTAATTGTAAGAAATATGTTGTTTAAACTTATAAGTTTACAAATATTAAAAACTGTGGATAATTAATTCATGATACTTGTGCAGCCATTTAATTGAACTTATTAAGTAATTTCTTCCAAACCTTATGAAAAAATGCATGCTTTTAGATAAAAGAATAAAACCCTGAGAGTTGGAGCATATGGTCCTACATTCCTCACAGCCGGGAGTTGGTCTGCTCACATGGAGACCAAAGCACCAAATATCTACAAACATCTCTGCACCTATTTGCTTTAGTGCTTCAGGGTTTTATTTTAACGTTTGAGTACGGTTTGACCTCAGCTTGGTAACAGCTGGAGTATGTTTCAGTAGTTGGTGGTTTCTAGAGTTTAAAAATCAAACTTTCAGGTAATCTAGAACCAAAAGTTCAACACATTTTCTTGCTCTAATTCACCTTAATTTAAGGGGGGAAAAAATCTTCTTTAAATTTTATTTGATCTACAGAATCTTTTAGATGCCCTGTTATATTAGACTAAATGAGTTTTAGCAACCGAGGCTGCAAAACGACCTTCGGTTTGAAGCTGGTGTTAGAGCTTTGATCAGTATAAACCCTTATTTTCTTATGAGATATGTGTTCTCTCTTATATTACTTCCAGTGGATACTGGGTAATCTAAATTGGCGCCTGCTGTATGTGAAGACTTGGGGCTCAACCATGTTGATTCCTTCACAGTTTTTATCTGCTAGTAGGGATTTTAGTTGCAAACCTAATCTGCACTATTGAACATTTAATCTGGATTAAATGGATTACATTTTTTAATAACTGTTTTGCTTCTTCAAGATTTTTTAAGTTTTGTTTTCTTTCTTGTTTACTGTATAGACTGCCACTCTGGGTCTCTGAGCAAGACCCTTAACCCCCGATTGCTCCCCGAGCGCTCCACAATGGCAGCCCACTGCTCCCCAAGGGGATTGGTTAAATGTAGTATTTAGGCGATGCCATTTTCTGGCCCGGATAGCAGATACCTGGCTGTGCAGTATCAGCTGATACCGATACCATCTGTTTGAAATTGATGTGTGTTTGTGTATATATGAAGAACTGCATACCACTGGGATGTAAAATAATTGCCATCATGGCTTTGTCAAGCTGCTGCCTACCTTTATGAAGCAGGAAAAAGAGTAATACAAAGTGAATCCAGTAGAACTTTTTATTGACTACCTGGAATGGGTGACAATAGTTGAATAAACTTTTGGCTCTCAAAGTGATATCGATGCCCTATTTGTTGGTACTCGCCGATACGGATACCACCATTTTAGTGCTGGATTGGGGCCCCGTTGGATACTGGTATTGGTGCAAAACTAGTTAAATGCAGAGGTAAATTTCTCAGTTGTGAGATCAATAAAGTTCAATTAATAGATTAAATAATATCAAACTTTTATGTGTCTGTATACTTCCGTTACCTTTTTGCTTTGCCACTAAGACACCTACATTTTCCGACTGTTGACCAACAAAGGGAGTTTGTATTATTCAATATTATGTATTGTTGTGTTTTCATATCTGCGTTTTGTTAAAGATTGATCTTTTCTCCAATTTCAACAGATTTTTCAACTGTGCTGCTTTTCAGCATCTTCTGTTCTATTTTAGGGTTTTTGTTGTGTGAAAGTTTTTGTCTAGACTTCTCATTAGATGGTAACCTGCATAGCTGCCTGTGGCAACTTTGATATTGTGCACACAAATGTATTTAAAAATGTGATTCAACATCCAATTTCTGTGTTTCAAATACAGCTTTCACTAAATACCCAAAAAGATTAGTATCAAATATTGTTTGTCGATCCGTATAGTCTGCCAATATATCTAACGATTATATCGCTAAAGCTGGAAGTTAAAACAATGAAAAGGACGTTAAAAAAGATTTTTATTGCTGGAATTTATGGGTCTATCGTAAAACAAAGAATGTGAACAGAATGAATGAACATGTGGATTAAAAATAAATGTTTTTTTTTTAGGTATAGTGAAGGATCTGCAATCTCACTAATATATTCACGAATATATATATTTAGGGACATTCTGGGTTTGTTAAAGTGTTTTTTTTTCGTGGAATAATATGTAAAGCTCAGAGGTCACAGAATGCTTTTGCTGTCAGTAAAAAGATATCTTAACTTTAATAAAATACAGCAATTTCTGGCATCCATATTTAAAAAGATCGTTAATAAAGACTACGGCATATGAGGTTATTATAAAGACAGTAAAGTAAACCACTTTTATTTGCAGTGCTAACTAGCTTTATCCGTACCTCTGAAGATTCTGATTGGATTTGACATAATCTGACAAGACAGGTCATACACTCATTGCAGATCGTCTCATACAGACTTACAGCTTGGATGGTTAAAATGTAGAGAACCTGTTCGGTTAGTAATGCTAGACCAGATTTTATTTGACCTTTTTTTTAAAGCGTTTTATGTCTGAAAAAATTAAACAATGAAAGTACTTCTCTGGTTATTGGAATTCCAATTTGCCTTGGAGAGACCACACAGAAGTCTGTCTCTTCAATGCATGGTATGTATTTAATATGTTCTTGTGATTTGCAGATGACAAATCAGAATAGCTTGAGTGAAGGAAGTAAAGAAAAACAATGGGATAGTTGGTTAAGTTTATAATTTATAGATTAGGATTAACTACCATTGTTTTAATTACACTTATCAGAAAGCTGTTTTTACAAATTAATATTTTTTCTGAGATAGAGTACTTGTACAGCTTATTTTCACCACAGCAGTGGTTTACATAGCTATGAAACACATGTAAAGATAAAATAACCTCTAGTTGCTTAAATCCAGTTCTGTTGAACTCAAATCAGTGAATTAAGATATACAGGTCAGAGGTTTATACATAATCATAATTTTTCTTGAGATCAGTACTAATTTTGAGCTGTTTCTGGTTGAAGCTTTTCATGGTCAAACAACAGTATGAATTTTTTCCGCTCTGGAATAGGGAGCTTTTAAACTCAAGGATATTGCACCTGTTATAATCATGTGGTAGCATCATCAAACTCTGTGGACAAATTTTTTTGTACCAATGGTAAACTAAGTTAATCTCCTTCACTTCAAAACTGAAAGGCTGAAACCTGGATTGGTTCAATGTTTCAACTGGACAATGATGCCAAGCTCTCATCAGGAGGGAAAAGAATGTCTGACTTAAACCGTTGACTTGAGCTTTTAAGCAAATTGAAAATTTACAAACCTATGTGCAAGACTAACCATGAGAAGCAGAGGAAGGACAGAGAGAGAAGCTTATAGAAAGAGAGCTAATACCACTTAAGGAGCTGAATTTATAAAAAAAAACTAACCTGCATGATACGAGCCGCTGTGGTGATGAAAGCACCGTTGGCAGGCTTAGGCTGCATGTTATGAGGTTAGCAGATGCTGTATCTCAGTGTAAATCTTAGAACCTGGTTAAGAAATATGCTCTGAGGTCTGTGGTCAACAGGCCTTGGTAGTGTAATTTGAAGAAATTGGTTGAATTTGGGTCATAGCTACAAGCCACACGGCACAATGAATGAGTGTGTGTAAGGAAGAGGCTTTTATTTTGTAGAGTCCCTTTAGTCTTATTTTGAAAGTCTATCATGGATGTGTGTCAAGGGAAGGGTCATGCCCAGCAGTTATATAGAATCCATTTCTAAATATGAAATCACTGGTTTTCCATGTCATTGGGTGAATAGATGCGGTATTAGAGCGTAAATGGGAGACTTTTATTGTGAAATTCACTCCGGGGTATGTTTTGAAAAGGTCCCTAGAGTCTAATAGAAACAAACTGGTAGAGTTTGGGTCATAATGCTGATCCATTTGCATCAATTAATACGCGTGTATAATATAGAGGCTTTTATTTTGTAGGGTCACTGGAATCTTATTTTGAAAGTCTAGCAGTAGTGTGTTGAGAAAAGGGTCAGACCCAGCAGTGACACTTGATGACTTTCCAATCATTAAATCATTCTTTCCCCTGTTATTAGGGCAGTAGATGAAGTGGCAATGGGAGGCTTTTATTTTGAAATTTGCTGTGGGGTGTGTTTTGAAAAACCCCTAGAGTCTCATTTTTAAAAAAGTGGTTGAGTTTGGGTCATAATGTTGAGCCATACTCTGGGAAAAAAATATGAGTTTAATGTAGGAGCTTTTATTTTGAAGGGTCCCCGGAGTCTTATTTTGAAAGTCTATCAGGGTTGGGTGTGAAGGGAAGGGTCATGGCCAGTAGTCATATTGTATCCATTTCCAAATGTTAAATCAGTGTTGTCTCCCTCCATTAGATTAAAATGTGCTGTTTAAAGTGGTGGAGGTAAAATCCCTTTGAAGCACGGTTACCTTGACAACGTTAACGAGCCTGTCAGTGACAGAGAGACATGCGCTTCACTTTCGTTCCTTTCCTCTCAGGCTTTTTTGAATGGGAAAATCAACTCTGAACAAACGAGTGCTGAAGACAAACCGTAAATGGTATCTAGAAAATTCTTTCAGTCTAAGTGACAGCTATTATTTGTCTCCAATTGGGATAACGTTCATGGCTGTAGCTCATTCATAACCTTAATGGGAAGGAGAAATAAAAAGGTTTGTCACACCTGCTCGTCTCATTAAATAACATGGAGTTCCATGGTAGAGCTGAGGTGTCAAAAGCAAAACTTTCCCTCCGAACAAACGAGTTTTGAGCCAAAGCTGTAAAAGGTATTCAAAAGATTCTTTCACTGTTGGCGTCAGCCATCCTTCGGCTTCGACCGTGCCAGCTTTCATGTTTCTACTAAAAACTATTTGGCCACGGTGACGATGAAAAAATTTGCATTTTCTGAGTTTGAGGATTTTTCTCAGAATCAGCGTTTTCCTATGCCCGAACAAGTCAGCTAAACAGCTAAACCATAAATGATATTGAAGAAATTCCTTCAATGTGAGTGCTAGATGGTTCTGAAGATGTTGTATACCAAGTTTCATGTTAGTACATCAAATAGTTAATAAATGGGAGCGATACGAAAATATGTATCGTTTTGGATTTTGTCTGTGATTTTTGGAAAATCTCTCATTGGATTTCTATTGGGGAAGTGTGGACTTCTTCATGGTCTGGGCCAAACTGTCGGAAAACCGTAAATGCCACACAAATGAGGGTTATATTTCCTGAATCCTGATAAAAATCCCTACGTTTTGATGTATAATTTATTTCAATTGAGTTAAAAATGAGGGACTGAGAAGAATTTGTTCGGAAAAACCAGAACAGTTCAAAAGCTAGAGCACGCACTCTAGCAGCTGAAGAATTCCGTCCATAGACTTCCATTATAAATCTAAAAATCTTTAAAATTTCTTTTAAAGTTTGAAGCTTCACTGAAGCAAAACTGTAAAAGTTAGCAAAAAGTTGAGATAAATAGTAATAGCAGAAAGATACGGAAACATTTTAAAAGTTGAATGGTGTTTCTAGCTGAAAGTATGCTGAAGTAGTTAAAGGGCAAAGTAGCTAAAGTTTTAGTGGAATTTTTGAAGTTTTACATGTATTTCAATGGGACAAAAAAAACGCATATAAAGCTGAATATTTAAAAAAGTATAATAGGTGAAGGTACCAAACGATACAGCAGGATGGACCAGAAGAAGCTGAACGTTTTGATACCAAATTTGTTGAAATCGGCTGAAGTATGGGGAACTAGTTAGAGACAGAAAAACGTACGGAAAGTATAATAATAACTAGAAAAAGCTGTTTCGGAGAAACATCAAAGTGGGAATGCTTTTGCTGAATGAAAAAAGCTGAAATTACCTGAAGAACATATGAAAATGTGATAGGAAGTCATCAGAAACTTCAAACTGCAGAAAACAATTGAATCATCTGAAGATTTTGTAGGGTAGAATCATTTGGCAGTAAAATGGCAGAAACAAACTCATCTTAAAAGCTGCACAGCCAAACCATACATGATATCAAAAAATGTCTTGAATGTGGGCACTAGAAGGGTCTTAATATAATGTCTCCCAAGTTTCTAGAAAAATGTATAAAGAAATTTTGAAGGGGGGTTTACCTACTTTCCAGAAACATGTCAGGCGTGTTATGAATTAGCAGCAAACAGAAAAGCTTAATTCCTGTCCAGAAACAGAGCAGAATGAAGCCAAAGTTCACAACATAGGCTGAAAAGTATGAAATTAGCTGAAGTAGAAAATAAATTACAAAGAAAAACTTTAATCTTATCTGGTTGAAGAAAAAATTAGTAGCTTAAGGATGGGAAGTAAAATGTTGAGGACGATGCACTGAGGTGTGTGGTCAACAGGCCTTGGTAGTGTAATTTGAAGAAATTGGTTGAGTTTGGGTCATAGCTACGAGCCATACGGCACAATGAATGAGTGTATGTAAGGAAGAGGCTTTTATTTTGTAGAGTCCCTTTAGTCTTATTTCGAAAGTCTATCATGGATGTGTGTCAAGGGAAGGGTCATGCCCAGCAGTGATATAGAATCCATTTCTAAATATGAAATCACTGGTTTTCCATGTTATTGGGTGAATAGATGCTGTATTAGAGCGTAAATGGGAGACTTTTACTGTGAAATTTGCTCTGGGGTATGTTTTGAAAAGGTCCCTTGAGTCTAATAGAAACAAGCTGGTAGAGTTTGGGTCATAATGCTGAGCCATTTGCATCAATTAATACACAAGTATAATATAGAGGCTTTTATTTTGTAGGGTCACTGGAGTTTTATTTTGAAAGTCTAGTAGTAGTGTGTTGAGAAAAGGGTCAGACCCCATCAGTGATACTTGATGACTTTCCAATCATTAAATCACTCTTTCCCCTGTTATTAGGGCATTAGATGAAGTGGCAATGGGAGGCTTTTATTTTGAAATTTGCTGTGGGATGTGTTTTTAAAAACCCCTAGAGTCTCATTTTTTTTTAAAAAGTGGTTGAGTTTGGGTCATAATGTTGAGCCATATCCTGAGAAAAAAATATGAGTTTAATGTAGGAGCTTTTATTTTGAAGGGTCCCCGGAGTCGTATTTTGAAAGTCTATCAGGGTTGCGTGTGAAGGGAAGGGTCATGGCCAGTAGTCATATTGTATCCACTTCCTAATGTTAAATCAGTGTTGTCTCCCTCCATTAGATTAAAATGTGCTGTTTAAAGTGGTGGAGGTAAAATCTCTTTGAAGCACGATTACCTTGACAACGCTTAACGAGCCTGTCAGTGACAGAGAGACATGCGCTTCACTTTCGTTCCTTTCCTCTCAGGCTTTTTTGAATGGGAATTTCAGCTCCGAACAAACAAGGGCTGAAGACAAACCGTAAATGGTATCTAAAAAATTCTTTCAGTCTAAGCGAGAGCTATCCTTTGTCTCCAATTGGGGTAACTTTCATGGCTGTAGCTCATTCACAGCCTTAATGGGAAGGAGGAATAAAAAGGTTTGAGAAATCCTGCTGGTCTCATTGAATAACATGCAGCACAATGGTAGAGCAGAACTCTCAAAAGCAAAACTTTCCCTCCGAACAAACGAGCGGTGAGCCAAAACCGTATTAGGTATTCAAAAAATTCTTTCACCGTGAGCGTCAGCCATCTTTGGACTACAACTGGTGTAACTTTCATATTTCTACAATATTTTGTCTAGGCGTGGTGACGATGTAAAAAAGTGTATTATTGTCAAAATCTTGATTTTGGGGTTCAGACAGATTTGTTACCCCCGAACAAACCTTTTTCCTAGCTAAACGATAAAAGATATCGACACACTTCCTTCAATGTGAGTGCTAGGAAGGTCTGAGGAACAACTTCCACAAGGCTCGTGTTGCTACGTCAAACGGATCCCGAATGGGAGCGATACGAAAAAGTCTGTTTTTTTGAATTTTCAGTTCGGATTTTCAGAGAGCTCTCATTGGATTTCTATTGGAGAAGTGTGGACTTCTTCGTGGTCTGGGCCAAACTGTCGGAAAACCGTAAATGCCACACAGATGAGGGTTACATTTCCTGAATCCTGACAAAAATCCCTACGTTTTGATGTATAATTTATTTCAATTGAGTTAAAAATGAGTGACTGAGAAGAATTTGTTCGGAAAAACCAGAACAGCTCAAAAGCTAGAGCACGCACTCTAACAGTTGAAGAATTCCGTCCATAGACTTCCATTATAAATCTTAAAATCTTAAAATTTTCTTTTAAAGTTTGAAGCTTCACTGAAGCAAAACTGTAAAAGTTAGCAGAAAGCCGAGTTAAACGGTAATAGCAGAAAGATACGGAAACATTTTAAAAGTTGAATGGTGTTTCTAGCTGAAAGTATGCTAAAGTAGTTAAAGGTCAAAGATGATGAAGGTTTAGCTGAATTATGCTGAAATCTAAGAATTCTACATGCATTTCAATGAGACAAAGAAAACGCAGAAAAAGCTGAATATCGCGAAAACTACAAAAAATATCTTTACCAAAAGACATAGCAGAATTCTCCCGAACAAGCTGAACGTTTTGATACCAAAATTGTTGAAATCAGTTGAAAACTGCGGGACTAGTTAGAGTCAGAAAAATTAAAAGTGAAAAACAATAAGTGGGAATGCATAAGCATTCCCACTATTATCAAGTGGGAATGCATAAGCATTCCCACTTGATAATAATAAAGAGAAACAGAAAAACAATAAGTGGGAATGCATAAGCATTCCCACTTGAATATTTGACCAAATCTCTGTTTTTTCAATTCTTTGTTTCAGAGGACACCCTCTTTATCAAGATTCTGTTGAACCCTAGAGTTCGGAGGACTTGAGATGCTTCAGCTGCAGCATGCCTTCACCTCCTTACATCTGAAATTGAAACAGCAGAGAAACCCATATTCTTCCAATGTCCCCCCGATTCTGCGATATCCCACAGCCATTCGTTCATCTTCATGGCCTCCATGCCACTGCTCTCTTTCACAGCTTTTAAATGTCTACCCTCTTCTTGGACTACATGGTCTCCTGAAAACCTTCCTCTTCATCCTAACTGTCCTGTGCTTATTGCCCCACCAAGCACATGCAGCCTGGTTTCGGGTTGGAGTGGTGGGACCATGGGGGTGTGACCCCCTCTTTGCCAAGGCACTTCCAAATGTTGCAGCGCAGCTGGCTGTCAATCGCATCAACAAAGACCCCAACTTGTCCTATGCTGCTACATTTGTCTTTTCTGTGCTTCAGGTAGAATGGAAATAGTTTCTTATAAAACATATTTGAGTTCTAGTCTATGCAGGGCAAGTTTGTGGTTGACAGGGGTTGGGGTTAAATGCCAAATGGCTTATTAAGTGTTTTTTTCTTTAGGAGCCCTGTGAAACATCCAGAGCACTGGAGGCCTTTGTGGGTTTCCACACCAAAGCCTCTGGGTACATTGGACCAGCCAATCCAGGGTACTGTGATGCTGCGTCAATGCTAAGCAAAGGCTGGAACAAAGTAAGTGGAAATACTCAAGTTGTTATGTGTGCATTTATGTTCTTTTACCCAGAACAGTTCTTAAGAGAGTGTAAGTAAGCATGTTTATTTCTCTACTCTCTCCTGCAAGGCAATATTTTCTTGGGCTTGTGTAGGTTATGATTTGGACGATGTTCGGAACCATCCAACATTTGCCCGATCTATGGCAAAACCCACAGCAGTGCTGCACAGCGTCATGAGCTACTTCAGATGGGCTCACATTGGTATCATCTCTTCTTCTGAAGACATTTGGGTGGATACAGCAAATAAGGTTTGAAAGTTTGTCTTTTGTCCTTTTGCAGTAAAAAAGGGGACTTAAGGTTGTTTATGTGTTGGAAAAGGAAAGCTACATAGACAAACAAACAAACATATTTTTTTGCTTTTGTGATATTTGAGTTCATGTCTTGTCATTAAGCATATGTACTGTCCTGTGTAGGTCGCTGACTCTTTAAGGAGCCATGGGATGCCTGTCAGATTTGTTATTTTTATGGAAAACACCCCTCATGGCATAAGGAGAACTTTAGCAAAGGTCCGCAAGATGAAAGAAATAAGAGGTACGAGTGTTGTTTGTTGTTGACGAGGGTTTAGGATGCTTGTTAGACTGGTAACAAAAAAAGGAGAGATTTCCAACATGTTGTAATCTAATTCTTCTTGTCCTTTTCTCCCCTAGCTGTGGTTCTCTGCATGCACTCGGTACTCATTGGTGGTTCGGTCCAAAGACTTCTCTTAGAAACAGCCTACGACATGCAAATGATCGATGGCTCCTTGGTGTTTATACCATATGACACTCTGCTCTACAGTCTGCCATATATTAACGCAACCTACCCTGCTGTGAAAAACAACAGCAAACTCCTGCGGGCCTACGATGCTATGCTGACTATCACCATTGACTCACCCAAGGTGTCATTCTATGATGCCTACAGAGAGGCTATGGAGAGGGGGGAGGTGGCAAGAACACTGACACCCCAACAGGTACAGTTTTGACCAAATGCTATGGTTTGAAAGGGGTTCAGTTCGTAAGTTTACCTCCCGGACAGCCGACAAGTTGACATCTCCTTTTATGGCTCAGGTGTCTCCTCTGTTTGGCACTATCTACAACTCCATTCTGATCATGGCTCATGCAGTGCATCGTGTTCGTGAGTCTCAAGCATGGATGTCTGGGGGAAACCTAGCACAACGAATACGTAATTTGGATTTTCAGGTACGGCAAGGCCAGGAAAGCAGTCAGCTCTCCACCTTTTTCTAATATCTACAAGATAACAGTCCCTACAAAGGGTCTGATTTACATTTTATTTATTTGCAGGGCTTTAGTCATCGTGTCAAAACCAGCAGCTCTGGGGCTGTTCAGCTCGACTACCTCATCCTGGACACAGATGGGACTTCCATGAATTTGATGCCAACATACACGTATGTCTGAGCTGATATTTGTCACATTGGGGGGTGATTTGAAGGGGACCCAAATGGAGATACAGAAAGCCAAAGTGGTTTCTTGATATAAGGCGCACATTAACGTCTTTTTTTCCCCTCAAAATGTGCGGTGCGCCCTTTGGTGCGGTGCGCCCTATGTGTGTTGTAACTGCGACTTTTGAGACCACCTCATTGAGGAGATGATGAAAGAGTGGCTGAGGGAGGTGAATGTAAGGAGACCAGGTGGTTTTTTTCCACTCATCACCATCGCTGTTATTCTGTGACTCCGTGCGTGCCCATCTCCATCTCACAGCTGATGTGAAAAACATGGTGAAACAAATTAACACTGTGCTTGCTATTATTCAACTGCTCAACATCGGTGTGAACCGGACGCAGCAGGCGCAGCAGAAACAGCGAGTTTACATGCAAAGTCAATGGTTGACGCGCGTATAGGCGCAGCAAAAGGTCCCGCAGCACATTTTGAGCAGCAGGCGCAGCGCGTCGGGAGCGTTTAAGCATCTGACGCACCGCCAACACGCTGCTGCAACTCGAGATGGAAAAATTTAAGTTTTGCTGCTGGACGCGCCGCATCAACCAATCAGAGAAGCTGATCTGGGAGCTGACAGCGAGATAGACACATCGCTCTGATGACATATGATATTAACGCAAATGAAAGGGCTGGATGGATGAGGAGATGATGAAAGAGTGGCTGAGGCAGGTGTATGTGAGGACACCAGGTGGTTTTTTTCCACGCATTACCATCGCTAAATCTGTGACTCCATGCGTGCCCATCTCACAGCCGATATGAAAAACATGGTGAAACAAATAAACGATGTGCTTGCTGTTATCCTGGGGGTCTGACAAAGGAACTTCAACCGCTCGACATCGGTGTGAAGCGGCCGTTCAAAGTAAGGCTGCGAGCGATGGATGACAGACGGAGAGCACAGTTTCAGGATAAGTGGAAGGCAGCGCCGGGCAATTAACGCCACCGTTTGCGGATGGATTGTTGATGCTTGGACTAACGTGTCTGCTGGCACTGTTGTTAAAGCTTTCGCAAAAGCCGGCATTATTTCTGAGGAGCCGCGCTGCACAGAAAGTGACTCTGACAGCGAAGAAGGGGAAATTGGCATGTCTGATTTAGCGCAGCTGTTTAATTAAGACACAGAGGATGATTACTTTGATGGGTTTGATTAATACTTTGTAATAAATACTTGAATGAAGCACAAACATACTCAGTTTCGCTCCCGCTCTATATTTCTACCTGAAAACTTAATTCAACTGCAGCCTCTGGGCCGGGTCTCCTCCTCTTCAGCGCGGCGGCTGGCAGGTGTTTTTCATCTAAATAATCTAAATCTTGCAGCTATATTTGCTGTGATCAGTGGGAATAAAGTAGTTTTAATATGTTTTTAAGTGAGACAGTCCACCTGAAAAATTAATAATTGCAGTCAGTTCATCCAGATTATCTATTTCTGTTGGAGCCGCTCAGACCCCGACATACCAGCGGTGCGCCGACAGTAGGAACCCCTTCAACAGCAGCCTCTGGGCTGGGTCGCCTCCGGGTTCACCGCGGTGGCTGGCAGGTGTTTTTCATCTAAATAATTTAAACTGCAGGCACCAGGATACCGGTAATAAAAGCGAACATATTCCGTCAGCAGGTTTCAGGATTTTAAGTTAATTTAGGAGTCATCACAGTGCTCTGTCATCAGCAATGTGTCTGTCTCATGGCCAGCTTCCAGGTTTGATTAATACTTTGTAATAAATACATGAATAAAGCACAGTCATACTCAGTTTTGCTCCCGCTCTATTTTTAAATTCGCAGTAGAGCTATTTAAAGGTTGTAGAGGACATGTACCGGTATATAAAAAATGCGCCCTATAGTCCGGTGCACCTTATGTGTGTGTTAAATACAGAAATGGCACACATAACTGAGACTGCGCCTTTTAGTACGGTGCGCCTTATGGTCGTGAAAATATGGTAACCAAAAAGTTCAACAGAAGAAAAATGAGAACCAGGAATACTTACACAAAGGGGGGAAAGAAATTACGACAAACCAGCAAAGAGTGACTGAACAGGAGGAGGATATATGGGAGAGACAAACAAAGACCAGGCTAATTAGCAGATTGGGAGCAGGTGTGAACAGAGGCAAGAAGGGAGCTAGGGGAAAGGAGACTGACACAAGAGGGCAAACAAGAAATATCTAAGAACTTAAATGCAATCAAAAATAAGTAGAACACAAAAATGGAAACAAGACCAATGAAAACTCAGATATAAAACTTAAACAGAACCAAAACCATGACAGTGTTACAGTAGCAGCCATTCAAAATGGCCCTTCCCAGTCAAACGCCGAATGGCACCCAACTTCCCTGAGACTCCATGCAAAATCTCCTCCAACTTCCAGCAAATGGAGTGACACCCTCCCTCTCCTGGGTGTGCTTTTTTTTTTTACTGACTCCACCCTTTCACCAAATTACAGGTTCTGACCAGGAGATGGCACTTCTCTTTAGATCTTAATCTCCACAAATCATGACAGAAAGAATATTTTTCTACAAAGATTGATGTTTAAAAAGGAATTGTAGGGAACCTGCCAAGGACCCATTAAGGAAAGAGGGGACAATTTGAATGGCTACTGTAAGCGTTTAATGATTTCTTATGGCAGACAGACTGATAAGAATGTATTAAGAAATTCTTGCTATGGCTCTTTTTAAGGTTCATGCATGCATGCCACACATTAACATTTCTAATTTGCAAAAAATATCTTACCAGCTTCACATTGTATTCCCTTTAAATTATATTTAGTATAAGCATAATTCCCATAGAGGGATATTATCCATTACAGATGGCTTCCAAAAAAAATAAAATAAATAACTGTAACAAAGATCGTAAAAGATACTAAAAGCATGCTGCATCTAGCATAATCTAAAGAGAAGAGATTTAAATGAGTAGCAGAGAGAGATGTCAGGTTGCACATTTATGTCCCTTTGTCCAGTTTATCTAATGTTATATTACGTTCCCAGATAATAGTACCTCTCTGACAAAGAACAGTCTAAATGAACTGTTCCCTCCTCCATTGTACCACTGCTCTTACTAATTAATGGCAGAATTGATGCGGAGATGGGCATGGTTCGCTTCCTGGGTCGAGACCTTCACTTTCCACAAGGCTATGGACCGAGGAGGGATTCTTCATGCTGGTTCACACCAGGAGTTATCTGCTCAGGAGGTCAGGAACCTCTCAGAAACATGCATTCACAGTTAGTAGCATCTAGTTGATTAAGCTGCTTGATCTGCTGGAAAGATTTTCATACAGCGTTATAGATTAACCTCTTTTCGTTTCGGTTCTTGTTTTATCTTTTCTTCTGCAGGAGTGGATCTTTTCTTCACCTTCAGTATGTTCCTTGGTTCTATTGCGGCTTCTATTTTCGCTGTGGCTCTTCTCTACTGCATCAGGTATGAAATCACCAGCTACCCTTATGATTAGTTACATTACTGGGACATACTTTTCAGCCTTTTTCTTACCATCCTTGTCTTTGACGTCTTTCTCAGGCGACGTGTCAATCAGATTCGTATGGTCAGAGGTCCAAACAAGATCCTGCTCACTCTTCAAGATGTCACATTTATAAACCCATCCCTTAGTAACAAGGTCTGACTTTGTGTTCTTTTTTTAGAAAATAAATTTTTTGTTTATTTCTTGGGCTACAATAAAATTCCTGCACTAGCACTAAATAACTCCTGAAAGTTTTCTAAACCAGGAATAATTTTCGGTCCACAGAAGCTGAGCCTAGATGACAGCAGGACCAGCGGCGGCCGAAGCATATCTGAGCGCAGCCTCAACACACCCGCCTCCTCCCAGTCCCCAGCCACATACGAAAATTCAAACGTTGTTATCTTTGAGGTCAGATTTCAGGATTTAATCTAAACTAATATGATTTTTTTTTGCTTTCAATTCTAAAAGACATCTTGGGTAATCGTGCATGACCATCAGCGGAACAAGATGACAGATTTGAGACTTTCATAGTAATCATCATCAGTCAGTGATGTGATCAGGAACAAGGACACTTCACTAAAGTTCTCAAAGACAGTAGCCAGATGGGAGACACAGATAAACTAGGGGGGGATCATCAAAGGTTTTCACTGAATTCCAAGTTTGTACTCAAGCCAATGTCATACAAAGAGTATTTGAAAAACTGATAAGGTATAAGAGTTTAATCTTATACCTTATCAGGTATATTTCAGATCGCATATTGATAGTTCGCTATAAACATATTCTGCCCTGGGTACATTAGGTAATAAAAAAAAATAAATAGATGAAGAATAATAATTTTCAGGCAAGTTTGACCAGACATATCCTGATGTATCAAAGGGCATAATGCCACATAAATGTTAGAGAAAACTTTGGGGGGAAAAAGGGAAAAAAGTAACAGCATCATAGATCATCTTTTATATTCCAGCCTTACTTCCTACACTTGCTTTAGTTTTAAACTTCTAATTATTAAATATTAAGTATGTTTGGACAACTTTTGATGGGAAGCTATTTATAGCAGATAAAACAAAAGCCCTTATGTGTTAATAAAAAAGGAGCATGTAGCGCTCCGTTTATTTTATTAAGCCCTCCCTTAGGAGGCTATATTTAGTACCAGTATGTATAATTTCAACTTAATTTGGCATTTCTCACAGTGTGTTTTGCAGAACTTTCTTGTCATTCTTGTATTCTATCTAATTGTAGTTTACCTCTTTTTTTGCACAGAAGTAGAACTACTACTTTTTCCATTTTGTTATACACATAAGGTCACAATAAAACACTTCTGATTCTGTTACTGTCTTATGTTCTTTATTCTTCCCTATTTGTATGAATAGTTAAGAAAAAAAATGGCTGTATCTAAATTTAATTTAGGTACATAGATGAGAAGAAACCAATGTGTCACTTTGCCCCAACTGAAACTTAAAGAGATCTAATTAAACAATCTTTCTCCTGACCAGGGTGACTGGGCATGGCTGAAGAGACTACCGAATGGCAAGTTTGGCAGCATTAACCCGAAAACCAGTGATGTCTTTGAACTGGTATGTGAAACATTTGAGAGATGGTAAACAATGTAATTTGCTTCTTTTTTTTTTTTTTTTTTTCCCTAAAGCAGGATATTGTTTTTGACATTAATACTAATCTTTCTTTGCCTGATGGGGTTTAAGGCCTGAAGCTTGTAAATTTATTGTCACTCTTACTGAACAGAGCCAACAGTCATTGATTATCCAATTTAATCTCACAAAATCTTTGTTAGTTTATATTGCCATGGAAACCTGCATCCTATCTTCTTGTAAATGAGTCCTTTCGTCTTATTTTCTACAAAATGCAAAATATCTTAATTTTATAAAATCTTATTTTCTAGTAGTAGGTGAGTAACTTTGTGTTCTGTAACCTCTACCCTTTATTTCAGATGAAAGACATGCGTCATGAGAATGTCAACCCTTTCCTGGGCTTCTTCCATGACTGCAGTGTGTTTGCCATTGTCACTGAGTTCTGCTCCAGAGGAAGCCTGGAGGACCTGCTGCTGAATGATGACGTCAAACTCGACTGGATGTTTAAATCATCTCTGCTGTTGGACCTTATTAAGGTAAATGACAACATGGAAGGACCAAGAGGCACCATGAAAGGAAAAAAAACATCAATTTAAAACTTATAAATCGTCCCATTAAAAATCCAATTTGAAAAGCATTTTCTAATTGTACATTTGAAACTGAATTAGCAAAGATTAATTTTAGCTTGTATGTATTACTCCATTATCAATTACTACATTTTGGATATCTTGGATGTTTACAACAATGTATAAATCAACAAAACAGTTACAATTTCTCCTCAGATGTAACCAGCTCTTTTATTGGTTAGAGTGCCATACTTGGTTACAGAATTGACCAATGAGGGAGCTGGTTACATCTGAGGAGCGACTGGAATAGCTTTAACTGGTTTTCCGTGTGCTAAGGACCACAAGAGTCACAGAGAAGGTAAATGGAAAGGGTAAAGTAAAAAGAAAAACTGCAAAAAGGGTTTAAAGAGTGGCATGAACAGACTTTTGGAAGGGTAGGGGCTGAATAGAAAAAAGGGCACATACACTAAAGAGGGTCCTCTCTTTAGTAGAGGGCACTTTAATATGTGTTTTAGCTCCCAAAGGGACACTTTAGCATGTATTTTGCCTCCCTAGGGGGCACTTTAGCATGCATTTGGGCCCCCAAAGGAGCACTTTAGCATGCATTTTAGAAATTTTTTTATATCAGATTTATGAAATGGGGTTTTTAGATGTATTTAATTTTAGCTTATAATAAATACAAGTTACAATCCCTCTTTAATAATTCCATTTAAATTGTGCAAGTAAAAAACAATTTTTTAATTGGTTTTCTAATTTTATGAGATTTGAAAAAGATGGTCTCCCATACAACAGAAGTTAGTTGGAAAATAAGATTTAAACAGAGAGACAGATGAAGCTAAACATACTTTGATATGTTCCCTATTAAAGGGCATGAAATACCTTCATCATCGCGGAGTGTGTCACACCCGTCTGAAGTCTCGTAACTGCGTGGTGGATGGACGTTTTGTCCTTAAGGTGACAGACTATGGTTACAACGAGGTTCTGGAGGCGCAAAGGTTCCCCTTCGTTGAAGCACGGCCAGAAGGTAACAGATTAAGTATTTTTGAAAGTTTCCCCCCTACCAAAGCTGCATTTTAACCCAGCATTGAGAAAATTCACTTACTTTTTGGAAAGTTGTTTTATTAAAACACAGAATGCATTATACCAAGCAAGGCTAGTTCAACTGTTTCATTCATTTCTAGACGGCTGGTTATAACTCAGATAATAAAATAGTAAGAAAAAAAAAGTACATTGCAGTGCCAAAGCAACTAAAGAAAAATTGAACTTCATACTAAAAAGTGTTTGGGTTAGAATAGTGCAGTGAAAGGTAACCCTGAATTTAGGTTTTTAACCTTGATTTCAGTGTTTTTAAAACTTTTCTATTAGGTTTTCTTTTTTTTCCTGAAACAGTGTGAAAAGTGGGGCATAAAAAAATATTCTGCTGGGTCCTGTTTGACTGTGGATATGCTTAAAAGATTTACACAGATAACCTGGGTTTTCTGGATAGTCGATATGACAATAACTCATTATTACATTTTGTTCCTAAGCCGTTCAGTGATTTATAAACTACAGTAGTATTTTAAAGTCTATTCCCTGACATCCGGGAGACAGAGTAAGTAGTTTAAAGCTAAGGGGATGTGCTCTTCTTTTTTAGTTATAGTGAGGAGACGGGCAGCAGATTTCTGAATCAGCTGCAGCTGACGGTTAGATTAAAATAAATGCAGGGATTCGTTTTTTAACGCTCTCCTGAGACATTAGTCCTATTATTTTTGTCATGGAAAAGCTACTGCAACTTTTTTTCCTTTGGGATTGTTAAAATATTTTTGAACTGAATTGAATAATCCTGGAAAAAAATTTTTTAGGTGATAGGATGCCAACTTTGTTTCTAAGGCTCAGGTCTGCATCCATCTCCACACCCAGAAATTAGGCCTAATCAGTGGTTTCTAGCTGTAATAAATGAAACTGGGTGTGGCCCAATTATTTAATGCAGAATTATTTCCTTAGCTTTGTTGTTTGATTTAGCTAAATAAGATTATGGTTCACATGCTTTATGTTGTTGTATTCATTTATCTAGCTCTAGAATAGGTTCATAGTCACCTGGAGCAATGTGATATAGAGCAAGGAGTTGTTTGCAGAGTTATGGTAACTTTTATTGCTGTTCATTATTGTAAGCTAGAGGGAGCATGTAGATATTGTATTTAAATGTCTCTGTTATTGAACCTTTGGGAACCTCACAATGTGTTTTCCATTGGCTCTGCTGTAAAAAGTTACTCACTAGATCAAAGATAAGTTGTTTTAAAAGCTTATCACCTATTCTGCTTAGTGTAATTCAAAAAAGATAGTTTTATTTAAGTGTTACTATCCTTTTGTTATAACGTATTCATGTTTTTGAAAAGGCCATTAAGAGGTTTAGGAAATGGGGATGCACCAATTTGGATTTCTCTTTAAGATCTCAAACACCATGTGATTTATATTTTTTGTTTATGGTTATAATTTATATAAGAAGGGTTTTGGATGTGATACCATGTTTGTCAGAATGCAGCTGCTATAAGAGAGTGTTTTTTTTTTTTCGAAGTTGATAACATTTTAAAATCAAACACTCCTAAACAACAGATGGAGGGTAGAAGGTCAAAAGTACAAAACGGCTGTTTGTAGCCAAAGTATATTCCAAAAACGCCACCTTCATGGAGGAGACTGTGTGCGTTCACAGAACATTTCTCAAACTGTAGCAACAGCAGGAAATAATTTTTTTTTTTTTGCTTGTTTTGTTACAGAGCTGTTGTGGACGGCTCCAGAGATCCTAAGAACCAGTACACCAGGACTCCATGGGACGCCTGCTGCAGATGTGTACAGCTTTGCCATCATTATGCAAGAGGTCGTCATCAGAGGGCCTCCATTTTGCATGTTAGACCTTTCTGACTCAGGTAAGACGACCTATTTGCAAACTTGGTTGTTCCATAATGCAGCCAAAATGCAGTCACATATGGCTCACCACCCTGGGTGTCAAAACACATAGGGCAGCAGGGCAAAAAAAGAAAACCTAAAAGTATAAAATTTGTTTTTGATTGTTTAGTAAATGGTGTTAGCTTTTGAACTCCAAACTCTGTCTTTGCTATGTTCCACGTAGCTAAGTTTTTGAATATTCAAATAATGAAATTAAATGTGAGGCTGTGTTTATTGGTTTTTCAGTTTCTTTATAAGGCATTTGCAAAGTATATGGCCCACGAGTTAAAAGCAACACATCAATGGTTTTGCAGTACTAGTAAAATGTACAAACAATGGTAATAGAGATCTGAGGTAAAAATCTCAATGGATTCCAAAACAGTGTCCTATTAAGATTAAAAAAGTTTAATTCTAATACCAACTCACCAAAGGTACTTCAAACAGTAAATCTTAAAAATATGAATGAAATCTAACCAGTGTTGTTTTCGTCAATGATGATGAAATGATTTAGTTGACGCTCCTTTTTTTTTAATGACAATAACAAAAACTGACGAGCTAAACATGGATCTTTGATGACCAAAACATGACTAGTCATGGGGTTGAGTTTTCGTCGAGACAAGATGAGACTGAATAATAATTAGCAGGTCGTCAGTCAGACATTTAGAATGCATCATTGTGCTGTAATCTGCTAAGCAGTATCAGCCGTTCTGCTGCGTCCTGTTTGGTCATGCTGCCCACCTGGCGTGAAGCTGTGCTCATTCAACATGAACACAGATAGACCGTGGCAGTAGCGGCAGTGGAGAAAATAACCTGGAATGGTCCGGTACTGTAAGCTGAACTCTTGATAAATTCTGCTCTTCCAGCTGTGATGTGCAGAATGCATCTTTGTGCCCGTTAAGCTCTCAGTCTGCGCTTCTCGCTCCACACTGATGGTTCGCTCTCAGCATTATGTCTCCTCCTGCCCTCATTACTTAATAAACTATATGTGGCTGATCATCCTCTGCCTAGCATAGAAAATGTGTTTGTATAACCATCAAGATTTTATTTCTTACACCTCAGAAAAGGGGATGCCAAACCTTCTTTAATTTCTACCAAAAGGAATCCCTAAATTATCCCTGTTTATTTTTGGATAAAGAGCCAGGTTAAAATGTAGATATTTGAATATTTATCTCTCATAGTTCTCGTTTCTATTTAAATATGATGTCAATTTTTCATTGTATTGTCATTGAAACATTTTTTGTTTCCTTTGAATGTTTCAACATTTTTGTTAGCATATTCATTCAATTTAGGTCTGGATTTACATGGCATTAAAAGGCAGTTATGTATGTTCTCTCTCTTTTTTTTTTTTTTTATATTAAAACCCTTTTAATCATAATCTACTTTGACCCCTGAGCAGCAGTAACTAAGGGGTAAATTCTCAAAAAATAAAGCCATGATTGCCAAAGTAGAAAGAAGAATGTTTTTGTTCTATGCTTGTTTGGAGTAATGAAGAATTTATTGATCAGTGTGTAATGTATAATTCTTAGTAGATCAGGAAAAGTTTGCTTTACATTGGAAAACTTGTATGTCTAAAACCATTCTTTTATTGTACATTTTGTTGCTTGTCTGTCTGCTGCATTAACCAATATGAGGCACTTAACTAGATCTGCTATTTTCACAACTTTTGTGAGACAATTTTTTTATAAAGTAGGGCATCAATTCATAAAAAAGTTGATGATGAACAGCACGACAGCATTCTATACCCAGCAATTGTAGTGTCTAGGCAAGAGCTGTCAGTCAGGTAAAGAATTTCATTGTTATTCGAAATTGTAAAGGTTAACTGTTTTATGTATTTTAACATAGAACTGACTAAAACTAGACTAAAACCTTTTTAAGTTTTAGTCTACTAAAACCGACTAAAACTATCACATATTGTTATGACTAAAATGTGACTAAAACTAATAATAGTTTTTGTCCTGAAGACTAAGACTAAGACTAAAGATGTCTGTCAAAAACACAAGTCCGCTTATCAGATGTCCCTGTTGTTTGATGGAGAAAATTCTCTCTACCTCTAACCATGCTACCCATTGTGTAAGAAGCAAGCTTCTGTTTTATGTTCACAGAAATATTAGAAAAGCTACGTAAGCCTCCGCCTCTGTGTCGTCCAGTGGTCAGTCCAGATTATGCTCCTATGGAGTGCATCCAGCTGATGAAACAATGCTGGACTGAGCAGCCAGACAAAAGGCCAACATTTGAGGACATATTTGACCAGGTTATTCCTTTCCCAATCAAATGGCACTAAAATTTGTATCTTATTATTAAAAAAAATCTTCTTGAAGTGCACTTATTAGTTAATTGTATTTGATATCCTCCATATCTGTCGTTTCAGTTCAAAAACATCAATAAGGGAAAGAAGACCAACATCATAGACTCAATGCTGAGGATGCTGGAGCAGTATTCTTCCAACTTGGAGGAGCTGATCAGAGAGCGGACAGAGGAGCTGGAGATAGAAAAGCAGAAGACAGAGAAGCTTTTAACACAGATGCTTCCCACGTACGTTACCAGATACATGCATAAACAAATGAACTAACTCTGTTCCTTGATTTGCAGACATGCTTTAATTGTGTTGAATTTTCGTTCCCATCAGGTCAGTGGCAGAGGCTTTGATGGTGGGATCGGTAGTGGAACCAGAACATTTCGATAACGTGTCCCTCTATTTTAGTGACATTGTTGGTTTCACCACCATCTCAGCCAACAGTGAGCCTATCGAGGTGGTCGACCTCCTCAATGACCTTTACACGCTATTTGACGCTATTATAGGAAACCACGATGTCTACAAGGTAACAGTTTTCAGGGTTTTTTCCTGAGTATTTAGAGATTGTTTTAAGTGGTTGAACATGTGGCTCATTTTCTTATGGCCCTTTCTAGGTGGAGACCATTGGCGATGCCTACATGGTGGCATCGGGTGTTCCAGTCCCCAATGACAACCGTCATGCTGCAGAAATTGCCAACATGTCTTTGGATATCCTCAGTGCTGTGGGAACCTTCAAAATGAGACACATGCCAGACGTTCCTGTCAGAATTCGTATAGGTCTCCACACAGGTGAATAAATAATACAGGTTAAATGTGATTGTCCTTAGCTGCCTATCAGACTTTGGGATGACATAACACCAAACAATGTACATTAATGGACATGATTTCTTTATGTCTCTCTACTGTTGATATGGCATTATCTATATTCAGACTAAAAAAGACAATAAAAAAGTGGGATATTTTTAAACTGTTACCCTGATCAAATTGAACTTAAAGATGTTAAACGTAAGCATCGATTAGCCTAAAATCTTAAGAAAAAACATTCAGTAACAAGTAAACATATTTAGATGGTCATTTAGCCAAACTCTTCCTTTCTAAGAACATTTACCTGTGAAGAGTTGGCAAAATAGCATTTTATTGGGCTCGTCCACAACATTTTGCACCGGGATGGAGGGTGTTACAGGAAGTTTGCTTCTTTAATGTTGATTTAATAGTGTGTAAATGCAAGTTTAATCACAGCCAAAAATCAATAATGTAAACAAAAAAGAGCCAAGAGAATCCACCCACCCACCTGCTTATCCTGTAAACCACCCAGGGATATAGGTGCTTATATCCAGCTATCCCTGGGTGAGGGGAAGTACATCTCCAGTAACAATGCACAAACTGCACTTGTTTCTTTGCACATAACTAGAAAGTGTTAAGTGGAGGAAACATAAATGTTTAATAGAATTCTTTCTGCATAATTATTGTGTGGATCTAAGTCTATAAGGCGAAATGTTGACTTTGGATGTGTGATGCGTTGCAGGTCCGTGTGTAGCAGGTGTGGTGGGTCTAACTATGCCTCGGTACTGTTTGTTTGGAGACACAGTGACCACTGCTTCTCGAATGGAGTCGAGTGGAATGCGTAAGTTCACTGAGGTCACAGAGCAAGTGGATGAAATCGTTAGACAAAGAAGGGCTTATTTCCTGCCAATTTGTTGACCCTTTTCATAGAAAACAAAAATTTACTGATTAAAATACATTAAAAAACACATCCAACACTGTCATAAGAAAGATAGTTGCATTTTTTTTCATTGTATGTTTTGAGTAATTTTTTAATCAACATGTACTTTGAAAGCCAGTATAACCTGCAGATAAAGATATATGAAAAACTGTCATCTTAGCCATTACTTTTGCTATAGGTTTGCTGATCACGTGGAAAGCATTTTACTTAGTGTTTTCAACAACTGCACAGTTTATTCTGGTTAAATGTAACATGCAAAGTCTTGATATTAATAACATTTTTTGGATTTTTTGCAATAGCCTACAGGATTCATGTCCATGAGAGCACAGTGAAGGTCCTCCGGGAACTCAATCTTGGCTACAAGCTTCAGCTGAGGGGCCGTACCGAAGTCAAAGTACAAATTGTCAACAAATCAAATGATTATTTGACCTAAACTACTAGAGGCCTGACCAAATGGTTAAAATGTGACTTCACCTCTTCCTTAGGGAAAAGGAATAGAGGAAACATACTGGCTTACAGGAAGAGATGGATTCACCAAACCTCTGCCAGTTCCTCCAGAACTCAAGACAGGGTACGAGTTGCTTTTGATTCCTTTCTGTTTGTCTTTCTTTTCTTCTTGTTGCTCCCACCTCCTTGTTTAGCTAGTATTTGTCCACCCTTGTCCAAGTTCTGAGTCCTGCACTGGTTTCCAATAATTCTAGTCTCGGGTCTTTAAATAGAAGTAGCCCACTAATTGGTTTATCTTTCAAGTTAAAAACACTTTTGCTCATGTTCTGATCTTTACGTATAGATTTACTATTACCATCTCTAGTCTCCTTTACAAGAAGAATAAAATAATGCAGTTCTGAAATTTTTTTCTTTTTTATTTAAATCAAATGATGTGTCTTTTGGAAACTAAAGCTCCCTTAATCGGAAATGTAGAAAATGCCAAAATTATGTACAATAGTTAAAAAACAGCAGCAACCTCTTCCAAGAAAAGTAGAACTTCAAATGTTTAAACCTGCAATTTTCCCTGCTTACATAACAGTGGTTGAAATAGCAAAAAGACGGTGGAAGCATAACACTTACCAACGCCAATCGGACTTTACTTTTTCACTATCTATCAAATCAGACTTTAGACAGTTGAAGAAACCATATGTTACAAATGATATTTGTACAAAGTAATCAGTAATAAAAAGGCCAACAGCAGGCTCCAACACACAGCGACACACACAAGTACAAAAACAAAGGCATATTCAAAGGAAGCCCAGGTGGACATGGGGTTATCTCAGCTGTCGAACTAATTCAGGTCAAATTACTGCCCACTATTATCCTCTGATAATTTAAACAGAATTTTTGTTCAGACACAGCGAATAATCACAAAAATCTGTAATCTGTCGATTGCAGCTCTACGTTTAAGGGTAATTTCTTGAGGTTGTTGAATATTTACCAAAGCACATGAAGCACTGAATTTCCAAGTGGATAAAAGTCAACACATTTCTTGATAATAGTAGATCCTGGTGTAATGACTCAGATGAGAGGGACCCAGTGTTCAGGCAAGACCGACAGTGGGATAACTTGAAAAGCGTTTATTTAAGCAACGACGGATAGTTTGCGGATCTGCAGCAGCAGCGACTAGGGCGTCCGAGGCAGTTAACTGTTTTTTTTTTATAGCTTAGACCATGCCCAGTAAATGAGGTGATACCAGCCTGTCAGCTGACAAGACACAGCACTTGCTGCACAGAGAGTTCAAGATACCAAAACTTTGAAGGACACAGACAGTAAAGAGGCAGGTCCAGGCTCAGTCCAGAGTAGAGTCCAACAGAATCCGAAGACAGGTCAGGCAAACAGATCCGAACAGGTACAGGCAGGCTCAAAAGTCAGAAGACAGAAACGGGTCAGAGTCAGACAATCAGAACACTATTTTTAATGCTAGAAAAACTCTCACGAAAGGCTCAAGAATAATCTGACACTGATGGTTGGGACCAAGCAGTTATAATGGAAGCCAGAGCAGGTGGATAAGGTGGAACAGTGATTAGAAACAGGGCAGAGTTAGACAGGTAAATGGAATGAGCAATTAAGCCCGCCATCAGCACCAAGATCATGACACCTGGTTCCCAAACAGTTTCCCTAGTTACAATTTTGAAGTAGTTTTAATCCATTAAATGCTGGTTGGTTCTCCCGTTATGTTAATTTTATCCAACAAATAACAGAGTGAATAAAGATAAAAGGATAACATAAAATTAAGTTTGAATTTAACGAAAGACAACCGAGGAATTGTAATAAGATAGAACCATGCAAGTTTAAGTAAAACAGTCAATGCTAATATAATGACTATGGCCTACGAACTGGTAGAAATTTCATCATCATTTTATTCTTCTACTTGAAAACTGCTTTAGTTCGAGATTAAGATGTTTTCTTTATGGGATAATAAAATACAAAACAATAGGTTATCAGCAAATATACCAGTGATCATTGTGTCAAATTGATGGCATAGGTCTACCTAAAAACTACTGTAATTTCACCAAATACAGTCCACATAATTTGCTTAAAAAGTAAATGCAATTTATGCATTAATACTTAAAAACATGGAATTAATTTGAGAACAGCACAGAGAGATAGACCAATTCAAACCACTTTTGTACAACTTGTGGATTAATAGGGTTTTCTTGGAAATTGAAGGGTATCTCAAGGTAAATGGTGATGAACAAAGCCAATCCTATACCTTTTGATTTCTTGTCAGGTAGTGAAATCTAAACAGACCTTAATAAAATGGGTTTTGAAGGTAAGATGATATAAAATAAGTAAAATTTGCTTGTTCCAAAACTGAGAAAAACTGCTATCTTAATGATAAAAAAGGATAATTAAATCACATTTGGAGTTTTTGACATTTTGCATGGCCTCTCAACGTTTGCTGTACTTGATGCCATTGTGGAAATTAGTAGATATTTCAGCTGCCATTGTGCGGCAGCGGGGGGGTTTGGGGGGCATTAAAGGTCTTGCCCTGGGAGCCAGAGTGGCAGACTGTTGGAGTGGAGCTTGAAATCAGAACATCAGGATTCCTTATTCAGGATTTGATCTTTGATCAAGTAGGCACAGATTTTACCCTTATGTCTGTTAAAAGCTTTCTTGGTATATTTACTAATATTTCAACATTTATCAAGATAATGTTGCCCTCATAATACAAGAAAATGTCCCTCTAAGATAGAAATAAAGATGTCGGGTAGACAGAAAACCTTTTAAAACCTTATTATATTGTCTCATCTGCATTTTCAGTCCATTTCAGCTGTTTACAACTGAAAGCAGGACTCAAGGACATTAAAACCATTATAGAAAGCCTTGAATAGTTGGGAAATACGATGCCATTAAATCAGAGCACAGATTTGACTATAATTTAAGCAAGACTGAAAGTCATTTCCTAGGCTGCTAAGTGGTGTACTGCAGAACAATAGCAGTAGTCTAACCCTAGGCAACTCATAAAGTTTAGACCGATGTGCAATCAAGGCGATCCGTCAGCACTTAATCCTTACAAGAGCTATTCTTAATGCTTGCACAGACAAAACCTTTAAAATGCACAGAGATCTCTTTTAGCGGTTGGCCATGAGAGTTTCTTTAGATAACAGTTTTTCGAAATGATTCCAGAGGAATATTGACTAGTTAATGGTGAAAGGGAACAACTTATGCCCGTTGTACATCATGAACGATCTGCACAATTTTTTAAATAAAAGACTAGATATAGAATAGTTATTTTAACAATAATTATATCAACAGAATTATTACTGGATTGGTTAAATCGTTGTATTTTATATAGGACTGTGTTATTCATGTTTACCAAAAGATAATGACTAGCTTAAATAACTAGAACTGGAAGTTATAATTAATAAATTAATTAATAGGTCATTCAGAATTGAGGGTAAAACCAATTAATTACAATGAGTTGAAATAGTAATTTGACTTTAATTTGATAACTCACAAGAGTTCTAAGTGTTTTAAATAAAAGGTTGGACTCCTGGATCCGGCTGTTTAAAAGTCAGTTGTGTTTTGCTAATTTAGTTATTTAGACCATGGCTATTAGCAGAGTTATTAATCACCAACATAATAAATCTGTCACTTTTTATTCAGATGTTAGTGAAAGAAGGTAAATCCAGCCTGAGTGATACACCGTTCACTGTGTAAACTAAACACAGAACACCACGGGCAATGGTACCTCTAGTAGCTAATAATCCCAATGCAGGCAATGAAACACTGCTGAAAATAAGCACTATAAATAAACAATAAATAAAGCGGAAAAGGTGGTTTAAAGGTCCATTCGAGAGTCTCGGAGGAATGTTCAAGTTTTAAGGTTTAATGCAATTAAGGTGTCCTTTCAAATATCCGCAGATAAATGTGAAAAAACCCTGACACAGATGTAAATGCAGTCAAAACAGTTAAGTTTCATGTGAATTAAAATTGAAAAATGAACAATGACTCAGGAATGCAGTAAGCTGTAATAAAGCTGAAAGACAAACGGTTAGCTTATCTGGCCCCAGGGGGTCCGGTTTGGCGGGTCCAACTGAAACAAAGGAAAAGTTAGAGCTCACAACGTGGCCTCTAAAATGTGGCCAGACATGTGTTAGCTTGGAGCTAATGATGCTAGCCAGTCCACTGGAGCAGTCTCTCCAGAAACAGATGGTAACACCACGTCGTTTGCTCATTCGGTTCAGTGAGTCTTAGCATTCAGTTCAGAACTCTTAAAACCATCAGCAGTTGGATCAGAAAGCTTATTTCAGATAAAATACAACAAATTGACAACTATCTATCCTACCTAGTTCACCAAAACAGAGCACTTAGAAGGCATCACATGGAAGACAGTGAAAGATGGATGTTACTGTTTTGGCGCGATGGAATGGAAGGGACTTTTCAACTTAGTTCGGCTCGGCTCGGTTCGGTCCAACTTGGCGACCACGTCTTCAGTCCAGTCTGGTTGTCCAACAGCAGCTCTCAAAGATATTTGGATTAATCCGATGCAGAGACAACTTTGCAGGGCTCAATATTATAGCAAACAGTGGTGGAAGACTCAGTCAGTGGCAGGAACAGTATGGCATGGGTTAGCGGCTCGTAATAGCTCCTTGGCAAACAGCAATTAGGCCCAGCTGTTCCATCGGCAGTTAAGGGCTGGATATACTCCCATAGCAGTGTGTCGCAGTGAGCTTGTCGCAGGTATGAGCGTGGTCTGCGCTATATTATTCCAAGTTACAATGCAAGAGGGAAAATCACAAACAAGATGTGGTTCTACATAGGGCAGGACATGAGGGTGAAAGCAAGCAGGGATCCAGGTGGAAAAAGGGTCGCATTCTTGCACACCTCGCTCTTCTAGCTGGTCCTTCTTCACGAGTCGTTCTCCACAATGGTGTTCATATAAACAAAACAAGCCGGTAAGGTACCAAACAGGAAATGCGCATAGTGTAGAGTGGATGTAGATCTGACCAATCAGAGGCTTCCTGTCTGTGGCACTGTCTGCGGTCACTGACAATTTTGGAGAGGTGCAGCAGAGTGTCTGCAGAAGGGGCGGGGGTGTATCTGCATTAACTGTGACACACACGTAGACGACCTGGTTTCTGAGTATAAATCAGCCTTTTGGTGTTGGTCAACCAGAGCTGGATAGCTCTCTCTCACCCACTTCAGCATGCAGGTTCAAAAAACACTACAAACGGGTATGCCCCTTAGGAAAGGGGAGTCGTTTTGGGTTTCCTCATTACTAAAGGGAGGACCCTGGATGGGAAGCGAAACATCTTCAAACTTGCAAACCAAGTCCAGTGGATTATTTTTTAACTCTTGGAATGACTATGGCCTGGATGACGGAGAATCTTCACCAGCAGATGAAACTTTGGACAATGCTGAAAGGGTGAGTTCAATGACTGGAGCAAATGTAGGAAGGACAGCAAGAGCGGCATTTTGTCATATGCAAGTCAGGTATATTAGAAAGTCGCTAGTGGTGAACAAGGCTCTATAAATTGGAAGGTTTAAATAATTGGGGGTTTTCTGATGAAATGATTAAAGAATGTCCCAAAGAAGGTCTTCGGACATCTTTCCAATAGTAATGGTGTGTTTCTTTATCCTTTGAACTGGGAAGTCAGAGTGACATAATCTCCAATGTTAAAGTTTCCGTATTCCTTATATTCACCATTGTTTTTATATGGCTACTGCAGCTACTTTTATAACCATAACAATAACAGAAACACTGTTTGAAGCACTATTCTGTTCATATAAACAACACTGATACATAGCATCTTACAAATACATAAAAGTAATTTATGAATGACGGATTTATGCCAAATAAATAAGAACTGTTACAAATAGTCAAAGTAGAAAAGTTGAACTATCTTTGCGAGTAGCATCCATCTTTTATACAATCTTCTAGAAGGTTTTGGAGGTTTATTTCAAATTGGTGGAGCCTAAGAACAAATAGCTGCTTCTCTATGTTTGGTTCTGGTTTTGCGTATAAATAGTAGATTTGAGCCAGAAGACCTGAGAGGTCTCAGCAGTTGATACACTGAAATCAAGTCTGTCTTGTATATGGATGCTAAACCATTCAGTGTTTTATAAACTAGCATAAGTATTTTAGTGTCTATTCCCCTGAAATACAGGGAGCCAGTGAAATGACTTTAGAAATGGGCTGATGTGAGCATTGGTATTCTGGATTAGCAGCAGGCATCTGATCAACTCTTCAGGCAGACTAGATTTCTCAATTCTACTAAAGGTGATCACATTAATTAGTTTTTAAGGGGGCTGTTCAGACATCAGTCCTTTGATACTGGAGATCTTAAGGCAATAGAAAGGCAAACTTGCTATTGTCTTTGTGTGCCTTTGAAAGTTCAGTTCTGAATCTATCCTTAGAGCCAGATTTTGAGCCTGGCTGGTGATGTTTAGCTGTGCATCATCTGCATACAGGTAGTTATGGCAATTTTTTTAAGGTAGAGGGAACTTATAGAAACTGTATAGAGGGATCGTAAAATGGAGCTCTGGGGAACCCAATGGGATTTTGTGATCAGATGTAAAGTTACCTGCTTACACAAAAACCCACTGTCTTTCAAATAGGATTTAAACCAGTTCAGTGCTATACGAGAAAGACTGACCAAATCTTCCAAGCACTATGATAATATGGAGTGATCCACAGTGTCAAATGTTGCAGTAAGGTCCAAGAATACCAGTACTATGGTTCTTCCATGTTCAGCATTTATGCGGATGTCACTGAACACACTGTGGTAAGCACAGAAAACTGAATGGAAAAGCACTTGGTCATTATTAGGACAGAATTTATCTGTTGAAATTCAGCCTTTTCAATAATCTTGTTGTTGATGGAGAGTTTTCAGGGGAGTCTGCAGTAGCATTTTGTCTAAGTTGCTATTTTTCAAGAGGTTTAATAAAACATCTGACTCTATGACAGGCAGTGCTTTCTGAAGGAAACCTCAGTAAACAATGACAGCAGAGGGAAGAGTCTAGTTGCTGCACAATATCTTCCAAGTTTATGTAGTTAATTTGATGAAAGGAGAATATCTTGTGAAGATCAGTTCCTGTTGGAGGAAACTTGGGTACTGAACTTGATATGGATGTACAGACTGCCTCTTTAGTGGGTGACAATAGTATCAAAGGTTGGCCTTTGCCCTGCAACTGAAGGGTCATCGGTTCAAGCACAGGCTTTCAAAGTTGTGTCTTTTGGCAAGACACTTCATCCCCATTTCATACTGATGGTGGTCAGAGGGCCCAGTGGCGCCTATTTATGGCAGCCTCACTCCTGTCATTGAGCTGTGCCTACAGTGTAGCATGCCACCATCAGTGTGTGAATGTGTTCAAGAATGGGTGAATGAAAGTCTCCTGTCCTGACAATAGCACTGTACGTACAGGTCATTCACCATTGTAATCTTTTGTGTTTTGTTGGTGAAGAGATTGGTAAACTAGGGGAGATCAGATGCCACAGTCACAAGAGGGTTTGTTAGCCTGTCAACTGTGGCAAATAAGACACAAGTGCTGTTAATGATTTTGCTAAGGATCCCAGAGAAGAAAGATTAAATATAAGTTATATCTGTAGAGTATATCTTTCTAGATGCTATTGTAAACTTTGAATCCAGACTTTAGACATCTGCATTTAGCTTTTCAGCACTCCCTTTTTTTCACATCTGACCAATGGAGGGACTTGGATATGTTTTGATTTCAGAGGTAGAAGGCATGGTTCAGGTGGCCGTCTCACATGAGACAAGCTAAGGGCTGTGTCCGAAAGTCCTCCCTAACCCCATACCGCAAAGCATTCTGGGATATAACTGCTGGTCTAGTGACCATAGAGGATCACTACTTTGTTTTTTTGAGTCCACAACTTTTTCATTCACTAGATGTTTGGACCCTCACTTAAAATGATGTAACTACTATCCTGAGCAGCTGATATTGTGAATCCTGAGGTTCTGAGTTCGAGCCCCACAGACTGCCACTCTGGGTCTCTGAGTAAGACATTTAACCCCACACTGATCCATGATGGCAGCCCACTGCTCCCCAATGGGATGGGTTCAGTGCTGAGGTAAATTTCTCCATTGTGCGATTAGTAAAGTTAGATTTTTACTACATAGTGCCCTATATACAGATTAGGGCAGATATTCTGACCCACCAAATAGTGGTATGTTGAAGGACAGAAAAGTTCCCCCAAGCGAAGGAGAATGGAGAGAAGCCTTTGAAGAGGCTGTCCATCCTATCACAGATACACATAGGAATTACTGCTTACTAAAAGGCTTCTATTTTGAGAGGAAAATGAACAGGTGAGGTGTCTGTGTCAATGAGTGGTCAGAAAGAGGCGGAAAACCAAGACATCCTAACCCAGAACATTGACACACAGGACCAGCTATATAGACTAGCAAGTGTCTATGTAGCAATTATTTATGTAGCAATATTGTAGCAATAGACTAGCTATTAAATGTTATGGCTAAAATTCACCATACCATGCACAGAGGTACAAAGTGGTTATAATCAAGGTATCTGGGCTTTCGCAATTTATTCAAAAGGTACTGATGGCAGCCCTAAAACTTATTGGTTTTCTTAGAAGCATGAAGTTCCAAGATTTGGACAAATCCAGCATTTTTGTAAAGACATAACAACAAAGACAAAATATTCGTGAAAGTATTCGTCCAGCCCGGTAAAATCTGTTATTAACAGACTTACTAAAGATATCCCTCTCCAAGGAACCTACTGTACCTTTTAGGCGCTCTAGACAGTTGGAGTGGCTAAAAACAACAGTGAAATGGTTAAGTTCTTTGGAAGAACACATTCCATTGCAGGACTACAGAACGTGTGTGTGTATGCTGTGATCATGGTGTTCACTTCGTCCCAACAGGCAAATGGCCCATGGGCTGCAGATGGCCGAGATAGCCCAGTACAAGAAACGGAAAGCCGAGAAACAACAGCAAGAACAACTTGCAAAGAAGAAAAACTGAGGTAATGTTATGCATTATAAAAAATGTATAACATTACTGGCTTGGTTGGCAACGTGACTCGTCCTTTAGAAAACATAATTTGGGAATGAACTGTCTTAAGGTGTTACCACAAATTGTTTATACTTGATGGATCATGAACACAACCCTTTAGACGTTTGGGGAGAAATCTTGGCTACAATAAGAAAATATCAGTCAAAATCCTGTAAGAAATTATTTGACTATTGTATAAATCAACTCAATATTCTTAAGAACCACTAGAAAATTAGAAGTCCCTTTGACATTCTACTACTTTTCCTCTAAGTTTAGAAAAAAATTTAGATTGACATCTAGTTTTCTGTTCCAAACGTTCTTTCTTGTCCTATTATTTTTTTACCTGGGTTGTATCAAGATATAATATATTATCAATCAAAAGCTGTGGCATCTAAAGACAGTTCATGTTAGGATTTTTGGAACTTAGTCCAAGAGATAAAAAGAAAAACTACGCTTTTATTTTGATAACAAAACTCAGTTCTTCTACTTTACAAGTCTTTTAAACTGCTCACCACGTCGCTGCTGTCTCTTGAAAAATCTGTTTTGATTGAAAGAGCCCTTAAATACATTTTTATTTTGTTTTCCTTGTGTTGAATGTTGTTTTTTACACCTACAAAATCATTAGAAAGGCAAAGTTCTCATAAAAAAAAAAAAAAATCAAAATAAAATAATCATTTGATGGCAGCAAAGTGTTGGCGCAGACCGGAAATGTTATGATGTATCTTTAAAATAATTGTTTTGGGGTTTTTTTTATTTATTAATTTCAATTTGTTTGAGGTAATCTTAATCTGTAGAAGGGAGCAATCAAAACTATTTTAGTTACTTACTTGCTTGGACCAGTCAAGTAAGTCTTGCGTCAGATGTCATGGGACGGTTACAAAGTAATTTTGAGCCAGCTAAACCGATTTTAACTCTAAAACATTCACACCAATGAATGCTTTTGATCACATTTTACATTAGATCATAACATGGATTCACCCTGGCTTCACCATGTACCCTGGGAAATTTGACACTATACATTTTGTTACATTTTTTACAATTCTGAATAGCAAAATAGCGAATCTATAGGGAAACAGGTATCGCATCCAAAAGTGAACGAGTGAACTAATTTACAATAGAGTAGTGGCTTAATAATTACTTAAAAGTGCTGACTGAAGTTAACTTTTAAAATAATGTAATTATGGTACAAAAACTACATTTTTTTATCCTTAAATCACTAAATAATGCCGATACAAATATTTAAAAAACATCAAATCAGCATTAAACTGCTTGTCTGATGTCAATATCAGACATGCTCAGAGTAGTGCAACAAAATATGATGAAACCATGTTTATTTCTTTTTGTTATTTCTTTCTTTAGGTTACGCACTGTATGCCATAATGTTAACTCAAAAGGAAAAATAAAACTCAAAAAGACTAGATTTGTGTTTGAATCCAAAGCCTAAAAAGTTAGCTCCCGGAGTCGCATATAATTCCATTTCTGGCACAGAAAGGAAAACGTATTTTAAAGGAGGGAAAACGTAATTTAAGTATTTTTTTTTTTTAAATTAAAATCAAGGGGGACCAGGATGTCTTTGCGCATGTGTAAATAAGCTGATGGTACAGATCGTGCTACCGGTACGGATCGGGTAATGCCAGGGTTTTTATATCTGACCTGTCCTTTAGCTTTTACCTTCCAATGAGAATTTCTTCCTGATTCTAGAAATAGAAATAGTTCCGACTGCTGCCTCCTGTAGGTACAACAGTAAAGACTCGATTACAGATATGCTTTCATGGATATAAAACAAGCTGGTATTTAAATCCTTCTATTTGTTTTAAAGTGTCTAAATTATATCCATTTTTAAAAAAATCTTTATGGTGGTGTGCTCAGAGGTCCTTTGTCATGTTTCCTGCTTTTTTGTGTCTGATCCTTTGTTTGACTGTAAAGAGTAGACACTGAGTGAAAATTTGTTGGTGCCTTTATAATGACATTTAGACCTGTTTTAGAGTTTGTTGCTTGCTATGCCACAGAGGAAGCTTCCGTAGATGGTAGTGGCTTGAGCAGAAGTTGGCAGTTCCATTCCTGCTGAGTTGATGTCATGCTTCATCGCTTCTCCAACACCTTTTAATTTCATATAGTTTTCATCAAAATGTTACCAAGTTATGTATGACTCTGCTAATGACCCTTTAATTAAATAAACAGTTAAAGTAAATTAAAATTTCCATGGGTTTAGTCTATAAGGATTGGAACTGCAAACATCTGGGGTAGAGCTTGAATTTGTAATCCTATTGATGTTTTTCCTGTTAAATAAATGGTTCTAGATTTTTGAATCATGTAAGGACAAGAAAAAAATCAATGTTTTAAATTTACTCTTTTACTTTGCATTTGGGAATGGTTTGTTTAAAAAAAACAAGCTCTTAAATGCTTTCAACTAAGCTTTTTTTTTTAGGTGTTTGTAAGAAAGAAAAGATACAAAAAAAAAAATAAGATCTGCTTAGCTTATTGCTTATCTTTGTGCAGACCGTACAACATTTCAAAGTAAATATAACATTTTACCTAAAATTGTAAAAGTTCTATTTAAGATTTTTTATTATTTAACTTTTTATTGAAACACTTTGATCCGTCTCAGATAAGTTTTCTCTTTCCATCCTCTCCTCTCTCTTAGAATGTCCTTGACTGAATCAAGGGACTTGAAGCAGGTGTTTCACAAGGCAGTGAAGAAGATTTCACATGTCCGTGTTGTGACGCAGCTCTATATGCCCGAAGACGACCACAATGTCCTGCTGACGCACCACTGAGTGACTGATTTTGTCTGGAGAACCCATAAGAGCCCCAACACAAAGCTTCAGCCATGAGGAATTCTGGAACTGCCTTCCTCTGAGAGACAGAAGGACAGTAGTGAAAGTGTGTGTTGGGATTAATATTGGTCAGAGCGTTTGTTTGCACATCCAGGAGTATTAGCGGCTCCAGCTAAGGAGATGAAGTCTGAATGTGGAATGATCTACAGAGGCTGACAAGTGGTGAGTCGGCAAAGAAGAGATCTGCAAAAGTGTCGGTCAGCAGCAGAGGAACCAAGCTAATCTCTCTCACTCATTCCCAACACCTTGCTCCTCCTCTGGAAGGACATTTATTAGGAGGGAGATCAGTGGTGCTCTGATACTTCATAAAGTTGTCCTAAAGGCCTACTAAGTTTTAAAACTGCTTGTTTTAATTTGCTACCAAACCAATAATTAACAAAAATGAAATTGAATAAAGCAATTATTGTGAAAGAAGTAAAACATATGTCAATATGACTTTATTGGGGGGGTTTGGGTTAAAGAAAATTGCCTGTGCAATACTGAAGGATTTCATTATTAATTTTATTAATTTTTATAATCATCCATCCATCCATATCTCTGTCTGTCCATCCATCCTTCTATCTGTCCATCCATCCATCAATCTACCCATCCATCCCTCTATCCATCCTTCCATCTCTTTGTCTTTCCATCCATCCATCCATCTATCAATCCTTCTATGCATCCATGTATCATCCCTCTGTCCATTCATCCATCCTTCCATCTGTCTCTCTGTCCACTCATCCATCCATCGATCCATTATCAATCCATCCACCCATCCTTCCTTGCATCCATCAATCCATCCCTCTATCTATCCCTCCATCCCTCCCTCCGTCCGTCCGTCCTTCCATCCTCCCTTTCATTCATTCATTCATTCATTCATTCATTCATTCATTCATTCATTCATTCATTCATCCATCCATCCATCCATCCATCCTTCCATTCATTCATCCATCCCTCCATCTGTCTGTCTGTCCAAGAGAATGTAAACGCGATATTATGCAGTGTAATAATCACATTCTAGAGATTACATTAAAGTGGTGGAAAATTAAAACCAAGGCAGTGTTATTATAGTTAATATTGTATGACATTACTTTGGGGTTTTTATTTGTGGAAACATTTAAGGGATCAGTAAATGGTGGATTCTACTCTTTTGATGAGGAGGGTGAACCAATGAGGTGGGTTTTGATCACCTATTACAGATTAAATGTTAGATTTGTCTGCATCGTGTGAGTGTGGGCTTCAGCTCAGCTCACACTGATAGGTTTATTCAGCTAATTCATGGTTAAATATCTGCTAGGAAACCACTGCTAAAGACAGGCAACAAGCAGAAGAGACTTGCTTGGGCTAAAGAATACAAGGAATGGACATTAGATCAGTGGAAATCTGTGCTTTGGTCTGATGAGCCCAAATCTGAGATCTTTGGTTCCAACCATCATGTTGTTGTGCGACGCAGAAAAGGTGAACGGATGGACTCTAAATGCCTGGTTCCCACCATGAAGCATGGAGGAGGAGGTGTGATGGTGTGGGAGTGCTTTTCTGGTGACACTGGTGGGGATTTATTCAAAATGGAAGGCATACTGGACCAGCATGGTCACCACAGCATCTTGCAGCAGTATGCTATTCCATCCGGTTTGCGTTTAGTTGGACCATCATTTATTTTTCAACAGGACAATGACCTCAAACACACCTCCAGGCTGTGTCAGGGCTATTTGACCAAGAAGGAGAGTGATAAATGCTGCGCCAGATGACCTGGCCTCCACAATGACTGGACCTGAACGCAATCAAGATGGTTTGGGGTGAGCTGGACCACAGAGTGAAGGCAAAAGAGCCAATAAGTGTTAAGCATCTCTGGGAACTCCTTCAAGACTGTTGGAAGAGCATTTCAGGTGACTACCTCTTCAAGCTCATCAAGAGATTGCCAATGGTGTGCAAAGCAGTATTGAAAGCAAAAAGTGGAGTCTTTGAAGAATCAGAATATAAGTCATATTTTCAGTTGCTTCACACTTGTTTGTTAAACATATGATTCCGCATGTGTTATTCGATAGTTTTGATGCCTACATTGTGAATTCTTAATTTTCAGTCATGAAAATAAAGAAAACTCCTTGAATGAGGGGTGTCCAAACGTTTGGTCTGTACTGTATATGCATATGTGTTTTGTTTGTGCAGAAAAAAGAAACCCCTTGAAAAAAAAACCAAAAAAAGAAAAAAAAAAAAGCATAAGAGCTGAGAGGATCCCTTTTTCAAGAGACCCACAGCAGCCTCTAGTGGCTCCTCATAAACTGAGCTGAGAGTTTTCTATTAGCAGATGGTGTCCTGAGTGTCCTGCAGGATTATCCAGCTTGATGCACATTGTAGACATTGTTTATGTGTATATTTGCTTCTTAAAAATCCACTAACTGGCTGCCAGCTTACTGCTCAAATAAAACATGTTTAAGATCAGGAATATAAATAAAAATTACAGCAGTTTTATCAATACCTGATGATTTGTGCCCCACTGATTTAAAGCACTGTCATGGGTGTATTTGGTTAAAATTCAATTACTTTATTATGATGAGAATCAATAGGCTAAAAGAACAAAAATATGTACATTTACTCGCTGATGAAGATTCTCAGTCATCCAGGTCATAGTCATTCTGTAAAAGTTCAAAAAAATATCCACTGGACTTGGTTTCCAAGATTTGAAGACGTTTCGCCACCTCTCCAGGAAGCTTTCTCAATTCAAATGTGAAGTCCAGTGGATATTTTTTTGAACTTTTACAGAATGTACACTTACTCCTATAAAAGAAGGAAGATATTGATTGTGTCAGGGTTGGGTTGAGGTTTTGAGGACTCAAATGCATAGGTGAGGGGGCAGAGGTGAGTTCTTGTAAATTTAAAGAACAAAAAACAAGGGACTAAAAACCAGACTACTTAAGGGGAAAACTCACATGGGGAGCCAGGAGAAGACGAGGAACCAGCACTGAGGAACTGCACATGGAGAGTACAGTATATATAGGAGACAGGACAAAGACAGGACTAATGAGCTGATTGGGAGCAGGTGTGAACAGAGAAGTCTAGAAGGGAGCCAGGGAAAAGGAGACCAACACAAGAGGGCAACAGAGGGCAAGCAAGAAATACCCAAGAACTCAAATACATCCAGAAAGCACCAAAAAAAGGAATTAAACCAATAAAACTAGCAAACAAAGAAAAACATGGATCAAAATGAAACTGATAACTCAAAAGAAAACTTAAACGGAACCAAGACCGTGGCAGACTGCATATATACTTCATATATCTTAAAGAATTATAAACATTCCTATACTCTAACACATTTAAGGTTATTTTTGCATTAAAGATGCCATTTTCAATGAAAAATCTTAAGAAAACATCAGCATTTGATTCCAGTGCAGATGTTGCTGATATTTACTCCCAGAGAAAGATGTCATTGAGGTATAAAGCTGCAGATTGTGGCTGTGTCACAGGATTTACATGGTACCCAGATGTTAAACGAACTGTTTGGAGGGGGAGGGGAAAGAATACTAAGGGTGGCTTATTCTATAGTGGCCAGTAGTCCTGCCCAGCACGGCTGTCCCATAAGCTAGGGTGGCAGAAAGAACATTGAAGGAACATGTTTTTCTAAGAAGGTTGTTCCAAGTGAGACTTCTATGTATTTTTCCATTTCACTTACCTGATAAAAAGATCATGTTGACCCACAGCAGTGCTCCTACAGAGCATCAGCAAAAGTAGAAATGACGTAAACAAAATAATAAACAGGAGAATATTAAAAAGGGTTAAATAACAAACATTTACAATACTCAGTGAGTATTTTATTTAATTAAATAATTTTCGGCATTTTAAAATACATTTATGTTTGTTGAGAGTTTATTAATTATGGCTATTTTTTTTCATTAAAAAAAACTTTATTCTGATTAACAAGCTCATTGTAGGAGTAAATCTAAATCAATATCTCACCGTTATTACAAGCTGCCTACAAAGCAACTCATTCTCTGATCCAAAAGCATAAAACAGACTTTAAATGTCCTCTAAATGCTCATTATTTTCTATCTAATCTTATGCAATATGACAGTCTTCTCTGAGGTTTTAGAACTTGAGGCTTTTAATAAAATATTTGCACAGTTTTTATGGTTACAAGCAACATCATTTCAATTTTTCTATAGGAAAATAATTTGCTTTTAACTTTCTGTAAATTGTAGGTAAAGAACTATTATCCCTAAAATATTTATTTTAGGGATAATAGTTCTTTCAGTTCCTGCAGCTCCACAGCATGATGCCACCACTACACTGCATAACACATGGCTTCCTGTTATTTGGCTTTAATCCTGACTTTGACTTCAGTATAGCATGGTTCTTGCCATTTTGGCCAAATAGCTCCTTATTTCTCTCATCATCTCCTCCATGTGGCATTAAGCTTGGAAATCCTTCCTTGTTGAGTTTGACAGTTTGGGTCGTGTGGTTTCAACTTTGCAAAAGGAAAAATTATATACTGTTTATGGTATATGTTTTAACATATTGGTGCCTTAAACAAACCTAAATTCTGTTTGAGAACATGAAGCAGACATATTTTAAGTTTTTATAGTGGCCTTAACCTAAACCTTACAAGAATGGTCAGTTATCCTGATACATTTATGCTAGCAGCTTGTTTAAGAAAACAAAAGTGTTCCTCTGCAGCTTGCTAGTTTTACCCAAATAGTAGGGAATGCATGTATATCTTGGATCCTGTGTGTATATTTATAAACCTTTATTAATTACAGAATACCAAAAATTTGTTTCAACCTACACACCTCAATATGGTTTTCTTTATTTATTTTCTGTTCTCAGTGTTCTTCCATAAATAATGCTGTACTTTAGCACCTTTTTTTGAATTCCTCAATGGATTAAATGAAATGAAAAGTAGATTTATTAAATGTACTGAATTTATTTGCTACTTTCCTTTCATGTGTTTTACACTAAGGAAGTTCTAGAGCTCTGAAAAATATTTTATTTTGCATGGTGCAAATGGTAAACAGTCTAAACTTAGAGTTTTTCGAAAATGTTGCCACTTTATTTTCCTTTTAAAAGGTCATTTATTGTATAAATTGCCATGACAGACCTGATTCAGACCCTAGTGCCTTGAGTTTGATGCATGTAATTTAATGTGACTAAAATTATGTTTACATTCTGGAAATGTGCGAATGTAGTATCATTTCAACGGTGGATTGATGTGAATTTTGAGCTGAACAATGAACAACTTAAATTAAAAGGCGCAAAAACCGTACTGCAAAAAAGAAAAGAAAAGAAAAAACAACTGATTTTAGAAATCTGAATTCCTATTAGTATTGTCTGCATCCGTAAATCTGCTGATGTAATGTCAACTGCAGCAGAGTTGCAACAGAGGTTTTACTTTAAAACACAGCGGGTCTGAAACAAAGGAAAGTATGCTCTCCTTTTGTGTTCCCTGAGTGTGTGTGTTTCTGCTTTGTTGACTCCCCTTCTTTGATGCAAGTACAATAGCTGCTAAAAAAAACAAAAAAAAAAAACTTCTGCAAATGACATATCCGAACAGCAGGGGGAGCAGTTGCAATAACTGTCAATTAATACAGCTTAGATGGACGTGGTTCATCACCTACTAAAATATATCTAATTAAAAAATATGTCTTTTTTTCCCCACTTCCCCATATCAGTCCAGTCTGTATGCAAACCTCTTGATCTGATATTGCTGCGTCAACCAGGCAAAGACAACTTGCATCATTAAGGCCAAACTGCAGTTGCTGATTTGAAACTTTATAGTTTGATGATATTCTACACTTATTGACAAAATGTCCTCACAGTACAATGACTATCAGTCAGTTAGTAGTGAATAAAACGCCATAAAACTGCATCTAAAATGTTAATATAGTCCAGGACCAGAACATGAATCCTAATGTAGAAACCATTATGATGTAACTCTGCGTAAAGGAGGATTCTCTTTTAACGGTTCTCAAACTGGAGAGGGAGATGAGTAAAGACTGATATCTACATAAGATCATTAGTTGGTACAGGTAGAGCTGGAAGATGAAAGGGTTAATGATAGAAAAGGTTAGGAAAACTGTATTTCCATAGAAAAAAAGGTTTATATTTTCCCTGGGAAAAACTGGGTCGCCTGTTGACTCGGCTGAAAGCCGTTGTTATTGTGAGAAAGATTTCAGGCTGCTTTTTGAGATGTCATAATTGTGTGCAATTATTCCTGCAACAGGGTTAAACTCACTTATCCATGGGTCAATGACTACCTTTTCCTTTTAATATATTTATATATTTTTTATTTTTATTTTTATTTCACGGTAGCTGTTATGGAAGTCCCAAATCTCATTGTATCTGTTGCAGAATATAATGACAATAAAGGCTTTTTGACTTTGACTTTGACTTTGACCAAGACCTTAAAGGTCAATAGATCATAAATGTAAAATAAAAATCCATCTTATTACCGTTTATAACAACTGATTGTAAATTCGTTAAAAGTCACAAGAAATGACATCAATTAAAACCCCAATTTTGTATGTTTAACTATCCCATTCGACTCAGATTAGCTTTAGATATTCTTATGGCTCTAAAATACAAATTCCATATTGTCTCTAGGATTTTAGGCAAAGTAATAAAAATGATAGTTAAAGGTTTTTTAAGACAGACTGGTTTCTGTACCAGTATCTCACCAGCTACAGGTGCTGGTCATAAAATTAGAATATCATGAAAAAGTAGATTGATTTCAGTAATTCCATTTAAAAAGTGAAACTTGTATATTATATTCATACATTACATACAAACTCATATATTTCAGATGTTTATTTTGTTTAATTTTGATGATTACAAATGACAACAAATGAAAATCTCAAATTCATCATATCAGAAAATTAGAATATTGTGAAAAGGTTCAAAATTGATGGCCCCTGGTGCCACACTCTAATCAGCTAATTAACTCAAACCACCTGCAAAAGCCTTTAAATGGTCTTTCAGTCTAGTTCTATAGGCTACACAATCATGGGGAAGACTGCTGACTTGACAGTTGTCCAAAAGACGACCATCGACACCTTGCACAAGGAGGGCAAGACACAAAAGGTCATCGCTAAAGAGGCTGGCTGTTCACAGAGCTCAGTGTCCAAGCACATTAATAGAGAGGCGAAGGGAAGGAAAAGATGTGGTCGAAAAAAGTGTACAAGCAAGAGAGATAACCGCACCCTGGAGAGGATTGTGAAACAAAACCCATTCAAAAATGTGGGGGAGATTCACAAAGAGTGGACTGCAGCTGGAGTGAGTGCTTCAAGAACCACCACACACAGACGTATGAAAGACATGGGTTTCTGCTGTCGCATTCCTTGTGTCAAGCCACTCTTGAACCACAGACAGCGTCAGAAGCGTCTAAAGAGAAACAGGACTGGACTGCTGGTGAGTGGTCCAAAGTCATGTTCTCTGATGAAAGTAAATTTTGCATTTCCTTTGGAAATCAAGGTCCCAGAGTCTGGAGGAAAAGAAGAGAGGCACTTCATCCACGTTGCTTGAAGTCCAGTGTAAAGTTTCCACAGTCAGTGATGGTTTGGGGTGCCATGTCATCTGCTGGTGTTGGTCCATTGTGTTTTCTGAGGTCCAGGGTCAACGCAGCCACATACCAGGAAGTTTTAGAGCACTTCATGCTTCCTGCAGCTGACCAACTTTTTGGAGATGCAGATTTCATTTTCCAACAGGACTTGGCACCTGCACACAGTGCCAAAGCTACCAGTACCTGGTTGAAGGACCATGGTATCCCTGTTCTTAATTGGCCAGCAAACTCTCCTGACCTTAACCCCATAGAAAATCTATGGGGTATTGTGAAGAAGAAGATGCAATACACCAGACCCAACAATTCAGAAGAGCTAAAAGCCACTATTAGAGCAACCTGGGCTATCATAACACCTGAGCAGTGCCACAGACTGATCGACTCCATGCCACGCCGCATTGCTGCAGTAATACAGGCCAAAGGAGGCCCAACTAAATACTGAGTGCTGTACATGCTCATACTTTTCATGTTCATACTTTTCAGTTGGCCAACATTTCTATAAATCCTTTGTTTTTATTGGTCTTCAGTAATATTCTAATTTTCTGATATGATGAATTTGAGATTTTCATTTGTTGTCATTTGTAATCATCAAAATTAAACAAAATAAACATCTGAAATACACTATATTGCCAAAAGTATTTGCTCACCTGCCTTGACTCACATATGAGCTTAAGTGACATCCCGTTCCTAATCCATAGGGTTCAATATGACGTCGGTCCACCCTTTGCAGCTAGAACAGCTTCAACTCTTCTGGGAAGGCTGTCCACAAGGTTTAGGAGTGTGTTTATGGGAATTTTTGACCATTCTTCCAGAAGCGCATTTGTGAGGTCGCACACTGATGTTGGACGAGAAGGCCTGGCTCTCAGTCTCCGCTCTAATTCATCCCAAAGGTGTTCTATCGGGTTGAGGTCAGGACTCTGTGCAGGCCAGTCAAGTTCATCCACACCAGACTCTGTCATCCATGTCTTTATGGACCTTGCTTTGTGCACTGGTGCACAGTCATGTTGGAAGAGGAAGGGGCCAGCTCCAAACTGTTCCCACAAAGTTGGGAGCATGGAATTGTCCAAAATGTCTTGGTATGCTGAAGCATTCAGAGTTCCTTTCACTGGAACTAAGGGGCCAAGCCCAGCTCCTGAAAAACAACCCCACACCATAATCCCCCCTCCACCAAACTTTACACTTGGCACAATGCAGTCAGACAAGTACCGTTCTCCTGGCAACCGCCAAACCCAGACCCGTCCATCAGATTGCCAGATGGAGAAGCGCGATTCGTCACTCCAGAGAACGCGTCTCCACTGCTCTAGAGTCCAGTGGCGGCGTGCTTTACACCACCGCATCCGACGCTTTGCATTGCACTTGGTGATGTATGGCTTGGATGCAGCTGCTCGACCATGGAAACCCATTCCATGAAGCTCTCTGCGCACTGTTCTTGAGCTAATCTGAAGGCCACATGAAGTTTGGAGGTCTGTAGTGATTGACTCTGCAGAAAGTTGGCGACCTCTTCGCACTATGCGCGTCAGCATCCGCTGACCCCGCTCCGTCAGTTTACGTGGCCTACCACTTCGTGGCTGAGTTGCTGTCGTTCCCAAACACTTCCATTTTCTTATAATACAGCTGACAGTTGACTGTGGAATATTTAGGAGCGAGGAAATTTCACGACTGGATTTGTTGCACAGGTGGCATCCTATCACAGTTCCACGCTGGAATTCACTGAGCTCCTGAGAGCGACCCATTCTTTCACAAATGTTTGTAAAAACAGTCTGCATGCCTAGGTGCTTGAATTTATACACCTGTGGCCATGGAAGTGATTGGAACACCTGATTCCAATAATTTGGATGGGTGAGCAAATACTTTTGGCAATATAGTGTATATGAGTTTGTATGTAATGTATGAATATAATATACAAGTTTCACTTTTTAAATGGAATTACTGAAATCAATCTACTTTTTCATGATATTCTAATTTTATGACCAGCACCTGTATTCTCCATCATGCTCAATTAGCTAACTGGACATCTCTGCACAAATTTACCCCAATAAATTAACCTTCTTTCAATTTGTCCTTTAGATGATAGTTTGTTTATTGGGTTAAAAATTTATAAAAATACTTCAAGTTCTTAAAATATCTAAAAGGCCATGATTCAAACTGCCATTAGAGGAGCTTCAGGAATCCTAAACCATGAAATTTTATCATGTCAATTGGAGGAATCCAGATGAAAACCATTGTTGTTTTAATGTTAGCTATGTATTTCTGTTGGCGAATGGACTGAAGAACTGTCATTTGACCCAACTACATCAATATGTGCTTCATTTCTCTCATCCCGGTGATGTTTTCCCACATATGTTTTAATTGTAATTGGTTATTTTTTTAGATATTTACCCGTGAAAATCCATTCTTCTAATTTATCGATGATGAAAATGCCCAGAGGAGCTCACAGTGTTGCAGTGGGTAGCACTGCTGCCTTGGAGGAAGAAGGTTCCAGGATCATTTGCTGGCCCGGGGTCTTTCTGCATGGAGTTTGCATGTTCTCCCTGCGCATGCATATGTAGGTCTCCTCCGGGTACTCCGGCTTCCTTCCACAGTCCAAAAACATGACTGTTAGGTTAATTGGCTTCTCTAAATTCTCCTTAGGTTGGAGTGTGCATGAATGGTTGTTTGTCCTGTTTGTCTCTGTGTTGCAATGGACTGGCGACCTGTCCAGGGTGTTACCTGCCTCTCGCTCATTGACAGCTACCATTACCCCTCGTGACCCCATCAGGGAAAAGCGTGATGGAGAATGGATGGATAGATGCAAAATGCCATTATATAAATGATATGTTTAGGAGTTACCATAAATTCAAGTGTAACATTTAAGACAAGCCATATAATTTTTTCCAGTATTTTCTGAAAAAGTTATGTACAATATTCATAAAAAGCTGAATAGAAGAAAAAACAGTAGCAAATGTCCTAATTACCCAACAACAGGGTTACAGTAACGATTACCATCAAACAAAGTCCATTCAAGAGTTTGGACAAATAAACAAGCTCTTTATATATATACGCTATAAATGTTGCATTCCTTCAGTAAAGCCACTCCTGAAACAGAAGTAGGTAGCGTCTTATCTTGGCGAAAGATAAAGGGAGCTGTACTTTTCCTAAGTGGTTTGAAGAGATCTTAAAGTGAAGCGCCATCTTCGGTGTTGGTCTACTGGATTTTCTAAATTCTACATTCAACACAGCAAATCTCCCAGGAGATGTTAAAAAACTTCATATTTATTTCTACTTACAAACTTTAAGGAGATGCTGCTTTCATTTTCCAGTGGCGCTTGGCTTCTGCCCACACAACCAAAGGTAAAAACAGCAGGTTCAATGACCCTGGTGTCACTTTGCTTGATTGGCCTGATTAACAACCCCAAAGAGAGTCTTTTATCAGGACATGGAATTTGTTGATTAAATATTACCATTTGTATTTATAGATCATTTCAATATTTTAATTTTGTGATAGACAGAACTTGGCGTCATAATCTGTAAGCATTTAACTGCCAAGAAGTAAATGCGTGCGACATTTCACTATGTGTAAACAATTTATTAAATATTTGGAAAAGTAACTATGTTAGTTTTTTTTTTTTTATCCAATGGTTGACAAATGCCATCAGTTTAACTTATTGCAGATAAAAGCCTATTGATCTTATTGCGATAAAAAAAATCCAACACATGATTATATTTATTAAGATATCCGGGCTTCTTTTCTTAATTTGAGCTTAATGCAAATGAAAACTTAAAAACTATGCAGAAATTCCATTGCCTCTTTAAATATGTGTTTGGATTAATTTACTAGGGTGTAAAGAAAATTTAGACTCATTTCTTAAATGATTTTTCTATTAAAGAATGTTCTACATGCCGAAAAAACGAACTAATATAAACTCTAAGCACTAGTAGCGATAATGGAGGATCTGTTTTAAATGTACAGCTAGTTTCCTAAGGGTTCATGCTTGCGTTTGGTTACAGCTGTAAGGAAGAACGTATCTAATGATGTTTTCTTCCTAGTCCAACTCAAACAGAGTTAGTTGATAAGTTTACTTCAACCAGAACAGAATTAGAAGTAAAGAAGCCTGCATGTTTATTTTATTTCTGTTATTACAGTATATAGTAATAAGAGAATCTAAACATTTACTATGCCATCTGTATCATTTAAATTGTCATATTAACTTTCATTATTAAAAGTGTGGTTTCCCCCTTCCTAGAGTCCTTTACTGCATTAGAATACCCATAATTCATTGTTTAGGTCTTCATCCAGCACAAGGACATATTATTCAAGGCCTGACAGGTGGTCCTGCATGAATTTAGTGGTATGATTCCCAGTGGGACCACCTGCATAACACATGATCCCACTCATTAGTCTGGAAGGTGCTTGAGAGAAAAGGTTAAAGCCAATGGCTGTACGCAAAGCGTAGCGGAAGCCAGGAAAGCCGAGCATAGCATTCTCTGCAGTGTGGAAGAACACTGATACCTCCCCTGGGTGGTGAGAGGGTACTCCTCCTCGAGTACGCTTCCTCAAACATGTCAGCTCTCTCAGTGAGCTTTCAGAGCTACATAGCTACTCTGAGGTTACATGAAGACATTATATTATCACGAAATAAAGAAGCTAATGTCAGGTTAAATTCTTTTTTCCTAGTTGTTAAAAGTTGTTCTCGTTCTCATTACATTTCAAATGTGATCTTAATTTATCAATTTCTAATTTTCACTAATGTGGGGTTTATCTTAAATCTGCTGGTTTCTCATTAAAGTTCTATATTTTATATTATCGTCTAGAACAGGGGTCTTCAACATTTTCCAGGCCAAGGACCCCTAAACTGATGGCGAGATGGAGTGGGGACCCCCTAATTATATATATAGCATGAAATTATGTTATATCAAACTGGTCCTATAGTCACTCATGGAGTAATATAACAAAAGTAATTTCTCCCTGGGATTATTAAAGTATTTCTGATTCTGATTCCTGGTTGATGGGACAGGTGTTATGAATGAAACAGTGCCTAGTTTGAAAGAGCTCCTGTGTGTCGCTGAATGTGTGCATTGATGACTGAAAGACGTCTTCTGCCTCCATTTATGTGTGTACTACAGTGTGTTGAATTCATGTTAATGTGGATTTAAAGACATTTCAATTAGTGGAGAAAATTGCAGGGGGAAATATAAAATAAAAGTTGAATCAACCAAAACTTTCACGACATGCAGTGGCTCCGTGGACCCCCTAGGGGTCACGGACCCCCTGTTGAAGACCTCCGGTCTCGAAGTATTGCCAATATTAAAAACTTTGTTATATATATATATATATATATATATATAAAATTTTTTATATAAAAATAAATACAACTGTACACTGTAAATCCTGTTCACAATGTGGCAATAATAATAATAATAATTGTCTTGATGCCAAAAAAGAGTCCAACAGTTTTTACTTTCACAAGTGGAGCAGTAGGGCTATCGCCATAGTGTTCTGTTCATGCAGGGAATATACACAGATTTTATGGACATTGCAATGTAAGTAGAACATGAAAGGGCAAAAAAAGGGAGAAAAGATGAATGAAAGAGGAGATAAAAGGGGAGATAACGATTAAAACATCTTCAGTCTGCTTCATCACCTGCAAAGAGATGTAAAAAGAACAGCACAACCAACGAATATAGTATAAGAGATACAATAATGTAACACCTTGATACTATCGCTGAAGTATTATTTAATATGGCATGTATATTGTGGGATAAGAACGTGGCTAAGAATATTAACAAGTAATTTCACTTGTTAAGGTGAGCCTGAAAAGTCACCGCCTATTTATAAACTCTTTGGAGCACAGTTGGTCAAAGCCATTGACGCAAAGTGCCAGAATCTATCAGGGATTGGTCCAGATTCCTGTCAACATATATCAGTCAAACTGAGTGACCAATCAGAATTGATATTTGAGTCTTCATCCCGCCCCTTTGCTCGCTGACGCAGAGGGTCATGTGTTGTTTGTGCTGTGGCCCGTAGAGATGTGTACAGGAGTAGAAGAGAACGGATTGCTAACCGAGCTAGCTGGATCCTCCCAGTTACAGAAGCAAAGCTGAGCGCGGTCATGTTTCACACGGTGGGATTTATTTCGTGATAAAAGCCCACGGTGGACTGGATCCGTCGCCGCTAGGAGACAGGGGGACTATTTTTCTTCGGGCGGAGTAACAAAGCCGGTGTGTGTGTGTGTTGGAGGGGGGATTGCAAATCTGAGCCGTACGAGTCACCGTTAGCTGGCCTAGCCGGACTCGGGAGCTTCGTCTCCCAAAACAAGAATGGGGTCTGAGTCGACTCGGATTAGCCTGCTACTAAAGTGACCTTTGATTGTGTTCCCCCGATGGCTAACTTAACGAATTACCAGGAGGGAAAGGCGGCCCTGCTGCTGGTGGAGGCTCAGCAGAGGGACGTTGGGGCCGCCAACACTAACGGTTTAGTCGGGGAACCCCCTTCCCCGTTAATCAATATAGCAGGAGGAGGTTCTCGTTTTCTGCAACATTTACCTCCCTCCAACCACCTCCACCACCACCAAAACATCAGCACCGACTCGCCAAAGGATCAACATCAGCATCATCACTACCAGCTGGCTCCACAGCAGCATCTTTCCGAGTCCCCGGGAAGAAAAGCCTCCCCCTCCTCTATCAGCCAGGTACACACGGCCGAGGACCCCGCCGCTAGCAGCAGCACCAGCAGCAGCGGCCATGTCTACGCCGCTGTGACCGTCACCAACAGCTCGGAAGCCGTAGACGACATCCGAAAGTGCGGCTATTTGAGAAAGCAGAAGCACGGACACAAGCGCTTCTTCGTGCTGCGGGCCGCCAGCCACCTGGGGCCGAGTCGTCTGGAGTACTACGACAGCGAGAAGAAGTTCAGGAGCAGCCTGCGCACCGCGGCGGCCGCCAGCGGGGGAGTGGTGGCCGCTTCTCCCCCAAAGAGGGTTATTTACCTCTACCAGTGCTTCACGGTGAACAAGAGGGCGGACTCTAAAAACAAGCACCTCATCGCCCTGTACACTAAGGACGAATATTTTGCTATAGTGGCAGAAAACGAGGCGGAGCAGGAGGACTGGTACGTGGCCATCAGTGAGTTGATGAGCGAGGGGAAGAGGGGCCACCTGGACTCGGATGACTTGGATGATGGATATGGGACAGTCAGTCCTGGGACTGTGTTTAAAGAGGTTTGGCAGGTTAACGTAAAGCCCAAAGGACTGGGTCAAACTAAAAACCTCACTGGTGTTTACCGCCTATGCCTGTCTACTAAAACCATTCACCTCGTTAAGCTGAACTCTGAAACCCCCTGCGTTAACCTCCAGCTGATGAACATCAGGCGCTGCGGACACTCTGAGAGCTTCTTCTTCATAGAGGTCGGCCGCTCGTCCTCCATCGGCCCTGGCGAAATATGGATGCAGGTGGATGATTCGGTGGTGGCCCAGAACATGCACGAGACCATCCTGGAAACCATGAAAGCCCTGAAGGCCTTTGCAGAGTTCAGGCCGAGGAGCAAGAGCCAGTCTTCGGGCTCCAACCCCATGTCGTTCATCACAACCCGGCGCCTCCTGGGTAACCTGCCTCCGAGTCAGACAGGGCTGCAGCGGCGCTCCAGGACGGAGTCTGTGGTCGGCACGCCGCCCTCGAGTAAAAGTTCCGGGGCGAGTGGCTACCGCTTCCGGACTTCCAGTGAAGGCGAGGGGACGATGAATCGGCCATTCCGCTCCGCCACTGGGAGCCTGGTCCACCTCAATGCGTCCCGTGGTCCTCACGGTCGCCAAGACGGGGGCGGGAGCGGAGGCAGCTGGAGCGGCGTGGCCACGGGGAATGCCGGCACTAGCACCAACAGCAACCGCTACGTTCGGGCTATCCCGTCCACCTGTCACGCCCGCTCGGCGTCGCTTCCTGTCTCCCACTTCCCCTCAACCACCAGCCCGGTCAGCGTCTCCTCCAGCAGTGGCCACGGTTCTGTGTCCGATACCCTCACCCGGCCATCGAGTGCGTCCATATGCGGCTCCCCTTCTGACGGCGGCTTTAACTCCTCGGATGAGTACGGCTCCAGCCCCGGTGACTTCCGGTATTTCCGGGTTCGAAGCAACACGCCCGACTCTTTGGGAAACACCCCGCCAATAAGAGAGGAGAACTGCCTTAATGATTACATGGCCATGGGCTGGAACCGGGAAGTTTTTGGCACCAGTGTTAGTTCTGGAAACAACAGCGGATGCGAGACGCCACGTGAAGAAAGCACCTTAACGGCAGAGGATGAGCGTTATTCTTCCTCGTCCCTGAGAAGGAGGACGCACTCTTTCTCCAGAGCCGCTGCCGGCGCCACCGGAGCTTCTGGCATTGCCACCTATCAGAAAATGACCCAGACCAACCTCTCACTGGATGAGGGGTCAGATGTAGTGTTGCCGTTCGGGAGCGGGCTGCTCCATGGCGGGCCGTCCTCCTCCTCTTCCTCGCTTCGCTCTGACTACAGTTCCTGCTCCGAGCACAGCCAACAGAGCCGCCCCTCCACGCTTTCTAGGACGGAAGCCGGAGCCGAACGCCCTCCGCTCTCGTCCTCCTCTTCTGCCAAGGAAGATGGCGGCTATATGCCCATGATGTGTGGCGTGGCTGCGTCGCCGCGGGACACTCCTCCTGACTACATGCCTATGCAACCCTCCTCTTATTCCTATCAGATCTCCAACTCTCCCCAGTTCCACAGCCCAGCTTTAGGGACGCGTTCCAACCACCACCACCCGCAGCTCCAATCCCAATCTTCCACAGACTCTCATGGTTACATGATGATGCTCCCAGGAGGCGGCGGTACATCTCCTTCCTCTCTGCAGGCCTCCCCTAGTAGTTCTGCCGGCGTCGGCGGAAGCAGCAGCATAGCTGAGAAACCCGAAAATGGAGAATATATGGACATGTCCTACAGCGGCGGTGGTTGCAAGCTCCCCAGTGAAGACACCACAGTGTATTACACGCCAGGGACACCTGAGGGGGCTCTCAAGTCTTACAGCCCGTATTTCTCCCTGCCGCGCTCTTATAAGGCTCCCAGCAGAGAGAGGGGCGAGAAAGAAGACGGGGAATATGTACCGATGAGTTCTCCTGCCAAACCAGTATATTCGGCATTTGCAAATGCTTCAGGACCAGAAAAAAGAATAGGAGGCGGGGGTGGCACCTCCACTCCCTCCCACCCGCCTCCCCCCTACGGTGCTCACCATACGACTGCAGCAATGGCCGACCGATGGGTCACCAGGCCCACTCGCCTTCCGTTGGGTAGGAGGAGTTTCCATGGTCCGCTGCGGGTCAGCGAGCCCTCCACGGCGCCCGCTGGTGTACCTAGCTCGGTCTCGGTGCCCGGCCTCCCCCATGGGGGGCACTCAAGTCCCGGAGAATATATCAATATAGAGTTGGGTGAACACTTCCCTCACCAGCAGCAGCCCCCGCCCTATCCGCTGTCAGCTCAAGACGCCGCCCCCTCTCTGTTACCCGGCGAAGCTCGGTGCTCCCCTCCCCAGGCCCAGGACTACATGAGCGTCGAGGTCGGGACAGACCAGCACGATGCCGCTGGGTGTAAGAACCAGTCGCCCAGACCCAGCCTGGTGGCTCCTTGGAACCCGCCCAGCTACATCCGACCTCTGGTTAGCAACTCTGGGGTCACCGGTTCAGGGGGTCACTGGAGGTCAGTCGGAGACGATTACACAGAGATGTCGTTTAACCTCAGCAGAGGTGAGAGGACTCAAAGCCCCACAGCAATGCTGCAGCACCTCTGCATCATAGAGGGATGCTACGGTCATCCCGCCTCTGCCTCCTCATCCTCCTCCCCTCCTCATCCTCCATTAACCCAGCAGCCGGAGCCAAAGGTGGTGCGAGCAGACCCCCAAGGCAGGAGGAGACACAGCTCGGAGACGTTCTCCTCCAGCTCCTCCAATTCCACCCCCTCATCCTCAGCCACGCATCCCTCTCTGTCTCACCTCTCAGCCCCCAACACTAACGGATCCCACCCGTCGGAAGAACAGACATCCAGATGGGCCAGCTCGGCATCCTTCGACAGCGCATGGATGTCTGTGGACAACAGCGCCGATCCGTCGGCTCACCAAGCCCAGCCGAGAAACACAGAAGCGGACCTCCCTGCATCGGCCTCCTCAGGGTCCAGCGCTGGTAGAATGTGCAGGAACATGTCTGCCGGCTACCAGAACGGCCTCAACTACATCGCCTTGGAGCTGAGGGACGACGGGGGAGCGACGGCGCCGGGGGCCAGTAGCAGCAGCGGGGGCGTGGCGGCGGCGGCGCCAGCGGGGATGGTACCTCTGCCCGAGAACGGAGCCTACGCCAGCATAGACTTCACCAAATCGGATGGAGTCACCACGACAACCAAGGGTGAGTTTGACTCTTTGTCTCTGCCATCTTTGCCAAATGTTTACATTTCTGTCATCAGCCACAGTTTGGAGTTTCCTTTTTTTTAAAGGACGTACAAATACAGTGAGTAAAAAGAAAAAAATGGCTGTAGTTCCAAAATAACTGTGCTATTTTTAGCCGGTTTACATCAATTTGCAGATCTTCAAAGTGCATGTTCTATTCTGACTCAAGTGTGTGAGATCTTGTTTTTATGGCACTTGAAGCAGCCAGCTGTTGTCTTTGAAGGCTTCTGTCTGGGGAGCTGAGGTCTAGTCTGTAGCAACGGCGTTACAAGAAGTGCGGTTCATCTTTTAGGCCCTTTTTTATTTTATTTTTGTGCTGTGTTCCAACAGACTGGTAGACGGCTTATTTTCTGAATGAACCAAAGTTTATCTTGGGTCGGCTGTGGACTGAGTGGCCCTTTAAAAAAGGCCCTAGCTGGCGGCGCCTCTCAATCTACAGATTCATGTCAAAAATCCCGAACTATCCCTTTAAGTTGACCTTCATGTTATGTTACAGTTTGATTAGCTTAAACTGAGATGAAACATCGATTTAAAGCTCAATATGAGCAGAATGTGACTGGATAGCAGTTGCATTTGTGTTTTCTTGATTTGCTGTTTTTATATGGTATATAAATGCGTTTTTTACAGGTTTACAGTTTGTATAAAAAGTATTTTGGTGTGTAAAGAGTGAGGCAGTGGCATTCTCCTCCCACCTGTTTATGTTAACTGCTGCTTAGCTTGTTAAAAACAAGGTTGCAACATTTTTACCTTTTATAAAACAACACTGGGCTCATTGCCTGTGATGATAGCCCAGTAATTTACTGCTGCTAGTAAATTTAGTGGTAATTAAGGTTTGTTTATGAAGGTGACAATGAATGTTACAGCATTGCAGTTAAAACAATTAAGAGGAATATTTTAGTTTCATTTCTTTATTTATTCCGTTTAAATATTGTGAAAACTTTGAATATGTAATCGTCATCTTACCTAATTTTTTTTTTCAGGTCTAAATATAGAAAAGGCGTAAGCGTTCCTCCTTAATTAATGAAAATAATTGGGGTTGTTCCACATTATTTTCTGTCCAAAGTCTGGTTCGACCTCCTATGATAACCTGTTCATCTTGTCAGAAACTAGTTGTGCCATTTTGCTTTAAAAGAAAGTCTACAAATTACTTTTAATATTTTCAAATTTGTCAATTTTAATGTGATTGAAGTTTGAAATTGACTAACTTTTGATCTAGTTTTTTTATAACATGATTAAAAAGATGACTGACTGTATTTATAATAAAACAAACATTTTAAATGCTGTTTAATTGCCTTTATATAAACGAATTAAGCAACAGTTATTAATATTACCCTCAAAATAAACTTAATATCCAGAATTGCTTTCATAAACACGTCTTTTTTCATATGTTTTTTAGATTAATATAGGCTCAATTACACGCTTCAGCCAGCTGAACAGCTGGCAATGCAACTCTGATCACTTTCTTTGGTATTTTGTTTAACTTATTTAGTATTTTGTTTGTTCAGTTTTACTGGATTTCAACCGTTGTTTCCCAAAGAACAATGTTTGCAATGCTTTAAAAGATGCCGTGTTCATGTCCAGAAGACGTCTCGCTTTATTAGGACTGTTAATCATCTCAGCGTTTTGTATCTTACAATATAAAAAAGCTGTAACCAGCTTTTAATGTCTTTTCTTTTTGGTTGTCTGTCTGGAAGAGTCCTTTCTTTTCTTGGATTTAGTCCTAGGAACATATGTTGCATACCTGAAGCGGGAGTCGGGTGCACGCTCATATGACCCGTGGTCTAGAAATAAGAAACATCCTTGTGTTTCGTGTGTAAATCACTCACTCCTGTTTGTCAGCACGTCTGTTTGCAGCCGCGGTAATTATTGAGGCCCCCTAATTGGACGACTTCAGTCATAACACACTCATCTGTAGAGCTTTTATTTTCTAACCTGGTGTGAACCCAACACTTTGTGAATAATCACATTTTCTATTGATATGAGGCATGTTTTCGTTATGCAGTGTATTACAGAAGTGTTTGTACTTGAACATTTCTGTCATGTGAAAGTAGTCTTGGTTTTATAAGGTTTTCATGACAAGGTTTATAATTTAAGAACAGAGAAAATAGGAATTTGAATTTCCATCAGATGATGCAAAGGGGCTGTAATAAACAGGAAGCAGAGGTAGCAAACTGGGACGTTGTACGGATTGTTAATGGAGCAAGGTTTCAATTAATCTATTACCATCGCACTAGTTGTACATAGCTTGACTAGTAGACTAGTATTTGCCATGTTGGAAATCATCTAGAGACAACACAAGAAAAGTATGATTGCAGCAGAAATAATGGATCAGCCATGGGCTAAATGTTCTCCACATCAGAGCTTATTTGACAAGTGTTTCGATCTTCTTTTAAACGTAATTACCGTATTTTCTGGACTAAAGGCTGCTACTTTTTTCACAAGCTTTGAACCATGCGGCTAATAAGAAGGTGCTGCTTTCCTGTGGATTTTTCCTAACCCATCAGAGGGGAAAGTCAAAGCTTGAAATGAAAGAATGAGGGGCTAATTTTCATTTAGCTCAACATGCTAGCAGCAGGCGTGACAGAGAACAAATGTCCCGAATTCACACATTTTGACATTTATTTAACCGGATTAATGCTGCTAAATCAATGAAGAGATTAGGTTAAACTCCTGCAGAGCTGAAATAAAGAGCCGACAAAGCCCAATCTTTCAGTAGAAGCTCTTACTGCTGCGAGCTAGCATGCTTCTTCGTCCCTACTCCAGGGGCGATGTGTAGAGCGCCCCCTACAGGTGCGGTGGGAGACAGTTCAATAGATATCAGCAGCTTATAGCCCAGTGCAGCTTGTATGTGTACATTTCCAGTTTTTTCAAAAACTTTAGTGGCCAAGCCTTATTTTGAGGTGCACTCCATAGTCTGGAAACTACGGTACTTTTTTGTTGAAGAAATCAAAAGCTATCTCAAACATAGTTCCATCAACTTTTCTAATGCGATGCTTCAAAATACATACAACAGTGGAAACGCATCTAGTGACACAAAGCTATTTATCTGCCAGCTTTGCAGTTTTTTTCTTCTTAAACATCTAAAGCTCAGTCAGATGGAGAGGATCTGTGAACATCAGTTTTTAGTTTTGCAAGAGTTTAAATAAAATTAGATTTTGTACTCATTCTTAAAATTTTAACCGACTGAAAAGCTTTATAATAACCGTTTTATTGATCTTTCTCTGCTTGTATCTTTATTGCTTTTTGTACCCCTCCTTCTGTCTGTTGAACCCCAGTCGGCCTCAGCAGATGGCCGCTCACACTGAGCCTGGTTCTGCTGGAGGTTTCTTCCTGTTAAAAGGGAGTTTTTCCTCTCCACTGTCGCTACAAGCATGCTTAGTGTGAGGGGTTACATTCAAGTCAATAAGTCGAGGCAATCAACTGGTTTTCCTTAGATAGAAAACTCTGAATCAGTTTGACTGGATGATCTGTAAAGTGCCCTGAGATGACATGTGTTGTGAATTGGCGCTATAGAAATAAGCTGAATTGAATTGGTTTTTTTCAAAAGTTTTATGAAGCCTAACCTCACAGACTGTTTAAATCTCCAAGCTTTTTTTTGCTTTTTTTTTTAAATATAAATGCAGACCAATTAGTTGATCCATGCTTGTTGGTTTCTGTAGGATCTTTTCACTTCCCGCTCATGAAGTATGGAGTCTGATGTGTGTACAGGCTGTTCCCCGCATCCAGGTCGATTTGCGTTTGTTTGCACGGAGTCAAGGCAGGCAGCCTTTTGATGTGGCGCCGTAATTACAGCTGCGGCGTGTTAAGACACACAGCGGCGCTGAGAGGAAACGCATCATCATCATTCAGGAATGCACTTCCTCTCAGCGGCAGAGTCGAACTCATTGAGACACACCTGGATTCTTGACCCAGAGGAGACTGGGAGGGAGGTGAAGGCTGGTTGTTTTTTTGTTTCTTCTATCCAGCTGGCAGAAGCTTTCTTCCTCAGTTTGGGAAATGTTGCTTGGAATGTATTAAAAAGGCACACATTTTCTGCTTTTATTTCATTTAAGGTTTAGCAACTAAAGCTGATGGCAATACTTAAAAAATAATTCAGGCTTAACTGTTGCAGTGGTTTAGAAAAGAAGTGATCACTTTGCATTTATTTTGCCTAATAACTTTTGCTAGAGTAATGATATATGACTGCAAATTAGAATTATTATTGCATTAGTTAGCAGGTTGTTATCTTTAACAACATCGTTAGCAATAGTACTCAGGTAGGTGTTTAAGTTAAAACCTCTCCACCAGCCTTAAATATTGCTTTGAGGGAAGATGGGTCCGGTGTGGGTACCAGATCTGCTTGGGGCCCTGCCCCTTCTTATGATGTAAGAATAATGTAAGTAATAATAAGTAATATGGCAACTCAACTCGGAAAAACTGTAATGCACCCGTTTCTTAAGGATCAAATTTCTTTTGGACTCACAACTTTTAATTACCTATATTTGCTATTATTTACCTTTTATGCAATCTAAAGTAGACCACGCCCCCCAGCGCAGAGGTTCTGCAACCGTCGTCGCACACCTAAAAAAAAAATCCTGTCTATGCATCGGACGGTCGCAGACCTCATGCGGAAGTGCGCAGACAGAAAGCAGCTGTGAATGGTCCTTGGTATGCCTTTCCAACTGTCTGTGTGGTTGTGCTTCTCGATTTGGTGCCTGGGCGCAGCATTTTTCAAAAACTGAGGACCAACTACAATGGACAACTACGACAAAAGGTTAATCGATCTTTTTGCCAACTCCGTTAACAGAACCTGTTCCTCTTCGATGTCAAACAACTCTAGATCCATCTCTGTGACTGATATCTTGCAGACGCGCCCATGTTGTTTTGGAAGATAAACACTCCTGCTAGCGCCGCCAAAGTTCTCGCGAGTTCTTGAATAGGCCCCCCAAGTCCCTAGAACTTCTAGGCCGATGGTGCAGAAGCATACCAGCAAAACTGGTTCACGACCAGACCCAAGCAACATTTGATGCGTTTGGTTGCAGAAGTATAATCTGCCCTTAAGACAGACTGAGCTCTGCCATTTAACAAGCTGACAAAGTCTCATTTTATTTTTATTCTTTTTATTAAGATCTGATAGAATAAAAAGAAGAAAAAAATAGAACGTCTTAATAAATTATCTTCGTAGAGATTTTAGAGAAATAAAACAACAGTTATTAGAAAACAAAGGTTGCTGATAACAGTTAAAAGTAGCAAAGCTTTATGTGGCTAACTGACCAAGGCTAACCTGTTAGCTACTGAATACAGCTAGCCACAGCTCCCCCGCTTTATATCATTGTTTAACAGTTGTTATCTATAAGAAAAATTTTTCAGTTGTTTTATCGATTAGGTAAAACTTCATCGATCATTAGACACGCTAACCCTACAGATGCTCCTGACTCTGCACACCGAAGCTGCATGATGTTATTACCGTTGTCTGGGCAACCACTATGTTTACATCATGTGGCATCGATCAGCCAATCATGTAGCGTAATGTCACCGGCATGCGCAGGACCCCAGCAGATCTGGTACCTACACCGGCTTCCATGTTTCTGATGCAAACATTTGAGTCTACTAGCTTATATTTATACTAATACAAAATGATCACATTAGCTTTTGATTGTTCTTCTTTACATTTACCAAAAATAGTGCTGGACAGCAGTCCACACCTAAAGAACCCAAACCCATCAGCTGCCTGGATTGTTTGAGCCAATTCTCTTTTTTTTTTTACTTAAAATTTAACATGTTCACAGGGTTATGATGGAGTCTTTCTGTGATTTAATGTTGTGTTAACCCGAAGATAGAAAAAGTTCTCAGATATAAGTGAGGCTTTAGGTAACCATGTGTTGCCAAGGGAGATATTTATATGCATCCATTGACACTGATCAGTGGAGGTAAAAATCCAATGTCAGTCTTTAACTTCAAAATTATATTTAGATCAGGGGGTCTGCAACCTGTGGCTGAGGAACCACAGCCTCTATATCTTGCTTTTAATAGCAGCTAATAACGATATTAAGAATAAACTAATGTACTATCATAACAAATGCCAGTCTTGGCTTTTTTATAAAGAATATTTGAATAGATATTTATAACAGGGTGACATTAAATGAATAAGAAATATGTTTTAGAGCTATTATCATATTTTCTTTTACATAATTTTAAAAGCTAAACATACAAATATACTTTTGGTTGTTTAAAATGGGAACAGCTTTCCTATTGCAGATGTTTAACCAAAATAACAGGTTGTGTTTTATTAAAAGGTCATTTTAAGGCATTTTAAGGCTCTAATCGACTTTTACTTTGCTGGACTCAGAGCTAAATGGGTCTTTGTATTTGAAAGGTAACAGACTCCTGGTCTAGACTGATAATCACAGGAGAGAAGCCTCCACCAGTGGGGAAACTAACTGATCAGAGTCAGAGCCCCCCTCACCCCAACCTGCTGAGGGTACGAAAGGTTAAAGTGTAGTGGTGTCGGTGATTTCAAGGGGAAACCTTCTCCAACCCACTGTCCTTTTCCGCGGTGGCCCAGGAGAAACGCCTGTGAGGTGGTAAAAGGGCGTGAGACGTGCTTATCACACCGGGGAAGCCAGCAGGGGAGTAAGATGTGCCAGATGATGGTACAAGGCTGCCCTTTTCCTCCCTCGTTCCCACCTCCACGGCAAGGCCCTTCTATATTTACGGCTCTATTTCGAGACTGGCATAAATTTATGGGCCGGTCTGAAACATGTGCTGCTGGTAACAGGACCCCCCCCCCCACCCCATCCCTCCTCACACCCCCTGCACTTTTAGTGGCGTGTGTGTTGCAGGCAGCAGTTTCTACCTCCTAAATAGCCTGATATGCTAGCAGACAGATGTTATAGTTATTAACCAAGACGCCTTGCACACAAAGAAATTTTGATTTGAAGCATTTTAACTGCCTAAACTTTTTCTTTTACTTTTCAGCAACTTTTTTTTTTCTTTGTTAATGGGCAATCCACACTTGGAAGAACGGAAATCTAGAAACCAGACAATGCTGGCGTGTATCTGGTTTAAAAAAGGCGTGTTGGGTCTAGCAGGATTCCCATTGGTCGCCAAATTCCTGAAGTATTAGGGAATTTTTAAGGTATTCCTCCATAGTTTAGAATGTCAGCCATGGGTGGTTCTCTATGAACATCTAGTAAATCTTCAAAAGCTGCCTAAACAAATATCAGCTACTGCTTCCCATTCCGAAACACTCAGTGTTGTTTTTGCAGCCTCTCCAAATGTAAGGCATTGCTGTTATTCCTTGAAATGTTTTTAGCATTTAGACAGTTTTTTTTGGATGAATAGGAGTTGAATAATTGCTCTAGAACAGAAGCTCTACAGTGTATCCTTTTGATTGCTTGATTTCTAAATTTTAGTCCATATAAAACTCAATAACTAATTTTTTTCCCCTCCATATTATTGACTGGAAGTTAACGTATTACAGAAGTTTTAGTTTTCTTTTAGTCTGTTGGGAAAACAAGGAGCTAACCTGAGTTTACTTTATCTGGAAAACTTATCGCAGCTATGTCTCCTATTTTATAGAATTTTTTTTTTTTTTTTTTTTACTCCTGTTCCTTATCCATGGACAGCTCCATCACAGTATTTCAGGTTAATGCTGAGGTCTCTTTTTTGCAGCCCTTTAGTAAATTTTTTGCAGTTATTTTAGGGTAATTTTTCTGTCGATGACTTGGTTTCTACTAGGGCTGAATCAATGCATCAGATTAATCAATTATTGAGGTAATCATCAACTAATTTACTAATCGATTAATTGTTAACTAGAGTGTAGAGACCCTAAAATGTGTAAAAAAATATATAAACATTTTGCATTTAAGATAAAAACAAAGAAAAGTTTTCACCCTTTATTATGTTCTATCCAGAACTCCTCCCGGTGAAAAGTTTTAGTTTCACCTTGTTTAATTTGGTACAAAACCTCTGGCTATCCGATTAATAATCGAAAAAATACTCGAGAGATTAATCGATTTGCTAAATTCTTAGTAGCAGCCATAGTTTCTACCAAGCTTCAGTAAGTTTTAACAATTGTGTCCAACGTTCATGACTTCAAGCCCACATGATGAGCTCGCCACCGCTTTGCTCCACACTTGCTGTGTGTTTTGCAGCGTCTGGCTTTGCAGCAGGCCAGCTGGGACGTCCACTCATGGGAAGATTGGCAACTCTGAAGTTTTCCACTCGTCATTTGTATGACGACTGTATTCAAATAAACCTTATTTGATTAAAGCTCAGCACCAGTTCGCTCTGATTAGTCTTGATGTCTCTCCACATGTGTTCAATTTGAACGCCGTCCTGCTGGAGGCTACCTTAACTCCTATTCTGATAGTGCTGGTCACACTTCAGCCCAGCTACTTCAGCTTTGTAAATGGATCTAAAATCCAGTTTGACATCTGTTTTCATTTGTCTTATTTCTTCCTTTATCGCTGAGGTTTTTCTTGAAGCTTCTAAAACTCTGTGAAGGAAACTTACTCTCCTCTTAAACCCACTACAATGACAAAGCAGAATTTCAGCGGACCACCTTTGGACTTGCGGGAACGTGACGCTTGAGGGCTTTCTTCAAATCTCAGCATGTGCGCTAATGTGTATTTAGGGAGTTTTGCCTCCTGGATTCCTTCCTGTTTTCTGTCATTCTCCAGCTTTGGCAAACTCTACATTCGTCAATTTGAGGGGATCAGCTTTAAAGGCTTAGATGTGGAAGTGATTGAGAATGTTTAATCACCGTAAATGCTTTACTGGTGCTTATTCTGAACATTTTAACACCAAAGCTTTCTGTAATGGTGTCTAATTGGGGTATTATTTTCAGGCCTGCATTCGTAATAGAGCATTTTTTGCTGTTGAATTAACATTAAAAGCCTGTTTTTTTTTTTTTTTAGCAGCTGAAGTTTCCTTCTATTAAGTGTAATGTGACTCATGCTTCTTTTAAAGACTTGTTTAGATGTTTATTCACTCATAAACCAAGCAGTATATCTATTGATTTCAAACTTTCTAAAGTTTGCTTTGGTGAAGTCACTAAAGCAGTTTTCCTCGTAAATGTAGAACAGATGGAAAGTATGTATTTAGAAAAAGGAAAAAAGAAGGTACAAAGTTGTATTACCGCTTATAAACTTGTACCATAATGAGGAAACTATATTGTTCTTTAAACACTGTGTTTTTGTTTGATTTATCTTACAAACCACCCGGTGCCCAAATATGGAGAGCTGTTACATTCAACATTAAATAAATACATGAATATTGCTATTGATGAGTTTTTTATATATATTTCATACACAAATTTCCACATGAATTAGAAAATAAATAGGTTAAAGCTACAGTGTGTAACTTTTAGCGACATCTAGCGGTCAGACTGCAGACTGCAGCAACATGAACATCTCCCCCCCACCGCTTCTCCCCCCCAACAGTACGGCGAGCGTTACGGGACAAAATGTCTTCCACGACGTCCGCATCACCTACCTTCTCAAGTGATGAGGTTGGTTTACATAGATAATTTTACAGATAGTATTTCATTAGTCTGTGTAGGGTATAGATTTCATGTAGACTTAAGATAATAAATATACCCGTTATTTTTTCTACATTGTTGTGACGTTTTGGCGATCTCGCAATCGCTAGTTTGTTGGCTCTGCGCTGCCGTAGCGCAAAGATGTCTGCCTCCATGGCTGCGAGACCCGCTCCTATGTAATTATAAATAACGAATTCTAAGGCAACGCAAATATTAAGGTTAAGCTCGTAGATGATGATAAATAACATAGTTATGTATAATATATTACATTTCTGACTGTATATCCCTGTAATTATTACACACTGTAGCTTTAAAATTATGTATCTTAATTTTATTGTATTTCAGATTTTTTTATTTATTGAAATATTTCTTAATTATGTACTTTATTTTGCTATGTATGTATTTCCAAAGTCACTGAATACATAAAGTAGCTTCACAACACCAGTGTCACAAAATAATGCTCCATTATGAATATATCGTCTTGATGCCAAAAAGAGCCCAACAGATTTTACTTTCACAAGTGGAGCAGTACGGCTATTGCCACAGTGTTCCACAGTGTTTCATGCATATAAATTATTTAAATAAAATTACTTTATTATAATTATGCAGGGAGTTTTTCAGATTATATGGACACTGCAATGTAAATAGAACAAAAGAGGAAAAACAGAAAAAAAGGAGAAAAGATGAAAGCAAGAGGAGATAGAAGGGAGATAATAATAAAACATTTTCAGTCTGCTTCATCACCTGCAACGAGATGTAAAAAGAACAGCACGACAGCATATTTTTAATGGAACATTAATTGATTAATTAATAGCAGTATTCATTGAATAAAGGGTTTGTTTTAATTCGCCTCATCCCAAGGTAACCCAACCAGAACTTTCCATCTCTAAATGCAACCATTCTTTAGTTTATTTATTATTTTTTGGGTCTTTTTCTAGTTACAGGATGCATCTCTCACCTTTTCCTTAAAAACCCTTTGGTTATAATATCACTCATGTTAAACTATTTGATGTTGAGCCAGCTTAGAAAACATCCCCAAACCATCAGCTTTCTAGCTCCATACTTCTCATGGTTGTATCAGCTGCTTCTTTCTGTTTTCTACCAAGGAGTTCCTCTGTTCTGGTGTCCAAAAGATACAGTTTTACCCCCATCCCTTTAAAGAGAATTTCTCTAGAAGTTCTGGGAATTTTCTACATTCTCACTTCCAAATAATTGCCTTCATATTTCCCTCAGAGGGAAAAATGTTTCTTCTTTTTGACCCTATAAAAGTTGAACTCCTGCTGCCTCGTTCTGCACAGATGTTCATTTTTCTATCTAAACTTACTTTAGGCACCATGAGGAAATGTGAGGATTCCTTTAAAGCTTCTTTATCACCCTGTAGTCTACTTTCTGAGTAAACCAGCCCGGATGGCCATACCTGGGCATGTTGACGACTGTTTTAGTCTGTTTTACTTGAAGGTCACTTTGTTTAGGGCCTTTTTTATTACCTCTCCAGACTAAACTGCTGCTGTCTTCCTTCTGTAGACCTCACACAGTTTTTTTTTATCTTGTTTATTTTAACCTCAACAGTAAGGGGCTCATTGAACTAAACATGTGAAGGTAAACCAGAAAAGACCTTCAAAATGCTGAATAAAGCTGTTCTAACCACCTGATACGTGCGGAAACGGAAACATTTCTTTATTGCATTTTATAGAACATTTTGAAACTTTTTTTTTCTTGTGACCTGAATGCCGTATGTCAAATAGAATGCTGTAATGCTGAATAAGAACCTCATATGGCCACAGCATATGGGCTGTTTCTAGGCTTCTTTCACAGAAAAATATTATAAAAAAGAAAAGAACAGAAATCCAGCGCAGCAGATCAAATCTATCATCCCTATTTGCTGTTTGTAAACCAAACAGCAAATAGCATTGATTTTTTGTTTATTTTAAAGAAATGCACCAATTTCCCATCTTCCGTTTATAAACCATTGACATTAGGTGCAGATGTAACATGCAGGGTGTGTTAGAGAAGAGTCATTGTATCAACACTTTAACACTAGGATGATCATTTTGCTTAAAGATTAAGATCAATTATTTTTTCCATTAATCGATTAATAATTGAATAGCAGAAGGCTCCTTAAACATTTTTTTTTACAAGGTAAACAACATATTTTCCAATTTAGGAGATAGAGCATATTGAGGGATACTTTTTTCTCTCTTAGTCTTTCAAGCTGGGCACCGTTTCACTCATAACACCTGTCCCATCAAAGATGAATCTGAATCAGAAATACTTTAATGAACCCAGGGCGAAATTACTTTTGTTACATTACTCTATATGTAATAGAGTGACTATAAGTTTGATATAACACAATTTCATACAACATATATAATTAGGAGGTCCCCGCTCCATCTCGCCATCCATTTGGGGGTCATTGACCTGGAAAACATTGAAGACCCCTGTTGTAGAGTATATACAGGTGCTGGTCATAAAATTAGAATATCATGAAAAAGTAGATTGATTTCAGTAATTCCATTTAAAAAGTGAAACTTGTATATTATATTCATACATTACATACAAACTCATATATTTCAGATGTTTATTTTGTTTAATTTTGATGATTACAAATGACAACAAATGAAAATCTCAAATTCATCATATCAGAAAATTAGAATATTACTGAAGACCAATAAAAACAAAGGATATATAGAAATGTTGGCCAACTGAAAAGTATGAACATGAAAAGTATGAGCATGTACAGCACTCAGTATTTAGTTGGGCCTCCTTTGGCCTGTATTACTGCAGCAATGCGGCGTGGCATGGAGTCGATCGGTCTGTGGCACTGCTCAGGTGTTATGATAGCCCAGGTTGCTCTAATAGTGGCTTTTAGCTCTTCTGAATTGTTGGGTCTGGTGTATTGCATCTTCTTCTTCACAATACCCCATTGATTTTCTATGGGGTTAAGGTCAGGAGAGTTTGCTGGCCAATTAAGAACAGGGATACCATGGTCCTTCAACCAGGTACTGGTAGCTTTGGCACTGTGTGCAGGTGCCAAGTCCTGTTGGAAAGTGAAATCTGCATCTCCAAAAAGTTGGTCAGCTGCAGGAAGCATGAAGTGCTCTAAAACTTCCTGGTATGTGGCTGCGTTGACCCTGGACCTCAGAAAACACAATGGACCAACACCAGCAGATGACATGGCACCCCAAACCATCACTGACTGTGGAAACTTTACACTGGACTTCAAGCAACGTGGATGAAGTGCCTCTCTTCTTTTCCTCCAGACTCTGGGACCTTGATTTCCAAAGGAAATGCAAAATTTACTTTCATCAGAGAACATGACTTTGGACCACTCACCAGCAGTCCAGTCCTGTTTCTCTTTAGACGCTTCTGACGCTGTCTGTGGTTCAAGAGTGGCTTGACACAAGGAATGCGACAGCAGAAACCCATGTCTTTCATACGTCTGTGTGTGGTGGTTCTTGAAGCACTCACTCCAGCTGCAGTCCACTCTTTGTGAATCTCCCCCACATTTTTGAAGGGGTTTTGTTTCACAATCTTCTCCAGGGTGCGGTTATCTCTCTTGCTTGTACACTTTTTTCGACCACATCTTTTCCTTCCCTTCGCCTCTCTATTAATGTGCTTGGACACTGAGCTCTGTGAACAGCCAGCCTCTTTAGCGATGACCTTTTGTGTCTTGCCCTCCTTGTGCAAGGTGTCGATGGTCGTCTTTTGGACAACTGTCAAGTCAGCAGTCTTCCCCATGATTGTGTAGCCTATAGAACTAGACTGAAAGACCATTTAAAGGCTTTTGCAGGTGGTTTGAGTTAATTAGCTGATTAGAGTGTGGCACCAGGGGCCATCAATTTTGAACCTTTTCACAATATTCTAATTTTCTGATATGATGAATTTGAGATTTTCATTTGTTGTCATTTGTAATCATCAAAATTAAACAAAATAAACATCTGAAATATATGAGTTTGTATGTAATGTATGAATATAATATACAAGTTTCACTTTTTAAATGGAATTACTGAAATCAATCTACTTTTTCATGATATTCTAATTTTATGACCAGCACCTGTACACTCCAGTTAACTATTAATAATTTCTAAATTAGCTTCTGATTATTCTAATTATCGACTAATCCGATTGTTTCAGCGCTTTTTGTCACAATGACAATGATTAGAGTTACCAGCATATGTTAGCTTTGCTAGCATTTATACGTTTTCAAAGAATTCATACCCTTAACTTAGGTCTGCACAATAAATAAATATCAATATTTATGGAATTGTAATTTTACTTAATAACAGTGGTGTCTGATTTGCTGAAATCTGATACAGACTGCAGTCTTGTTACTTTTTTTAAACAATCATTTCTAAAATGTTCGATTTTAGGAGTTTAACAAACTTTGTGAGGTTGAGAAGTTTGTACTGGATTGTTGGTCATTTTACCGAGGCTTTTATATCGTTTATGTCGATATCTGAATTTGATCATTTTGACCAAAATCAAGAAATATATAGTGATATGAGTTTTGGCCTTATTATCCTAAATGTAAGATTCTCAGGAGAATGTTTCCAAATATTCAATGTTCCAAGGTGAAAAGGGAGAATGTTTGGCCTTCCTGTTATCTGCTAAAAGTCTGGCTCTCCCTTCCTCTTTCACAGTATTGATTAATGGATTTGAAAGCATTTAAATTAGAATGCATTAAATTACATCGTTAAATGCGATTGATTAAACAAAGTGTAGAAATATGAAATGTCTGATTATTTATTTATTTAATTTAACAATTGTTTTGTTGTTTAGATCTGAAACTTGTTCAACATTTATCATTGTGAAGTATCCTAAAAATTAAGAAAGACAACTATCATCTTCACAAATCAGCTGGTAGTATCGGAGATCAGTTAGAGCATCATTGGTCTTACGAACCGTGTATCTGTCGATCTCTACTGTCAAAGCTAAAGCCAGGTGATATAAAAAAATTGTTATTACAGTATCCCATTAACAAGCGGTTTGAATAATGATCACTGTCCTTACTCAGATTAAGTCTAGGTTCTAAGATGAGATCTGTTTCCAAAAGAACTAAAGTAAAGAACAAATGAAGTTGCCAGTAAATTAATATTAGCAGAGATTTATACTTAGAAGCTATTCTAAACTGAAAGAGGAAGTATTTTGGGTTTAAAAGCTAAAACCTTTGTGTTTCGGCAGAGTCTGAGGTCAGTATTTGGCAGGACTCATCTTTTTGCTATTACCTCCTCTGGGTGTTTGCCTACTACTTTCCAGTTCGTGATGCTTTCCAGTACCTTTCGGACTTCGGTTAAACCCTATAGTGTGTGCCCCCCACTCCTCCTCCTCCTCCTCTCTGCCATGGCTCTCCTGTCCTGCCATTCCATGCCCCCCTCAATCATGGCTGACAAACAGAGGAGCAGCATTCCAGTAGTGCCCCCCTGTCAAAGCTTCTGCATTGTGTCGGTGTGCTCACATTGTTGTATCAGACAAAGCGCTGCTCTCAGGGGAATAACGCAGCTGGACGGCAGCCATGGAGCAGGTCATCCAGGGCCTCCAGGCCGACCTGACAGCTGGGGCCCGGCCTTGGTAGCAGGGCAGGAAACAAACTTGAACCTCTTGGCCTGTGTGTGTCTACTGGCAGCAAACAGAAGCCAAAGTCTGCCACCTACACTTGCCTTCATTCCTGTGTTTCTCTGCTAGCCTCACAGTCACTGAACTCTCTTCATTTCTTCTCTTAAGTTAAAAATTTTCTAAAACTATATTTTAATGTGAGCAAACAATGTTTTTTGTGTGGTCGGATTAAATTAGCACCTGCTTCTTATTTTAACCCAATTAATTATCAATATATTTATCTTGTTAATCTGCCAAAATAGTGAGTCCAAGTTTTTATTCTTTAGGATTTTAGGAAAGTTTTATTCATAAAAATCCACTAATCCACTAATAGAAATAGCATTACATCACAATGTTTTTTTTTTTTTTCCAATTTAAATGCTTACGTTTTTAGTTCTCATTCCCAGATTAACTTGAACTTGTTCCCCAACAAACACAGTAACTGGATTATACTAGATTTATGGTGTTTATATTTTTTTGCTTAAACTGGAATATATATTACATTGAGAATGAGTATATACTTTTGAGTTAGGAGAAAGATGACATGTACGGCTGTAAGCCTTCTGCTCCAAACGAAGTTTCTGCTGTCCTGTTGTTCTCTTCCACAACATCTTCTCCCCTCTTTCCTCCTCTAAATAAAAAATGTATGATGGAGGAGAATCATCCACGACCTCCGACACAAAACTCTCCTCCTCTTGCATGTTTCCGCTGTCCATAGCGTTCCTTGACAGCGTTGTTTCTAAGTCACCAATTTAGTGCTACTTGGTCCCAATGGAATTTTCCCATTGGGAACCTACTAGCACTAAGTTGCTAACTGGTTAGCAAGATGCTTCTGACAAACCGGCCACAATCAAATTTGCTTGCGAACTTTCCGCAACATAAATCCCGCCCCTTGATAAACGACCAATCACATTCACTTTATTCACTCGTGTAACGGTTGGAACAGCTGCTTCCCTACGAATTTAATTCATAAGTATCAGTCTTCTGATGAGCTTTTCCACTGTTGATACCCCTGCTACCTTTTAGTTAAATTTGATTATCTAAAAGAATGTACATGTAATTTAGTTTCAGGATGAATATTAACACTTGAAGTTATTTTACATTTTACAGGTACTTTTGAATTTATTTAAGCTGAATTTAGTTTTTTTTAATAACCTTCTGTCTTGTCAATGTTGACATTTCTCCTACATTATACAGTATAAAATTAAAACCACATAAAATTATGTGGTTTTTATTTTCTTTGCTTTTGTTCCAAAAATAAGTAGTCCAAAAATAAATCAGTCGATGACCCCCCCCCCAAACCTTCCCATTAGTATTGTATCAATACAATACTAAAGGGATATCCTTAAGATTAGTAATGACAAACATAGTAGAAAGTGAATTGTTTAGATATAAAATGTAATATGAAATGAAATAAATAAATAAAACTATACAGAGCATCACCTTCAGCCACCCTAGTAGTGGGGGTGGGGAAAAAAATAAATTTTCTTCCATAGTTCCACAGCTCCAGGCCACACTTTTCAGATTTGTATTTGTAGAACAAAGGAAAGGATTTCAACCTTTTCCCACTATTTAAAAATGACACGCTGCTGTATGTTGGTCTGCCTCATAAAATGTAAATTAACAATTCAAGATGCTGGTTTAATGGTTTTATCATGACTTTTTCTCTTTTTTGTTTCTGTTTTCACAGACTGAGCGACAGAGGTCCACCATGTGCCTCCTCTTCCTCCTCCTGCTCCTCATCATCTCTTATATTGGGGGACACTTGACTCTGCCTTTGACCTTTGCCACCCCCAACCCCCCCTCCAACAGTGACCTTCGACCTTCAGTCACACTAAGAAGCTGCTTTCATCTGGTCGCAGACGACATGACAAACCTAAAAAAAATGCTTGCGGGTTTTATTATTTTTTTCATTGTTAAATGTTTTTGTGTTTTATATGCACATCCTGTCCTGTTATCATGAGGAATCATCCTCTTCAACAATAGATGCTGCCAGCGTTTGCTGCCCCGCCCCCTTTAGTTCAACACTATTATTCACCAGGCAGTGGTCAGTGAACTTTAACTGAGGTGTGTAAACACAAGCACAGGTATTTTTTTTTTTTTTCTCTCCTTATGCGGTATTATAAAAAAAAAAGGGAAATTTTGAGCTAAAAGCAAAGGCATTATGGTACAAACTTGGAAGCTTGAAATATCCTTCTGTCGTTCACCATTTAAATTTGTTTTACCCTATGCATAATCTATCATCCAGATTATTTAAATTAGTTTTTTTTTGTAAGAACACCTTTTATAGATTTTTATTTTTTTCAACTCTTGTTCGGTACAAAACTTATTTCTGGGTCCATTTTAGCTTCTCTCTCAGAGTGCGCGCTCGTTTCCCAGGTACAACATGGCTCCTTAAAAACCTGCTGCAATACTGCGCCAGTATCTGTGTGTCCCTATAGTGGGAAAACAAACATTACAGTATTTATTTTGCAAGCTATACGTTATTTATTTGTTTAAACAGGTACAGACGGTCCGCTACATTTCACACTTCCACACTAAAGGTACTCAGCAGAGCGGGAAAATCAAAGCCACTAGCTAGTTTTTTTTAACTTTTGTCTTTTGTAGTGGAAGGTTTAGATCACCTGGAAAAATTACTTAAAAGATGTTTAATACTATATAAAAAATATAATTCTACAGAAAATACATAGCAAAAGTCAAACTAGGTAACATAAACAAAACTTTGATCAGTTCTTTCTCTCCAGACTGCAATATTAGCCTCCTGGATGCTAAAGCTAACAGCTAGCTTGGGCGGAGTCGACGTCAAAAACCAGCTGTATTACATTCTCTCTCTGTTGTTTTTTTTTTTGAACACTCTTTTGGAAATCCTCTTAAACATTCATTACGATTCAGTTTCATTAATATTTAAATAGATGCTTCAAATTATTTGTAGTAACATGAAGTTGGAGGCTCTGCACCACCAAAAACCTTCCTGAGTGAAACCCCGAATCAATGACGCAGGAGAAAAGGAAATACTACAAATGATATTTCAGTGAGTGCCTCCTAGCTGCTTATAGTAATTTTGAGATTGGAGTCGATTTATGTTGTGAGAAGTCGCTTTGGCTACTGCAGCAGTTAAACTGCTAACTGGTTATATTTTTTAAACAAGCAGTTGCTTCATAAATCATAAGGAGCCCTTTAAAAGATGGCAACATTTTCAGGCTTTTATCGCCCAGATAAATGGTATTTAATTATCCATCAATAGACATCACATTATGATGACATCACTGACTATTTTATATGTTTAAGCACAAGATTTTGGTTTCTCAATTTGCCTTTGAAAGGAAATAAGATGGCCATCTATCAGAAGATCATAAAGGAATGTGAAATTAAGATTATCCTTAAAACAAAAATCTATTATTTGCTTTTTATTTTTGCTTCCTACTATGTTGACCATTTTGAACTATGTTGAGCCTTTCCCGAAACATCACTTCCCGTCAAAGAGATGTTGTTTTTACTTCAAAGATCGATTTAAAGATCCAGATCTGCCCACAGTATAAATACTGTCTCCATTAAGCATGATATTTTGTAAAGATTAGATTTTCTGCCTTATTTCCAACTCCTATTAACACCTGAATCTGTTTGGGGATGAAACCTGCTTGTTTTTTTCTCAAAAAGCCTTTCAGGATAACTTTATGACTTAATTAGAAATAAGATTTTCACTCTACAGATTCCCACTCAGGCTTTCTGTGCTATAACCACCACAGCTGAGTGGTTTATAGGTGTCTGACTTTTTCAGTTAAACAAAAACTAAACAAAAGGTGAACTGATGTCATAGAGAACTGGAGCTTCAGTTATTTTTAGCATCGCTTTGCTTTCAAATTGATTTAGAAGCGGAAATCAAGAGTGATTTAGATGGGCTCTCACTTAAAACCTTGAACATAGAGGATCAGAGTGAAAACATCGGAAATGATTCATTCTTAAATTTTGACCTAAAATAAAAACTGATTTTCTTTAATATAGTTGATGTTTATATATACTGAGATTAAAAAGCTTTTCTGGTGGTTACGTGTTATTTCCCCGCTCTGCTGCTTGTTGGTTTATCATTTTATTAGATCTTTGGTTCAGTTTTACCTCATGGTCCTCAGAACAGTTCATTTAGAAGTCCGGCCAACGGCTGGCGCTCGCAGCTGGATGCACAGGCGTAAGACGCGGCGGAGTGACGAGAGCCACTCGTCCTCACGGGCTCTTGATTTCGGTCGGTCAGGATTTTTCACACGTCGATGTTCGTCAGAGGCCGGGCATGACGTCAAAGAGAGGGTTCCAGTAACCCGAGCTGCACGCCCAGGTGCAGCAGGCGGCTCGCCGCCTCCCTCTCAAATCAGTGTTCAGCATTTCTGATCCAGCTTTTTTTTCTATTATAGGCGCTTAAGTTCCTTTATTTTATATTTAACTATTTTTATTTTCCCAATTTTTATTTTTTATTATTATTTTTGCACAGCCAGAGGATGACTTTAAACTCATGGCTTCATCAGAGCTGAGCTGGGAGGGATGACTGTTAGGAAGGCTGGTGTGTTCTTCATCAAACGAGTGGCAACATCTCCCCCATCAATATATCTCCTGTTTTTAAGTTCCAGTGTTAACAAAACCATGTGGGAAACAGCTTTTAAGAGGTGAATTTGTCATGTAAGGGGTGGGGTTAACTGACTGTTTCATTGTATGTGGAGGTAAAGGGGGTGAATAACCTCCAAAAAGTGCTGTTGAATAGTTTTAAGCCTGTGCCGTGTCTTATGTGTATATTTTCAAACATTTATTTTTGTTGTTTTTTCATTCGCCCCTTGATTTACCTCCTTTTGATTGAACAAAGATTTAATCCCAAGAGCGCATATAGGCCGTAGCGGCCAGATATAAATGGGTTATTGTTTTTCTTTTTTCTTTTTTTTTTATGTTTGCAGACAAATTTCTTCTGTATTTATGCTACAGCAATGTTTTGCATTTGGGTTTTGATGCTTGTGGCAGGAGAAAAAAAAATGGTAGTGTTTAGAGTTTTGTTGGGATATTTGGACAGATCCCTGTTAATTTATTCAGAAATGTCCATGTTGGAATGCCTTCTTGTTGGACTTCTCCCCAACCCCATTGCAGTTTCACTCATATCTCTCAATTTACAGAAAAGGTTAGTTTATTTTTTGGGCAACAATGCAACCTCAAATGTCCTCTATGTTTTTAAATGGGTACGAAAATGAGGAGACTTGATTCCCTTAGAGAAGTGAAATAAGGTGATGCATTATTATTATTATTGTTGTTATTATGCAAACTTTAGTTTGATTCTTCTCAATTTTTTTGATTTCTTTCCTACTCTAGTTTACAGACAGTAAAAAAAAACACTTATTTTTTTCGGAAAACAGAACAATAAAGTTGTTTTTTTCTCTTCAATTACTTAGGCATTTTGCAGTTATTTGTATAAAAAAACAACCTGCCTAATGTTTATTTTTTGTAACTATAATCCAGTTTATTTGCTGCTTTGTAGTACAGGTACGAGTCGGAGGCAAACACGAGGATCAGAAGATGATCGTTGCCCCGTCTGTTTTTGTTTTGTTTTCCCCACCTGCCCTTTGAATGCTTTTGATTCTTGCAGTGGGCTTCGGTGGAAGCCGGGGAGAAGAAGTGACTCCCGCCCTGCCCTGCTGCTTGTGTTTCTATTTTTCCGAGTTGAATGCTGTTGTTAATTAGCTTTACAGGAAAGAGAGAGGAGGAAGTGTGTTTCCTTTGTACATTGAGGAAAATAAATATTGAAAACCCTGCTATTTTGCAAGTTCTCTCACTTAGAAATCATGGAGGGGTCTGATATTGTCACCATAAGTGCATATCCACTGTTAGAGACATAATCTAAAAAAAAAATCCAGAAATCAAAATGTATGATTTTTTTTTACTTATTTGTTTGATACAACTGCAAATAAGAATTTGAACACTAGAGAAAATAATGTTAATATTTGATACAGTAGCCTTTGTTTGGAATCAAAGAGGTCAAAAGTTTCAATTTCAATTCAGTTTACACAGCACCAATTCACAACACATGTCATCTCAAGGCACATAGAGTCAGATTGGTTCCAAGTTTTCTACCTAAAGAAAATCAACTGATTGAATCGACTCATTGACTCAAAGGCAATCCCTCAGTTTTCCTGTAGTTTTTTCAGGTTTGTACACACTGTATGAGGGATTTTGGCCCACTCCTCCAGACAGTGACAGGGCTTTCGCTGAGAAATAAAAAAGGAGTTTGAGCTCCCTCCAAAAATTCTCTATTGGGTTTAGAGACTGGCTAGGCCATGCCAGAACCTTGATATGCTTCTTTCAGAGCCACTGCTTGGTTTATCTGGCTGTGTGCTTCTGGTCATTGACATGTTGGAAAACCCAGTCTCCACCCATCTTCAATGCTCTAACTTAGCAATATTATCTAACTTAGGCAATACATGGTCATCATCTCCTTAATACAGTGCAGTCTCCCTGTCACATGTGAAGATAAACACCCCCACATAATGATGCTACCACCCCCATGCCTCACAATAGGGATGGTGTTCTTGGGATGGTACTCATCATTCTTCAAACGATCAGTGGAATTATGACAAAAAAGTTCTATTTTGGTCTCATCAGACCACATGACTTTCTCCCATAACTGTTCTGGATCATCCAGATGATCATTGGCAAACTAAAGACGGGCCTGTGCTGCTTTGAGCAGAGGAACTATCCGTGCCATGCGTGATTTGAAACCATGACGTCTTAGTGTATTACCAACAGCAACCATGGAAACCATGGTCTAGGGTCATTGACCAGCTCCCCCTGTGCATTTCTGGGCTGATTTCTCACCTTTCTTAGGATCATTGAGACCCACAAGGTCGATCTCCCTCAGACTGGGGCAGTCATGTTTAGCTTCTTCCATTTTCTAATGATTGATCCAACAGGGAATCTTTTTTTCTAGTGTCTTTGGACAGCTCTTTGGTCTTGACCATGATAGTAGTTGGATTCTTACTGATTGTATGAGGTGGACAGGTGTCTTTATGCAGCTAACTAACTCGAACAGGTGCATTTAATTAGGATAATAAATGGAGTGGAGGTGGACATCTTGAAGGCAAGACTAACAGGTCTTTTAGGTTAGAATTCTAGCTGATAGACGGGTGTTCAAATACTTATTTGCAGCTGTTTCATACAAATTAATAGTTAAAAAAATAATACATTGTGATTTCTGGATTTTTTTGTTTTTTAGATTGTCTTTCACAGTGAACATGCACCTATAATGACAGTTTCAGACCCCTCCATGCTTTCTAAGCAGGAGAACTTGTAAAATAGCAGGTTGTTTAAATAATAATTTTCCTCCCTGTATATGTATTACTTTTCAGCGACGTACGTCCCATGTAAGAGGAGGGAAAAATAGGAATATGTGTTGGAAATGGAAATCCTCCTTGTGTAAATAAAAAAAGTTTTGCTTTTTTTTTTTCAAATGTTTTGCTCTGCGCCTCAGCAGGTGCACTATCTCATTTTTTTTTTCTTTTTTTTTTTTTCTTTTTCCTCTTTCTTTCTCCCTGTTGTTTCCCCATGGAGGGAAACGGGGGGGTACGAGGGGTAGTCGGACGCGATTTGAGCATCGGCATAGTGTTTATATTTATCAAAAGTTTTTTGCTTTCGATAGAGCTATTGCAATAAAAATGTGTTCCTGTAATCCTGTGAGTCTCCTTCTTTTCCCCCTAGTTTTTATGTAACTGTAATGACATTATTGCCACAGTTAAGGCCAGAAATTCCTCATTATTTCCTCATTATTTCACTCCAAAACTAAAATAGAGGCAGATCTGTTAATGTATTGCATAGGGAACACCTGAAGCAAACTGCCTCCTCCTCTGACTATATGGAGAAATGCTTAAAAAAAAAATTATTAGGAAGAGATTTAAGGACCTTAGCAGATCTAGTTCATTTTCCAACACTTGGGGTCAACAATGATTATAGAATGAAATATTAATTCAGCGATTAAATTCTATTTCTCAAACTCCCAGATTCAATCGACCAGATCCGTATAACAGATGGTATGATAAAGCTTTAGCGAAAATTTAATCTGGAAAACTTATCTGCTTCACTGAACCACCTGAGATGTTCCTGTTTATTTCCAGCTGATTGGCTTCTCAAAAGCCAATAATTTTTTAAGATCCTCCATATTTAGTGCATAGTCTAGCTTCTCTCGCTCAGCTACAGGCTCATTCCTCCCAAATGTTGATTCACAGCATCAAAGTCTTCTGCCGGAGCCCGAGTGCCGAAGATCTTCATAATCTAATAATCTGCAACCGTCTCCTTTAACCCTAGTGCCCACTCACACTGAGCCTGGTTCTGCTGGAGCTTTCTTCCTGTTTTCCTCTTCACTGTCGCCACATGCATGCTCAATGTGAGACAACGATTCCTCAGAATCAGTTGGTTTTCCTTAGAAGTATTTTGAAAAAAGAAAAAAAAAGATTGTCGTCAGTATATATATATTGAATATGTTTCTTATTGCGGCTTTTCTCAGAGTCTCTCCTGGTTAAATTTCCATTTATTTTTTCTTCCAAATAGATCAGCATCATGTTTTTCTTGTAGTTCCGCCTTAGAAATGCTGCATCAAGACTCAGCTTACAAGGAGGCAAAACACCCTGTCAAACAGAACATAGGTATGACTTAACTGATGTCCAGTAGACAGTCAGAAACAACCAACCACAACTCCTTAAGGTGCTGCCTAAAGCAGGCAAGATGGTGAAATTAGTCCAACATTGAAATGTGTTGAACTAAAAAATCCCAAACGAGAGACATTTCTGAGGCAGCAACAGCCTCACAGATCCACATTATTAAAATGCAGAAAAGTTATTACAAGAATGAATCTTGTTTGCTTGTTTTTTTGTTTTGTTTTTTTCAAAGCAAATTCAACCCTGAACAGCCTAAAAATCAGACATTTTGGAGTGGCCTAGTCAAATTCAAATATTACTGACCATGCTTAATGCTTAAAAAAATCCTTTTCTGAGGCTAAATAAAACTTTTTTGCAAAACGTGAATTAAATAAATCGTTCTCGTTGACCTTAAGCAGCTGTAGCCTCCAAAGGTGGCACAACCAGCTCTGAGGTTTATGGACCCTTTATCCTTTCTGATCCATTAATGGCTTCTTTTCCCTTATTGAGGCCTATTTTTCAATAGATTATCTTTGTTTAATGTTTAAATTGATCCGATTTACAAAACTGAATAGAAGAAAAATAAAAGTGTACAGGGCAAAAACCTTTCATGATAATGCACATATGAAATTGTGTTAGAGTAGAATAGAATAGAATAAAGGTCAGTAAAGTTAAAGCTAGAATATTGGAGAGAAATTTGAAAAAGTGAAGCTGTAATAATTAGAGGGAATAGAAGTGAATATGTAATGTTAAAAACAAACTCTTACTCTAACTACAGTAAAGTGGCATAGAGGTCAATAAAGCTTGATGCATTATCAAGCAATAATTTATTCCCTCATTAAGATCCTTTTAACAGCTATTTAATTACAGCCCTATTAATGATTGGTCATTAAATGGACAATATGATAACAAAAAACAAGACGGAACGTATGACATACTGTAAATATACGAAGCTGTCTGTGTTGGATCTGAAGCACAGATGGAAATCTAAATTTTCCACATGTACCAAAGGGACACCTGCCTGTCTACAGTGAAGCCCCCAGTTATGTAATGTGGAAAAACACTGGCCCATAGCTGAGCTCAGCCGCCGACCCCTGCACTGTGTGTTTTCTGGTTGCCTTATCTGCTCTAACACAGTTTAAGATACTTTCCCGATCTTTCAGTGTCTTTATTTTTTTTATGCTAAATATACTGAAACATTTTTAAGCAGAACTTTGAAATTTGAGGGACATTTCTTTGACTCCTTTGTTTTCAAGCTTCAAACTGTATGTTATTGTTTTTAAAGTCGCTTCTGTCCCTCTTATACATTTTGCTGCTCTTTTTGAAGCTGATGACACTCTGACTGAAAACCATGGTCTGATAACGGATCAATGAACGACGACGTTCACATGCCTACGCCGTTATGATCACCTGACTGCAGGCTTCTTACTGTCCTCATTCCAAAACAAAGATAACTAAACCATTCATGTGTTTTACTGCAGAGTGAACCCTTGACCCATACAGCCTGTTAAGGAAAACAGCACAAAAACAAGTGAGCATTTCCTCATTCCTCGGGCATCTTTTTTTTTTTTTTTTTTAGACAAAGACAAACATCGTTTTATCCGACTCAGGAGACCGACCTCAAATCCAAAAGTCCATCTGGCAAAACAGGCCAAAGTCCTCCGAGTGCTGGTCGACCGGGGAGAGAGTTCTACACACATTTCCTCTCGTCCTCTGCTATAGAAGGTCGATACTTGATCTCAACAGGAGTTCAAATCTTTTTTCACTGAAACAAACCAAGGATAATCTCCATATCTATTAACACAAGCATCTCTAATAACTAAAGATGTAGAAAAAGTCTTGCATTGGGGGTATCGGCAAAGGAAGAGATGCCTCCATATACTTTAACCTCACCAACATCTACAGTGGGCCCATTGAAACTGAGTCCTCTGATGGGAAGACGCTCTAAAATACACACCAAGGCTGGTTTTGAAGCAGCTAAAGCAGGTTGACATTACGCTTATTGAATGAATGATCTCTCCAAAGTTCAAACATTAATTCTACAGTAGCAGCCTTCAGCATTTAAAATGGCCCTTCCCAGTCAAACGCCAGCCGAATGGCAGCCCACTTCCCTGCAACTCTCAGCAAAATCCCCTTCAATTTCCAGCCACTGGAGTGACCCCCTCCTTCTCCTGGGTGTGCTTTTTTTTTTATTCTGACTTCACCCTTTCACTGAATTACAGGGTCTGACCAGTAGATGGTGCTTCTCTTTAGATCTTAATGTCCATAAATCATGAAAGAAAGAAAATTTTAGTACAAAGACTGATGTTTAAAAAGGAATAAAAAGGAAAGTGGGGAAATGTTGAATGGCTGCTACTGTATAAAAAATATCGGAACCGTTTTTAAATTGTTTTCTGTCCTTGAAAACCAACCAGTTTACAAAGACTTAGAAATAAGCCAACTGTGGTTGAGTGGGAAGAACAGTCCTTTTGCAGCGGGAAGGTTTTGGTAAGATTTCAGCTTCCTCCTAACCTCATGTTTTAGCATTTGTAGTTGCAGTTAGATAAAAGTGGACCAACCATCAAGCACTGCATAGGTACCCTCCACTGACTGTTGAAGACAGGTTGATAATGTTGACGCTGGCATTGAAAGACCGTGGTTGTTGTTAGTGGTGGATGAGGTACTCAACAGTAGTACTTGAATAAAAGTATTTATACTCATAACCAAATCTTACTCAACTACAAGTAAAAGTTACTCGGTCAATAATCTACTCAAGCTAAAGTATTAAAGTACTTTAAAATGCCCTATTTAAAGCTACAGTGTGTAATAATTACAGGCATATAAAGTCAGAAATTTAATATATTATACATAACTATGTTATTTATCATCACCTATGAGCTCAGCCTTTTAACCATAATATTTGCGTTGCCTTAGAATTCGTTATTTATAATTACATAGGAGCGGGTCTCGCAGCCATGGAGGCTGACATCTTTGCGCTACGGCAGTGCAGAGGCAACAAACTAGCGATTGCGAGATCTCCCATGACGCTCGAAAATAACTACGGCAAGTTGAGAGAGATTAACTGAGACGGTACTGAACAGTAGATGGCAGTATTATGCCTGAGAAGCGTTTAGTCTGCCTGAAACCAAAGAAGAAGAAGAAGCAGGTATACTGCGCCTCAGTAACAAGAAAGGTGAACAAGGCGGCAGGCGTGAGTGACTTTGCAAACTGTTTGGCACTGTGTGGCCAAACATCAGACGAATGGAGGATCATGCCTACTCTGTATCACAACGAAAAGCGGCGGACACCGAACCCCCGTCATCTAAGAAGCGGAAACACGACGAGAATAAACGCAAGCGTGACAAGAAACGGCAAAAAACACGGATCAACATTGGCACGGCATTTACACGATGGAAGTCACTGATGGAGGAAAAAGGTTTTCAAAGTGACGCTCAAGTTGCCAGTTTTCTCTTGGACAGGTAATTAATCCTACACACACAATTGTCTAATATCACTGCAGTTTTTGGAGTACAGGATGCTCAGACCTGTCTAAAACAATAACATGCTGCGTGATGATGCTGTTACTCTCCAGTATACTTATTCAGCAACGTCCCTGACGTTTCACAGGTAATGATTCAGTAATTTTCTGTAAAATAATTTTCTGGATATATACCTCGGTTACTTCTCTCCGGCTCCTTTGGAGATCTTCAAGCCTTTCCTCCTCTGCTCTCACCCCGCTGGCTCCCCTCTCTCGCCTGGCCCTAGCTGCACGGCCTCCCTGCCTTCGCCCTCGTCCTCTCCCTCTCCCTCGCGTTGTAACCCCCGTGCCACCAAAATGACTTGGACTCTGTAAACGGGGGATATATATTCTTCCAGCGAACACAATCTCGCTGTTAAACTAATGACTACAATTACTTCGTCTGTTTATATCACCATGCAAAGCAGCTCACCAAAACGTCACAACGACGTAGAAAAAATAACGGGTATATTTATTATCTTAAGTCTACATGAAATCTATACCCTACACAGACTAATGAAATACTATCTGTAAAATTATCTATGTAAACAAACCTCATCACTTGAGAGGGTAGGTGATGTGGACGTCGTAGAAGAAATTTTGTCCCGTAACGCTCGCCGTACTGTTGGGGGGGAGAAGCGGTGGGGGGGAGATGTTCATGTTGCTGCGGTCTGTAGTCTGACCGCTAGATGTCGCTGAAAATTACACACTGTAGCTTTAAGTACTTTAAAAGTATTCAAAAATACAAATAAAAGTTTAAAGAACCTTGGAACTTTCAGAAACCACCTCATGTATTGATGTGTAGAACCAACTGCTACAGATTCTACACCACCTGTTAAGAACTTCAGCAAAAAAAATGGCACAAAAATAATATTTCTTATTCAAAGGGAACCAAAAAGAAAACAGGAGAGTCTTGATTCTCTTCACACATTCACTATGGAATAGGGAATTAAGGTTGAATATACCGCAAAGAAACTGCAACTCTGCTTTGAGACTCATCATACGGAGCAACTTGGCCACATGGCAACAACTAATAATAGTAAAATTATAAACTACTAATAATATCTTCCTTGAGTTACTCACATTTGTAGCCTGGGTGCCATTCCGAACTTAGTCCCGCTCACAACGTTTGAGGTCGGGAAGTTCGGTCTGGCATTGCTCCATAGTAGCGCGAGTATGCTCGCACAATATCTGGCGGGCCAATCAAATTGTCAGGGCGGGTTTTATACGATGATGGACAGATTATCAACAGTAACGTAATCAACCACCTCACCAAAGTGCGCATGGGTGACAACAACAATGGCTGCCGCTGGAGAGTTGAGGTGAGTAGATTCTGCTCTTAGGTCTGTTCTAGAAGATATCGACAGCAAATTAATTTTAAAAGAGGAACAGAGAAACGCGATCAAGGCTCATCTTCTTATTCTAGGCGTACAACTGCACTCTTTGATTTTTGTTGACAACAACTATGCGTCGCTTAACATACGTCACGCACTCCGTTGCTCTTATTGGTTGTAGGTCTATCCAATTGAGTGCAGAGGCATTTTTTTTTCCTGGTTCGTTTAAAACACGCCCCAAATCTCTAAAACAGTGGTTTCCAAATTCAGTCCTAAAGGCTGCTATTTTAAATGTTGAAATGAAAAACAGCAACAGCTGATTAATTCAATTTAATTCAGTTTATTCATATAGCACCAATTCACAACACATGTCACAGATCATACAGTCAAATTTCTATCTAATGAAAACCATTTGATTGCATTGACTCATTAACTCAAAGGCAATCCCTTACCCAAAGCATGCCTGTAGCGACAGTGGAGAGGAAAAACTCCCTTTTAACCTCCAGGAAACACACAGCCAGGCAGACGACCCCCGAGCCAGCTCCTATGTCAGAGGATGAAGAGAGCACATCCAGTCAGTCACAGTCAGAGAAACAGGACCACACTGAAAAACAGGCCGATCTCGAACATCTATAAACAAAGGTGTTGATTGCAGCAGCACAGCTGATATTTCTTTCCAGGATGGTGTCACAGCTGGACTGGAACAGACGAGGCGAAGCTACTATGAGAAAAAGCAGAGAGAGCAGAAGGTTAGAGATTGAACTAATAGATTCTGCAGAGTGGGAGAATAGAGATAAAATGAAGCAGAATTGTGAAATAGGGGTCCCTGTCCTCCAGAAGTCTAAGCTTATAGCAGCATAACTATAGAGATAGCTCAGGATTACAAAGCTAAGCTGAACAAACAGGAACGACTAACTAGGAGCTTCCTCGAAATATAGTGGAGTGAAAGTTTTAGCTACCGCCCCAAAAAATGACTGAAGTAAGTGAAGATACTCAAAGAAAAGTATGCAAGAACAGTAATCAAGTAGATGTAGTATATTTTCTACCATTGGTTATTGTTTATTCATGGTATCCCCATGAATGCATGAAGCTATTGCTATTCCTCCTGGGGCCCAAAAAAAGGTATAAGAAAACCTGTGATCAGGTATTTTTTCCATTCTTACACAAAAGTCTCCACTTTGAAAGCATTCAAAGCACTTTTAAAACATCTTTGCAAGCATTTTAGTCTTTTTTAAATGGTCAAGACTGGAACCTGTTAAAGAACATTTGTCCAAATATCAGTGAGAAGCTTGTGAGAAAAGATAGAGAACAGATTGCTTGGAGATTTTTGGCGATGTAGCTGCAGGAAAACAGGGAGATTTGTGGACATGATGGTTGATTTATCAGTTGAAGAGGCCAGGTGTAGGGGGAGATTTATGGAGAGAAGATCAGTGAAATGCGATGGGAGTATAAATAATCTTCCACTCTGTCTGAATTACAGCTAATCTATAACGATTTGCATTTGTTCATCCAAATATTGTCTTAAAATCTTACATTTTCTGTTTCTTTTTCTTTATCTCCTTCAAAGATGAACAATTAAGAACAATCATTAAGATCCCATAACTGACTCCTAAAGTATTTATGACTGAGTTTATGGAAACTACTCACTTTTTCTGAAATGTAACCAAATAAAACAGATGGAAATATTTTTGATTTAATAAAGAGCTTCTGAATACATGCAGCTTCAACAAAGCAGGCAGGAATTCTAACCTGTTTCTCAGTAATAATACAAGGTGAAACAGAGACTTAGACTGACAGAAAATTAGGTACACCCCTCAAACCTTTACAATATATTACATTACAACTAGAAACTTTAATGCGTTTATTCTTTTTCATTTTCACTGCAAAGCGAGCCTGATAATAAAATCTATAAAGTTTGGCATGCCTTTACATTCAGCAATCTTTACTCCGTTACCTGTTATAACTATCTAGTGCAACAGTTTGTTCTCACTCGTCACATATTGAGTATGCATAGTCCACCTGTGTGTAATTTGATGTAAACATAAATCCAGCTTTTATGTGAAGAACATTAGTGAATAATCAACATCTGCTGGTGAAGGTTCTCAGTCATCCAAGTCATAGTCATTCCAAAACAACAAAATTAAAACAATCCACTGGACTTGGTTTCCAAATTTGAAGACATTTCGCTTCCCATCCAGGAAGCTTTTTCAATTCAAAATGTCAGGAATTAGCCTAGTGAGACCATCCTGATCTCGCGAGCTTTCGAGGTTTCACTCGCAGATCAGTCTGGCTACTCTCCGTTAAAGAAAATTTGGAGCCGTTCACCAAATGAACGTCCAATCAGCGTTGCCTTTGAGGCGGGTTGAGGTGTGACGCAACAAGAAGCGCAACAGTTCAGTCTAAAGAACATGGCGGCTTCAGCCGATGAAACTAGCGTTAGCGTGGCTATCAAGCAAGTTTTATCGGAATTACAGAGTATTTCTTCACTGAAAGAAGAGCAAAACACTGCTCTGGAGGCTTTTCTCAGAGGAAAAGATGTTTTTGCTCTTCTCCCGACTGGTTTCGGCAAGAGTTTGATCTGTCAATTGGCTCCTCTTCGTCGTCGCTCTGTTAGTACGTCATATGCTTCGTTGATCTGGTTGGTTTATTTGGCCCGTCTATCACCAACATAGGCCAATCAGCTAACCAGTATTTTCGCCCCTTCCCAAAATTACTTCAACGGAAGGTTTCCAGATGGATATGCGGAGCAAATCCATCTGGCGGAGTCAGGTTAGTCAGGAATAGCATTGAGTGAAAACATGCAAATTGCAAAATGCAAAACAAAAACAAGCCTTTGTTCGGCTACAGTATAAAACCTCAAACTCAACGCTATTCCTGATATTCTGAATTGAAAAAGCTTCTTGGATGGGAAGCAAAACGTCTTCAAACTCGGAGACCAAGTCCAGTGGATTGTTTTTGTTTGTTTTTTTGGAACAATCAGAATCGTGAAGAAAAAGGAAAGAAGCAGGAAAAGTTTTAAAGCAGGGGGGATAAGGCAACTCTGAGAATTAGATTTTGATGTGCATACATGAAAAGAAAGATATTGCTTAAAAAAAAAGGACAGAATGTTTCCCATAAGCAATAGAAGACAGGAAACTTAAGGGAGAAAAAAAATAAATTTCATAAATAAAGAAAAACTGCCCTTGACCTTGAATAAACCATCTCCATGATGAATCATGGTAGTGGCAGCATCATACTTTTATAAAGTTGGAATTTTGCATGGACAGTTGGTTGGAGCTAAAAAACAAACAAAAACAAAAAAACTGACAAACCTGGAAAAAGAAACCTTATTTCTGACTTAAAAGACTTTATCCTGGATTAGATGTACAAATTCAAACAACATAATGACCCCAAACGTACAACCGGGAGAAAGAAAACTCTGGCAAGGCAATGCAAGCATGATAAGCAAAATAAGAAAATGATTAAGGAGTATTAATACACAGCTGTACTAAATATTCATTAACCTTTGAGAAGGAGGATTATATTATCTAAAAGCACCCAGTTCATTTATACTCACACCCCTGAGTGGGTGTCTGTGGAGAGCAAAGGTTCAGGAGCTGATGGAGAAGATCCCCGACAGAGTCAAGCCCCACATTGACCTTTAGGTGGCGCTTTTTAGTGTAACCTTAATCCTATAGAAGGTTTCCAGCCAGCTCATCACTCTGCAGCCTGGGTCAGAGCGACCGCCGCTCCTTTGTTGATGGACAAACTTCAGCAGCCAGACCTTGACCTACAGAGGCATATGATCTGAGTGTGTTTGGATAATGACAGCCAGCGGCCCACGCAGCACGACACATGGTATAGTCTCCTTGGTGATGGACCAACTGGTGGGCTGGATGGCTCTGGAGCTAGAATTTCAAAACAGCATCCAATGTGTGCACATTTCACCCCCAGGTTCTCCAACATATAGAAACCCCCCTCTCAACCCCCCAGATGGTTATCCCGATGATAGAGGCCCCATCTCCTTGCAGCATCTCCATTTACATGCACCCCAGGGAGCATGACGGCACTGACGGTCAACAACTACATCCATCTACAGGGTAGCTCCATCCCCACCTCCTCCTTTCCATCCAAGAAAGTTTTCTATTTTTAAAGCACAGACCAGGATTTCCAGGAACCCTCCTGATCGCCACATCAGAGGCCAATATTCCGAGAGGATCTCTGATTACTATGAGCAGATGTTTAAAATGGCACCAGTAGTTGGCTCTTCCCCAATGCTTCAAAATTATTATTCTTAATTGTTTGACATTGAGGCTAAAACTAAAAATGACAGCATACTTTACAGCTGCATTGTGTCAGTAGATTTGTTTCTATAACGGTGTCTTAAAGACATGTAAATATGTTTTAAACTTTTTCCAGTTTATTGACTGGCGGACTGTATATGTATACAGATGTATGTTGCCTTTTCCAGCTAAGCAAGATGTTTCTTCTTGCAACGAGGCTAGTGAAAGTATTATGTGCATTTATCTATAAAAGGCTACTACAGGAGATGGTATAATTCCAATTATAGCAGTCATGAGATTGGGACAGATTTTCTTTTCCCACAAAACAATTTTCTATACATTAAAAGCCCAGTAACAACAACAACAAAAAATTTAAAGAGCCAAAACCTGTAGTTTTTTTTTCTCTATAAAGCAGTATTTTTTTATTCTTTGACCCACCTTTCAAAGTAAAGGTTTCCATAAACTAGAGTGAATCAAGGAATAACTATCAACCCTTCCTGCAAAAGACAAGGGGAGTTTTTTTCCATTTAAAATCTTTTATAAAAAGTTTTTCCAAATGACAGGTAACATCCACTTCAAAATATTTACAAGAGGCTCACATTATCTTTAATGTAAATAATTCAAAACAGCATATAGCAAAGTAGCATTTTTTTTTTCAATAGGAATTACAAACTCTGGTCAAATTGATTTTATATTCCAAGAGCTTCTCAGATTGATTGAGCAAGTTGATAAAAACAGCAAAAGAGGATTTTTGGGTTAGTTGCATAGAGAATGAAGTAGTCTCCATATAGGACCAGCTTATGGTGTTAGCCACTCTGCTCTGTGACAATAAGCCTGCTTAAGGGAGATGGATAATGGCTCACTAAAAAATACAAAAAGCAGAGGGGACAGCGGACATCCCTGAGGTATGCCTCTACTGAGAGGAACTAAGGTTGCTGTATTATGTATAACCTTTGCAATCAGGTTAGAGTAGAATAACTTTATACATGTTCAAGGCATGACAAATAAAAAATCAGATTCCACCCAGTCAAAGACTTTCGCTGCATCAAGACCATTTTAATGTCTATGACGGGTGAAGTATGTCCTATTTTAAAGCAGTCTTATTACTTATAGAACCTCTTCCCTATAAATCTGTCTGGACTGATTAGATAATCTGTGGTAGATCTTTCTCCAATCTACCGGAAAGAAATGTTGCAAAAAATTATCTAATCCCCAATGAGTGTCATGATCCTGCCCTTTGTCGACTTTTTGCTTCTGTTTAAGTTTCTTTTTGTGCTACATTTTTATCTATGTCGATCTGTTTTCTTGGTAATTGTTTTTTTTTTCCTGTTTTGTGTCATTGTAGTAGTTTTCTAGTTATATTTAAGCAGTGTTGTGTTTCTTGTGTTGCTCTCTGTCACCCCTTTGTGCCAGTCTCCTTCACCCTAGCTCCTAGTTGCTTCTATCCACACCTGCTCCCTATCAGCTCATTTACCCAGTCTTTGTTCTGTCTCCCACATATACTGTTCCTGTGCAGTTCCTCAATGCTAGTTTCTCTTCATTGCTTTGATCCTGATGTGCGTTTCCCCTGGCATCTCCTGGTTTTGTGTTTCTGTTGCCATCTACATCCATTAAATCTGCAAGACCTCATCTCTGCATTTGGGTCCTCAACCATCTTCCACCTAACCTAATAATGAGTAGTGTTGCACCAATACCAGTATCGGGCAGGGCCCAGATCAAGCACTAAAATGGTATCGGTATCGTCGAGTACCAACAAATAGGGCACTGATACCATTTTGAGAGCCAAGAGTTTATTCAACTACTGTCACCCATTCCAGGTAGGCAACAAAAAGTTCTACTGGATTCACTTTGTATTAGTCTTTTTCCTGCTTCACAAAGGTAGGCAGCAGCTTGACAAAGCCATGATGGCAATTATATTACATCCAAGTAGTATGCAGTTCTTCATATATACACACACACATCAATTTCAAACAGATGGTTTCGGTATCAGCCAATACTGTACAGTCAGGTATCGGTGGCAAAAAAGTGGCATCGGTGCAACACTTAGAACGAGATGAAGTTGGTAATGTTGATATTATTGAGTCTCAAGCATTTTCAAGTTCTTCAGTATTTTGTTTTATTTTCTTTTTTTTAGATGTGCAAGTGTTATTTAGCTCCATTAGTTGGCAGTTTTGAGAGCCAAGAGTTTATTCAACTATTGTCACCCATTCCAGGTAGGCAACAAAAAGTTCTACTGGATTCACTTTATATTAGTCTTTTTCCTGCTTCACAAAGGTAGGCAGCAACTTTACAAAGCAATGATAGCAATTATATTACATCCCAGTAGTATGCAGTTCTTCATATATACACACACACATCAATTTCAAACAGATGGTTTCGGTATCAGCCAATACTGTACAGTCAGGTATCGGGTATCGGTGGCAAAAAGTGGCATTGATGCAACACTTAGAACAAGATGAAGTTGGTTATGTTGATATTATTGAGTCTCAAGCATTTTCAAGTTCTTCAGGATTTTGTTTTCTTTTTTTTTTTGAGATTTGCAAGTGTTATCCAGCTCCATTGGTTGGCAGTGCATTTCATTCAGTCACCTTCTGTATTGCTCTGCTCCGGTTAACAATCTGTGCTTAGTTTGCAGAAAACTGTGGCAGTAAAGATCAGATGAGAAAACAGACTCGTTTCCACGATTAATCTGGTAGCAGATTGATAAAGAAAACAAACCATCATAATAAACTAACTGTTGCGTCTGAAAGGAAACAGGGCTGGAGAAACTCCTAGAGAAAAATAATGATGAGCCACACACTGCACTAAGAGTTGCAGTGCTAATTTAATAAATATCTATGAGATGTTTGATAGTACACAGAGAAAACTCATGTGCTTCCAGATTCTAAGTGGAAAAATATTCCTTTTTTGAAGGTGTTGTCATCCTAAAATCATTTTAAATCTACATTTTAGTCATGTAAAAAAGCAGATGTGATTTTGTTTTTCTAAATAACATAGGAAAAGAAAAATAATGCCATACAAACATTTTTATTTATATTAAAAATTTAAATGCCATTTTGCGTTTCACTGATCATGTAATTTTAATTTTTTTTTTTATTTAAATCACCCATTAAAGTAAACATTTAATTTATTTAGCTTAATTTTTGATTTGTAAATGTTGTGCTTTTGCAAGTAATATAATGAAAAATTATATCTGGTTAGGAAGGCCAGATATTTATATATTCTATTATTGCATCATTATTGGTTTGATGATGACCTGATGTAGATCTTTGACAAAAGTTAATAGTTATGTTCATCCAGGAGTTTTATCTATTTTAATATTTGGAATCATGTGAGTTTGCTGTAAAATCATGCTGCCATGCATCAAATATGCTCAGTAGAGGCATAGCACATTTTTATGCTTGTAGTAGTGCTGCCATCTGCTGGGCCTTTTGCAGTACTTATTGAGTAGTTTCTAACCCTGTAAAGATGTAAGAAACAAATTAGAATTTTTACCAGCTTCCCAATCCTTGGAAAATTATTGTTCCAATTGACTTCATGTAGAACTAAAGCTTAAGAGCCTAGATGTAGACATCATATGATTCAAAATGTGGACGAATCAAGTAGGACTGAATTGCTCAATTTTTATGTGATGGTATTCTGAACCGTACATTTAATTCTACTTTAGCTCACAGTTATGATTCTATGAAAATAAATTATATTAATTTGCTTTTGTGTTATATGAACCAGTTGCTGTAGCTGATTATTGACCTAATCTGTAAAACTATTGTGATAGTCTGTGATAATCTCTTACACCAAAAACCTAGGAAACTTAAGAAATTATCTTTAGGTAAACAAAGTTCTTCAGTGTGCTTTTTAGAAAACTTAATCACAGAATGTGCTTGAAGGAGCATTGTGTAAGTTCCAGAGTTTGTGTCTGCATGGGCAGAATTTCTACATAGTAGGAAGTGGTAGTGTAAAGTAAAAATAAAATACCACGGCTCACTCCGTAAATCTAGGTGCGCCATGTAAAGATGGACACAACAAAACCTTGCTTATTACACGAGGACCTACGAAGAGAAAGAAACTTGTGAATTTTTGCCTTTTACAGGCTAAACACTTGATTGCCCTGAAGTGAAGGAACACAGAAAGGCCAAAGATAAGTAAATGGATCAAACTATTAAGCACTAACCTGGCAATGAAAAAACTGAGCTATATAACAAAAGGAAAGCTTGAAGACTTTAAAGATATTTGGTTTCTCTTCCTACACCTTGTCGAACACTGTGACATGTAAATAGAATCTTATTTATGTATTTTCTTCCTGTACACCTAAATACATCACAGACTTGCTATCAGTGTATCAACCCTCCAGAGCTCTCAGGTCTTCTGGCTCCAGCCTGCTCTGCATACCTAGAACCAGAACTAAACATGGAGAAGCAGCATTTAGTTCCTATGCTCCACTTATCTGGAACAAACCTCCAGAAAACTGTAAAAGTGCGGAAAGCCTGAGTTCCTTTAAATCAAGACTAAAAACACATTTGTTTAGGATTGCCTTCGACTGCTCTAGTTAAACAGTTCAACTAAAACATATTTTCTTTAGTACAACTGTTTTTAATATTCTTTTTTTCTTCTGCATTTTTTATTTTATTTTTTTTTATTTTTTCCTACTTGCTTTGATTCTGTTTTATCTTCCTGTATTTTAATCATGTAAAGCACTTTGCATTGTCTTTGTACTGAATTGTGCTATATAAATAAATTTGCCTTGCCTTGCCTTGTAGAAATAGGGTGAGCCCTGGGGTTTTCTTCTCCTTTTTTTTTTGGGTGGGCAGAGGGATTGCATTGTATGTAAATTTTTTGCTTTATTTTTCATGTATTTTTGGTATGTTTGTGCAGAAGAAAATTCTAATAAAAATATGGCAAAAAAAAAAAAAAGATGGACACAGCAAGCAGCAGATTCCATGATGCTGTGGAGCTTATCGCCTGCAAAACGATGTAGGTCAGATGGGCTACAGCATCCGAAAGGGGCAAACTTATTGCAGTAATTGCGTTCAGTGTGAATTAACCATAGGATGACGACTCATCCATAGAGGATGACTGGCTACAGGAGGGTTAATAAAAAAATAAATAAAATAAATCAGCTTTGTATTGATTGATACATGGAGGTAAGTCTCCATGAGCACTTTCTAATTCAGCTAATTCTCATAGTCTTCTCCAGAGAGTAAAGCACAAAATTATTATTCCAGACTTCTCCTTTTTTGGATTCTATGACATCATGCATCCCAGCAGTCCCCAGAAGCACTTTATAAAGAGCAGCCATATGCTCCTTTTAAGTGAGTGGGTTAAGGGCCATATGCCTCATACCTTTCCAGGTAATAAAGAATATCAGAGGAAACACCAGCTTTAGGAAAAGGGTGAAAGGGCTCCTCCCCACATTTCTACTCCTTCTGATGGAGAGTTGATCTTCCGTGTGACTCTAGCAGATCGCTGGGTTAACCATCTCTTCATTTTTACTGCGATCTAGGATGACCTAAAGAGGTTTTTCTCCCAGTAAGTCATCTGAATAGGTTTGCACACCCTACTCCCAGCTGCTGACGTTGCCCTGGTCATTTGAATACTGTTTTTACATCTTCGTAATCAGTGGCAGCCAGCATTTATGTAAATTTTTATATGATTCCTGTGATACAGGAATACAGTGGAACAAGCTTGATGGAGAACCAAGAACAAGGAAAGATGGTAGCTTTACACCCAGTCTGCTCAATTAGGTTCATGTATGAGTTTTCTCTTAAAGGGAGGGAAAGATTAAACTTTGTTTGTTTCAATGTATGTTTTTTTTTTTTTTTTTGGCCAATTGTGTTTATGGTCAGTTTCCTAAAAATGCACTTTCCATTTACTCAGGTTTTAAAAGTAAAAGGTATTAAAATGATTTAAATTATTTAAAAAGTTCATAGTGATAACATTGCTGTTGCTTATGGTTAAATCCATAACAAATGTATAATTTTCTCATCCAAGAGTAAATCTCTTAGCTTCAGATAGATAATATGGAGGAGTACCTTTTGAGTTTGTTTTTGGCTTGTTTTCAGGGAGTGGTTTGCTTTTTTTCTTGGCAAATCTGCCAACAGTAAAAGTCAGACAAAGCTGTTAGTCCCAAACACAACACCCAGCTGGATGAAAACTCAAGCCTTCCGAACAGATATGGACAGAGGTTTGCAGGTCTGGCACAATTAGGGACAAAACAAACAATATGTCTTTTGACAATTTTGATCATTTCATGTGTTTACGGATGAGTAAAGACAAAGCTAACAGGAAGGATCGCAGGCATGGGTGTAGGTTTGCATAGGGACCTAGGCACATGTCCCTACCCAAATTTTGGAGCAACCTACTTGTCCCTACCAATAATTCGATGTGAACAACATCTTTATAGTTTCCAATCCAGCGTTGTTGCAGCAGTGGTTCCTTTTCCTCTCTCAGCTCCTCTGCCTGGTAGCTGCAGCTGCCTGGTCTTTCCTGTCCATTTCACGTTGCAGCGCATGGAGCTGCACTGTTTAACTCCACTTTTCTGCCTTAAGTTTTATAGTCTGTATGTGTGCACGTGCATGCTTGGAGCGCGGAATAAAAAAAAAAAATACCAGTAATATTAATTGTGGTTACCAAAATTAATATTAGGCTACGAAACTAGTCCCAATTAAAAAGACAAAATATTATCTACACTAAAACAGGCGAAAGCTTCTGATTGCAGTTCTGTAAAGAAGCAGGAGAGAGTTTGCATTTGTGGAACTTGAGAAATGTAAGTAACCAAAGTTTTTTTTTAATTTATATATTTTATAAAACTAAATATTCTCAGTCAGACAAGGAGTTCTGGAAACTGCTGTTAAAATGGACAAGCAAAGACTGTAAGCTATCAACATTTCTGATTCCCTTTTACCAATATTTCTTTGCTATTATTGTTTTTGACGGCAGGTATAAATAACAGCTGCAATTTCTTTTGTAGAACATAACAACACGAGAAGGATTTGCTATTTTTTGTTTTCCACATAAAAATAATTTAATTTAATTGACTTCTACTTCTTTAAATAGGATAAAGACAAACAGAGGAACTCTATTTACACTGATTCTATTTTTCTAGATTTCCACATGTCCGTAGGTAAATTAGTACAAACATTAATGTCTGGTAAATAATGCTTGAACCTGGCTGTTTATTTTGGATACTATTACATTACAGAAAAGATAGTGTTATATTGTCTTTTATCATTATTAAAAGTGATTTTATATTTTATTACACTTAGGCTCATTCTTAGCATTGTGTTTGTAGATGATGCCACTAAAAAAGAAAATAGACTTAAGGAGCTATTTAAACAGTCAGACAGTAAGAAATATAGGATGATGATGAAAGGTGGTGTTACATTTAATCAGTTACTATTAAAACACACTTGTATAATAGAAACATTATATGATTGTAGGAAACCCAGATATAATGAGCCTCAAGGTGAAGCAGCTGCCCTTCAGTATAATGGAAGAAATGTGTTTGGAATGTTAGCATCAAATTAGGGCTGCAACTTATGATTATTTTGGCAATTGATTAATCTGTAGATTAGTTTTTTAATGAATTGATTAATAATCAGATAGCGAAAGGTTCCTTAAAGAAGATTTTTTAGAAAATGAAACCAGGTGAAACAGAAACATTTCCTCTTGAGGAGTTCTGGATGGAGAATATTGACAGACTAAAACTTTTTTATCTTTGTTGTGATTCTAGAGTTAAATTCTATTCCCAGCCCGCTGGGAATTTATGTTTCGGATACTTTAAGATGTTTATTGCCCTCCCCTGTAGGGGTGGTAAAATATCTTATTTAATCAGATATTATTTCAGCTGTTATATACTGTTTATGACACACAGTCCTACTAACTGTGTGTTAGAACAATAGATGAAAGAGTGATTCGAGCACTAATCATGGTCAAACAGTTATTTCTGCACATACATGGAATAAATTCACCACAACTTCTGTTCAAAATATAAGATTTTATCAACAAAAATCATTCAGCTCCACGTCAAACGTATTTCAGTTTAACACTCTCAACTAAGAAAAGTAAAACTCAACTAAACTAAACTAACTACTATGTACAAAGAGGAAGGGGAAAACGGTTGAAAACCATATTACAGTTTAAGATGGATTCTGTGTTTGAAACCAAAGTTTATCTGGAAGAATTTGGGATATGATCAAATTAGCTTTTCACTAATTTTAAAGAAATTAGAATGTTTTCAGACCAATTCACAATGCAAATCCATGAGGTGAATAAAACATTATTTGGCCAAATAATGTTCTATTGAATGATTTGCTTAATCAAGAACCAATAACCTTTAGCTAAATGATTCTTTTACCCTCTTTGAAATAGCTAGCAGCGAATAGACATCAGGATTCCACTAAATGACTCTTGGTCATACTTGGTAATGGAAATGTAATGAGCATCTGAGGAACACATGAACATTAATGTTACATCAGTGTTTAAATCCTTAGTGAATAAAGCTTGTCTAAGCTTTAGCAACAGCTCAACATATATTCCTGTAGCATAGCATAGCATGCAGTCCATTCTTTAGCATCAATTAGTGTTGTCTTTACCCAGCAGTAAACACACGTGATATGATTAGCATCATCAAAAGACACATTGCTTGTTCTGTCCCTAATCATGCCAGACCTGCAAACCTTTTTCCATGTCCATTTGGAAAGCTTGAGTTTCATCCATTTGCAGCTCTGCAGTCAGGGACTCATTGTCTCAGTCTCACAGCAGGGGTCCTCTCAGTCTCACACCAGGGCATGGTCTTCATCCAGTTTGGCTCTGTAAGTTCTGAAACTCAAGAGAAATGTGTTGCAAAAGTTCTGTTTGCAGCAGTTTGGTTCTGAAGGGTTCGACTTATCCTCGATGGTTCTGGGGATCTAGTTCCCCTGGGGCCCGCATCTCCACTGTGGGCCACAGTGGGCCCCAGCTTTGAGAGCAGGAGCCGAAGCAGGCTGGATCAGAAGAGGGAGAAAGAGCAGAAGAGGCAAAAGAGGCAGAATCCTGTGTGCTCTGTGGTTTTCTCTGTACTCACAGGGAGGGGGGTAGGTTTTCACACCTCTGCTGGTTTCCATGTGACTGCTTTGGCTGAAAAAGGGGGGGCTGCTGAAGTCCCCCAGCTGTTATTCACCAAAGCTGCGTTTTCTTCTCTGGGCATCCTATCAGGATGAAATATGGACACTGGTTCCCCCTGTCCAAAAAGTATGATCATGGCATATGGCATAACATTTTAAATGCAAAATGTTTACAAATTTTTTTTAAATCTTGGTATAATTCCTACTCTAATTGAGTCACTCTGTCAGCTAAAGACACATATTATTGGCCCTATGCTCCAGTTAATGATTAATCAATTACTAAATTAGTTGATGATTATTTAAATAATCGATTAATATGATTAATTGTTTCAGCCCTACATAAAATACATGAAATGGGCGACACAGAGTAACTACAGCCCACATGTACAACTAGTGAAGTTAATATTTTAAAGCTCAGTGTCAGTTCCTCTTATAGTTCCAGTGCACATGTAAATACAATACATTTATTTGCCGTCCCTTTAATGTATTATTTTGCATGATACAGAGAGAGCATATTAGATAAAAAAAAAATAAGAGTGGGGTTTACCTCTGTTTGCCTCTGCATAATTCTATATCTTCAAAAGAAAACACAGGATAAATCCACATATAACAGACATATTTAGACTATATTTGGTTAAATAGGCACGTATTTACCTACTGTCTTAGTCGCTGGTTAGTTTAAATGCAAACCTTTTCAAAGCGGAAAAAAGGTCCTAACTCCACATTGGTCAGAGCCAGTGATGCTTTAAACGTTGATAAACTGCATCTGGTGTGTGTAGTGCTTATAAGATTTGCATTAATGTAGCAAGAAATGCTGCTGTTCTCTTTAAACAAAATGTGCCCTGATGTTCACATTAAGCATAAAAAAAGAGCATGCATATTTTTGCATAGGACCAATGACGTCAGACCAATGAAACTGGAGACCAACAGTGTCCCTACCAAAGTTGAAATCCAACCTACGCCCCTGATCACATGTTATGCTATGCCACAGTAATATGTTTTGAACAGTTGTTGAAGCTTGGACATATTTGTTTCAAGGGTTTAAACATTAATAAAACATTAGTGTTCATGTGTTCCTCAGATGCTCATTACATTTCAGTATGACCAAGAGTCATTTAGTGGAATCCTGATGTTTATTCGCTGCTAGCTATTTCAAAGAGGGTAGAAAATAATTTAACTAGAGGTTACTGGTTCCTGATTAAGCAAATCATTTAATAGAACTTTATTTGGCCAAATATTCACCTCATGGATTTGCATTGTGAATTGGTTTGAAAACATTCCAATTGCTCTAAATTGGTGAAAAGCTAATTTGATCATATCCCAAATTCTTCCAGATAAACTTTGGTTTTCAAACACAAAATCCATCTTAAACTGTAATCATTTTTAGCTAAAATATGTTTGACTTGATTTTTTTTTTTACCAATATATTTTTCGTTGAGATTTTTCATTTTTAAATACAAACATGTCATTATCTGAACAAGTTCTCTTTGTAGTTATGAAAGTAATTATTTTACTCAACTCAGAAAGAAAAAAACAACAACAAAAAAAACATAGAAATAAAAAGGAAAACAAACAAAAAGAAAAAAAAACACAGACAGAGCTTCTCAAAAACTAGGGTATTAAAGCAAATTAGAAATTGGTAAGATATGAATATACATACACAACATGGCACACCAAAGGTTAAGAAAGCAATATTCATTTTCATGATCAACGTTTTTTTAATTTTTGTTTGAATTACATAGCACAAAAAATATATATTTTTACTATATATAGTCAGATCAAATGATAACAACAGCAAATTCTTCCTAAAAAAGCAAATTAAACAAACAAATCATCAACAACTACAAAACAACAATTGTCCATATAGGAGTATGTAGCATCTTGGGTATATGCCAGATGCATGGAACAATTGAGAAGTATGAATAAAATGATTAGAATTGATTTAAAATAGCATAAACTCATACTTGACAAGGTTTTTTTTCTTCTTCTTTCACCCCTTAGTTCCCCTTATTGTCTGAACTGAACTGGATGCTACTAAATATCCACAAAATCCATCTTGAATATACCACTTTGATTGTTTGCTAAGTTGGAACTATTTAGTATGAACATGCTTAACGTCACATCTGCAGAAAAAGCGCGGCAACATCTGAACCAAAGTACCTCAAAGATTCCTCATCGCTGAACGACTGAGGTGTCAGTCTGCTCATCAAACAATGTTGTAGTTGTAAAGGGTCAAATAAAAAGGCTATTGTAAAGATATTTTTCAGTTAAAACTTACAAAATGTCTCTAACGTTATCTTAAAATTCCACAAAATGTAATTCAATCAAGCAAGCATCTGTTTGATTTACTTGACACCTACCTTGTTTTAAGGCTGCTCCTCACAGCTTACAGGAAAATCTACAGCTAATATCTTGGTGTTGAATGCAGAGATAAGGCCTGCCCAGTATTGGCTTTGAGGGTTTAGGACTTTATTATAGCATAAACAGAAATCAGTATATTATTGGTAAGGTAGATACAATGGTATGCCTGAGTGAAATATATGAACTGCAGCAAAGTTTGAACTCATGAGTTTAATAACAAAGACAAAAACAGCAGTGCATACTGCTGCCGTGCTCTAACATTGTTATTTATACCATATTTAAAAGAAACAATTCTAGAAGCATCTGGGATTATAATTCAGATCTAAGTTTACAGCTCCTTCTTGACAGTTTCTCTATTGAGATCCTTGCTCCACTTTAGGGTGGCATTCATTCCTCTCTCCTGGAGTCTGTCTTGAAGCTGGGGTACACACAGAAGCCATTTAAAAAAACAAGTAGTTTTTTCCCCACACAAAATAAAAACATTACATTTGCAAAGAAATGTGCTGTGCTTTGACAAAGTTACAATAACCTTTCACCATTTAAACATTTATACTTTGATTTTGTTTTATTATGGATTCTTTTGGGATTTTATGTGATAAACTGACACAAAACGTGATTTTGAGAAGGTTGAAGTAAAATGAGTTTCATAAGAAGTTGTTGGAGGTTTGCAAATACAAAGCTGAAAAGTGTGAGACACATTTTCATTTAGCTCCTTTAAATAAATACTATACTTTTTGCTACATTTGTTTTTTTTTTTCTCATCAGCTTTAGAGATAAGATATTCACCCATTTTTCTTTGCAAAAAAAGTTTGAGTTCAATCTGATTTAATTCTCTATGGATACCATACAAACAGTATCTCAATTGGATTTAGGACTATCTAAAACCATTTAGTCGTAGTTCTTACTGTATATTAAGATTTGATATCCTACTGGGATGTGAACCTCTGCCCTACTCTCAAGCCTTTTACAGCTTCTTCTAGTTCTTTTAATTTATTCTCCTTTTATTTGGAAGAAAGAGTTTTTTCAAATGTATTTTGTTACAAGCGGCACATTTTTATACATATACATATGTAATAACAAATAAATCAAGTAAACAAGCTTTTAAGGCAAACACTGAAATCATATTTTTCCATAATGTGATAGAAATGTTCAATCATTCTTCTGAAACTTTGGTCAGGATTGTTGGTTCACTGTTTAAGATCAATGTACATTAATTTGTCAGGAACATTTTTTTTAAGATTTTTTTTATTATTATTTAATCTCAAAATCAATTTGATATTTTACCATTTATTTTTGAGTCATTTTGTATTTGTTATTATATTTTTCAGTTTTGTGTTATTGGCTTGACTAGTCGGAATTTGTAATAGTCTTTAATGGGAGGTTATGTACACTTTCTAACACAACTGTACATGGTGCCATATCTGACTTACCTTTTTCAGGATTTTCTCTTTCAGAACAGGGTCATTCAGATTCACGGAGTCCTCTGCCTTCAGTCTCAGCTTAACTACCTTTTTGAAAACTGGTTAATCAAGAAGAAGAGATGTTTTATTAGATTTAAACTGATTCTGCAAATTAAAAAAATAAGTTTAATCAAATAACTATTAAGTATAATAGTTATTTATACTGTTGTTTTATTTTTTCTTTGGTTTTTACATGGAGTAAAATAATCACCATGGGGACTGTAGCAGACAAACGGCAATCTTTGTTCACATGATAAAAATTTCCATTTTCCAGATCTCCCAGAAGATGTAGCACCACATATCACTGTCTTTGAGCCGATTGGATTATTGACAGAGTCCCAGGCACTAAACAGGAAGCTGCTTTGATCGGACCAAAAAAAGTTTGGGTCTCTAAACAGACCGATCCATGCATAGTCAGAAGGTATTGCTGTCGCTAACATATTATTTTCTGCATTAGTCCTTACAGTTGCAAGGTCAATAAAGTTTTCCCGGCAGAACCTTTGAGCACTAGACCAGTTCATGTTTTCGTTTTGATGAGTGAATTGAGGTTCCTCTGGTGTCCCTGTACAAAAGAGGGATGCGTTAAAGAGTTTTCTCTTTTTAAATATCATATTATTGTATACTATACTGAATAATAAAATTGTATAATTCCACTTACCGGTGTTACAGATAAATTGGCGCTTTAGTGCACAGTCATCATCATACCAATTTCCATCTTTCCAAGAACTTACACACAATTGACTTGCCTGATAAAATTCTGGTTCATTGTATGCACTTCTCCAGTGCCTGTAATCAGCACCAGCTCCAGTATACCCATCCGACCACTTCCAGTCGATTTCACTGTACAAACCAATCCAGACGTCAGAGCTGTAACCAGCAGATTGAAGCGTTTTATAAAGCAAGTTATGTTCTTCAGAGTTTTCTATGGTGGCCAGGTCTGTGTATTTCTGTCTGCAGAAAGTCTGAGCTTCATTCCAAGTCAAAGGTTCACTGAAGAAGTGGTAATGGCGAGTGAAACTGGAGAAGAGGCTGAAGCAATCTAAAATAATAAAAAAAAACATTTGTAAATGTTTTGTTGGGGTTGATTCACAGTCCGTTATTTTAATGCAAATTATAAACAACAAAACTCACTGACTTGATAGAAGCATTGCTCTCAGCAAGATCCTTTCCATTATCATTCTTCGCTTCAGACCTGTAAAGGAAAGATCTACAGTAATGAACACAGATAGTGGGATTGCTGAGTAGTCTGTTGAAACTCACTAGTGCTTTAGGCTTTTTATGCAAAATGTGTGACAAAATGGCAGGCTGCATGCAAATATTACAGTCAAACTGATAAAAAAAAAGACTTGCCTACATGCAGCTCTGCAGTGTTTCCATGTCTCACTTACGTACATTCTTATGAGATAGAAAGAACAGTTACTGTACTTGAAATCCAAAAGATTATAGTCAGAGTGGTTCAGGCTTTTCTTGAGTTATCTCTATAGTTATGCTGTTTATGGGCTTAGACTGCTGGAGCACATAGGGAACTCTTTCATCATTCTGCTTTATTCTATCTCCTTTAACCCCAGCCGGCCTCTGCAGATGGCCGCTCACACTGAGCCTGGTTCTGCTGGAGGTTTCTTCCTGTTAAAAGGGAGTCGATGAAATCAACTGGTTTTCCTTAGACAGAACACTTTGAACCAATCTTATTGAATATCTGGTAGAATTGTCTCTGTCAATGCATTGAGATTACACATGTTGTGATTTGGTGCTATATAAATAAACTGAATTGAATTAACAACTAAATAAAAAAGAAAAAGGAGGGAAATAACATTAGATTTGATATCAATCAGAAAACATGAAAACGTCTTTGTGCAAAGGTTTGGTTTTCTTTATGCAATTGCAAGTTGTGTGAGAGTTTACGTAAACATGTATGACCTCTCTTAAAAATAGCTTTTGCACAGTCTAGTGAGAATAAGTTGTTAGTCAAGATGTCAGTCGAAACTGAAGTGGAAATATTACTTTTTGAAGGAACTCTAAAACAGTACAGCTTGGTGATTGATTAGTATTTTCCCTTTCCATGGTAAAGAGGGATCTATCTCTCAACAAGAAGCTGAAGAACTTAGTTGTAGTATAACAAGATCTCCTTCATTTATCATAAGTTTCCAACATTTGTACAGTGATTGATACATGGAGGCAAAGTCCCTTTTTGGATTTTGTTGCACACTTTCTCAGCCAGCTAATTCTCATAGTCTTCTCACAAGAATACAACACACACGTAGTAATTATTATTATTTCTCCTGGTTTGGATTTTAGGACATGGCATATCCCATTATTCCCCTGAAGCTCATTATAAAGAACGGCCATGTGCTCCTTTTAAGTGAGTGGGTCAAGGAACAAAATATTCCTCATACCTCTCCAGGTAGTGAAGAAGATCAGAGGAATCATCAGCTTTGGGAAAAGGTTGAATTGTGGTTTGAAAGTACTCCTCCCCACATTTCAACTCCTTATTTTGTCTTGGATAGTTAAACATCCATGTGACTCTAACAGATAATGTAAAGTTCCACTTTGTGCAACTCATCAATCTAGCCTACTCCGCTAATTGTGAAAACATTGAAGAGGATGCAGATGATTTGCTGCAGACGATTCGCTGCTAAATTTGGCTGCTATGATTGGCTGAAATTATATGATGGAAGGCGAGTACTAGCTGACATGTCACCCAATGAGCTCGAAGTATTGTACTAAACGTCCCTTATTTTCACAGACAGACTGAACGGCAGCCATCCCAGATAGATAACGAAGAACTCAACTCATCAATCTGGCTAATGCCAGGTTAGTTGAGGGCAGGCTTTCAGAGAACTTGCCCTATTTGCTCTGTCTTTGCTCGAAAGTCCATTGAAAACCTGATGTAGAATGAATGTTCTCACAATGAACCTAGTTAAGTCCAAAAACAAAGAAAGATGGTAGCTTTACACCAACTGTAATTTTTCTTTTAAAAGGGGCGAACTCTAAACTTTGTTGTTTGTTTTTGTTTTTCTTGGCAAATTGTGTTTATGGTCAGTTTCCCAAAAATGCACTTTCCTTTTGATCAGGTTTTAAAAGTAAAAGGTATTAAAATGATTTAAATGATTTTAAAAGTTCATGGTAAAAAAAAACATTGCTGTTGCTTATGGTTAATGCCAATATAAATGTATACTTTTTTGTTTAAAAGTGGCACATTTCTCCTCCAAGAGTAAATCTCTGGACTTCAGATAGACAATATGGAGGAGTACCTGTTGAGTTTGTTTTGGGCTTGTTTTCAAGGAGTGGGCTGCTTTCTTTTTCTTGGCAAATCTCCTAACATTGAAAGTCACACAAAGCTGTTAGTCTCAAACACAACACCCAGACTGATATTACTGACTGAAAGAATGTTTCAAAATTGATATAGAATTTGATGAAAGCAATATTTATTGTGATGATCATGATTTTTATTTTGTTGAACTCTTACAGTTTGAATTACATACTACAAAAAATATGTATATTTTTACTTAATATTGTCAGAACAAATAATAAAAAGAGCAAATTCTTCCTAAAACAGCAAAATAAACAAATAAATCATCAACCAAACAAAAAAAATATATTCTAGATGGGAATATGTACCATCTTAGGTATATGCCAGATGCATGAAACAATTGAGCGGTATGATTACACTGATTAAAATTGATTGAAAATAGCATAGGCTCATATTTAACAAGTTCCCTTTAATGTGTGAACTGAACTGGATGCAGGTCGCATCTGAATATCCAGAAAATTCATTTTCAATATATCGCTTCGATTGTTTTCTAGGTTGGAACTATTTAGTATGAACATGCCTGAAGTCACATCTGCAGAAAAAGCGCGGCGACGTCCGAACTAAAGTACCTCGAAGGAAATTAGGCTCAAAGATTCCTCATCGCTGAACGACTGAGGTGTCAGTCTGCTCATCAAACAATGTTTTAGTCGTAGAAGGTCAAATAAAAAGGCTATTGTAAAGATATTTTTCAGTTAAAACTTACAAAATGTCTCTAACGTTATCTCAAAACTCCACAAAATGTAATTCAATCAAGCAAGCATCTGTTTGATTTACTTGACACCTACCTTGGCTTAAGGCTGCTGCTCACAGCTTACAGGAAAATCTACAGCTAATATCTTGGTGTTGAATGCAGAGATAAGGCCTGCCCAGTATTGGCTTTGAGGGTTTAGGACTTTATTATAGCATAAACAGAAATCAATATATTATTGGTAAGGTAGATACAATGTGTTGGATTTCACTGTACAAACCAATCCAGACGTCAGAGGTGTAACCAGCAGATTGAAGCGTTTTATAAAGCAAGTTATGTTCTTCAGAGTTTTCTATGGTGGCCAGGTCTGTGTATTTCTGTCTGCAGAACGTCTGAGCTTCATTCCAAGTCAAAGGTACACTGAAGAAGTGGTAATGGCGAGTGAAACTGGAGAAGAGGCTGAAGCAATCTAAAAGATAAAAAAAGCAAATGTTTTGTTGGGGCCGATTCACAATCCATTATTTAAATGCAAATTATAAACAACCTCAAAAACTCACTGACTTGATAGAAGCATTGCTCTCAGCAAGATCCTTTCCATTATGCTTCCTCCCTGCAGACCTGTAAAGGAAAGATCTACTATAATGAAGACAGATTGTGGGATTGCCAAGTACTCACCAAGGCTTAAGGCTTTTCATGCAAAATGTATGACACAATGGTAGTCTGCATGCAAATATTAATGTCAAACTCATCACAAAAGTTTGCCTACATGCAGCTCTCCAGTGTTCCATGTCTTACTTAAAGTAAAACACGTTCTTAACTATCGCTCAGTGTCTTACATGACAGTACGTTCTTATGAGATAGCAAGAACACTTACTTTACAAAAAGTAAAAGATTGTTGTTAAAGTGGTTCAGGCTTTCCTGAGTTATCGCTATCGTTATGCTGCTATAGGCTTAGAATGCTGGAGCACATAGCGACCACTTTCAACATTCTGCTTTTTTCTATCTCTGTTCTCCCATTGTGCAGTATTTCTTATTTTGTATTTGTCACAGTTTGGCTGTGACACCATTCCGGGGAGAAAAATATCATCTGTGCTGCTGCCATCAACACCTTTGTTTATAGATCTTGGAGCTTGGCCTGTTTTTCAGTGTAGTCCTGCTTCTCTGAGTTTGACTGACTGTATGTGCACTCTTTTATCCTCTGACCAGGGAACTGGCTTGGAGCTCATCTGCCTGGCTGTGTTTTTCCTGGACGGAGGCGCATGTGGAGCTGGTTGACAGTAACCTTTTGTATCCATGCTTCTTTCTGTATGTTTGCTTCTATCTCCTTGAACCCCAGTCGGCCTCGGCAGATAGCTGCTCACACTGAGCCTGGATCTGCTGGAGGTTTCTTCCTGTTAAAAGGGAGTTTTCCTCTCAGTTGTTGCTACAAGCATGGTTGGTCTGAGGGATTGAGTCAATGAGTCGATGAAATGAGCTGGTTTTCCTTAGACAGAAAACTTTGAACCAATCTTATTGTATTATCTGGTTGAATTTTCTCTGTAAATGCCGTTAGATTACATGTGTTGTGAATTGGTGCTATAAAAATAAACTGAATTGAAAACTACATAAAAAAGAAAAAGGAGGGAAATAACATTAGTTGAATATGGAAGATTAGATATCAATCATAAAACGTGAAATTGTCTTTGAACAAAGTTGTTTCATTTATGCATGTGTAGGTTGTGTGGGAATTCACATAAACATGGTTGACCGCTCTTAAAAATAGATTTTGCACAGTCTAGTGAGAATAAGTTGTTAGTCAAGATATCAGTTGAAACTGGAGTGGAAATATTACTGGTTGGAGGAACTCAAAACAGCACAGCTTGTTGATTGATAGGTAGCTGTAAGAGGGGTCTATCTCAGAACAAGAAGCGGAAGACCTTAGTTGTATTTTTAGACAA